>NC_086043.1:659382-1301264 GCF_947568885.1 Cydia strobilella | reverse complement strand
GAAATTACAATTATAGTGTAAAAGTTTTTGCTTCGGATAAAAATTTAATATTTATCGAATAATATTTTATCGATAACCTATCGATAGTTTCAACCCTATTCCCGATATTACGATCTAAATGCACCACGAATATCAATAAGCCGGTGTTGTAAGTGCAGGTTCGAGGAACCGTCCGGCTGTCCGCACGTAGCTTCGGAACCTCAGTAGCCCACTGATATGAGTTTGATTGAAAGGGACAGAGTAGCAAGTGGAAGTAGAGAGATTATAGTTTTAATATTGATAAGTTAGTGACATACTTTAGACACTTTAGTTTTTAATAGGTAAAATAAAATATATTAAGAACGGGTCACTCACGTATTTTAAGTTGAAAAACGGTCGACATGTTTCACTCCGTATCGAGGAGTGTGATCAGGAGCTTGCGTTGACGGTGACGGACCGGCACCGGAAATATGTGAGTGACCCGTTCTTAATATATTTAATATGTCTGTGTCTCACAGAAGTTTTGTTATTTAAAATTGTAATAGGTAATTTGCAAACCCTACATAGATAGATAGATAGATAGAGAGATTTATTATTCAATAATTATACATACAATTTATACAGTTTCCTGCAAAACTGTTTTCACAGTTTGCCTGCAGGTAATATAGTTAACTTAATTATTCTACTTGCTATGTTATGCTACATGTTTTAGTAATTTTAGCTTAAACTTATAAATTATATAGTAATTCATAACTATTGTTTATTATCAGCTCTATAAAATATAATAAATACCCATGTATGTATAAGTGTGTTTCATACATTCTTATTGAATAATAAACAAATTTATTTGCGTGTTTGTTAACAGATCAAAATAATGAGAAGTAGTTTACTTAATAAAAATGACTATAACAAGCTTTTTTATTTAATATAACTACAAATATTAAAATAATACATTTTTATCAACAAGTTTGGGAACAAATCAAATTATTTTATTAAATATTTTGATTTGTGTTTTTTAAAGTAGTCACACTACTATATATAAATTAAAAACTGTAATAGATGTCATATATTAAAGAAAAAGTGACGAAGCCCTCCAGTGGTGAAGGCCGGATTCGAACCGGCGTCTTTAGCTATCGCGGCTAACGCCATGAACCCCTAGGCCACTTCGTCACTTTTTCTTTAATATATGAATATGACATATATTACAGTTTTTACATTTTTATCAATTGAACCCATAAATAATCTATAAACTATTAAGAAACACTCCTTTTTCCTACTCTACGCATAGTGACGTGCCGCGCCAACCAATCGTATCGATACATATCACTCGGCATACTAATCGAGTGAAATTGGAATGTTTATATAAAAAAAGTCGACGGCCGCTACCAGGATGTTCTGGAACGTTCTTAGATTTTTCGAGACTGGATAAGAATAGGGAGTTATTAAGTGTGTTAGTAAGTGTATGTCATGTTGTGAATGTTATTAACCTAGATTTTGGAACAGATGGCAAATAGTTGAATATTTTATTGTTATAATGTTGTTTCAATATTAGTATTATAGGTAGGTATACATCATGATTAATTTGGAATATGAAGCGTGGATGAATGCTTTATTCCTTTCTTAATAACTTACTTTCGCTGAACAACTTATGAAAGTCGCCGCCAAACTGTTTATAAGATTAGCATTGAAGTTGTATCAGCGGGTTTAGCACGGTAGCATTTTGCCTGTCACGTTCTAACAATTAGGTAAGTGCGAAAGTGACAGGCATAGTGACAGGTGATAAAAATGCAATCATGCTGACACCACAGATTTTGTGAATCACCATTGCTGCTATCAACATAGCAAGTTCGTAAAAAATGTAATATACATGGTCTTATTTGGTAACAAGTACGCACGTTAAATTTATCTGACCCAGACATTTTATACAAATACTTAATATAGTTTCTCTACTTAAAAATAGTTAGGGACGTAGGTTTTTACTCGTTGTAAGCAGCAAATAAAAATATAACAGCAGCCTTGATTAAAATGCCACCAGAACACCTACTTAGCAAAAAACCTATTAGTCACGAATCGCGTGGACATATATCTTTAACCGGCAATTTACTATTCTTAATTCAGAATTAATTGTTACCAATCTTTAGTGGATTGTGTCTTACTGTCACGCAACTACCTCTACAGACTCGCTTTTTCACATCACTATTCTCATATCGCAAACATAATTTGCAAAGCAAACCCCACTCTATCTTAAGTCTGCTTGAGTTCCTTTTCAAAATATCATGTGCCACAGATACGAGCTCGCTAAAGAACGGAGTCGATTGTTGCTAATTTACGTTTAGCAAGGCATGCTGCATGTATCACTCGATTCTACAATCGGTTTACGATGTACTCGGTGTTGTTTCGATCGATGTCGTTCGGTTTTTGTTTTTGGCATACTTTCGATACATGACAGTAAAGTCCCCGGTAAGCTCGGTTCTCCATACAAACGTAGTTACGCTCTCATTTTAAAACGACTAGCTAGAGTGCCCTGAAACTTTGTACTTACAATAAGATAAGGTAAATAGGTCTGTAATTAGAATTTACGTTAATTTATAAAATTTACGTAAATTCTAATTAACGTAAAATTAACGTAAATTAATTATTTATTTCATTTGATACCCCACATGGTATGATTAAAAAAAGTAAAAAACTTTGTACTGCCGACTTTTTGACGTCACAGCAACTACCCCCATCACTTTCGCGCATGTCATCTCATATATTTGTGTTCAGGGCATCACACTGAATGCTTTGATACCAAATATCTCTGCGAAGACATGAGAGAAAATCGATTTCCAGAAGACTTCTAGACCAAAAACGTGGCGGCGAAAAGGTGTGAAAGGCGTGAGTAATCCGTTCTACATAATCTATGATCTGTTTTTTTTACCTTTGCGTACTGAACGGCGCATCTCTATTTCATTATTTTTTTTCCTTCTCATTAACCACCCACTCCACATATTTATTGCCATTATATACTTTGCCCTACTTCATATCCTTGTACTGTGATATCTTAGTCGTCAAGTAAAATATATCTTATAACTATGCAGTTAAAATTCAAAACCGTATTTACCGTTGGTTTGTCATTATATCAGTAAACGTCATATGTATTATATGGTGGGTACTTACATGTACATTCCTCAATGTGATTCCCATACTTAATGGAATAGCTAACTGTTAAGTCACTCTTCGTTTAGAGTCATGTTCAAGAATATTGTGAAATAATCTACATTACAGTAGGTTATAAATATAATATATAAGGTTATAAATAAATACAAGTATTACACATTACTTTCTGTTGGGTTTGGTTCAATTAATTAAAATCCTTCGTATCACAAAAGATACATATAGACTATATGTATCTTTTGTGATACGAAAATACATTTTATTCTTCATTTAAAATAAAAGTCGCATGATTTAGTTCCTTTTATTTTATTCTGGACTAACGAGTGCAACAATTATTCTTATTCAAATCGATTAGAATAAGAATAACATTGCTGTTTTTATTCTTATTCTTATTCTAGTTAATTTTTGTCCAACTCTGCATATAGTCATATTAGTTGAAACTTTATTTTATTTAGTCTATTATTTCAGGTAATTATTTTTACTCTAATCGATAAAAATATGTATCTTATCAAGAAATAAGGTAATTTCCTTGATCTTTCCATCAAATCAAATCTGCCCCATTTTCCAACACAATACAAGGTGTAACAATAACAGTAGGGATCCATGTTACACCTTGCACTTAACACTCCGTAGAATAGAGTATGTACATACACCCCTGACTGATATGCGTACTATGTTCTTTTCTTTTCTTGATGGACTTGAGGGCGGTGTTGCCCGTAGCCAATGTCACGTAAAAGGGTAGGAACAAAATAAATGCTCTTAGAGCACGACGCTGTTCGGTGGTTGTTGTAGTTGTCTCGTAAAACCGATAGCTGGATTTTACGAGAAGCACGTGGACTACCGGCCGTTGACTCCAAAATGGTGGTTAAACACGCTTTGAGATTAATTCTCCATTCACTGCATACTACCACATTAGATTATTGTATAATAAAGCTATCGATATTACACTTTAAACAATATTAATGAGCAAAAAACAAAGGAATTAATCACGAGGCTACTATCAAGATGGCGTTCGAACCGGAAGTCCCAATGCGTACTATCGCCTGAAGCAAAGCAAAACGAGCATCAATAGAGCATAAAAAATATGTCTCTGTTTAGAAAAAAATACCGACACAAGGTTTCTAAAATTACACTTTCAAATAAAATAGTCGTCCCATATTTTTACCGGAGCCATCCGAACCTAAAACCCCAAACACCCAGACCGTTATTAACCTATTGGCTGGTCAGTTAGTATGCAAGCCACGTCCGCCTAATAACGGAGTGTCTGTCACTGACTGTCTGTATGTGTTACGTAATGTGGAACGGGGTACGTTATTTAGGCGCAGGAATCTTACCAATGATTTTAAAATTAGAACTGAAATAGTTATTTGTGCAACAAGAGAGGAAAGTTGGTTTTTCTTGCGAGTGTTTATTTTGAGTCCCGAGAAAGCGAAAGATCCTATAATTGAATCACGAGCGAAGCGAGTGATTCTAAGGTAGAATCTTGAGCGTAGCGAGGGACTCAAAAACACGAGATGTAAAATAACTTTGCTCTCGTGCTGCACACATAATTTTTCACCTCAGTAGTGAGAACATATTAAAGGTTAAAATGTATTTCGAATTACATAGAATAAACAGAAAAAAAAAGTATTATAATATGTACGATACGATAAGATACGATACGAGACGAGACCGGACCGGACCGGACCGGACCGGACCCTACCGGACCGTACCGGACCGTACCGTACCGTACCGTACCACTAAAAAAATGTAATAAAAGTATGAAGTTCATGGCCTTCACTAAATTAAAAAGCTACATTATTTCACTCCCTGGAGTGAGGAAAGTCGCACTTTCCTCACTCCAGGGAGTGATGAAAGTAGGCTTGTTCGAGCTGCTGAGGTGAAAAAAAATGTACATGCAGAGTAGACGTTTTTCCAAGATGGCGGTGTTGTCTTGAGGTGCCCTAACATCAGATATTCTGACCACGAAAACATGACCTTTCATTAACATACATTTTGACGACCGGTCTGGCCTAGTGGGTAGTGACCCTGCCTGTGAAGCCGATGGTCCTGGGTTCGAATTCCGTTAAGGGCATTTATTTGTGTGATAAGCACAGATATTTGTTCCTGAGCCATAGGTGTTTTCTATGTATTTAAGTATTTATATATTATATATATCATTGTCTGAGTACCCATAACAGAAGCCTCCTTGGGCTTACCGTGGGACTTAGTCAATCCATAGAGTAACTTATACTAGAGCGGTACTGTCATAGTAAATTATGTAACCCCAGTAAATTCACTGCCATCTGTCGACACACTTTAAAACTAAAAATGAAGATTTATAAAAATACGATAAAATGTATTTAAATATGGATAAATGATTTTTTTCATTTGCATTAATTATTTTTATGATTTTAACCCATGTTCTTTCACTGATATGCGTTAAAATTGTTAAATAACAAACGAAACCGTCAACGCCATCTATACGACAGTAGGCCAAAGCTAGTAGCGCCTTCTGAACAAGAATCAAATTTTCTTGATTTTCGAGGCACGTTTTTTCCTTAGACTGTATCCATCTATTAATCTGTGTAAGAATGTCCTGTAATATTTATTTATTTGCCTATTTATTTATACATTCCGAATTTTAGGACTGTTTGAGAGATTTCGGTCTTTGTCCTAGTTCGATTGTGCTACAATGATTTCTTAGCTGCGGTCCGAGCTAGGTATAAGTACTATGTGAAATTATCCGTAAATGTTTAGCGGTTCGTGTATCGGATATTATGTCATAATAATTTAAAAATCTAAGCTAGGTACTGTCTTAAAAGTTTTTTTTTTTTTTTACGTAAGGTAAAATTAGAATTTTTATAGTTTATAATAAATAAATTCATGAAACATTATATATTTCAGTAAGTACGTTTATGCATAACGGCGATACGAATATGACCTATTTGTCTTTTGTCAATGTAAGTTCGGTGACAATGTGATTTTATCATACCGTCGAGCTGATGTGATGACTGATGATGAAGGCCGAAGATGGCCACAAGAACAGGTGATAAAAATATTGCAACCTGATTGAGTTTGGTTCCGTCAAAATCGTTACGTTATGAATAAACTCGCTACAAGCCTCAATTAGCTAAGACAAGTATAAATAGTTTGTCTTAATTATGTTTTTGTAAGAAAGGGATAACACATAAACTTCTCACGTAAAAATACAGAATTTCCGGTTTTTTGTTATAATATCGTGAAACAATGAGTGATTTCAGTGATAAAGATGATCGTTCGCCTGTGGATGTTGCACTTTCCTCGCTATAGTGAGGTGAAAAGTTTTGTGTTACACACGGGTGCAAATGTATGTGTACTCGCTTCGCTCGTGGTTCAACTATAGAATCCTTTCGCTTGCTCGTGTTTCAATTCTACACTCGCGGGTAAAATACAACTTTGCACCCTTGTTTATACAAGGAACACGAGCAAGCGAAAGGATTCTATAGGTGAACCACGAGCGAAGCGAGTGGTTCTAAAATAGAATCCTGAGCGTAGCGAGTGTTTCAACACACGAGAAGTAAAATACATTTGCGCCCGTGTGTAACACAAAACTTTTCACCTCACTATAGCGAGGAAAGTGCAACATCCACAGGCGTTAGATCACCGTCATCACTGGAATCACTCATTTCTTTACGATATTATAACAAAAAACTCTGGAAGTTGTGTATTTTTACGTGAGTCGGTGAGAAAAGGTTTTAAGTAAAAAAATTGTTGACAATGTTGACATTTCTGATGTATGAAATGTCAACGATGCGTTTTGAAATTGCATCGACTCAACTTGTGCGTTCAGAATTATATTTAACATCATTATAAAAAAACAAACGTTTCTTATGGAATTTTAAGGTTTATGACTTAAAATCATTAAATAAAGCTAAATTTGGTATTTTTTATTAGATTCTCAAACCATTTATTTAATAATAATTAATATCGAACGAACCATTATCATGAGCGTTTTACGTTTTGTTATCTGTCAAGCTACTTAAACACGCTCCATCTAAGGTCAAATTATTTTCCCCACTAGTGGATAAAACGCGTTTTTCCCCGTTTGTATTGAAGGATAAACGACAACTTTCCGAGCTAGTGAGGGGAAAATTATCTTATTAAGCCTTGTAAACTTTATGAATAGTGATTAAAGTACGTAGATACAGTTGACATTTTCAGTTTGTATCAAAACTAATTATATGTCAAAATTACTCGCTAGTTCACTTGTATAGTGCACTTGTATAAAGTATATAATCAGTAGGCAGATAAATATGTCACCTTGTCAGTCCAACCGGCTCTTAACCCTCCATTTGCTCCGGTCCAAACCTCACATCTATTTGCATACACATTATGATAGTGTCCAAACATACCGCCCCATATCTTTTACGTGAATCAACCACTAACTCCTATTTCTAAGCGTGAGAATTTGAATACTAGCATCGTGTATGCTAACACTTGGAGAGCATTTCGCTTCAAACCCACCAGCATACACTACCGCTCATAACTATTTAGGCACTCGTAATTTTTTCCATATAATTGTAAATATACAAAATCGTCTTTCAGAATTATACCGCTAAGTCGCAGTCGGGTAACAGTATTTTGTGCTATTTACTTTTTTTAATTTAACAGACATATCGAGCTTCAAAATGATGTGCAAAATATTCGTGTACATTGCCTATTTACCAAATGGCAAGCGTAAAAAAATCCATAAATCGTTTTCCAGTACAAAATCGTTTTTTTTTTGTATGAACTAGTACATAAGAGTTTTTTAAATCGTTGCATAAAGTAAACTCGAAATTTTAAAGGATGTATTTGGCAACAATTTGAGGCTCAATATATTTACCTAAATAAAAATCAATCACTCCAACATGTAAGAGAGTCATTTGCCTGCGATCGAACAGTATGATTTTGAAAATAATTTTTGTATACAATTGTATGGTGAAAATTGCTGGTTCCTAAATACTTTTGAGCTACCGCTTACTTGTAAAATGCAGTTTAGCGTTTTTAATGTTATTTTATGATAAAATCCTGTGTCGTAGCAAACCTTTCTTTCCATCTGGTTATTCCGGAAATACATTTTAGTAGGCATTCATATTTTCATGCCCAGCGGGCGCAGCACGGTTCCATTTTTGTCGTCTAGCACAATGCCCGTCACTTTCGCCCTTACATACTTGTTAGGTGACAAGCGATACAAATGCGACCGTGCTAACCCCGCTGCACATAACCAAGTTTTTGAGTTTTTCTTGATTATCTTAATACAAGTAAAAAACCATGTGTCTATTCCACGAGACATTGTTTAAATATCTAAATCATAATCAATAATTTTTAACTTAAATAATTTTGTGCGAAAAATTTTGGGTTCTAAAGTTCTAAAGTCGTCTATTTCTGAACAGTGATATAGTTATATAACTCCACGTTATAATTAGGCTTTGCTTTTGGGTTGACGCTATGGAAATAATCCAATATTATATGTAGAACGTGACGCTATACGCAGCGTAAAGCGTAAATGTGACGTTTTCAACCAAAAGGTACCACATTGTCGCTTGTCGATAAGGTTGATTTCGAATTGAAGCTATATGGAAATAGCGCCTTATTGACAACCGAGTCAACCGACAATAAGTACCCTTTTGGTTGAAAATGGCACAAATAATCAGACCGTATACTGGTTCTGCCTAAAGCAATATCTCGGCAAGAAATGAAAGTACCGGCCACTTCCTAGTCCACAATTAGATGGTAATACCCCTTCAAGACCTAAATGCTCTAAGCTCGTATGTAACTGGCAGGTTTGTACCCCATTATGGCATTGAAGGGTTACAATGAATAGTCAATTCATCCTGCTATCTCTTGTTTATGTTATAAGATTTGGAGTCTTACTGTTATAATTATAAGGTGCTTAGTTGTATGGAGTTAATGTAACCATGTGGATACTGCTATGGGTTATAAAATTACGTATTTGGTCTTTGGCTTTGTATTGGATTAAGCGGATATAAATATACGATATTTTGTATATTTATTGGTTATTTTGTTGTGTATTTTAATCAACAAGGTATTGTACACAATACATGTACAGTAGAGTACAACCAAACGTGAGTATGTATTGCAAAATTTTTGCTTCTATTAGCGTATAATACATAAGTTACTTAGTAAAAATGTTTAGAAATTAGGACGCTATCAGATAACAAATATTTAATACTAACAGTTATCAATCTCAATTATCTATACATAATGGGATAATTTTGAATTTACTTGATTTTGAATAATTCTACTTAAACAATAGTTTGGTTACTGAATGAATAAAGTAATTTATAGCCAATTAAAAATTGAAAAAAAAAGATGCAATTTTTATATTTCTTTAATATAAATAAATCATGAAAAATTAATATTAGAAGCCATTACCTAATCCTCTTTTCGTATATCAATAAAAATCTTTTTCTAGCATATTGTGTCATCTATAAAACTACTTATTTATAAAAAAAACCACCTCACGAATCTACAAACAATCAATATTTGCGATTTTAATCGATTTTAATCATGACTTCATTTAATAAACATTTACAAAACAAGTTTTAATTATCGTTACGACATAGCAACAAAGCGATTTCAACACGACGCTCCCTTTCACTCGCATTAAATACTGGTAAGTATGAAAAAGATGCCCAATGAATTGCATTGTAATTTCTGACTTTAAGGCTAAAACCTGAAATTTTTATGTTAATCAGTTTACGATAGATCTAATTATAACACTAGTTCGCGATGTAAGTGGTAAGTGAGTGGTCGTGTGTTCCGCGTTCAGTTGTGTTCCAGACTTGAAGACTGTGTTTTGTACTCGTATTTTGTGTTTCGTCGTGTTGCGTTGTGTTCTAGACTTGTAGACTGTGTTTTGTACTCGTATCTCGTGTTTTGGATTTGAGATGGATTTGAAGAACCACAGGCTTTTGAAGTTTGTAAGGAGGAAAAGCGTGTTGTCAAGGGCCACTTCTATATCCTCTCCTAGGTATGTCTATGTATGTTTGAAGTCTTACTAGACCAGTTCTTTGTGACCCTGCCTACAAAACTGGAGGTCCTGGGTTTGAACCATGGTAAGGGTATTTTTTGTGTTTATCACAAATACTTGTTCCTATACTACATAACATTATACATATATGTAGTATCCACAAACAAGCTGTATTAAACTGACTGTGAGACTAGGTCGATAAATGTATTTTCTAATGATATCTATGTATTCATTTAGAAATTATTATTTCAGAAAAAGTTACCATAACATTTTCGTATGTCTTAACTTCTGGAGTAAATTTGCAATTGAAAATCATCTTTATTAACAACTGATAAAGATGTAAATTTCCTTGTCATTATGTCCACGTCCTTGTGTTAGAAAGGAAGCTGTTTTTATGTTTAGTTTGAAGCCGGAACTAAGTCTTTGTGTTTGACTACAACTGATTGCTTAGTGACGGCGGCAAACGTAAGAAAAGTTGGATTTAACCCCTGTAGCGCCCCAGTTTCACAGTAGTATGGAACTCCTATACTAGCTCCACGGGTTAATATGCCTTTATATAATGCTGTGACAAATGAGGCTAAATTACATTTGTACCTTTTTTAGATAAAACCTTATTTTTTCTTTGATAATAGTATTTTTTAACAATTGTCAAGTCTGACATAACTTGGACGTATCGGCAATATTTTTGTGTGCTCTTTAGTTTGTCATGCAAGAAATATCATCCTTTTAAAGCATCATATTACAACATTTAGAATGATAAAGAAATCAAGAAAGGCTCAATTCGAGTGTAACTGGCATTGTTTCTGTTGCTTCTAGGGGCCTAGCTTAGACGTCAATCGTACATTATCAATCGCCAAACGAAAAGAAAATCTATCGGGATGGCAGATGCTACGGAAAATCGCGTGACTATTTCCATACATTATTTAATTTTCGACCGTCTTTTTCTATCACGATTATCTTGAATAGGCCCCCTGACCCCTCAAATGCATCAATAGTCTAGTAGTTTGACAAACCTGTCTGCGTTAAGGTAAGTAGCTGTTACCTCCATCACTAGAGACGTCGCTCTAGGCGCGCGCGCATTGGAAATTTATTAGAAACAGCATTTGCGATGAAAGGACCCCGGCCCCTTGTGAAAATGAATTGTAGAAAGTGAGTGTGAAGGTAGCTGAATTATTTATACGAATGAAAAAACTGTGAGAGTTGATCGATTATAAATCGTTCTAATAGTTTTCTTTAAAAAACTTGTTACAGAGAGGAGTTTTTCTAAGAAAGTGAAAATAATATATTGCAGACTAGCATTGATTTCATACGTATACTTTTGATTTATTTTATAGCCTATGCCGTGTTCCAATGCTGGGCAAAATACTTTTTTTCGTCACTTTTCAAATAAAGTAGGTATAGAATAAAATATTACTTTGTTATGGAGTTATTCATTAACGTCTTTTAACTTTTATAAGCCGCAATCGTTTGTCCCTATCGGCCATTTTGGAATTTGTATTTGATAGAAAAAGACAAAATTTTACTAAACTTTATAAATAAGGGGATTAGTCGGTAATCTTTCAAAACAACGTCAACAAAAGCTAACTAAACTTCCCAAGCAACCTATTATTATGCTAAAACATAACCGAGTAAGTCACATACAATACAAATGACGGACGTACAGTAAACTGTCCTTCGCCTAAGCGTGTAATCATGTGAACATTAATCACTACCTATATATCATTTACTCAGCTATGTTTGCATTAACTTAATAACTATAAAAAGTCCCTATGCTACCGTAATAAGGGTATATGATCAGTAAAGTAATAATGTAATGTACGCGACATGGAAGTTAATGGGATAATTATCTTGACAGTTAATTACTTATGTGCGTCCAGTTATGAATGAGATCACACTTTCGTCTTTATTAGATGTCTTGACTTGTTTAAGCGCCTTTTATTGCACAGTTGGCTTTGTAAATGTAACGGAAATATGGTTGACATTCTTTTGTTATTTACATGCTTTTAATATATGTATATATTGCAAGAGCTATTTATTTAAATTGCATGAGCATAAAGAAGAAAAGAGTTAATATTTTATTATTTAATCTAAATATGTATGATTAAGGTATAAGGTTTTTGTATTGACATATGAAAGGTACGCGGAAAGAACATATCTAGTCACTTTTCATCTCAAAATTTAGAGCTCCTTATGAACTATTATTTACCTATATATCTTTTGCTACCATTGTATAATATTTTTTTAGTTAAAAAAGACATGGTCACGGAATTACCATATATTTTGACATGGTTCCAAATTTTAAAACCGCGATTACTCAAAATGTTACTAAAGTGACTAGACATGTTCTTTCCGTGTACCCTTCATATTTAGTGCCAGATATACCGTTTTTACCGTTTTTTGGGAGAGGATAGTGCGGCCAAGAGAGCTTATCTGGGGCGACCAACTGGGAGACGTCCGGTCGGAAGGCCTAGGTACCGGTGGATCGATGAGGTCCAGAAGGACCTATCTGACATCCAGGCGGCTGAATGGCGTCGGATCGCACAGGATAGGAACGAATGGCGAAACCTAGTATCGGAGGCCAAGATCCACTTCGGGTCGCTAAGCCAGCGAAGTAAGTAAGTAAGTATACCGTTTGTAGAGTTTGTTTACATAGCCGCTGTAATCGAGATGTGCTTTTTAAAATTAAGTTTCACGTCTAGAGTAACTAATCTCAAAAAAATCCGCTTTAAATCAAACATCTTGATATCAAAACGCAAATAAATTTTCTATATCACTTGACTATCTCGTGTCTGGAATGTGAGGTATCTGTCTCAAGGCGGCCGTGTGCGGTATAACAGTGCATCAGGGCACGGCGCGGCTGTTTTGCAACTGCTATTATTGCTAGACGAATTCCTGACGAATACCCTTCGTAATTATTTCTTGATTAGCTTTTGCCCGCGACTTCGTCTGCGTGGACTTAGTAACCCCAGCTAGAGTAAGAATAGCGCCTGGAGAAAGTCTTATAGCAATTATTCAATTTGAGCATATTATGCACACAAATTAGCAGACACTTCATTAATTATCTCAATTCCACCCCGCTTTTTACTTTCTTAAGGGATGATTTTCGGGATAAAAACTATCCTATGTCCTTCTCAGGGACTCAACCTATGCCAAATTTTATCTAAATCGATTCAGCGGTTTAAGCGTGAAGAGGGAACACACAGACAGACAGACAGAGACTTTCGCATTTATAATACTAGTATGGATTTTCGATTAGTGTGATTTGTCAACAGTACTCGTCTCAATCACTATGTCGCTGATTTTTATTACGTATGGCGATAATTTCTCTGAAACCGAAACTTCGCTGAACATCTACCTGTTATTGGGGTCAAATCGATAGTTTTTAAGGTTTCTCTAACACGTTACTGGCCTTCGTTTGATCTATACTGAATACGACAACCTGTAGATTCGCTACTAGTAGAAAGTGTGTGTTTTATTTTTCATATTTCAAGATAAGTATGAATTATTAAAATACAAAGATTAGTTATAATTTATAATGTATAACTTATAAATCGCCATAGATTAAGTTGTATTATAGGAACTGTCAACATTTCCAAATTTGTATTTATTTTCTAATCTTAACTTTATGTATTTAGATGTTTTTAATTTTTTTTTTAATTATATCAACAACTTGCTTCATATTTTGAACTTTACCAACGAGAAAAACAACTTTGTCTTCAGTTTCGTTAAAATGCAGAAACTTTCAGAATATTTCATTTTTTGGTAAAACTCACAAATGTTATATTTTAAACGGACTTTTTCTAAAAATTATACATAATTCGGCGAACAATTCAAAGACCTTTGAGGTAAAACCTTAACCCTCAAATTAATTTTATCGTCTCGTCTTCGCCATACATTTCAACCGCAAACTAGACGCAAGATTTAGCGATAAATAACCTCAAAAACAGTTGCAAAAGGATTTATATACAATAAATTACAACAGCACTTATGTTCCTTATGAACTGAACATTATCGTGTCCATAATTGTGATTCTACACAACAAGGATAACGGCAATTTGCAAGCCACGAAATCTGATCCGATGGGGGAAGATAAGACACGCGGTATGTCACGGTAGCGCCGTTACTTCGATGTCACATAAACATGGTGAAATGGGGTCTTGGGGATCACTGTATTCCTTGTTGCAGCTGTTAATTTATGTGCTTTATCTGTCTTTAAAGTTATAATATCTGCCTTTTCAACGGTGTAGATCAAAATAAGCCTTAATTTGCCAACCACTTTTAACATCTTTTGTTTTTCGTACCTACTTATTACCCCAAGAACAAATTAAATTATTTTCTATGAAAATATTTTAATTTGTTTTTTTTTTAAGTAGACACTACTATTTAAACTATAAACTGAAATAAATGTCATATTCGAAGGAAAAAATGACCAAAGCCTCCAGTGTTCAGAGCTGGAATCCAACCACCGTCCCCCGTTTACCGGCTTTGGTAATTTTTTTCCTTCGTATATGACATTTATTTCAGTTTACTTATTACCCATCTTCTTCGTAATCTCTTACATTTAGTTTATTTTGCTTTCCTTCTACCTATCCTCGAAGATTACTTAAGATTTCGTAATATAACTATTTGACTGAGTTGCCATATAAATTTTTCCTGTAAACATTTTTTTTCATTTGTGTGCGGCTCCAAATTGCTAATGAACAGTGGCATAACGTAGCTGCACAAATACGCACGCGCGCTGTAAGATTTCGTAAAAGTTGGTGTTTATTTGTCACATTAAACATTATGACAAAATTAATGTAGGTATCATTTTTTTTATACTACGTCGGTGGCAAACAAGCATACGGCCCGCCTGATGTTAAGCAGTCTCCGTAGCCTATGTACGCCTGCAACTCCAGAGGAGTTACATGCGCGCTGCCGACCCTAACACTCCTCTCCCTCGAGCTCTGGCAACCTTACTCACCGGCAGAAACACAACACTATTAGTAGGGTCTAGTGTTATTTGGCTGCGGTTTTCTGTAAGGTGGAGGTACCTCCCCAGTTGGGGTCTGGTCTAGATCTGGAATGACATCCGCTGTCCTGTGCCCTACCACACAAAGCGAGTTGTCATTCGCAGTGCCCATACCTCTCTTTTGGACATAGTTTAAGGACATACCCGGGTCCGGACGTAGTTTATGGACATACCGGGGTCCATTATGGACATACCCGGATAATACTGTACGCTATTGAAATTATGCCAATATGCCTTTTGATGCCCTTGACAAATTTTGTCAACATTCTCTAGGTGATATATTGAACATATTGAAATCTTGGCTAAAAATATAATATTGGCAACATTACACTAGGCCGTTTTCTACGAAGGTCGGAATTTTACAAGTAATATCGGAATTTGTTGTTCCGATGACCGGTTTTAGATTTTAACTGTGATTCAAGATGGCGAAACTATACCGAAACTCGCAACTAGCTCTAACGGAAGTGTTGTAAGAAAGGTTTCGTTAATTTTCGAAATATTTTTTGCAATTTAAAATACGCATGTTAGACACTCTTGTTCACTTAAGGGGCCCACTGACTATCAGTCCGCCGGACGATATCGGCCTGTCAGTTGTTCGGAACTGTCAAATTTTTGTTCTAACTGACAGGCCGATATCGTCCGGCGGACTGATAGTCAGTGGGCCTCTTTAGATGTTCCATTTCTAATGTAATGTTTTTGTCTAGTCCTAGACAAGACGTTCCCTACGTCTTGAAAACTCTGTCATATCAAAATTGTGAAATAACCACAATAATATGAAATTTATTATTACATTATTTATAATATTTGTTATTATAAAAATAGATCTTTTGAATTTTCATTTTTAATTAAAAAAAAAACAATATTTGATTAACCTACATACTTTATCAAATTATCTATCGATCTTAACTAAATCTACTGGCTTACCTACGTCAATCGCATAGTCAAGATAAAAATATATCTGTGTCTGTAAATTAGTATTATATCACATGATAAACTTAAATAATGTACCTTCTCATAAATATTGTGACGATGCGCCGGTGATATATGTGCGGGAGCCCCGTTACCGAAGAAGACCGCTACACGTCTTTATAGTTTTGCGTCCTTGTTAGACTTAAGTCAAAAGCGAAGGACAGTTGCATTTCGTTAGGTTAAAACAGAATCAGTCACAACTATTCTCTTAAAGAATCTGTATGTACTAAGAAAAGGTTTGAAGAGAGCTTGGAGTCCGCTTGGCAACTCATCTCATGACTTGGCGTAGGGACTAGTTTTTATGAAAGCGACTGCCATCTGACCTTTCAATCCACAGGGTAAACTAGGTCTTATCGGGATTAGGGATGTTTTCCTTCACCGAAAGTGACTGGCAAATATCAAATGATAGTTCCTATGATATTGAAAGTTAGTCATATAATAAAATTAAAATATCATCATAGGTTCAGCACAGACATTTATTTCCGGCAAACCACATTTCTCTTAATTACCTCATCTATATCGCTCGATCCGCAACCGATATCTCAAGTATTAAATCTTAGATCCTGAACTAACTGCTGATGTCGTTACAAACCAATCAATAACCTATTTAGAACCTGCTCATGTTTCCAGTGACAGACGCAATTTTTGGAAATTAGTCTCCGTCTAAGGTTGACGGCAGTAAGTCGTCGACCAAGTGTTTGGTTAAATTAAATATTTATATTTGTTTTCAAACAGTACAATGGAACACTTTGGAATTGTGTATAGGTGAGTGATAAACTGATTGTTTAGCTGTATTATTATAATATTGGCTATAAGATTCAAGTCTAGTGACACCTCTTTGCAACAGTATTGCTGATGAGCCATCACTCAAGCACAAATAAGTTATTCTTAGTAAGTTTTAGTTGCTCTTGAGATCTCTTAACCGGAGTATCACGAGAAAAATCCGAGTGCATCATCGGACGCTTAAGAGGTCCACTGATTACCAGTCCGCCGGACGATATCGGTCTGTCAGTTGTTCGGAACTGTCCAATTTTTGTTCTCACTGACAGGCTGATATCGTCCGGCGGACTGATAATCAGTGGGCCCCTTTACAGTCATTTGTACAGATTTTTGACAGTTGTCTTGCAAGTTTCAGCGTTTTTAGTATTTGGGGGCATTTTTTGTTGACTTCGTGGGTCAATATTGTATGCTTAAACTCGTTCGCGTCTTTCGTGTTAAACCCAAGGAAATCTAAAGCCAATTTGGATGGTGAACACTTACAGGCGGGATACCTTTTCCAAAGTCATTAACTTTTATTGTGTTGTCCACCGAAAGTAAACTTTTTGTATAATACATATTTGACCTCCACAAACCGCCGCGTTCCGCTCGACACTTGCGCCACTTATACGCCTTGCATCTAAGATTAAGACGGCTATGCCATTTGTGGTAACTAACAGACCGGACTACACTTAGCTCGGTTACATGATACTTTGCCCGCATTTTAGTTCTGTGAAGATTGAGATTAAAGTCCTAGATGAGGCCGCATTTTGCTGTTATATCCGAGCATAGAGCGCACGCTTCGTTTCTGTTCTAAAACTCTCGTTATTGGATTGAAAGCACAGATATTATGTACTATAGTTTATTAGATGTGTCTTATTCTTTTTATATTTTTATTTTTATTTGTCATTTCCTGGAATAATGTTACAAATGTACGGAAAATAATGTGCGGCCAGCCTGCTAGGCAGACTGCCTGCTGGCGGCGAGTTAGAGGGTGTGTTTTGTTTGTAGGGTTTTTTATTGTATAATTTTGGAGTAAGTATTAACGAAGCCTGTTGCAGATTATATTGCTGTAATGTTTTGTGACGAAGCCTGTAGCTGATTGTGAGTTTGTGTTCACCTGACGAAGCCTGCGTTGCGTTGCGGATATAAAATTACGAAAAAGTAATTCAAAATCCCAATTCGTGTCGTAAAAGTCTCGCTTTCGTCCGTTCCGTCTTTTTCTCCACTTGTTTTAAATTGCGTACTATCCACACTTTTATCGTCTTCTTAAATATGTATTCTGAATTTCTCAAACGTATCTTCATTATCTATAAGCATGTCTTCAGTTTTATTGCAAATTAACTGCGTGGCTTGTTTGATTATCCAACTCCATCAATCATACTTACACTAAATCTGAGCAAAATAAATCTTACTCATTTTGTACCTCTTCTACATTACGATTTCTTGACAGAACAATGTGCAAAGCTAATCAACTGAGGTAACAATTGCTACCAAATGGAGTACTCTCTACCAAACTAAATCTACCGAAATTACTATTAGGTACTTAATAGTAACTTTGGTAGATTTAGTTTACACAACCTTTCACCTTTTCAGATATATCTTTAGAAATGACCACAACACCAGGATGATTATGTTATAATATGTATTATACCAGTTTTAATTTATGATGTTTTACCACCTCTAAAGTATAAAAAATTAAAATATGACTGGACGATAAGAGCCAAGCAAATAAGTTAAGTTCAAGGTTGAAATGTCGCTAATTTTATATATAGACATTCTTTTATACGAACGACAATTAGTAAATGTCATGGACCGAATGTATACCTACAAGTATCATCTTCTTTCGTGCATATTTCATCACAAGTCACACAGGCCAATTCGAACGTACACTGATATCAGAATAATAAATAATAATAAATAAATTAATTAATATTAATATTATATTATATTATATTATATATTAGTGTTGCTGATTTGCATTTGTAGCCACCTGACGAAGCCTGCGTTGAAAAAAAAATAAAAAAAAAAATATTATAGGACTATCTTACACAGATTGAATAAGTCCCACGGTAAGCTCAAGGAGACTTGTGTTATGGGTATTCAGACAACGATATATATAATATATAAATACTTAAATACATAGAAAACACCCATGACTCAGGAACAAAATCTGTGCTCATCACACAAATAAATGCCCTCACCGGGATTCGAACCCAGGACCATCGGCTTCACAGACAGGGTCACCACCCACTAGGCCAGACCGGTCGTCAGCAGAATGACAACTAATTAATTCAATTATCGTGTATTTCGTTCGTGCTTGTATATTTATTGGCGCGGGTGAGACGCATACTATAACTAAATATATAACAAAATTCACATATCATTCATAATCATTCATCACAAAATGTTTACAACATTGTATCATAGAGTAACTTATACTAGAGCGGTACTGTCATATAGTAAATTTTGTAACCCCAGTAAATTCACTGCCATCTGTCGACACACTTTAAAACTAAAAATGAAGATTTATAAAAGTACGATAAAATGTATTTAAATATGAATAAATGATTTTTTTTATTTGCATTAATTATTTTTATGATTTTGACCCATGTTCTTTCACTGATATGCGTTAAAATTGTTAAATAACAAACGAAACCGTCAACGCCATCTATACGACAGTTGGCCAAAGCTAGTAGCGCCCTCTGAACGAGAATCAAATTTTCTTGATTTTCGGGGCACGTTTTTTCCTTAGACTGTATCTATCTATTACGGAGTTATATCTATCTTTGATTGTATTGTTCCGTGAGCTAGTGCAACTTAGCTGAAACGTCGGAAAAAAAGGTAAAATAATGAAAATTAATCGCGTTAGACTAGGTAATGACATTAATTATTGTATTGTTTCACAATTATCATAATTAATTTTACGATCAAGCAAAATATCGTCATTATTATGATATCCTCATCCTTGAGTCTTTTTACTTTTACTACTTGATAATTTTAAAGATTTAATTACTTAATTTTTTGAGTTCGTTTGAGTTCCTTTGGGTACAAGGGTAAAAACGGGACCCTATTACTAAGACTCCGCTGTCCGTCCGTCTGTCACCAGGCTGTACCTCATGAACCGTGATAGCTAGACATTTGAAATTTTCACAGATGATGTATTTATGTTGCCGCTATAACAACAAATACTAAAAACAGAATATAATAAATATTTAAGTGGGGCTCCCATACAACAAATTTAATGTGATTTTTTTGCCGTTTTCTGCCTAATGGTATGGAATCCTTCGTGCGCGAGCCCGACTCACACTTGGCCGGTTTTTATATTGTCGTGTGTCTAGTTTAAAACCTGTCATTACACTTTTATTATAATAATTTTAAATTTATTGCCACCGTTTTATTATTTATGTTGATTGGCTGACAACTTTTAATTAAGTAGTTAATTTTATGACTCATCTTGTCCCGTGTATCTTTTTTAATGTCTTTGTTAAGTTAATCGTTGTTTCTAAGATTATTAGCATTTTACATTCAACTTATTTAGAAATAATATCCATAATAAGCCGAAATTAAATCTGCCTTATGTATTTTAATTTCACTGTATATTATGGTATATATACATACAAGACGAACTATTTCATAATGAAGAAATTAAGTTTTTGACCGTTAAAAATGTATTCATGTTTTCGTGACAAACAAAGGGCCGTAGCTATAGTTATTATATCAAATCACGTATAAATATTTTATTTTAATATCTAGAGAGAACATTTTGAAATTTGTAGAGAAGACGTCCGTTAGAACTACATTACGAAATGCCATATTTAAAATTCAGTAGAAATATTCTAAGGCATTCTTCAGCTTGTTTCAAAGTCAAATGACGATCTGTAATGTTTCTAATACATCTTCTATAACAGTACACATGTCCCGACCTTGAACAAATGTATGTCATATGTTCAAGTATTAAGGTTTAAATTTGAATAACCCAAAATCGATACTTAGTCCTTTTTGTATTTTGAAAGAGGCATTTCTTTTGATGATTGGTCGCGTTCCATTTGTGACAACATGTTTTTGTTGAACGAATGTTTCGAAATTTGAAATGTATTTTCGCAAGACCTTGGAAATATGGTTTGTTTTGAACCGTTGCAACAAATATTGTTAAGATATTTCCCAAGTTTTTGAGTGAGTATTATTCTAAGCTTCTAGCTGAACATATTTACTTAAGCAATATTTTTTTTGTCAAGATTACATGAATGGTAACTGAGAATTTGAATACATTACGATTTTTTTAGAGTCGCTCTAACTATATAATATCCTATCAATCAAGATAAGTATGCCTCTAGCTGACTAGGAAACAAATCAAATTATTATGGTTCCGTACCCAAAGGGTAAAAACGGGACCCTATTACTAAGACTCCGCTGTCCGTCTGTCCTTCTGTCCGTCTGTCTGTCACCAGGCAATCTCATGAACCGTGATAGCTAGACAGTTGAAATTTTCACAGATGATGTATTTCTGTTGCCGCTATAACAACAAATACTAAAAAGTACGGAACCCTCGGTGCGCGAGTCCGACTCGCACTTGGCCGGTTTTTTTTCCGATTATACCAGTTTATGACCACCTATTCAAATTTAAACCAAATACAATTATATAACACTTTAAACTCTCGCGTTTTGTACACATAATTAATGTTATTACCGGGTCTAAAGCGATTAAATTTCATTATTTTACCTTTTTCCGACGTTTCAACTAGTTTGCTCTAGCTGTGGTCGCGGAAGACCACAAATCGAAATTGAAATTTAATCGCGTAGACCCGGTAATGACATTAATTATAAATACAATTATGTTCTAATTTAAACTGAGACATTGGCTACACAGTCAAGCATTAGCAATATCTTTATTGTAGTAGGAATATAGATTGTCACTTGTCATAACGCATGTTACATTTCTCTTTCTACACCCAATATAACAAACATTACGCATATAATAGCCAGAAAACAATGAGGTAGATGACAGCTTTTAAACCAAATACAATTATGTTCTAATTTAAAGTGAGACATTGCCTACACAGTCAAGCATTAGCAAAATCTTTATTGTAGTAGGAATATAGCTTGTCACGTGTCAAAACGCACTTTACATTTCTCTTTCTACACCCAATATAACAAACATTACGCATATAATAGCCAGAAAACAATAAGGTAGATGACAGCTTTTTTAACCAAATACGTATGTTCTAATTTAAAGTGAGACATTGCCTACACAGTCAAGCATTAGCAAAATCTTTATTGTAGTAGGAATATAGCTTGTCACTTGTCAAAACGCACTTTACATTTCTCTTTCTACACCCAATATAACAAACATTACGCATATAATAGCCAGAAAACAATAAGGTAGATGACAGCTTTTTTAACCAAATACGTATGTTCTAATTTAAAGTGAGACATTGCCTACACAGTCAAGCATTAGCAAAATCTTTATTGTAGTAGGAATATAGCTTGTCACTTGTCAAAACGCACTTTACATTTCTCTTTCTACACCCAATATAACAAACATTACGCATATAATAGCCAGAAAACAATAAGGTAGATGACAGCTTTTTTAACCAAATACGTATGTTCTAATTTAAAGTGAGACATTGCCTACACAGTCAAGCATTAGCAAAATCTTTATTGTAGTAGGAATATAGCTTGTCACTTGTCATAACGCATGTTACATTTCTCTTTCTACACCCAATATAACAAACATTACGCATATAATAGCCAGAAAACAATAAGGTAGATGGCAGCTTTTAAACCAAATACAATTATGTATTTAAAGTGAGACATTGCTTACACAGTCAAGCATTAGCAAAATCTTTATACATACATACATACATACATATAATCACGCCTATTTCCCGGAGGGGTAGGCAGAGGCCACGGATTTCCACTTGCTACGATCCTGACATACCTCTTTCGCTTCCTTCACTTTCATAACATAAAAAAAAAACTTTACTGTAGTAGGAATATAGCTTGTCACTTGTCAAAACGCATGTTACATTTCTCTTTCTACACCCAATATAACAAACATTACGCATATAATAGCCAGAAAACAATAAGGTAGATGACAGCTTTTAAACCAAACACAATTATGTTCTAATTTAAAGTGAGACATTGCCTACATAGTCAAGCATTAGCAAAATCTTTATTGTAGTAGGAATATAGCTTGTCACTTGTCAAAACGCACTTTACATTTCTCTTTCTACACCCAATATAACAAACATTACGCATATAATAGCCAGAAAACAATAAGGTAGATGACAGCTTTTTTAACCAAATACGTATGTTCTAATTTAAAGTGAGACATTGCCTACACAGTCAAGCATTAGCAAAATCTTTATTGTAGTAGGAATATAGCTTGTCACTTGTCAAAACGCACTTTACATTTCTCTTTCTACACCCAATATAACAAACATTACGCATATAATAGCCAGAAAACAATAAGGTAGATGACAGCTTTTTTAACCAAATACGTATGTTCTAATTTAAAGTGAGACATTGCCTACACAGTCAAGCATTAGCAAAATCTTTATTGTAGTAGGAATATAGCTTGTCACTTGTCATAACGCATGTTACATTTCTCTTTCTACACCCAATATAACAAACATTACGCATATAATAGCCAGAAAACAATAAGGTAGATGGCAGCTTTTAAACCAAATACAATTATGTATTTAAAGTGAGACATTGCTTACACAGTCAAGCATTAGCAAAATCTTTATACATACATACATACATACATATAATCACGCCTATTTCCCGGAGGGGTAGGCAGAGGCCACGGATTTCCACTTGCTACGATCCTGACATACCTCTTTCGCTTCCTTCACTTTCATAACATAAAAAAAAAACTTTACTGTAGTAGGAATATAGCTTGTCACTTGTCAAAACGCATGTTACATTTCTCTTTCTACACCCAATATAACAAACATTACGCATATAATAGCCAGAAAACAATAAGGTAGATGACAGCTTTTAAACCAAACACAATTATGTTCTAATTTAAAGTGAGACATTGCCTACACAGTCAAGCATTAGCAAAATCTTTATTGTAGTAGGAATATAGCTTGTCACTTGTCAAAACGCACTTTACATTTCTCTTTCTACACCCAATATAACAAACATTACGCATATAATAGCCAGAAAACAATAAGGTAGATGACAGCTTTTTTAACCAAATACGTATGTTCTAATTTAAAGTGAGACATTGCCTACACAGTCAAGCATTAGCAAAATCTTTATTGTAGTAGGAATATAGCTTGTCACTTGTCAAAACGCACTTTACATTTCTCTTTCTACACCCAATATAACAAACATTACGCATATAATAGCCAGAAAACAATAAGGTAGATGACAGCTTTTAAACCAAATACAATTATGTATTTAAAGTGAGACATTGCTTACACAGTCAAGCATTAGCAAAATCTTTATACATACATACATACATACATATAATCACGCCTATTTCCCGGAGGGGTAGGCAGAGGCCACGGATTTCCACTTGCTACGATCCTGACATACCTCTTTCGCTTCCTTCACTTTCATAACATAAAAAAAAAACTTTACTGTAGTAGGAATATAGCTTGTCACTTGTCAAAACGCATGTTACATTTCTCTTTCTACACCCAATATAACAAACAATAAGGTAGATGACAGCTTTTAAACCAAACACAATTATGTTCTAATTTAAAGTGAGACATTGCCTACACAGTCAAGCATTAGCAAAATCTTTATTGTAGTAGGAATATAGCTTGTCACTTGTCAAAACGCACTTTACATTTCTCTTTCTACACCCAATATAACAAACATTACGCATATAATAGCCAGAAAACAATAAGGTAGATGACAGCTTTTTTAACCAAATACGTATGTTCTAATTTAAAGTGAGACATTGCCTACACAGTCAAGCATTAGCAAAATCTTTATTGTAGTAGGAATATAGCTTGTCACGTGTCAAAACGCACTTTACATTTCTCTTTCTACACCCAATATAACAAACATTACGCATATAATAGCCAGAAAACAATAAGGTAGATGACAGTTTTTTTAACCAAATACGTATGTTCTAATTTAAAGTGAGACATTGCCTACACAGTCAAGCATTAGCAAAATCTTTATTGTAGTAGGAATATAGCTTGTCACTTGTCAAAACGCACTTTACATTTCTCTTTCTACACCCAATATAACAAACATTACGCATATAATAGCCAGAAAACAATAAGGTAGATGACAGCTTTTTTAACCAAATACGTATGTTCTAATTTAAAGTGAGACATTGCCTACACAGTCAAGCATTAGCAAAATCTTTATTGTAGTAGGAATATAGCTTGTCACTTGTCATAACGCATGTTACATTTCTCTTTCTACACCCAATATAACAAACATTACGCATATAATAGCCAGAAAACAATAAGGTAGATGGCAGCTTTTAAACCAAATACAATTATGTATTTAAAGTGAGACATTGCTTACACAGTCAAGCATTAGCAAAATCTTTATACATACATACATACATACATATAATCACGCCTATTTCCCGGAGGGGTAGGCAGAGGCCACGGATTTCCACTTGCTACGATCCTGACATACCTCTTTCGCTTCCTTCACTTTCATAACATAAAAAAAAAACTTTACTGTAGTAGGAATATAGCTTGTCACTTGTCAAAACGCATGTTACATTTCTCTTTCTACACCCAATATAACAAACATTACGCATATAATAGCCAGAAAACAATAAGGTAGATGACAGCTTTTAAACCAAACACAATTATGTTCTAATTTAAAGTGAGACATTGCCTACATAGTCAAGCATTAGCAAAATCTTTATTGTAGTAGGAATATAGCTTGTCACTTGTCATAACGCATGTTACATTTCTCTTTCTACACCCAATATAACAAACATTACGCATATAATAGCCAGAAAACAATAAGGTAGATGACAGCTTTTAAACCAAACACAATTATGTTCTAATTTAAAGTGAGACATTGCCTACACAGTCAAGCATTAGCAAAATCTTTATTGTAGTAGGAATATAGCTTGTCACTTGTCAAAACCCATGTTACATTTCTGTTTCTACACCCAATATAACAAACATTTCGCATATAATAGCCAGAAAACAATAAGGTAGATGACAGCTTTTAAACCAAACACAATTATGTTCTAATTTAAAGTGAGACATTGCCTACACAGTCAAGCATTAGCAAAATCTTTATTGTAGTAGGAATATAGCTTGTCACTTGTCATAACGCATGTTACATTTCTCTTTCTACACCCAATATAACAAACATTACGCATATAATAGCCAGAAAACAATAAGGTAGATGACAGCTTTTAAACCAAACACAATTATGTTCTAATTTAAAGTGAGACATTGCCTACACAGTCAAGCATTAGCAAAATCTTTATTGTAGTAGGAATATAGCTTGTCACTTGTCATAACGCATGTTACATTTCTCTTTCTACACCCAATATAACAAACATTTCGCATATAATAGCCAGAAAACAATAAGGTAGATGACAGCTTTTAAACCAAACACAATTATGTTCTAATTTAAAGTGAGACATTGCCTACACAGTCAAGCATTAGCAAAATCTTTACTGTAGTAGGAATATAGCTTATCACTTGTCATAACGCATGTTACATTTCTCTTTCTACACCCAATATAACAAACATTACGCATATAATAGCCAGAAAACAATAAGGTAGATGACAGCTTTTAAACCAAACACAATTATGTTCTAATTTAAAGTGAGACATTGCCTACACAGTCAAGCATTAGCAATATCTTTATTGTAGTAGGAATATAGCTTGTCACGTGTCAAAACGCATGTTACATTTCTCTTTCTACACCCAATATAACAAACATGCTTGCCAACATTACGCATATAATAGCCAGAAAACAATAAGATTGATGACAGCTTATATGACTGCTATGGGAGTATAATGGTGTGCTGGTTCCATTTGGCAAGTCTGATCCGCCCATTGGCGTAGAACATGGTCGAGAACGTCAATCTGAAGAAGTTGACAAGGAAGCAAAACTACTATCGCTGACGTGACTTAGTCCATTTGTTAATCTTTTGAGTCACAGTAGCGGCGATTAATCTATCATATTTATAAGACACATTTTCATAAGTTTTTTTAACTACCATGCTGCCTTGTTGGTAAGAAGTTATTTATTTGAGCGTTTCTTTTTTTTGCCTTTTTTATGTGACCTTTTTTGCCACTTTTGTATTATTTCTACTCATAATCACGAGCTCTTTCTATCCTAATGGGATAAAAAATGTCCCAAGGTTTTTTCTTCGTATATTTTGTATGGCGGTAACAAAAAGGAAAGTATGAAAAAGGTATGGAAATTTTGGGACACTTTTTTCTCCTATAGGGATGAAAAGGGCTCGTGATCCTGAGTAGGAATAACACAAAAGTGGCAAAAAGGTCACGTAAAAAAATGACAAAAAAAAGAAACGCTCATTTTACCTTATCTTTTAACATATTTCTATATGTCTCTGTCCATCCCTTTTCACCGAACCGGGTTCATGTCGTATTCGTTCACTGTGCAGGTGGCGCGCCTTTGGAACGGACTTCCTTTTAACATAAAAAATGCGCCAAATAAGTTCGCGTTCAAAAAATCCTTACGTGCTTTCTATGCTAGCGGAAAGAAAGTTTCTTAGTGTATTTTTATTAGTTTCATAATGAGTCTCGTCGTTATTTATATATATATTATATATGTATATTATATTTGTATATATATGTGATTATATGTTATTTTTATTTTATTTTTGCTGTTGTATTTGTAGCACCGCCCACAATTTCTCTGCTTAGCCTTAAGGTTGACTGGTAGAGAATGCCTTATGGCATTAAGTCCGCCTTTTGTACTGTAAGGTTTTCTTTTGTGCAATAAAGATTAAATAAATAAATAAATAAATAAATATTTACTGAGAACATTCATTACTACTGAGACAATAGGATTCTAGATATGTAGTGAAAGATTCCGTATCAGTTTTAATTGTCAACTGACTGAACTGGCCAATTGTTTAAGTACCTATTTTGTAATATGGAAAGCAGTTATATAACTAATTTATTCAACATCCCAAATTAGCAATGGCACAGTCCGGTATTATATTGTTGCAAACTACACTTCTAATCTTCGATCAAACATAAAAGTGTCACTTGCTATTAGCCAGACAAATATGGCCGCCATTGTGATTCAGTGGGCCGATTTTTGGGTTAGCGTGGGACGCATTGTAGACAAAACCGGCAGCAGGTTTGAAATCAATAGTGAATAAATACTGATTTGAATATCGGTTAGTATGTTGATTTAAATAAAATGGAACTACATAACTATTCGTATTATATTTGCAAGATGTCGCTTTCCAATTCAAAAGATAATATTATAAAGGTCACATTGCTAATGTAAGTATGTATTTTCAAAAAGGATATAATAAGATAGAGCGGTACTGTCATAGTAAATTTTGTAATCACTGTAAATTCGCTGCCATCTATGGACATACTTTAAAAAACTAAAAATGAAGATTTATAGAAATACGTTAAAATGTATTTAAATATGGATAAATGATTTTTTTATTTGCATTAATTATTTTTATATGATTTTGACCCATGTTCTTTCACTGATATGCGTTAAAATTATAAATAACAAACGAAACCGTCAACGCCCTCTATACGAGAGTAGGCCAAGACTAGTGGCGCCTGATCCTGATCGAGAATCAAATTTTCGTGATTTTCGAGGCACGTTTTTTCCTTAGACTGTATCCATTTATTACGGAGTTATATCTATCTTTGGTATTTTATATTATGAACTCGACTAAACTAAATTGTAACGTCATAAATTTCATAGCGTAACTTGGCAGCCCAAGAGTTATTTTAATACTAGCGACCCGAGCTTCGCACGGGAATCACTCTATCTATTAAAACCGCATCAAAATTCGTTGTGTAGTTTTAAAAGTCTAAGCATACATAGGGACAGACATCCATCCAGACAGCAGGAAGCGACTTTGTTTTATACTATGTAGTGACAAGTTAAAACATGTTCACTACGGCATAAACCCTTTCATAATATATCTCCACAACAACAAGCCATGCATTAGGGTAAACTCCCATTATTTGGTGACACGCCTAATTCGGTGATACAAGTTTTGAAGCATGACACCCAGGAAAGCTAGTGAATTAGGGCCTTTTAAATGGGCCTCACGGCAAAGTCGAAGAAGCCGTGGAGCCGTGAGGTCTCATTTCAATCAATCAATCTTTAAGTAGTATGGCTCCATCGGTACTGTCGATGATTTCGCCAACGTCAAAGTGGGATCCACGTGGGATCGAATTAATATTTCTAGATTTTCTTCAGCCAGTGTACGGTAAATAAAATTATGGGCCTCTAGGGCTCTAGCCAGACACGGTTAGAGGTAGAAATACCAAATGCTCTTAGAGAACGACGTTGTTCGGTAGTTCGTTGTTGTTGTCTCGTAAAACCGATAGCTGGATTTTACGAGAAGCACGTGGACTACCGGCCGTTGACTCCAAAATGGTGGTTAAACACGCTTTGAGATTAATTCTCCATTCACTGCACACTACCAAATTAGATTACTGAATAATAAAGCTATCGATATTACACTTTAAACAATATTAATGAACAAAATATAAAGAAATTAATCACGAGGCTACTATCAAGATGGCGTTCGAACCGGAAGTCCTCGAGGTCTCATTTAAAAGGCCCTAATTCACTAGCTTTCCTGGGTGTCATGCTTTAAAACTTGTATCACCGAATTGGGCGTGTCACCAAATAATGCGAGTTTAACCTACCTTCATCGAGTTTCCCGTCCATTCTTAACTAGATCATCGTTCCACCGGTCCGGTTGGGATGGTCAGATGATCACCCCACGCTCCTCTTTGTAAGTTTCAATTCATACGGATTTTATTTCGTATAGGTATTGTTAAGTACATTGGGAGATCTTACGTATATGAATACGGTTTAAAGTTTGGACAATGGTACACATGGTGGTTGGGGAGGTCAATCGTGTAATAATTGCCCTTGGTAGCCTTAAGCGATTTTCATTACAAACGTATGAAAAGCTAAGCACCTCAAGAGTGACTTTGACCGTAATTATTTAGGAATATTTGTAAACATGTTAATCATGCTACATTTAGTCGTTATTACCTTTTTAGCTCCGGGCTGTTAGTTAAAATGCCACGAGTCACGACAAATGAGGTCTTGTTAGTGAGGGGTTATGGCCGTGAATGTTAAAGGTACTGACTGCGGTTTAAGAGGAATTTCCTCCCGCGTACGCTTCGGCTGTGGAATGAGCTCCCTGCCGAGGTTTTCCCGAGGGGCTACAGTATGGGGTTCTTCAAAAAAGGAGTGTACAGGTTTTTAAAGGGTCGGCAACGCGCGTGTAATATCTCCGGTATTGCAGGCGTCCATAGGTTACGGTAACTGCTTACCATCAGGCAGGCCGTATGCTTGATTGCCACCGACGTGGTATAAAAAAAAACAGTCCGCCGTACGATATCGCCCTGTCAGTTGTTCGGAACTGTCAAACTGACAGGCCGATATCGTCCGGCGGACTGATAGTCAGTAGGCCCCTTTGGACTACTTAACGTTTAGCATACGTATTTTAAATTAGTTCTTAAAGTCCCAGCAAGCTCGGCCGAATTTCACCTTCCCATACAAACGGAGTTTTGTTCTTATTTTAAAACTACGTGTTGGATTGTAATGCAACTTTGCATATACAATGACATGAGGTATATCTAGTCCTGTAATTAGTATATAGAGCTCCATTTTATAAAACAAACGAAATAGGGCAAAATTAAGATTTGTATGCAAAACAAATTCGCTGTATTTTTTTAACTATGGTATCTGGGTTAGCGTTATATGGTATCCTTTCGGGCATTCCCGGCTCCGTTCGGCTCAGCATTGCTCCGAGCAATTATTAAGGTTGGCACAACTTAACGTCCCTTTGCGTGTACGACCACAGATAACATAATGACTTGAATTTTAACAACCCTAAATAGCTGAAAGGGATAGTACCACACATAAGAAAGGTACAGCATGATTCGTCTGTACGGTAATACTATTACTTGTTCTATGGTGGCTCGTTGAAGTCTTTTGTATCTGGGGACAATCGTCGAACGGATAGATAAAATGTATCGGGATGATAGATGGTACCTACGAAAAGTTACGTGACTACTTCCACACGTTATTTCATAAATCATTTGTGACGTTTTCAACCAAAAAATTGAAGCTATATGGAAATAGCGCCTTACTGACAAGCGACAATAAGTACCCTTTTGGTTGAAAATGGCACATTTATTTGCTTGAAAAGGGTACAGTTATAGATGTTCACGTCTGTTGTCCTCCTTATTCAGCTGTCCACAAAAAGCATGCAAACAATACAAATGAGCAAGAATCCATACTAATATTATAAATGCGAAAGTGTGTCTGTCTGTTACCTCGTCACGCTTAAACCGCTGAACCGATTTAGTTGAAAGGGTATAGTGTTTGTATGGGGCATCGGCCCCAGAAGCCAAATTGATTGCCGTTTTGCCAATTTATTAGCTCAGATGTAAGATGCTATTTAACAAAATATTAACCCTAAAACGCCGCTAGTTTTTGAGAAAATAATAAAAAATGAAAATTGGTTTTAATTTTTTTTATATAAACTACTGAACCGATTTTTTGTAACTTATACACATTATGTAAGAAATGTAGATGTATTATTAAGCTAGGCCTTCCTGATTTAGCCATAGCCTTCCTTCCGTACCGTTTTTGGGGAATGAATAAAATCGTTTTAGTTTAGTTAATTAATTTATATTTCCAACTCAATTTTCATAAATAGTTATCGTCCATCATTGTTCATCTTCCTCGCGTTATCCCGGCATTTTGCCACGGCTCATGGGAGCCTGGGGTCCGCTTGACAACTAATCCTAAGAATTGACGTAGGCACTAGTTTTTACGAAAACGACTGCCATCTAACCTTCCAACCCAGAGGGGGAACTACTTTGTTAGGATTAGTCCGGTTTCCTCACGATGTTTTCCTTCACCGAAAAGCGACTGGTAAATATCAAATGATATTTCGTACATAAGTTCCGAAAAACTCATTGGTACGAGCCGGGGTACGAGTCGCACGCTCTTACCGCTAGGCCACCAGCGCTTTTTTTTCTTTATTCTTTTTTTATCGTCCTACATTGTTAATATATTATTATTAATTAAATTGCAATTAAATATTTATCACTACACCTTATAAATGGAAGTCCCCCGCCGCGTCTGCCTGAATTAATGAACTCAAAAACGACTGAAAGAATTTTGATGCGGTATTTCACCTGTCTGCTTTTTTTTTGTTCAATGCCTGCACCTATCACTGTTTCTGTTTAGCCTGGTGGTTGACTGGTAGAGAATGCCTTTAGGCATTAAGTCCGCCATTTGTACTTTATTTGTTATATTGTGCAATAAAGTTTAAAATAAATTTAACTAGTCAATATGTATAAGCTCACTACTCACACTGCATAATAATAGATTCATCATCCACCTTATAAACATTCATTGTTATCCTATAACTCAAACACGTGGTGTACAAAATTAATTGACAATTCAAACCTTATCACAACAACATAAGATCCATGAGATAAAAGTTAGTACAGTAATAGCGGGATGCCTCCACGTGTCTAGAGAAAAAAGGCAAACCCGTTCCGCTAGGCTAGCGTAATGACTTGGGGCTGGCGGGAGCGAAGATGGGACGGGGAAGCGATATTCGATTTGAATAGTACAGCAAAGGTTTCGATACGAGTGCTTTTATGGTAATTAGTTTTTGTAGTATTTATGTAGATTTTCTACAGTAGTAGGGTAGGGTAGGAAACAGTGACTCGGAAAAAAATAGCCGGGTACAGTGGCTCACTCAACGTAATTTCAACATAGAGGCGTTATTGTGGCGACTGAACCCCTGTTCGAGCTGAGCCACTGTTTCCTACCCTACCCTGCTCTTGTTTTTTAATAAATATGATCATTTCAACTCTTTTGCTATTGTACTTATATTGATTTAACCATGGGAAATATGTACTTGTATGTACAGTACATAATTGTAACTTGTAAGTAAAGTATCTTTTAGTGTCATAAAATGTTTTGGTTTTCCTGTGGACACTTGGAATCATTTACTTATCTGAACTTGCTGCCTATAGTTCTATCAATCTGATTTTTGTTTCGAATCTTATAAAAATAAAGAATTTTTTTAATTCGCCAAAGGTACTTCGATGAATATACTGACACAATAGGTACCGGTTCCTAGCTTTTTTTCTAAGAAATCTAATATACCAAAAACGTCTTCTAATTGGTTAAATCAACCAACTAAAACGTGACTTCATAACACAAATAGTGTTATTTATAATCTTAGGTCATTACCTACTTAAATAACGTGTCGTTATTTTCAAAAAAAAAGTTTCGCGTTTAATGGCCATTGTAAGTCCAGGTAAATAGTTTTTTTTTATAAAGCATAAAGACATATTCGTCCATCCTTGATGTGTGTGTGTGATGTGACCATCCTTGTCCAAATTTTTGTCACTTTATTGCACATAAATAGGTTTACATAAAACGGACAAAACAAAACAAAAATAAAAATGTTATGTACAAAAATGTTATATAAATGCGATACTCATACTCATACTCATTTATTCATAATATTCTTAAAATATTACATGTCAAACATCAGAATATAAATTATTATCATCACATAATTGATAATGATAATTGATATGCAGCCATAGGTTCAAGTTTCTTATTTATTTAAACTTTATTGCACAAAGATATACAATTATGTACAAATGGCGGACTTAATCTTTTGTTGACATACCCAAAATAAGGGATAAATCTTATGGTATAAAACAATTTTCAAATTGAAACCTTTTCCGCCTAAAAGGTACTCCTTTACTATTAACCAGTGTGATTAAATCAAGCTGTTAACGTCTGTCAACAGGAGCGATTTTGCTTTAAAATCTCTTTCTGACCACCACTTCATAAAGACCATGGTGTCTTTCGAAAACGTTTCGATATCGACTTCGTCCCAGCTGGAGTAGCGGGCTAAGCCCCGTAGCGTTAACCCCTAGCTATAGATGTGGGTCAGTGTACCGCGTCCTGTGACGCGCTGGGTAATGACTCCGATGATATAACAGGCTATTATAGGTCGTTTACACTTATAAAGGCACAGTAAAGTCCTGTGACTCGCTGGGTAATTACTGCTATGATGTAACAGGTTATTATACGCCGTTTACACTTATAAAGGCACAGTCCGCACAGTAAAGAGGTTTTCGGGGGCCCTTGCGGATACACTTCGACCCATAGGGATCTTTTGTGCAGTTACCCCCTAGGAAAGATCCGTCCGCTACTCAAGAACTTTTCCCACCATCTCCATATGCCATATGCTGGAGCTCATGGGTAGCGTTTTGAATTCCTTTGGTTCCAGATAGCCGGTTCCAAAGTCCTTCATTCTCTGTTTTTGTCGGCATATTTTTTCAAAATATGTAATTATGTACCTATCTCGACAATGTATCTATTGTCAGCATGTTCTATTTGCATCCTTATAATACCTTAGAAAATACTGGTCGCTGATATTGTCCTATTGAATATGAAACGTCATATATTTTTAAGGTTCCGTACCCAAAGGGTAAAAACGGGACCCTATTACTAAGACTCCGCTGTCCGTCTGTCCGTCTGTCTGTCTGTCACCAGGCTGTCTCTCATGAACCGTGATAGCTAGACAGTTGAAATTTTCACAGATGATGTATTTCTAGGATGATGTGTTTGTAGGTTTAATATGTATAAAACATAAACAGACCTGTAACGATTGTTATCAATAAAATTTCATTTTCATTTTCATTTTTTTCTGTTGCCGCTACAACAACAAATACTAAAAAGAACGGAACCCTCGATGCGCGAGTCCGACTCGCACTTGGCCGGTTTTGTTATTTACGTCTTTTTAGGGGTATTTTGTTACAGGTCGTATAAAACGTATTTGCAATACTGCAGTAAATTATAACAGATCGTTAATAATTAAATTTTGCAAACCTTATTTTTCTCTAATTCTGAAACCGTGAAAGAAAACCGTGCTTAAAATTATTAAACCAAATCTAATATGTACGTTATACCTTGCAATCCCTATCCAGCTATTTACACTTACATAATTAATTCAGCTAATACTTTGCACCTACTTCGAAAATATTTCTAACGCCAAGTGATCTCTATGCAATTTAAATTGGCATTTGAAAGGTGTAAATAAATAAACAAGTATTAAGTGCACACGCAACGATCAACGACTCCGTCGGCATGCGCACGCGTTTCTAGAGAACGCATTAGCACGTAGTCGTAGTTTGTTTCGGGTGTTGATGGGGCTGCCTCGTTTCTGTAGCGCATCGGGAATGTTCGCGGCGGCGCGCGTGGACTGTTTCTACACTACCATGCGTGCACGCGCGGCATCCCTGGTGCGCCGGGTGCGCGGCAGTCCCAACAGCATTCTGCGATTGATAGCGGACAGGGTTGACTGTCCCTACTTGTCACACTGCGAGGGATTGCATTCTCCCGTTAGTGTTATTTTGTTTTAAATTTAAGTCTAGCTGTACCTATCTACTAACCCCTTAGTCTTGTAAGTGTTACTAATAAAATGTGTCTTGGTTACATGAAATAAATGTATTGAATTGAATTGAATTGTAGTTGAAATCATTTCGACACTTGTCATATATTGTACGAGATTTAAACGTGTTTATATACTACATACTTGGTCATTTGGGTATACATTCACATATACAATATACGTATATTATTACTCTCTTTAACATAAATTGTTTTTATCATTGATTCGATTTAGCACAAAAATCACCCTGCGTTTCGACCAGTCGTGCTAGCACATGATTGGCGCGAGAGTATCTCGCCGCGACATAGACTACCCGTCCCCCTTTAATTCATACAGTTACTGAAAGACGGGTAGTCTATCTCGCGGCGAGATACTGTCGCGTCAATCATGTGCTCGGCCTACTGAGCTTGTTAAGAAACAATCACTTGATTTGTTTTCCTCGCTCAGCGTGCAGTGATTCTATTGGTTCTTAGAAACACATCCCTCGCAACGCATCCTCGGACATCACTGGTAGATACACAGGCTAAGTTATAAGATATGGGGTTTCTTCTTCTTCTTCTTTTCTAGGGGCTATGTAAGGCTCCAGAGCCTATGTATCACTGCGACCATCTCTGATCTATTGTGATCGCCACCTACTACAACTCTCGATCCAAACCTGCAACTTCAAACAGCTGCAGGATCTTTTTGGTTTCGAGAGACTTTAACTCCTCCGGGCGCAATATATGTCCACCCAGGATCAAGTCACGAGTGCGCATTAGGCAGGGGCACTCTGTGAGGATGTGTAGGGGCGTCTCCTCTGCCTCCATACAGAGTCTGCACCGCCCCATGTCACGTTTCCCCATAGTGTGCATGTGCTTATTTAGGCCGCAGTGCCCGGTAAGCACCCTGACCAAGTTGCGCAGTTGGTTCCTAGGCAGCGCCAAGGCGCTCGAAGACGCCTTTTTGCTGAAGGCCTTGATAAGCGCTTTGGAATGGTTCAACCCTGGTTTCTCCCTCCAGAGTTGAATGGTTTTGTATTGACAGTAGGTCTTTAGGGTGAGCCGCGTTAGGCTTCTGGGAATCCCACAAAACGGCTCAGGACTGTAGTTCTTCCCCTTAGCCCCTGCTCGCGCGAGTTCGTCGGCCTTTTCGTTTCCAACGATACCCGCATGCCCCGGGACCCAACGTAGAACAACCTTGTTCCTGGCTCCAAGGTTGTTCAATAATTGCCTGCAGTTCTCAACCAGCCTCGATGTGGTGACATCAGAGGTTAGGGCTAAGAGTGCCGCCTGGCTATCCGAATGGATATAGATAGTATGGTTGCCGTAGTTGCTTTGCAGATTCATTGACGCACATTCAATAATGGCGTATACCTCTGCCTGGAATATAGAGCAAAAACGCCCTAGGTTTAAGCTGATGCTTTTCCTGGGCGCTTCACCATATACTCCGCAGCCTACTTCAGATCCGGATTTGGAGCCATCAGTGTACCACCTCAGGCTTCCTTCTTTCCACTTAATTTGACTGTTTGACCAGTCCTCCCTGTTGGGGAGTTCCACTGAGTAGAGTTTGAGTGGACAAAATTTGGGTGCCATAGTGTCGGACGGCATCCCAAGAACAGGAATATCGTACACTGATTCCCTAAACAGTCTCAGAGTTTGCGATAACCAATTACCTCTCCTCGCGCCCTCTATTCTAAGCATACTAGATCTCGCCTCCAATTCCAGATGCAGGTGAAGGGGCGGTAGATTTAGTATGGCCTCTAGGGCTGCCGTCGGGGAGGATGACATGGCTCCAGTGACGATGACACAGGCAGTTCTTTGCAGGCTGCCAAGCCTCGTCACTGTTGCCTTCTGCGTCGTTTTCCTGTACCATGCTACGGAGGCGTAAGACACTATCGGCCTCACTATAGCCGTGTACAGCCACAAGGCAATCTTGGGTTTTAGACCCCATCGGTTGCCTGCTAAACGACAGCATATTGCCAAGGCTGATCTAGCCTTTTGTATAGTTCCGTCCACATGCTTGTTCCAGGTCAGTTTCTGGTCCAGTGTTACCCCCAGATATTTGACCTCTGTTGAGAACGGAATAGTTTTACCATTCATGACAAGCGGCTTAAGTTTGTCTAGTTTCCGCTTGTTCGTGAATGGAACTATAATTGTCTTGTCCGCATTGATAGACAATTCATTATCTCTGCACCATGTATTCATGGTGTTGAGAGCCCTCTGCATAAGGTCTGATAAAGTACTTTGACAGTTGCCCCTCACCGTCACAACAAGGTCATCTGCGTACCCCTGAGTGTCGATTCGGAGCTCCGCCATCTTATGCAGAAGTCCATCCACCGCGAGAGTCCAGAGCAAGGGAGATAGTACACCCCCCTGCGGGCAGCCTCTCACAGTGGCCACTTCCAGTGTAGTGTTAAGCAAGTCTAGCCTAACCATTCTGCTTGAGAGCATGCTTTGCACCCAGCGGATAGTGGTGTCGTCCACCTCCTTGGCCCTGAGCCCTTCCACCAGTGTCCGAGTGGGTGTATTATCAAAAGCGCCCTCAATATCTAGGAAGGCCGACAGGGCTATGTCCTTGTCTTCCAAAGCCCTTTCCACTCTGTCAACCAGCTCCAGCAGGGCAGTCTCTGTAGATCTGCCCCTACGGTAAGCGTGTTGGGTGTCGTGTATGGGTTTGTTTAGAAGACAGCTCTCCCTGATATACTTATCAATTACCTTTTCCAAGGTTTTAAGGAGGAACGAGGAGAGGCTGATGGGTCTGAAGGACTTGGCTAAAGCGTAATCCTTCCTCCCAGCCTTCGGTATAAATAATACCTTAACCATGTTCCACTGCTCCGGTAGGTGTCCCCAGGCATAACTAGCTCTGAAGATCCTGACCAAATGCGGGATTAGGACTTCAGCTCCTCGCTGCATTAGCACAGGGCTTACTCCGTCCAGGCCGCACGTCTTGTAAGGTTTAAAGGAGTTTATAGCCCACCTCACTATCCCAGGTCTTATGACGAGGGCAGCCTGCCTCCAGTCCTCTGGGCGAGGCCTATGCAGGCCTCTGACCAGCTGGGGCTCGTGTGACTGTCCTGCCCCCGGAAAGTGAGTTTCAGCCAAGAGCTCCAAAGTCTCCATCTCACTAGCAGTGAAGGAGCCATCATGCCTCCTGAGAAGGCCTACTTGATTACTTCTAGCTTTGGAGAGTATCCTGTGAAGTCTCGCTCCTTGAGGCGTATTTTCAATTTCCTCGCAGAACCTCCTCCATGACGCTCTCTTAGCTTTCCTAATCTCTTTACTGTATTCATTTAGGGCTTTCCGATAGACCTCCCACTCCTGTGTCCTCTTAGCCCTATTGAATAACTTGCGTGTTTTGTCCCTGAGCCTCCTGAGGTTGGAGTTCCACCATGGGACCACACGTTTGGTTGATTTGAACTTGGGAGCACAGTTTTCTTCAAAGGCACTTACAATGCCATTTGAGACCACCTCCACCGCAAGTTCTAAACTCTCCCGCGTTTTGATTACCTTCGCTGCGGATTCCAGATTACTTTCTAGGCTGCTCCTGTAGCCTTCCCAGTCCGTCCTCCGGGGATCCCTGAAGGTGACCGTTTGAACGCTGAGAGAAAAAGCTATATTAAAACAGATGTGCTTATGATCTGACAACGATTCCGCATCACTTACCCTCCAGTTCTGAATGTGCCTGGCTAGATTTGAAGATGCAAAAGTCAAGTCTAAAACCTCCTTCCTGACCCTAGTGACAAAGGTGGGTGTACATCCCATGTTTAGAATTTGGAAGTTATTGCATAGAAGAAAGTCATGTAGTAACTCACCCCTATCATTGATGTCGGTGCTTCCCCAGTTGGTGTGATGGGCGTTAGCGTCACATCCCACCAGCATTTCTGCGTTGTGTCTGCGGGCGTACTCGGCCACGGCTGTGAGATCCGCAGAGGGGTCGTTCCTGTCTCCAGGGAGGTATGCCGAGCAGAGTATAATTCTCTGCCCGCTCCATCCCTTGAGATTTACATACGCTGCTACCAGGTCGTCTGTGCATAACTCTGGAACAGGTAGAAAGTCAATGTTCTTGCCAAAAACAATGCAGGCCCTAGGCTTAATTCCATTAGTATTGCATAAAACTTTACCAACCGAATTCAGTCCTAGTATGGTTGAGTTTCGCACCCAAGGTTCTTGAAGTAGTGCGAGGTCGACGTGTCCTGCAAGCCGGCTTTCAACAATGGCCGTGGCGGCTGCCGCATGATGGATGTTCGCTTGCAGGACCCTCGCGAGTGCCGTAGGTCCAAGGCCTTTTATTTGGCCCTTTTGGTGACCCGTTGTGGCCCACCCCTGCCTCTCGCAATAGGAGTCCCTTGAGGCCCTCCTGTCGCCGAGGTTATGGGTCTGGCCCTACCGGGTACCATGCCCCTCGTCATGCCCCTTGTGCCTCTGGCTGCCGGTTGCCCGCCCCCACGGCCACGAGAGCCCTGGGGTATGGTTCGGCCGCCAGGTACCTTGGTACTTGGCCCTGGAGTAGATTCGGCGAGGGACTGAGGTTGCTGTTCCGTCTGCTGTGCTGGGGGAGCGTTTGGCCCCCCTTTTAGCCGGAACAGTACTTTCTTAAAGCCAATGGCTACCTCTCCACGATTGGCCTTAAGAGTTTCGGAGGAAGGCTCATCCAGCCATCCAAGGAGGCATGCTCAGCCTTTTCCCCGAGAACTTTCCAGAGTTCTGTGTTCAGGCCAAAGTTCTGGACCCTGATCAGCGCCAAGGCTTCCTCCACTGAGGCCGCCTCAGACTCCGGAATAAAGGTGATAGCCGTAGCTGGTTTGGGTAATTCACCCTCCGGGATGACGGAGAGTTTGGCCTCCGGCCACGGCTTTAAGTTCGGGACCTCATTCACAAGCCAGTCCCTGCTAACCTGGTTAACACAGGTCACAAGTATCCAGCCTGTCTTGTGAATGAAGCCCAGAAACTGTGGTGCACCGCCCTTCGCATTTGCCCATTGCTGGACCATGGCGAGATTTAGATGACGGTGGACCAACTTCATCTGGTCCTCACTCATAGGGTCCGAATTACGGATCCCTACTCGTGAGGACCCCGCTACCTCCCGGAAGCTCGGATGCCGAGACTCCCCTGAGGTTTCAACGCGGAGTTTCGGGGCCTTTTTCACTGATCCCTGCGGAGATTCGTCCTCAGATCGGACCCTTTTTACAGGGCCTTTTTCCGTGGCCGGCTTCTCCACAGTGATCTCCGCCCAGGGCTTACGGGCCATAGACAGGGCTTGCTCTTTGGCTACCCCGTCACCCAACAGCCTGCGGAATCTCTTGCGAGCACATTGTATTTGTGAGACCATAGATTTCGCTATCTAGTCATCGGCAAACAAAGATATCTTGTAGATGGTAGTTACTGATATTCTCCTACAGTACGGTTAGCATCAATAGTAAAGAATAGAGCAATCAGCCACTGCCCCATAATTTTCCTAATTCCTACTAATATGTATTATAAACGCGAAAGTAATCATTTCTGTCTCTGTTACCTCTTTACGCTTAACCCGCAATATTTTTTTTAATGGCCCGCCTGATATTAAGCAGTCTCCGTAACTTATGTACGCCTGCAACTCCAGAGGAGCTACGCGTTGCCGAGCCTAACACTCCGCATCCTCGTTGAGCTCTGGCAACCTTACTCACGGGCAGGAACACAACACTATGAGTAGGATCTAGTGTTATTTGGCTGCGGTTTTCTGTAAGGTGGAGGTACTTCCCCAGTTGGGCTCTGCTCTAGATCTGGAATGACATCCGCTGTCCTGTGCCCTACCACACAAAGCGAAATGACATTCACAGTGCCCATACCTCTCTTTTGGACGTAGTTTAAGGACATACCCGGTTCCCAGACAATCAATTAACTAATGATGATTTATATTGACCGGGATATAGACCAAGGAAAAGGAAAAGAAGGGATAGGAAGGGAAAGGTAATCACGGTTTATATCCCGGTCAATATAAGTCTAGTGAAACTAACCGTGAATCATTCAAAACTCTAACTTATGATGGTTTTTTTTTACGGAAATCGTCACTTAAGGTGGTGAAAAGGGGGTAATCAGGGGGTAAGGGGGTAAGGGGGGGGGGTGTACACAGTACTGCAATAAATCATTCTTATTCTTATTCTTATTCTTAATCTACTACAAAAGTGGGATGTGATAGTACTAATTGCACGAGCAAGAGAATTTTAGATGGTTTGGATGCGTAGTCTCATAGTATTACCGATGCTAGCTGTACCTACTGGAGCGAAGTAAATCAAGTGTGAAAGTACTAACTGACCTACTGTTTGTAAGGAACTGGTTTACTTTGGACTATTATCGTTTATTTCTTACGTCATTATGATCGTGTTTCATTATAATAGAGCTTTTTGTTCTTGTTGGATTAATGGTTGATAATTATAAAATTGTTACATGTTTCTGTAGAGCCCGCGATTTCGTCTGCGTTGACTTAGTAACAGCAGCTAAAGTAAATATAGCGCCTGGATAAAGTCTCATGGCAATCATTGTACATATGCACGCAAATTATCAGGCAATTCATTAATTAGACTTATATTGACCGGGATATAGACCGTGATTACCTTTTGTATTATTTGTGAGCTCCCGATATTTCGACGCAGTGAACAACAACAAGTGTGAATGCGACCGTTGGTAACGTTGAAAGTGAATGCAGCCGACGCGCAAGAATGAGGGTAGACAGAGCGCTGTCTACACAACTTTGACACCCACCCGCTATCTTCAGTCACCCGTGAACATGATGCATGTAACTGCGTCGAAATATCGGGAGCTCACAAATAATACAAAAGGTAATCACGGTCTATATCCCGGTCAATATAAGTCTAGTGAAACTAACCGTGAATCATTCAAAACTCTAATTCATTAATTATCTCTATTCGACCCCGCTTTTCACTCTCTAGGGTCTTTCCGACATAAAAACTATCCTATGTCCTTCCCCGGGACTCAAACTATCTCTACGTCAAATTTCAACTAAATCGGTTCAGCGGTTTAAGCGTGAAGAGGTAACACACAGATAGACAGACTTATGTATTTATAATATTAGTATGGATAGTTATACCTAATCTTAAAGACTATTTTTAAGCATACATCATGATTCAAAATATTTATCAGTACGGTTTTTACTCACTATTATTTTTAGTCGCTATTGGCGACATGTTTCGGATTCTTTGCCGCCGCAACCGCCGCGGACACTCGTGCCTGAGGATGGATTCCCAAAGAATCCGAAACATGTCGCCAAAAGCGACTAAAAATAATAGTGAGTAAAAACCGTACTGATAAATATTTTGAAATATGTCTCACGATAGTTTAAGTGCGATTACATCATGATTATCAGTTTTTAAATTCGTCTTTTTTTAAATTATCGTTTAAATTATTTCATGTTTCTTCGTTTGCACCTTTAGTTACTTTAGAAATTGTTTTGAAACCGTATCCCAATCCTACAAAAATATTCAGCAACTCATAGCAATAATGTACCTAAAAAAATAATGAGTATTTGAGTTCACAAGAAAACCTACTAAACCACGAATTTCAATACAATTCTTAATATATTCCGGTTATAAAACCATCAGTTCATTATCAAATTGCCGTATGAATTTCTAACAATAGCGTAGTATCAAACTCATGAACTCTTTCATACTACCATTAGTTCCACATCAAATCAACACTTACTACTTCACTTACTAAAGCATCTAATATCCCTCTTCGCACTCATTTCAAATTGTACTTTAATTTTTACATTTAAGGTTGAAATTAGAATAAGCATCCTGGTGCTTTAAGACTTTTGAACGCCACGTTTAAAATGATCTTATATATCTTTCAACTGCTATTCTAAATACTACCTTCACGATTTAACTTTAAGGTTGAATTTAGTATAGAGTTCCTGGTGTTATAAGTCTTTTTGACGAGCACATGTGTCTTCTTTGCGAAGCTTCCTTCCGAAAAGAACAATGTGCGGCATTGGGCTCGGCATTGGCATCACCTTCGGCAGTTCCTCTCATTCAATTCGGTTAACATATACGGGAGTTTAATAAAAATGTTTACGTGTGAATTTAATCTTTGGATAATGTTGGTACGGTAGCACGTACGAATTAAGTGAACATAATTATTTTATAAACATTGTTATATCTGCCCCTGTCAGCAGAAAAACTGAATAATTTAGTAAAATGTCGCTTTCTTCTGTGATCTTTTTATGACGCTCAAATATGCTTCATACAATTCAAACGTACACGCACTGATATCAGACTGAATAGAACTGATGTCATTGAAATATCGTGCATTACGCTCGTACTTGTCCGTACATGTATTGGCGCGGGCGAGACGCACGATAATTAAAAATTATGATTCAAACATAATTCTGATGTCGAATTGGCCTGCATATTTCATGATTTTATTAATATTGCTTAAAATTTAATTAACAACGCTATAATAATTCAAAATAATATTTGTCGAATTTAAACTGTTGTGAGACATACTAACATTAAATCATTAACAAATGAGTCTAAACCGTAAAATGATTTAATGATAATATTTGTCGTTAGATATAGAATAAATGAAATAAAAATACGTCGTGTCCTTTTTATCACATATTATAACGAGGACACATACATTTTCTAAACAAACATGCAGCTCCTCTAGAAGCTATTTATTAACACCAAAGCGATGCAAATACTTTAATTACAAGAAAATTAAACCAATTATAGCACTATTAATTAAACTGAAATCTATACCTACGCCCATAAGGTTAATTTTACCTTGCTGTATAAAACGCAGTAGCAATGCCAGTGCATAGCCATTAGCAATACCTTGTCAATCAATTTGAGGCCATGTCATTAATAATGGGAAAGTCGGGAGGTTGCTTTACCTCAATAATTTTCTTGAAGAAAGTGAGCTAATCGCGATTCAGGTGCGGTTTGAGGTGTGAAGCCTCGTTTTGGTTTTTGACTTATTCGATCGATGTTTAAACCTAGCAAACATAAATAAACATTGTTCAGGCAGGTTTTTTTATTTAAATCATCTAAATAATTTTATTAAAAAATTGCGTGGATATCGTGAATTAAAGAAGTCAATGTAGTCACGATTCGAAAATACTGATCTACCTTTTAGATATTTTTGCTCATCTTAGCGCTGTGTAACTCATTGAAATAAATATTAAACGAAAGATAATTATTTTACTGAAGATATATATATATAAAGACTTATAAGTAAATCAATCGCTGATAAGTAATGCCTTTTTTTTCAAGCAAGATAATAATTTTCAAAGTCAACACCGTTTTTCATTCTGTGTTCATCCTTTATAATAACTAAGTATATTGACCGACTAATAATTTATAGATAATTACTACCAAGTCATCATCAATCATCATCTGAGTAAAGGCTGATCTCATAATTATCGATTCCCACAATATTATATCATATAAATATATATCATATAAGGACTAAAACGTCTTCTTAGGTAATCGTATAAAGGCAAAATTATCTGCAGTAATCGATAGTGGGTGGCGGGACTACCTACACCTACCCGTCTGTGCCAAAAATATGTATACAAGTTTCGCCTTATTGCAATGGAGTAAAGTTCAGGACGGTTGATATAACTTTATTTCATGTAACTGAGGTATTTCCTTAACTGACTCATCCAAGTAACTAAATTCTTGGATCAAAGTACTTTCTGGTTAGTAACTTGGTTTTGTAAAAAAACTGGAACTGGTTTAAATGTCCTTACGATGTTTAACTAAAGTTTAAAGTCTTTTGTGAATATTTTAACAAAATGAGAAATGTGAGGATCCGCGAAGAAAATAAATCGTGACAAAATGTGACAGAACGAAGAAAAATTAAGTACTTATTCGGTAATTTTATTAACACCGAAGGTTGCAAAGTAACAATTATGCTGTTTTTATCTACATTTACGAAAATATTTCAAACGAAACCCAAATCTTAAAATATAGTTGCTGACTTCTTCCATTTTAATATAGGGTAAGACATAATGACCCGACGTTTTATTTTTAAATTTTGTTTGTTATTAAATTATATCAAAGAATTATATCGTGTTAACTTAGCTAATATATGTACAACTCACATGGACAGTCATACTTCCAAGCATCCAAGGCAATAATATGTCGCAACATCCGTATGCCGTTAAGATCAACATAATAAACCGACCACAAAACATACAGATATAGGATGATTCCCACGTATCAATCACTCGCATCTTTCTTGAAAAAAGACACAGTATTTAATAATAATATTGATGCGACGATCATTGTCTCGATAGCCGTGACAGCGAGCAGTCTCATCTAAGCGAAGAGTCTCGACTAACATCTCATCATCATCATCATCAGCCTCTATCGCCCACTGCTGAGCATAAGCCTCTCTTCGAGTACTCCACTTATCCCGGTCCTGAGCCAATCTCATCCAGAAGTGACCCGCGGTCTTCCGAATGTCGTCCACTCAACGAGCCAACGGACAACTTTCGTCTGAAAGCGGCCACCATTCCGTTAACATTTTGGCCCACCTGCCATCACTCTGCCTAACATCTGCCACCTAGACTAACACCTAGAGAGTCTCAACACTCGCTAGGTGCTGGATCAAGGGTCAGATGCAGGAGACACAGCGCGGATAGTCCGGTAGTTCCTGTCTCCGCACCCCTAAATACTAATCACCCGCAGCTTGGGCGGTGCCCTAGCTAGCAGCACCCTAGGTTTGGTTTTTTATGATACCTAATGTTTAAAAGCATTTTGTCTTTTTTACGAAATTTACGTAGAGAAGAGAAGAGCGCTGGTGGCCTGGTAAGAGCGTTCGACTTTCAATCCGGAGGTTCAAACCCTGGCTCGTACCAATGAGTTTTTCGGAACTTATGTACGAAATATATCATTTGGTATTTACCAGTCGCTTTTCGGTGAAGGAAAACATCGTGAGGAAACCGGACTAATCCCAACAAGGCCTAGTTTACCCTCTAGGTTGGAAGGTCAGATGGCAGTCGCTTGAGTCGCTTTCGTAAAAGCTAGTGCCTACGCCAATTCTCGGGATTAGTTGCCAAGCGGACCCCAGGCTCCAATAAGCAATTTTGCAGCTCGATGTACCTTAGTTACTTTCTTGATTATTCTTTTTTTTTATACTACGTCGGTGGCAAACAAGCATACGGCCCGCCTGATGTTAAGCAGTCTCCGTAGCCTATGTACGCCTGCAACTCCAGAGGAGTTACATGCGCGTTGCCGACCCTAACACTCCTCTCCCTCGAGCTCTGGCAACCTTACTCACCGGCAGGAACACAACACTATTAGTAGGGTCCAGTGTTATTTGGCTGCGGTTTTCTGTATGGTGGAGGTACCTCCCCAGTTGGGCTTTGCTCTAGATCTGGAATGACATCCGCTGTCCTGTGCCCTACCACACAAAGCAAGTTGTCATTCACAGTGCCCATACCTCTCTTTTGGACGTAGTTTAAGGACATACCCGGGTCCTGGACGTAGTTTAAGGACATACCCGGGTCCATTCTTCAACCCTCCTTAACAAAATTCTGTCACAAAACGTAGGTACCAATACCGGACGATTCTCACGTAGGTATCACTCCTTCTTTTTATCTCTAGAAACAAAGGACAACTTATTGGTAGAAAATGCCCAAGACTTATGCTCATTTGAAGTCGGAAAAGCTATTCATTTTGACGATAGGCGTCAATTACCACTGAATAGCCTCTGATGAAGCTATAATAATAACCAAAGGTGATAACAACCAGGCTTTCACCCTACCATTGTCTGTTTAATATAACTATTCGTAATCGGCTATAGAAAGTAACGATTGTATCATGTATTGACGAGATAATCTAAACATTTATCAACATCTCGTTGTCTTATTGTTATTAGAGATTACTGTTACAGTTTCTATGATGACGCATGGTTTCTAATGTTTCTATTCATTCGACTCGGATTCCATAACGTCGGATATAAACATCCGAACAAAACGACATTTTAATCTTATGGTAATAAAATAATGGCACATTCTCGTTTCCGCTTATTCAGAATAGAAGGCAAATGATGTATAAACATTTTGATTTGTATTTTTTAAATTTGGTGTGTATGAGTATGAGGGCTTATCAAATATTTGCAAACAAAAGTGGCTTATTTTTAGACATGAAATAGAGGATATTCACATTTAGTAGAAAATTTGGAGTAATCCATTCAGTCATTTTCAATTCAGAGCAGTTCAAAGTCAACTCTGGGTTGTGAAATTTTTGAACGTTTTCTAATAATTTGTTAGACCAAGTAGTAAAAATCATACAGTATGTGATATATTTGTGATCTACTCACAAAGCCCTTTCACATGATGTTTAAAAGAAAAAAAGTAAAAAACTGTACTGCCGACTTTATGACGTCCCAGCAACTACCCCCACCACTTCTGCGCTTATCATCTTACCTATATATATATTTGTGTTCAGGACATCATACTGAATGCACTGATACCAAATATACTTATATCTGAGACGACATGAGCGAAAGTCGATTTCTAGAAGACTTTTCGAGAAAAGGCCATGCCACTATACGACCTATGTAACTCGATGCGAAATTTTAGTAGGCTGTTAAGTCTAATCATTGGCTTATTTCTTTGTAAACGTATCGCATTTCTAACTACCATTTTCTTTACCACTTCCGAGCGTTGTGGTTAGATTTATGGCTTGTTGGGATAACCAGATGAAAGTTTCTACTAGTTGATAACTTCCTATGGTACTGGGTTGCTTATTTACTCAGTATTGATTTGTGGTCTGTATATTATATTTGAATGTTCAAAAGATGTTTTGCTGTCTTCATACTCACAATAGGAAAATGCATGCTATTAAATATATATCTGATGCTTCCGATTTAGTTGATTAACTTGCTTCGATTTCATTAAGAGCTCAATAAACAATTTTAAAGTGTTTTAAATGTTTACAGAAAGTGTATTATGTCCCATTATCATTCTTCGGATCCTTGTACCTTTTCTAACACTTATAAGAAAAAAACGTACTAATTGGATTCCAACATTGATTTTTCATAAATTTTCTAACACTTATAAGGAAAAAACGTACTAATTGGATTCCAACATTGATTTTTCATAAATTTTCTAACACTTATAAGAAAAAAACGTACTAATTGGATTCCAACATTGATTTTTCATAAATTTTCTAACACTTATAAGGAAAAAACGTACTAATTGGATTCCAACATTGATTTTTCATAAATTTTCTAACACTTATAAGAAAAAAACGTACTAATTGGATTCCAACATTGATTTTTCATAAATTTTCTTTGTACGTAAACGGGACAATATTAGAAATAAAGATAATACGAAATTTTGAGGTATTTTCTGAATGGTTGCTGTTGCTGAATTTTGCTAGGTTGTTGAATCTTATTCGACAACCTAGCAATTTCTTTCTAAAACAAACGCTCGATTTTGCAAAGAAAATATTTAGTAAACAACCGTTTAGCTAATTTCTACCCTACTTATTTTTCTTCAGGATTATTTATTTCTGTCCTAACATGGAATTTTCTTTGTTACAGCCTTGGTCCTTTCGAGGCGGTGACGGGGGGCGAGATGGTATCCCGGCGGCGTATCCTGTCGCGTTCGCGCGACGACCTCACACAGGCCATCTCCAACCAGATGGAAGAGGAAGAAGACGTTTGGTACCAGAAGGAAAAACTTTATAAGGTACGGTACCATATTTTAAGTATAGAGCGGAAGGGGTCGGGTGGCCTGTCGCGTTCGCCATCTCCAATCAGATGGAGAAATATGAAAAGATGTGGTACAAGAGTGAAAAACTTTATAAGGCAAGGTACCATAACTATAAGAAGATAGATTGAGTGGTGTAGAATATCGTTAGCGTTCTGAATCACAAAATTCTTTATTTGTACGACCTGCTTCCATTGCTTAATGAGATAATTTTATTCTACAGTAAATGAATGTTATGGCTATAAAACGATAAAACGAAGTATTCCAATATTTTTATTGCCTGCAATCAGAAGTTAACAATTAAAAGACTTACGATTAATAGTTTCTTACAAAATGGGACTATAAAATCATAAAGGTCAAGAACATCAACATACAATATAATAAGAATTTGTCTAACAATAAAAAAAATTGTGTATCATGACAAAACGGAACCATAAATTAACCATAAAAAAGGTCACACATTATGAAAATAAATAAACGGAGAATACAGTGCACTCATATTTAAAGTCTAAACTCCGATTTTAAAGCTACCTATTCCTTTAAGTAATTTAAAATTTAAGTACGAGTATTTTGGTTTTGAACCAAGGTGTCACGGGTACCTAAATACTTATTTGTTGATGGATGGCTACATCTTCGATTCACAACCACGCAAAATCTAAAATATGTTTACAAACCTAAAAGGAAAGTATCAAAATTCGAATTGCATCACTACACTTTTTAAACAAAGTCCCCCGCCGCTTCTGTCTGTTTGTATGTATGTATGTTCGCGATAAACTTGAAAACTATTAAACGGATTTTCATGCGGATTTCACGGTTTTGTGTAACCCATACGAAGCCGGGGCGGGTCGCTTCTTCTTCTTCCTCGCGTTATCCCGGCATTTTACCACGGCTCCTGGGAGCCTGGGGTCCGCTTGACAACTAATCCTAAGAATCGACGTAGGCACTAGTTTTTACGAAAGCGACTGCCATCTGACCTTTCAACCCAGAGGGGGAACTAGGCCTTGTTAGGATCAGTCCGGTTTCCTCACGATGTTTTCCATCACCGAAAAGCGACTGGTAAATATCAAATGATATTTCGTACATAAGTTCCGAAAAACTCATTGGTACGAGCCGGGGTTTGAACCCGCGACCTCCGGATTGAAAGTGGCACGCTCTTACCGCTAGGCCACCAGCGCGCCGGGGCGGGTCGCTTAGTAACTTAAATAAGTTACTAGAAAAATGTTACACTAGACTTATATTGACCGGGATATAGACCGTGATTACCTTTTGTATTATTTAGAAAAATGTTACTGCTTACATTAAAAACCGGCCAAGTGCGAGTCGGACTCACACACGAAGGGTTCCGTACCATTAACTATAAAAACGGTCACCCATCCAAGTACTGACCCCGCCCGACGTTGCTTAACTTCGGTCAAAAATCACGTTTGTTGTATGGGAGCCCCACTTAAATCTCTATTTCATTCTGTTTTTATTTTAGTATTTGTTGTTATAGCGGCAACCGAAATACATCATCTGTGAAAAGTTTCAGCTGTCTAGCTATCACAGATCACGAGATACAGCCTGGTGACAGACAGACAGACGGACAGACGGACAGACCGGACAGACGGACGGACAGACGGACAGCGGAGTCTTAGTAATAGGGTCCCGTTTTTACCCTTTGGGTACGGAACCCTAAAAAAGCAGGAAAGCTATATCGCTAATTGTCCAACACGACACACGATATTTAAGATATCAAAGATTGTGTTAATTTTGTCCATGGAAACCGTATTAACCTCTGAATGAATTCGAATGAACGAAATCGACCTATCTTCGGCACTTTGTACAGTCGCCATCAGATATATCGGAGCGGCCGAGGTGTTCACAATATCTGAACACGCACTCTAACGCCCTGACAATAGAGGCGTGTTCAGATATTTGTGAGCGCCTTGACCGCTCAGATATATCTGATGGCGACTGTACAAACAGCAACACTCGTAACCGTCCATCAATGGACCTTATGGCTTTTATAATAAGGTTTACGAACAGTCAGTTAACAGTGTGGGCGATGGTAACAAAGCCAGGTAACACCAAGCTACTAAATATACTAATCATATCGACTTTCTACGCATCAATCAACTTATCGAAGCGATGTTCACGGTTCGCTACTCTTCTAATAACACCACTTGGAAGAAAAACAGCTTAACTACCTACAGACGTCATACTGCATAGTGCGTTTTAATATAATTAGTATGCCGGTAAACATGGCGCTTGTCAAAGATCACCTTAAAGCACATACTCATACGGCCCGATTCGAACAATGCTTATAAAAAGTCACTGCGATATGATAACGTGAAAAAAGTTGAATTTGTGATATTTTCAAGCAAAAGGTACCACTTTGTCGCTTACCATAAGGACGAAATTTGCTTGTATCTTTATACGAATAACCTGTCAGAGCGTCCTAATGGCAAGCGGCAATGTGGTACCTTTTGCTTGAAAACGACACATTTTTTGGTTGAAGAAATGTCACTTCTTACACACAGATCGGTATCGTATCGCAGTGACTTCTTATAAGCATTGTTCGAATCGGGCCTTTCACATACACCGTTGAAGTAACGTAAAATGTACGTAACGTAGCATGCAAATGAATGGTGGGATTTCACGGCATAGTGTTTTTACGCCTGCGTGCGATAAAGCGTCATATGTGTTGTTTTCAAGCAAAAGGTACCACATCGTCGCTTGCCATAAGGACGCTCTGACAGGTTGTTCATGTATAAAGATACAAGCAATTATCATCCTTATGGTAAGGTTTTCTGAGGGGCTACAGTATGGGGTTCTTCAAAAAAGGAGTGTACAGGTTTTTAAAGGGTCGGCAACGCGCGTGTAATATCTCTGGTTTTGCAGGCGTCCATAGGCTACGGTAACTGCTTACCATCAGGCGGGCCGTATGCTTGATTGCCACCGACGTGATATAAAAAAAAGCGAGAATGTGGTACCTTTTGATTGAAAATGTCGCATATGACGGAGTCTTTTGTTAGTAGTCTCATAGAGTAACTTATACTAGAGCGGTACTGTCATAGTAAATTTTGTAACCCCAGTAAATTCACTGCCATCTGTCGACACACTTTAAAACTAAAATTTAAGATTTGTAAAAATACGATAAAATGTATTTCAATATAGATAAATGATTTTTTTTATTTGCATTAATTATTTTGATGATTTTGACCCATCTTCTTTCACTGATGTGCGTTAAAATTGTTAAATAACAAACGAAACCGTCAACGCCATCTATACGACTGTAGGCCAAAACTAGTAGCGCCCTCTGAACGAGAATCAAATTTTCTTGATTTTCGAGGCACGTTTTTTCCTTAGACTGTATCCATCTATTACGGAGTTATATCTATCTTTAGTAGTCTGGTGCTCGTATTATGTCAATATATTGGAGAAATCTTGCGGTGGCGTTACCCTGTTGTGGAATAATCGGTGGACCGGAGAGATAGCAGATTGGTGACGATGTCGAAAGGGTTGGAAACTGGAGCATGAACGTATGATCGTTAGACTTACTGTGTAGTCAGTGTTCTTCATAGTGGATTAAATTACTTACTTACGCTACTCCTTATGGCATTATGGATAGAAGAAGACACGTTTGTCTTAATCATGTTATATACTCATAAATGAACATAAATGAACTAATTTTAAAAGTGGAAAAATTACTGCCTTGGGTGAGACTTGAACTCACGGCCTCTGGATCCACCCAAGTCTCACCCAAGGCAGTAATTTTTCCACTTTTAAATTTATTCTAAGCTTAATAGCATCGATCGCAGACGTTTCTGCTTGTTAAAAATTAATTTATAAATGAACTAATTGAGGCTTGTAAAGCTTCATGGACATTAGCAAATAACATTTTTTACACAGGCATCGTGTCTCAGAATTTACCTTTTTGTCCTTTTTAGGGTTCCGTACCCAAAGGGTAAAAACGAGATCCTATTACTAAGACTCCTCTGTCCGTCTGTCCGTCTGTCTGTCATCGACTGTATCTCATCGACCGTGATAGCTAGACAGTTGAAATTTTCACAGATGATGTATTTCTGTTGCCGGTGGGCGAGTCTGACTCGCACTTGTCCGGTTTTTGTCTTTTTATAACTTAAATCGTGATTTTTTTTGTATAGTAATTAAAAAAAATGTGTATGGACTTCTTTTTATTTTGATGTTTATGATAATTCAATCTAGTGCTCTTTCTCATTGCCTAGAATGACAATGTTAACAATTCTCATTAATATAACACCAATCAATTTACTTCTTTGTAAAAAAATTCGTATGTCAAAAGCCGTGTTTACGTAATTTTCATAAACTGAATGCGCAATCAATTGCAACTGAGTTATCGAATAACACAGGGCCGTAAAGTTTGTATGTCTTAATAAATTTTAACAATCATTAACCATTATGTTTAATAACGTGTCGTTTATCATGACCCTAATAATAAGTTAAAAACACATTAGTCTCAAAAACAGTCGTGTCTTGAAATTGTCTACATTCATCAAAATCTAAAACAACTATCTAAGAATTTGAATTTATAAATACACTCGTGTCTTGAGAATTTGTTTCATTCATCAACCGAAAACTGCGATTAAAGAATTGAATATTAAATACAAAATGCCCATACCGGTATGGGCATTTATTTGTGTAATACAAAATTAACAAATTAAGGATGTTGTATATTAATCAAATTATTTATAATGTTATATGGATATGTTTGCCGATCACGAGGCCGTATGATTTTCACACATATATTTGGATCCACAATTGACTTGACCTCACCATACAGGTCATTAGAATCTACGAGAAAAGGCAAACAACTTTTTATAACGCAATTATAAGTGACGTTTTCAACCAAAAGGTACCACATTGTCGCTAGTCGATAAGGTTGATTTCAAATTGAAGCTATATGAAAATAGCGCCTTATTGACAACCGACAATAAGTACCCTTTTGGTTGAGAGTGGCACATATTGCCCAAGCAAAAGTTACGGGTCAGTTTAGGCTTCATTAATTGGTAATTTGACGTTGAAATATTCGCCAACGGTGAAGATATTCACAAATAAGGTCACTGACACTTATTTTTAAACACCAGGGATGCTGATACGCAATAATGTGTCAACCCACATCCATTTTGCAATAAGGTGTCAACTCAAAAAATTGACGCTTAAAATTGACATTTTATTGAAAAGTTCATGTGGGTTAACACATTATTGCGTATCAGCATATACCCTTATTTCGAAGAAATCACTACCATTTTATTAAAAGGTACTATTAAGTTCTGATGGTATGACGACATATCGGAACACGCTCTACAAAATTTGTAATCTAATCTACCAGAATCCAAACACAATTAGCGGTTTACCTCTCTTATATTATTTAATTGTTCCGCGAGTTCACCATTTTCCTACCCTTTGTCTCTGGCTGCGTTTTTGCAATCGTTTCCGACTGTCTACAGTTATTAAGGACGTGAGAACTATTGTACAATGCACTGATGTTGCTTACCGAGTTACATTTGCTACAGACATCTTTATCGATAAATTGCCCTGTTTACTTTCCATCGCTGCTTTATCTTCATTTGTTTTATTATCTTGTGCAATATTGGTAGCAATGAAACATTTTCCCTTTTTATTCTTACTTACACCGGCACTTTTCTAATCAGTATCTCTATCGCTTTTATTATTAACGTGACTTATGATACTAACAGTGAAAGTTAATGTAGTGACGCTCCTTATAACATCTTCAATATAATTTATATAATAATCGTGACTTATTTTTAATACGTCACTGACAACAATGGCTGTCTCACTCACATCAATGCAAAATCGACGGAACGAATCCACAATAGCTGCCCTGTTGACATATGATTTTAATCTTCGTAATTTCCCTTCAAGTTAAAATAACATTTAAAATGTAATTGGAAATAAACGCTTATCAAGTACCTATTCACAGACAGCGAAAAAATGAAACAGGTATTTATTTACGCGTTCCACTTGTAAGTCGCTCGGCTTTTAATATTGACAAAAAACTAAAGAGCGTCGAAAATTTATTTGAATACGTATTGATTTTAAATGTTATACCTAATCAAATGATAGGCCTGAATGGAATCCATAATTTTGAGATCATCGATTTTAATAAACACGATTAACCTCTTGACAACCAAGTAAAAAAAAATGCCACCATAAATTTACGTATAGGATGCCGGTAGTCAGGAAATTAAATGATAAACAGGAAGCGAAATCAGCCTCAAAAGTATTGTTGACCATTAACCGCTACTTAGTCGTCTGTTTGCAAATAAAGACTCGTGACCAGCTGTCAATCGCAGAAGCCGGTCAACTCTGACCCATTGATCGACTTCGTGACCGAGGAATAACAATCTGACCATTACCAGTACGGAAACCAGCTGTTACAATACCGGCATAACATGAACTTACAGTTGAATGAATTCGCTTCGATCATTCTCTAAATAGGTCTAACCATTTGACGTTTGGCCTCAGTGCCAATTATTGGCTATTATGGTTTAGGATTTAAAATTAGGGTACGGGTGGGTTTACAATAGTAGGCATGTTTATAATTAAATTAGGAGCAGTCAATTTCGTTAACTTGCTCAAAACCTGTGATCAGACTAAATTTGTTAAAATACTTTAAATTATAGTATTCTTAAGTTCTTTATGTTGATGAGACACAAAGCAGTGTATACGTTCAGAATATCCGGAACTTGCGATTCTTTAAAATATCGTGGATAAAAAAATAATTACAGCGGCAGGTCATTATGTCTCTCCAAGAATTACTGGACACAGTCAATCGGTAAGGTCACTGCACCGATTGACAATGAGGGCTAAATGACACTTCATTTTCTGCAAATCATTTTCTTGGTTGATTTGAATCGATTTCGATGAGGGGCATAACCGAAGGTGAACCAGCGTGATGAGTTGTCAATTTGATTAAATATTCAGAATTCACATTTGTTAATTTTAAAATTTAGCTTTTTTTAGGTGTATTAAAACATGCGTTGTAAGGAGTAGAAATGTTGCGTTTGAGGAGATTTGCCAGATTAAACGTTTTTTTCTTAAGCTAAGATATTCTTTCAAATAAATACCTATCAGCTATGCTTCAAATTAACCTGGCTACGGCAAAGGCAAATTTCTGCATGCATGCGTGAGATGGGTGTGTTTGATTCGTGTTTACCAACCGAAGCGTGTCGAGACTACTGCTGAGTCAATTTTGATGAATGTCAATCGATTCTTCTAACATGGTCACATGTTCAATCAAATCACAAAAAGGAGAAGGTACATAACGAAAAAACAACCGAAATCTGGTTATAGTATTTTAAACGTTTTACTTGTTATAAGACGAACATGGTAAAGAATCTTGATTAAGATTTCACAATCTTGCCCTTTGCGACCTGCACAAATTTGCCTAGTATGTCAGACCATGCACAATGTTGCTTGAAACGAGTTTTACTATTTATCGCCGTAGTTGGCGCGGCATTAACCCAGCTCATCTGGCTGGGGTTAGCCTAATTGTTTCTGAAAGTTTAGCATTGCAACATGTTAGCTTACTCATCGGCGTTAGTTTTTATATGTCAGCTCTGAATTGCAAATACGTACAAGACAAGTGGTCTGAATTGGTACATATTTCGCTGATTATAAATACGTTAACTACGAGTACATAGCGATCGTTAAGAACCATAGTGTCGTAATACAATATAATTTGCGCTTCCAGAATTCAACCTGTATAAATTTACTATTTTGCCACTTTGATTCTCAAGGAGGGAATCAGTATTTTTCTGTTTGGCCAAGTTCACAGGTTAATACTGTAATATGTATTTATTCAACAAGCCCATTCTTCTGATTTTAGCTATTCAAAGTTTTCCTCGATTTTTTTGACGATAGGTATTTGTTTAACCATTGTTGTGAATATTTCAACCATAAATTTTGACTGATAAATAAGTTTTGGCAAAAATTTCATTTTTGGTACAAGCTTTTATCACTGACTGACTTTTTTTACACAAGCTACTAATAGTAATCGAGACAATTCTAAAAACCCCAAACGCAATTAGGTTTAGTTGTTTTATCACAGACTTCCTATGGCCACCTCCTGTCTCCATCATCAGATCAGCTCGATGGTATTATAACATTGCATTGTCACCCGACTTACATATGTATGAAAATTTTCAGCTTCAATGGAAGTCGGGAAGTGGGTCAAATTTAACTTGCAAGATTTGACCCGTACATACATACATTGCAAGTTAATAAAAAGTTTGTGATAAATAAAGACTACAAGACCGACAGCTAATTACGACTCCAAATCTCTTCATGCAACTCTAATTAAGTAAGATTCTAACACAGTGCTTCATACAAATTATACAAACATGTCCCTCGGCGGTCACCGTTCACGCACCGGTGTCGCAACGTAACTGACACCGTTGGCCAACTACACCTGTTCGACTTGTTAATTTGTGACAACACCAATGACACTGTTTGCTTTAAGTCTTATAGCAAAATTATTGTGTTTTTGCAACGTTTTATTATCAAAAGGTCACGACTTTGGGAACAAATCAAATTATCTTTATTTGTGTTTTAGGTAGTCAAGAAAATGTGATGTGATGTGACTAAGCCTTCCAGTGGTCAAGGCCGGATTCAAACCGGCATCTTCAGCTATCACGGCTAACGCCCTGGGCCTCTAGGCTACCCCGTTACGGCGGTACCCGTCCCAGTTTCTCGACTTTATGCCGTCTTTTTTCTTTAGTGTATATTTGATTTTATTACTATTATATATTATAACTAAGAATACGCTATGTCCAAATAAAATATCCTGGAAATATGCCGCAGACCTTTCAGATTTGTAATAATTATTTATTTGCTTCATATCGTGATAGAACCGGAGTCAACCCGTGTCTTCCTTTCATACAACTTAAACAATTACGTTAGAAACTAATTTAAATAAATACTTACAGGATGTTAGTCCCTACGACTTAAGTTTCGTCATCGTAAACGCTGAATATAATCGTTGTGGATGCCTTAATTGCAGCTAAATCACGACTTTGTACGAGCAATCTCAACACACGACGTGAAATGAAAGTGAAACTTTATGTCATGATTCTGCCTACATTATTTCCTACAATACTTAGCCTTTATTTTTAATCGATAGAACAATTTTTCCACTGTTAAAACTTGATAAAAACGATTAAAGTATTGTATCGACAGTTACAAAATACTTGCAACATGAACTGGTACCAATTAAGTATCGATAACGCTCGGAAATCATATTGCAACCAATCTATCAAATACATCTCATGCCTGAACTGCTTTTGGCAATCAATTTGAGATAAGCGTGATTTATGATTTTGAAATTAGCAGTCCTTTGCGTCATTATTGTTGGCCACAAATACCACACTCCTAAATTGGGGTCTCAAAGTAAGACGGGTGGCCGCATCTTCATGTCATGGGTCAACATTTGACATTTAAGTAGTAGGCAAAAGTGATATTGCGTCACTGGGTCGACTAGCCGCCGAGCCTTTCGTAAGATGAATTGTCACTAGTGAATCCACCTGATATATCGTTGCGTGTTAAGTAATTACGTCTTCTAAAAGGTCGATGTGCCTGTAATTGAAGATCAGTGCAACGATGTCTTTAAGAGATAACATTATTGCATTACTGCAATTATTCTAACTGCCACTTTTGTTAGTGGCATTGATATGATACAATAATGTTTAGATGATGATACTTAAACGTTTTAAAATTGTTATAAATGCATGCGATAAAAAAAGAAAGAAATACAATTAAGTGGATTTAGTTTTAGTGTAAAACGTGCTCCGATTTTGAACAAAAAGCGATCCTTATGACCTTAAAAATGTGGGAACAGGAGGTAAACGAAGTGTCCTTGCACGAACAGAACAGAAACGTTAATAAAGAGCCCTCCACATCCGGCTGGCGGCCGTAATAATTGTATGTTTCAAAATAAAAGCAGAAAAACATTAAGCGTCATCAATTTTATTTTGCAAGGACTTCGCAATAATCGCAAATTTACAATGGGCCCTCAGTGCGCTTGAGCAAATACTCGTATCAACATTTCGATTGATGTTGTGATACGTGTGATTGGCCTATCGCTTATCGAAACATATGCAATGACGTGCATTCTTTCATACATGCCAAATCCTTCGGACATCAATGTCCGTTCAATTTAATTCTTGTTCATTTTTCCGATGATTTCTTTGAAGAGAAATTCTCAACGCGGTCGGGGGGTCTTATCTGATACTTTTGATACACAAACGAGGTCTTAACTTATTCGTTTTGTTCTGAATCACGCTTTGTGTTGTACATAAATCGTGCGGTATTTTACAAGATCCATATAAGACGCAGAAGCGTAGAATATGAATTCCGTTGATACTTAAAGGTAGGTCCTTTCGAATGGTTTACCTTCAATTGACATTTAATTTAACTGCGACCTTAAAAGTTCAGTGTTTAATCGTGCCGCGTATCGACGTATTTTACTTCTTTTAAATTATTCCATATTCATGGAACTCGATTCATGGAACTCGTTAATCTTTCACAGTTAAATCTTAATAGTTAAGAATAGCGAATTCGTGAACATTGTTATTGGTGTTTCGTCATCGGCCGTTGAGTATTTGTGTGATGTGCAATTTTACCCTTATTTATCGGCATTGGCTTTCCCTTATTGACCTGACTCGACAACCTTGCAACAAGTGCTACAGTTGCTTATTTAACTTTAATTATTATTAGTTATTCAGTTATTTATTAGTACTTCAATTGCCTGTTTAGTTTATCTCTCTTAGCTTTTACTTTCATGAACAGTATTGATCATATCCTTATCTAAAAGATTTTATTATCGCATTTATCGCCGCGCGGATATCAGTTTCACTTTTTAGCGTCTGCCGAGTGAAAGTCGATTTGTGTTCCATACTCTTCCTTTCATCTCGCTTGTGCTGCATAAAATAATCATAAACCAACCTGTTTGGTGACAATAATTCACTGTATCTGTTACAAGCATCTTTATTTTCGTGTCATACTTCCGTTATCTGATTTGGTTTACTTAACTGAGTGGGATTTGATTTCATTTTGTTTTATTGTCGTTGATCTTTTGTTTTTGTTTTGTTACATTATGTATCATATTTAAATGTTTAGTGTTAAGTAGTTTTTATATAACGTGTACCCTTTGTTTATTTTGATACAGTTGCAACGTCCTTGTCACCGTAACAAAGTCTAAGTACCCTGCCATACCAAGGAGTCGAGGCGAGCGAGTGAACAGGAAGAGAACAACTTTCATTTTCACGCACCTGACTCCTGTCTAAAGTAGCCATACTATAAAGATCCTTGTCTCATTCAACTTTAAGTCCATTTAACTTTGCAACATTTACCGGTGCGACTTGAATTCTTTTAACTTAAGAACATCGAGGGATATAGTTTCTTTGCTTCGGAGTTTTTGCTTGGTAATAGGTAAGTAGAGTTGAAACTAATAATGTTTTTGTTAGCATTAATTACGTAAGTGAGGTAATCGAACCCTGACTAGTAAGTAAATGGGAGACGATTCATTATCTGTCTGACATTTAATAGATGTCTGATTTGGTAAAATTGGAAATAAAGATTGGGTTATAAGAAATTTTACATAATTTTCTTTTGCTTCAGTTTATTATGGTTATAAAAGAGATAAATGAAGATACATATGTGGGCGTTATTACATATGTTACTACATTTTTGTCTTTAACTTTTTTGGAATGTGAAAAGATGTAATATTTGGCAGTTGAATTTTAATGGCGATGAATGTTAAAATTATAATGTAATATGTATATTTAAATATGCATTAAATAAAACAATTCTTTACTACAAACTTTTTTAGTTTAAATTTAACCAAATAAATATACTAATTGAAACTGAGTCTGACATTTAGAGGTCAAATATGTGTAATCGAATCAATAATAAATAGCCTCCTCAGTCCCATAAGCTTTAGTTTGGTATTTAAAGTTAGGACCTTATCTTATTTAGTCCCACTTCCACCATTCACTAACCCGGGGTTAAACGGTTAAACCTGGAGTTACCATGGTTTCCAGTACAATTTGATACTGCGTTAACGGTTTAACCCTCGGGTTAGTGGGATGGTGCAAGTGGCGCTTAATGTAGTAAGTTAAATTAGATTTTGCAATAAGACCTCTATAAAGGTCTCTGGTACTCAAAAGGTTAGCATTTCCGCTAATAACTAAGGCAAATTATACTCAGTTTCATAATTCCCTGAATTATATGTCTTGTGGACCCTTAACGTTAATCCCTTTCGCTTCAGCTCACGACGCTGCGTGTGCGGCTACATGCTCACGCGCACTTATTTCACACGACTATCGAGACATCCTTGTTTCTCTTTATTTATCGTCGGAATATTAGTTCTAAATCTTTGGTTTGCTTTTTGTTGTTGTAGAATTTAGATATTTGTTTACTTTTTGTTCAGGCAAGTTGGAACAAGTCAGAGAGCTATAAATTCAGTCATATATCTTTAAAGTTAGGTAAGAGATCGTGTATCTTTTTTAATTCTTTTGTAATAATTCAAAATTGTATTTTAAGGTTTTTCCGCTTCAGTATCGATTAAAAGTACGTTGGTATTCTTTCCATTTTGTAAATATTTTGCAAATGAATGAATGTAATGTTGCCAAATTGACATTGCTGCACGTTGATTGACGATAATGAAACATAAATTGCACATAAGCAATAAGAAAATAAACACTCACGTACTTTCAACTTTTAAACAACAAAATATTTTTACGTTGTATAATCATATCATTTTATTGGTGTAAAACTAAGAGATCGAGTCCGAAACACCACGCTGCGCTCTAAGACTCAAATAATAGACGTAGCTCGGAAAGCGGCCAAGTTGAAATGGGACTGGGCTGGTCATGTCTGCCGAATGCCGGATGACTTGTTGGCCAAGTTAACCACGGAGTGGGAGCCCCACGAGTCTAACCGGGATCCGGCAGACCACGTCGGCGATGGCGGGATAACTTGGACTCCTTCATGACACGCTGGCCAGATATAGCATTAAACAGAGACGAGTGGAAAAAGAGGGGGGAGGCCTTTGCCCAGCAGTGGGACACAGTGGGCTCTGAATAATAATAATAATAATAGTTTTATTTTATTTAATTTGATAAAGTTTTATTGCAAATTGAACACCTTAATTAAAAATATACAAAATAATATCCAGTATTTGAAACTATAGGCGACTTTTGTTAAAAAATGATTTATTTCATCATAACATACTAACGCTTCTGTATTGTTTTACTCATATCATCATAGTATATACGGATACAAATCTAAATACGAGTATACACTTCATTGATATTCATGTTTCTAAAAAGATCATTTATTATCCCTTTCAACGCTAACGTTTCCTGTCTTCGCACAATGAACGTTCTTGCATCTCATTTTGTTTTCTAATAACTTCAACTTGATCTTGACTTCTAATTCTTGACCCTATCACTTCCGTCAAAGTCACTTGACCTGCATACCTTAAAACGTTCAACTTTTCTAACTTGTTTAAATGTTTTTGCTTCGCATTCATCAATCAATCTTCTTCTTTTGTTGACAACGACACGGGTAACGTCTGAACGATAATTAATCCTCTAATGGACAAAGATTTAAAAGCCAAGATCTTTCCAAGCTTTAAGGCGGTTCCCTGAGCCAGAAGGCGAAAAATCTCCTTATATGATCATGTTTTTCTAAGAGGCGTTGATATTCGTAGACGTGAAAAAAAATGTAGTTCTTGACTATATTGAATGAATAAATGAATGAATATGTATTTATTGCCACAACAGCGAATACAGAAAAACACAATATCAAAAAGTTACTTAACCTATAAACATTATATCTATAATCTATAACCTTAACCTAATATCTGTAACTTAATAACTAAACATTTGCTGTGACAAATGGTTTGGGCGTCAGCATATTGGTGCCAGCATCAACTCATATTATCCTTAATCCGATACACGAATTATGACACTTCGATACAATTAATTCCCAAAGTAACCTCTAACTCTGACTTTTATTCCAACTTTACTCGGTTATTTATTATGTGATACTATAAACAAAAAAAGAAGAAAAAACAATCTTACCTTAAATAGTAATTTCATAGCTTTCGAATTTCGATATTGTAAGGTAACGTTTTTAAAATAAATAAAAATCGACAAAATTCGATCAAAATTGACACTTGGCGCGCATGATCTTTCCCGTTCTTTCTTATGAAATGCGACAGTGACAGCGGCAAACCTATGGAACGGCCTTAACACATTATCTACAAATGTATCTAGTAATACTTCCAAGACAAGTTTACTTTTTTGATACATTGATTACTCAACAACCTTGTTTCATTTCTAGTTTTCCGATCATTATAGATGCGTCCAATAAAGGCAAAGCTGGTCATAAACTTATTTGCTACTAAACGTTAGAACTGGTCTTCATGTGTAATTTATCATTTTTTATGTTTCTTTGTACAGCTGTTTACTTGATCCGCATCATTAGCATGATTTGTTTTATTAATAACTTTTCTCTAAATTTTATCACGCTTGGCAGTAAACTTTACTTCATTATCAATAACGTTATTTCATCTATGACCTCATATGCTTAACCGTTACGATATGTCATAATTCCTATCCTATTGATTCATCAAAGAGCTACATATGTCACACTTGTACTATTGAATTTTACAAGCGTTAACTTCACGCATTAAAAACTCATTAGTATCCTTTTGTCTTTGTATTAAAGGTCAATTTTCAATGGTCACCTGTCTGTAGGCAGATGTCAAGCAACACCTGTTAGTGACATACGTGGACCGCTTTAAGCTCATTGTTACAATTTAAAAGAGGTAGTGTCGCAAGTAACGTCCGTATGTAGTCGTATTGTTTTTGAAGACGTACGTAACTCTTTTACTTTTTTTAGGGTTCCGCACCCAAAGGACCCTATTACCATTACTAAGACTCTGTCCATCCGTCTGTCTGTCTGTCACCAGGCTGTATCTCATGAACCATGATAGCCGAAAGTTGAAATTTTCACAGATGATATATTTCTGTTGCCGCTATAACAACAAGTACTAAAAACAGAATACAATAAATATTTAAGTGGGGCTTCCATACAACAAACGTGATTTTTTCGCCGTTTTTAGGATTCCGTACCCAAAGGGTAAAAGCGGGACCCTATTACTAAGACTTCGCTGCTGTCTGTCTGTCTGTCTGTCCGTCTGTCACCAGGCTGTATCTCATGAACCGTGATAGCTAGCAGTTGAAATTTTCACAGATGATGTATTTCTGTTGCCGCTATAACAAAAAATACTAAAAACAGAATAAAATAAATATTTAAGGGGGACTCCCATACAACAAACGCGATTTTTTTTAAACATTTTTTGCGTAATGGTATGGAACCCTCCGTGCGCGAGTCCGACTCGCACTTGGCCGGTTTTTTGGTATAGCTTGACTAAAAGAAACAACTTTCCAGATGCTTACTACCTGTTGTCTACCTCAATTTTAACTGATGTGTTTTCCGTATTTTGTTTTTGATTTCGTACATGCAAGGAAGTCAATTTTCATCCGATTGTCGAAAGATTTTCTCGTAAATGCCATAATTCTGTTTCCTGCTATAAATTTTGGGTAGGTAAATATTATGAATTTGCATGTACTCGTATTTATAATTTTGCCAAAATGATTTGGACGTTTAGAGGATTCCCCTTTAATACCATTCAGTAAAATAACGATCAATCTATAATTTGCCGAATTACTAAAGATGTGCTCTACAAATTCTCAAACAAATTTTGGTACCTATTGAGGTTAAGCATGATCGACTGATCGTGCCTGACGCTTTTGCAAGTGAATTTGTGTAAGTGTTAACGTATCGACATGTTAAAATAGGCTACTTAGCAAAGTAGCCATGATCTGCAATTATATTTCCTAGGTATTTTAGATTTGAGTTTCCAGGTAATTCTCATAACGATATTAGCCAATATTTAATAGCAGCCGCAGAAGCTGACTTAGTATTAAAAGCAGGTATTTGCCTGATTATACTCTCAAAGGTCAAAGCTTCTTGGAACAGGTTGGCTCGTAAAATTTGCGTGGCGCTTAGGATGGTTGAAAGCTTAATTTGTTTCTGTCAAAACTATAAATTATTGTTTCTGGGCGTTTAGAGTATGCGGATCTCTTAATGTTCTATAAAATACCGACACTATAATTATATACTTTGGTATGTGTTAGAAACGGATGAAATATTGCAAGAAAAAATATGTTTTGACTTTTTATAACTTTATCACTGATAATGATCCCTTCACTTTTTTGCTAATATGCTTCAAATCGCAAAATGAAGGTTGGACTATAATTAAGTTTTTAAATTATTTATATGCTTATTTATTAATTTCACATGATTTTGTTTAAAATGACTATGTTCATTGTCAATGACGTTAATTTGTCTTACGATGATATTTAGTTAATAAAAAATTTCAATAAATCACACAATGTAAGATTGCTCTACTTCATAAATGTATAATCCAAAGGCCATTGAATGATGACCAAGGTCTGTACTTGTCAGCTACGCACGTAGAAGTAAAGCAGAACTGTTCATTTGCAAAAACATGTTTTATTCATAGGAATGTTGTTTTCTCTTAATTATCATGTTCAATGTCAATTTAGGACTACCTGTGATATACAATGTTTTGCAAACAGGTAAGTAGTAATGCAGTATAAAAACAGGTAATAAATTGAATAAAATAACTAGGATCATTTACTGTAATCGACTTGAAAAATTCCCTTAAAATGATATAAAGACACGAAATGGTATTTAAAGTTGCGTTTTCACAAGTTAACTAAACATTTGACGTGGCTGTGATATATCATTTTCACAATACATTCCACATTTGTTTACAAAGCCATTATTTTATAAGAACCAGTACAAATTTTTAAATTGCCTAAACCATTTTGCGTAAACTAATAACATTCACCGCGGAGTACCGCAAGGTCGTATATTATGTCCGCACTTGTTTCTTCTATTTAAACAATGTGTTTCATCAGCTACTGTTGTAACGTTAGCTATCATTAATAGTCGTATATCATAACAATGCGTAGCTCGACAGGCCAAGAATGTAGATCGCGGAAACAAATTCAAATGACCCTGCAAGGTTACTGTTACTGGCAAGCATTCCCTTATGTATAACATGTATAACAGCTTGTCCTACTGTTTAATTATCAACGTTTATTTGTTGCGTTTATATGTATGTCTTGTGATATTTTTTTCTACTAATTTTTTTCAATAACATCTATTCTCTGCTTTTATTTAAATAAGTTCACACGAGTACCATAACATCCTCTTGCATCCCACGGTCCAAATACTAGTATAAAATACATCCAATGAAATTTAAATCATTATTAAATGGAATAGAGTTCCTTTGTTTGATTAAAACGAAAAAAAAAATCAATTCCCTTTTCTAATGAATTTGATTTAATTTGACTGCCAGTTTTTTTTGTAATGATCAAACAAAAACAACACATGAATGTATTGGTTCCCTTATATTCCACGACTTCTCTTTTCGCACAGACTACATCTTTTGAATTTCATGTTAGTATGATCACTTTAACTTCTTATGATTAAATAGTACATTTCTATATATGTGGAAATTATTATTTGTTTTCTTAACTTAATCTAACATTACGATAGTAGCCTTACCTACAAACGTGAAGATGCTAGATTTCACACGTCTTAATATGTTTCGCCCGCAAATTAGAATGGATAGACCTTGCGAAAATGTGCATTAAATTTGCACAATAAAATGAGTGATTACTACAAAACAGTAACTGACGTTATTATTCTCTACTCATTATGGTTTATCATAGTACAGTCGCCATCAGATATATCGGAGCGCCCGAGGGGCTCACAAATATCTGAACTCGCCTCTATTGTAAGGGCGTTAGAGTGCGTGTTCAGATATTTTGAGCACCTCGGACGCTCTTATATATCTGATGGCGACTGTACCATAAAAATGATTTATTGAACTGGAACCTGCCTAAATTTTTTAAGCAATTGAATTATTTTCCTTCTTGAAGTCGAACTTTAAAGTGGTAAAAAGCTTACACCTTTTAATCAAACATGCGAATAAAATTATGGTATTTAAGATTAAATGTTAATATATTTTTCCTTTTTTATTGTGGGACGTACCACATTATTACAATCTATAAATTGTATATACAGATGTCAATCACAATGAAAAAATCAACGATGATCAACTCTGGTCAACGTGGGACTCGAACCCACATCCTTGGATTGCCGGTCCAATGCGTTACCAATTGCGCCACGTTGACACGAGTTGATCATCGTTGATTTTTTCATTGTGATTGACATCTGTATATACAATTTATAGATTGTATTTAAGATTCGTAGATACATCATCCAAAGAGATATGGGAAAACAAAGTAACGTTAATGTCTTAGTGTTGGGCAGTCTCCCAATAGATACCACCTTCCATATTAATTCCAAACCATAGGGAAGACAAACGGACTGTCAACTATTGAAATTAAGCTGTAAACACTGTCAAGTCTAACAAGCCATTCATAAGCGTGTGTCCCTTCTTTCACTTTGGCATTTATGTTTGCTAGAAAGGGACAAATTTTTACAGAGGTTTGCTGAGTTTTATGAAACTATGGATATGCGTTTACCTTAACTTTTAGTAAAGTTAATAGTGCCAAAATTTCCTCGATTTTATTGACATATCAGCCTCCACATTTTTATAAAGATTATTACAGCATTTAAAGCCATTGAAGAGATCTTATTTACAAACACTAAACTTAATCAAAGAAAATAAACAACACGAACAAACCGTGTCTAAACTTGTGCTGAATTCTAAATGTTCTATTTTCTCAACCTAACAGCTCTTGAACTTTCCGATATGTTTATCGTGACCACGGACTTGCATCACGTAGGTACATAGACAGTATCGGGATTGCTTGCGCTGATTTCGCTAATGCATTTGACACGATCATGTATTACATGCACCAGGCCATTCAAATTTACAAATTGAATTTATTTTGATCTTAATTTGAGATCACATCATCGTGCATTAAAAAAGTACATCAGGGTCCGCCGTTCTGCAGTTCGCAAGTTCGAAAATCAATAACAGATTTTAAAAGTTCTAATATCTCCTGCATACTCGATTAAAAGAAACATTTGAACAAATATCTGATTTAATTACTTGCTTGAATGATTGGGCAATGGAATTCGAGCGTAGACTGCAAATGCTAATTTATCTTTTGAGTCTAGAATGCTTGCAACTCGTTGAATAACGACTTTTTGTAAATAGCCGTTATTTATTGCTTCGAGTTTTTATTGAAATATTTATTAATTTTCAATATATTTTAATGAATTTATTCGGTCATTAATGCTGCGTTTTTCAAAGGTGTGCGGATGCATAGCAAGGGATGTGTTTGTTATGAACCAATAGAACATCCTCCACTAGATCTGCGCTAAGCATAGGTAAATGAAGTATTCCTGAATATGCTTTTGATCTTGGATTGGTTGAAATTGATAGATATATCAATAATGCCTGCATCAATATTGAATTTGAACTAAATCCAAATAGAACTGTTATCATTGAATGCTTCAGATAGTTACTAGGTTTCACTTGCTCTCGTTATTACCAAGGTACTGAGTGGGTTTGCAATCAGAACCACTGTTATTCCGCTCGCGCGAAATTCATCGAATAAGGTAATTGATGTGTGGTCAGCCTTCGGTTGCGACACGATTTATGCCTTTGACACTCTACTGCTCAAATACGTTGTACGCTAAAATACGTTAATCAGTAACCGGGCATTTAGTAGTTATGCTCATGCTAAATTGAACGAGAAAAAATACGAGTATATATAGGAAGGCGAATTTTTGAAACCTTAAATTTTTTTAACAACAATACTTCCGTGAGGCTCTGACATATTAAATATATTAAACTGGGTCACTCACGTTTATAAAGATGATCGCTCGACATGTTTCGCTCCATAACGAGGGGCATTTTCAACGAGCGCACGCGTTGGTGGTTGGTGGTTTTAATTTTTTTGGTACAAAGACTAATAAAAACAATTGAAGATGCCTAAATTGCCTAATAGATAAACCAACTTTTAATGGAAAACTACACAAATTGATTCATTGAATCTATGAAATCACAGAAAAAAAAATCCTATTGCGTCAGTCTTACTCTTTTCGCCGGATGCACAAATAGTTAAAAGGCTTTTTAAGCTATTGTACTTCTAAGAGAATTGAAAGTGTTATGGCTTAGTTAGCGGAGCGACCTGTCCAAGTGCAAACGGGTACAACCCCTGTTCAAACCCAACTCAAAAATACCTTTTTTAATTTCAACACCATATAATATAATAAATCCATAAGACTATTTACAGTTGCGTTTATCACGTGATAAAAGCACAACAAAGCAACCACAATAGGCTCGCTATTATTAAATCTGCAATAATAATAGTTGTATAACATTCGGTCTAACAATTCCAGCAATAAAGTTGTAGCCAAGGCTGCAAAAACCATGCGAAATTATTCGAAAGTGGTACAATTACACACAAAAAAAAAAAACAAAAACCACACGTAGTATATGCAACGTCTTCACTGCAAAGGAATTACGACTTTAGCAGCTAAGACATTGGGTTTTGTTTTGATAAAGTTTCCCAAGACAACTAATTTGACGGGGTACTGGCCTGTGTAAACGTTTGGCCAGTGAAAGAACATGGGTCAAAATCATATAAAATTAATTATTGCAAATAAAAAAAAACATTTATCCATATTTAAATACATTTTATCGTATTTTTATAAATATTTATTTTTAGTTTTAAAGTGTGTCGACAGATGGCAGTGAATTTACAGGGGTTACAAAATTTACTATGACAGTACCGCTCTAGTATAAGTTACTCTATGCTGATATCAAAGATACAAACATGATAATGTTTTTACAAGCTTAATTAGATGAATTTATATATCTTTAGAATTTACTGCAGAACACGTTAAACCTCGAAATTTGATTAAAGCTTTCCTTAATCAATAATAATTTAATGTTTTTCGTTTTTTTAGTTAGGTAAGGTTAGGCTTTTACTGCAATGTGCCAAATGAAAGTTATTATGCCTGTTTAGCTATTATTTGTCAACCGTGTAATGACAAAGCTTAACTACAATACGTACTTCTTTTTGCCCTGATAACCCTACTCTTCACAGTTATGGCAATCATTTTGCTTTCCGCCTCCACGCCACTGATAGTGAATTTAACTTTCAATTTCATTCAACTTTTATGAAGTTTCGGCCGGTTCGCAGCATCACGCTATAAATGGACCATTTTACGTAATTAAGTAAAGAGTGAAAGTTGGGGACAAGTTTCAATGAAAAAGGAAAGTGATTTACTTGGTTTTATGTAATGGTATTACTTAAAATACTGTAATGGGTGTCAGAAGTGGTTAAGTTTCGGATTTTTGTAAATTATAGCTTAATTTAACATGATACTTTATTGCATATTCATACTGAATGCCTTATTTAACTTTGACAACTGAACTATAAAACAATATCAAACACTTGGTCTGTAAGAATTTCAATATAACAGGGACAGACTTCAACATAATTAATAATTTATTATCTTTTGTTTTTATAGTAAGAAAAATAGATGCTCGAATTTAAACTGTTGTGAGACATACTAACATTAAATCATTTTACGGTTTAGACTCACTTGTTTTAGTCACTCGCGCGACATGTTTCGGAGAGCCTAGGGTTCACGACGACCGTGTATTGCGTACTCTACTCAGTACGCAATACACGGTCGTCGTGAACACTGCTCGCACTATTAGTGCTTGAGAAAGGAGACCTAGGCTCTCCGAAACATGTCGCGCGAGTGACTAAAACAAGTGAGTCTAAACCGTAAAATGATTTAAAAATAGATGCATAAGGTAACCAATATTTAGGTAAATAAGGAGATGTACCTAATCTGTTATTTGGTTATAAGTACTATTATTGTCGGTTATATAGGTAGGTTAGGACATATACTAGAAATGTAGACCATGTTGTATTTGAGAAATATGTATAACAACCTTGCATAGGCAACCTAAGCAAAACTAGTACTAGACGACGATATAAGTTCTTATAATGATAATGCCATGAAATATAATCTGTTTTGTCACTGTTTTGACACTATTATAACACGACAAAACCGTCTAACAAACCATGTCAATTAATCATTTCTCTCAATGCATTTCTAATGCAAGTCATTCTATACATGCATCAATTTGCAATTCCATCATAGTGCTGGCAACATTAGGTGCGCTAATATCCAATTCATAGGTTCATATAATCTAGCTTTATTGTCGATGGTATTGTTGAATAGGTTCGTTAGTCTGGCAGCACCGTATTTATTCGCAAAACGATTACTTTCCAAACCTCTAATCTGTATACATTTACTAGTAGTAACATCAACCTTATCAAATACAACATGAAGTTGAAATTAGAATGAGCAATAGAGGGAGTTGAGAGGTTGAATATGAAAGTTGTAATATGCTCTATGGTCAGTCATGCTTGATCGCAGGACTGATTTATGGTCTCAAAATCAGTATATTGTGGCCATTTAGAGGCGTTCTGTCGAGTGCATGCTAGTTTGTTAGAAAGTCCATTTTTTTACTTTCTTTTACCTTCTGCTGATTGATTGTCACAAATGTCCTTAGTATTCATTAATAGTAAAAAATGCATTTCTATTCTTTCAAATGCTCTTCTAAAACTTTGTATTAGATGAAGTATCTGTTAATAATTCATATTTCAATAAAATTAAAGTTAGCGATAACATTAGGTTGTGATTATATCATATCCTAGGGAATTCAGTTATACTTATTCACCTAGCTTACCCTTTTTCGTTTTTTCTATAGGTTAATATTACATGTTGGTTGCATTTTTATTGTTTGCATTTTTTTTGTTTTGCACTTTTATAGGGATTAAAAAATATATGCCTGTCAAGATAGTTTGGTTTTGATTCTTAAGCTCTCATATGCTGGAACGCCGATCCCCGTACAAGGAAACTATTTGAATAAAATACTCGCGGCACACGCGAGGTTGTACTTGATTTTTACTTATAAAAAAAACAAATCAATCACGTGAAGCCAAACTTTCGAGCAGTCCGTAGACTTTAGCCGACTAATTCATACTCAAATTTTTACCAACCACCTCAGTTAATTGGTATCCCTTATAAAATAGGCATAAACCTACCGAACAAAGACTTGCAGCACCAGTTCAGCAAACTACACCTGACTCTTCTTAAGAAATCTAATTAAGACCAAGCAAACACACACGCAAGCATGTTACTAGAGCGGAACGTACGCTTGCGCGAGCTGCGATGTCATCTCGTTACGACATTGCTATTATAATCATAATGCCTTAACTACTTCTGACTGTATTCGGCTTAAGTCGTTCTTGTATAAAAACTTGGGAGCTATATTTTATAGGCCTCATTGCGCTTAACACTGACTTTATTCGACTTAAGTCGTTCTTGTATTAAATTTGGTAGCTATATTTATTAGCATAAGGTCGCAAGTACACATGCGACCTTATTGCGCTTAATACTTGTTTGTAATAGTTTCTTGGATTAATATCTTAAACTGTAACACCTTGCAAGGTCGGGTAAATTTTTTTTCTGGAATGTTGCTGTTACTTTTTCTTGAAGGTTGAGGCTTTTTGTTGATTTGTTTTGTTTAATAATAGATTGCGGAATGGACTTTGAACCGTTATCGTTATCAATTTCTAATCGGCTATTTTGATTTCGCCTGCGGTAGATTAGCAATAATTTATAGTTTTCAGATATATTATTGTGTTATAAGGCAACTCTTAACTGAAATGAACGGAAATATCGGCCTGGGCTGATTTGGTGATATAAAACACCTGATATAAGTAAGTTGGTAAAGCCGTTGTAGCTCCGCTAAGGCTGCTTTTTCACTCAGGCGGAGATGAGAGGAGACGTGCGGGAATCAACCAATATCATTGGTTGTAATTCTCACCTTTTGTCCAATGCTATTATTTGATTCCCGCACGTCTCCTCTCATCTCAGCCTAGTGGAAAGGCAGCCTTAGGCGTAGCGATCCAGGATTCAAGTCCTCATCGAGTCAAATACTTTTTTAATGTTTTCAATGTATGTCTAATTGTTCTTCTTCTTTGCCACCAGGAACACATACAGGAAGTGCTAGACAAATGGACCCAGATCGATGACGAGATATGGGCGAAGGTGATAGTGTTCGAGCGCAATCGACGCGTGGCTAAGGCTTATGCGCGCGCGCCGGTGTTGACCATCAACGGGTCGGATGACGGCTTTGATGGGATGAGGTTAGTACTCTTTCATAAAACACAAGTACTGAATGTTTAGATCTGCAAAAACACTGCGAGTGCGGTGGCAGATGTCGACGTACCTTAAGTTCAGTTGCAGCGTTAGGAATATTCGTGCCCTTGTCCATGCATAATTCCCTTAAGGTAAAGATACAATAAAATACCTACTAAATATTTTTTCCCCTCACTAGCTCGGAAAGTTGTCGTTTATCCTTCAATACAAGCGGGGAAAAACGCGTTTTATCCACTAGTGGGGAAAGTAATTTGACCTTGGATGGAGCGTGTTTAAGTAGCTTGACAGATAACAAAACGTAGAACGCTCATGATAATGGTTCGTTCGATATTAATTATCATTAAATAAATGGTTTGAGAATCTAATAAAAAATACCAAATTTAGCTTTATTGAATGATTTTAAGTCATAAACCTTAAAATTCCATAAGAAACGTTAGATTTTTATAATGATGTTAAATATAATTCTGAACGCACAAGTTGAGTCGATGCAATTTCAAAACGCATCGTTGACATTTCATACATCAGAACAGAAATGTCAACATTGTCAACAAAATTTTTACTGTTCTTCTCACCGACTCACGTAAAAATCAGAATTTCTAGTGTTTTCTGTTATAATATCGTAAAAAAATTAGTGATTCCAGTGATGAAGATGATCTAACGCCTGTGGATGTTGCACTTTCCTCGCTATAGTGAGGGGAAAAGTTTTGTGTTACACACGGGTGCAAATGTATTTTACTTCTCGTGTGTTAAAACACTCGCGGGTAAAATACAACTTTGCACCCTTGTATAACAAATAACTATTGTTGCACACCTACAAACTACAACCAAAATGGAGCAGAGATATTGGAAACCTATTTTGTGGTTACTGCATCATGGTACTTCTGACTTTACTCCTTTGCTGTTGTGATTGTGACTATTGTGAGAGTTGTGTCGTTCTAATTGTGACATGATATTAGTCGAGGAGAAAAAAAAACAACATTTAAGACTAAAATTTCACTATTCAGATGATGCATATATTCATCGGCGCCGATTATAGTTTTAAGTCCATAATGACTGTCTTTGTGAATACAAAGTAAAGCTAAAGCCATTACTGTCGCCAAATTCTAATTATTCACATACACCACACCTATTGACATGATAAATACCATTATTACCTAAGAAGGCTAGGATCCTCGGCTAAACAAAGGAGATTTCTCCAAAACTGTAACAAATCATTAGGTAAGTATTACGAAACGCCTTATGCTAGCTTTATAACTGATACAGTTTATTTTAAAACGACTTAGTATTGAATTGCAAAATGAACTATATACGGTATATATTACTCGACTTATTCCTTAAGGGCGTATGTGTCAATGCAACCTTAACACTTGCGACTTTATTCGACTAAAAGTAGAATAAGTTAATAGGCTAATCTGGCACGTGGCTTTAGTTGGCCTACTTTTCTTATCTCATTGTGTCTTTAGTTAATTTATAACGGGTTAACAGCTGGTTATTAATTGTGGTCTAAATCGCTGCGTTTATGCAAGTTCAATTGTTTTGTAATTAATTTTTCGCTACGGTTAATTTGTTTCATTGTCGCTGTGGGTAGGTTTAGAACGTTTTAGATTGCTAAAATGGTGTTTTAGTTTTATTTGTTATTTTGGTAAGTTATTTTTGGTGGTGACTATTCGTTTATATTTACAATTACGACACCTTTTGATATAACTACAATAATATGAATTTTTCTTCTCTTTGATAATTTATTCTACACAATTTCAATCCTTCTTGAGCTTACTGTGGGGCTTAGTCAATTTATGTAAAGATATCCTAAAATTATATTTTTCTTCTATACTCGTAAATAGGCATATACTTCATCTTAGCATCTGCTATGCTAAATGATCTTCTTTACAAATAAATTCATATTTCAGTTAGTTTTTCTCCTCAGCAGCACTCACAAATATACTTTTCTACTAGTAAATAACCGCATTTTATTCCGTCATATTTCAGGCTTGTTTCCACAAATAATTGTACCTAGTACACATAATTTCTTTAATGAATAATGGGAGGTTCTAAAATTAAAAACAAAATAATTCAATTGCTTCTGGAACTCAGGAGTTATTGATCAGTATTGTACACCAGTCCTTCGTCGATCGATCCAGAACGATCAAACTTACTCGTACCTTAAATTTAATCAATCAATCAATCAATCTTTTATTGATAAAATATAAGTAAATATTTTACATGTCAATACAATACTTACAGCTAATGGGAACAGCATTTTATTATATTTTGAATTAAATATTACATAATTATCTAGGGCACATCATTATTTTTGGGTCAAAATTTATTTTATTATATTTTAATTATTATTATAGCTCCTATTTACTTGGAGCTTGGGCAAGCAATCATGTGGTCTCAGGGGGCCGAAGAAAATCATCTACCGAGTATAGCGCGTCAGAAATCAACTTCGCCTTTAGCTTATTCTCAAAAGACAGACTACAATCCATGACCACATGTTCTTCATAATCCCACTTGCATACCGCTCCATTTAATTATTTCGCAACGATTTTAATTGTCATTGTGCAACTCACGAACCATTTGCCCGCATTGCCTGCCCTAGTCGTAGTCACGTTGTCGTGATTTGATAAAGTTATCGGCAATATCATATTGGTTGATATGGAGGTTCGAATACGAATGGCATTCGTGAGGATGATAGTCGTGTTTGTTTGGTACAGCTGTCATCGTTAATTTAGACTTATTAGTTTTAAGAACATCTTAGTAAATCCTCCTAGCACAGGTTATTTTGTAAATAACTTAAAAGGAGGTAGCAGCCACTGTAATATTTGTAAAGTTTTTGAAAGCAATAAACAATTTTGAATTTTGTTTTTTATTTTTATTTTAGTAAATATGTATCAGGCAATTTGGGTCGGTGTTTTTTAAAGTGCACCTATTAGGCAATTGGGTCGAGACAATTCTTCGTCAAATTATTGAAAGATCTTTAGCTGTTTGGTTTTAATTCATTAGAACTTTTCTTGCTATTCCTCGTTAAAGGATAAAAATTATAATTTTTAGAGTCGGTAACATATTCATAGAAAGCTCTCCTAGCTCCAGTATACAATGTTGATGGTTTTCTAAGTTCTCTTCTGTATCTTTTGTATTCATTGTATAGATTTTTTTCTTATTTTACTTTTATACCATTTTTTTAGCTCTCGTAGTGGCAGTATACAATGTTGATGGTTCTCTTCTGTATCTCTTGTATTAATTGTACTGATTTTTTCTTTTTTTACTTTTGTACCATTTTTTTCTTCGTTATCTTTATTATTTGTATGCTACGCGTTTTCAAAAATGACTTTAACTCAATACCAAGCTCATATCTTGATTATTTTGCTCGATTACTTAGGTATGTAATTATTTTTCTTTATTTTGTCTTCACTTTGATCACGTTGTTTCAAAGATGTTTCTTCCTTACTGTGTTTTTCTATATCTCCTTAATTTTCCTTATAAGTACATGTCTTTGTGGTCTTCAAATCTTAAGGCTCTTGACTAATTGCTCAACGAATACATATCAACATTTTCAATGCTAGTGTTGGAGTGAATTGTGCGACTCAGGCGCAGCCAGGCGTGCGACTTCGCAAGGTCGGCCGTCAGTTTCACCTGTTCATGAGATTAAGAGAGAGCTCGTAAATAGGCTGGGTTAGATTACTGATATGTTACGCAGTTTTTGTAGGTCTAGATGGCAAGGGGTATAAAAAATACGAGAATATTATGGTGTTGCTGAGCAATTTCTAAAAGACAGCTCGTCTGCTTGCATTTACTTTGATATTAAGCTGAACAAAGACGGATGATAATTGAGGAGCAAGGACTCAGATATTACCGAAACTACTTGTCTTAAGGATTTGCCATACTGGATGCGTTCTGCGGTCAGCGGTCAGGTCAAACCCGCATTATGTATGAACAATATTGACAGCAACCTTTGAAGTTAAAGTTTGACCGCTGCCCTCAGAACGCATCTAGTATGGCAAATCCTTTGTACTACTACTACTCTTTAAGTGTGTATTGTGAATCGCTCAGTTCACTCGCTAGAATGAGCCATCCTCAATTTGTGGTTTGAGTGTACTATAGTGTACTTATACATATAGTAAACAAATAAAAATATACATAGCGGCTATAGTGAGTACGCTCAGCTGCCGCCTTAGAGCCCAGCATCGAATTTCAGACTTTTGCTCCTCTACTTCTCACGGTATTTTATCTACACGACTCTTTTACACTCCAATTGATACATCTATTAGATCTACGGCAGCCCAGCTTTCCGTACTCTCACACAACAATATACTTATGCGTGTGATAATTACGATCATAATGATCGTGCATACGGTGAAAGTCTTGCGAGCATGAGCTACTAAACTGCGCAACAATTAGGCAAACGTGCGTGCGAATCGATAACTGTTCGATTATGCATCGATTGCTTAAGGAATCGATAATTTTTGACTGACGTGATCTGAAATATCGAGCCATAAGTCAAGTGTTAAAGTGCGTCAGGTGTAGTCCATCTTCTCTTGAATCCAATTTAAACACAGAATATTTATAATATTCTGATTTAATTTTTTCTACGAACAATTCCATACGTTTCGTTTTTAGGCGTATTTTTTAATTGAAATCTCTTTAACAAGTTCTTGTTCTTCTTTCTATAATTTAATATCTTTTCTATAATTTAATAGAAATTTAAATTATTAGATTATAATTTAACTTAAACGTATCGGATTAGATGTGATGTTTTCTATAGGTAGTTAGCAGCAGGTATTTTTTTATTGAAAGTAAGGATACTACTCGTAATTTAAATACAAAATGATATTATTTTTGAATTTTTTAGGGTTACGTACCCAAAGGGTAAAAACGGGACGCTATTACTAAGACTTCGCTATCAGTCCGTCTGTCACAAGGCTGTATCTCATGAACTGTGATAACTAGACAGTTGAAATTTTCACAAATGATGTATTTCTGTTGCCGCTATAACAATAAATACTAAAAACAGAATAAAATAAATATTTCAGTGGGGCTGACATACAACAAACGTGATTTTTTTGCCGTTTTTTGCGTAATGGTACGGACTAGACAGTTGAAATATTCACAAATGATGTATTTCTGTTGCCGCTATAACAATAAATACTAAAAACAGAATAAAATAAATATTTAAGTGGGGCTCACATACAACAAACGTGATTATTTTTGCCGTTTTTTGCGTAATGGTACGGATCCCTTCGTGCGCGAGTCCGACTCGCACTTGGCCGGATTTTTTTTCATATGTCAAGTTTTAAAAAAACACTTTATTTTCTACAAAAAAAATGCGCTACAGAGAACACCTTACGCAAGATTCAAGAATTTAATTATGTTATTAAGTTACGTGCGTGTATCTCACGACTTTTATATCAACTGTCAAGTTATCGGCTCGCATCGACCACGTCAGGTTGGTGCGGGTTATACAATTGTTTCACAATTATCACGATCTGGAGTACCGTGTGGTTTTCACTGAGTGCGACCTCAAGGTTAGTTATGTAATTTCCTAACTTGTATATTTGATCTTGAACCTTGATTTTATTTGAAACAAGTTACTGTATATTAAAATCACATTTACAATCGGGTTTATCGCGAATTTATTTTGTTACCTTTATTTACCGACGTTTTCTATTTCGACGTTTTGCTGGGACCATAGAGTAACTTATACTAGAGCGGTATTGTCATAGTAAATTTTGTAACCCCAGTAAATTCACTGCCATCTGTCGACACACTTTAAAACTAAAAATAAATATTTATAAAAATACGATAAAATGTATTTAAATATGGATAAATGATTTTTTTTTATTTGCATTAATTATTTTTATGATTTTGACCCATGTTCTTTCACTGATATGCGTTAAAATTGTTAAATAACAAACGAAACAGTCAACGCCATCTATACGACAGTGCGCCAAAACTAGTGGCGCCCTCTGAACGAGAATCAAATTTTCTTGATTTTCGAGGCACGTTTTTTCCTTAGACTGTAAACATCTATTACGGAGTTATATCTATCTTTGCTGGGACGTCAACGTCAGTTAGCTTAGCCGCGACCACGACCAGTGAAACCTGCGTCGAAACGTCGGTAAATAAGGTAACAAAATAAATTCGCGATAGACCCGATTGTAAATGTGATTTAATATGTGTTCAAAACGCGAAAGTTTTAAATGTTACAAGTTACTAGTTGTTTATTTTACAAGGGGGCAAAGTTGTTGTTTAACCGGTCGTGCGAATATTGATACGGGTATCGGGTATTACTCGGGAGCAAGCGAAAGAACCATGAGCGTAGCGAGTGGTTCGAAAAATGGAACTTGAGTGTTGCGAGGGTTAAACAAATTTTTCCCCCGAGTGAAACACAAAATTTTTAACGAAAGAAAATATTAACTCTAAATTATCAAACAATATCAAACCAAATCAAATCCAAATGAATATCATTAAATATTTATCATTCAAAATCATCATTTAAATGTCAATTCTACCAACTAACATGAGGAGACAACTCAAAATTTAGTTATTAAACCTTAAATGCATGATTAAATTAATTAATGTAATATAATTAATTAATTAAGCGTATTATAATTAATTATGCATCATTATTGCTTTTTATACATTTGGCAACAATATGCATTTAAGGGTTAATAGTTTCAACGGGAGCACGCGTTGGCGGGCCAAGATAAGATAAGATTTCTTTATTGTCATTGCTGTACCTAGTCGGCTCATAAGTTCTGTCATATACATAGTATCAAATAAAATCAAAAGTTTAAGTTTATTCCGTATAATTTGTACAGCGTTTGAAAGCTTATAAACTAGAGAATCTAAATGTATAACATTTATTCAAAATGACCGCCATAATTATCTACACAGGCTTGAAGTCTTCGTGGCCAGTCGTCAATGGATTCACGCACCACTTTCATGTCGATATTGGCCACTGCCGTAGCAAGAGATTTTTTCAGCGAGTCTAGATTTGCATGAGGTTTTGAGCACACCTTTTCCTCTAAATACTGCCATATTTTATAGTCTAAAGGATTAAGATCTGGGCTAGAGGAGGGCCAATCTTCATGCCGTATAAAGTCGATTTTATTGGAGGCGAGCAAGGCTTGTGTAGACTTTGCCTTATGGGCTGGAGCAGGGTCCTGCTGGAAAACCCAATGCTGGTTTAGAAACATCGTATGGGATAGTGGTTTCACAATATTAGTCAACACCGTGTCTTGGTACACTTTGGCACTAGTTTTTACTCCTTTCTCACAAAAATGCATACTAGTGACGCCCGCATAAGAAACTCCCAGCCAAACCATCACAGATGAAGGGTGATGACCTCTTTGAATACGGGGAATGCTATTAGACGCTTCTTTACTATTGCGAGCGTACACTCTATCATTTTGTTTATTACAGTTTTCTTCTATGTCAAAAATTTTCTCGTCCGAAAACAGTATACAACGGTGCTTATTTTTAGCGTACTTCTTCAATAAAGCTTTAGATCTTTTAAGCCTTAAAGCTTTAAGCCGACCATTGAGAAGATCGCCAGTTTTTCGTTTATAAGCACGAAGTCTCAGGTCTTGATTAAGCACTCTTTTCACCGTGTTTTTGCTCAAACCCATCTGGAGGGCCATAACTTTTTGTTTTCTAGCGGGATTTCTGGCAATGCGTGCCCTAATTGCTTGTACAACCGCTGGAGTCCTAGCTGTACGCGGACGACCGCTTCTTTTCTTGTCATTTAAACTAGAGACCTCACTGTATCTTTCTATGGTACGATACACAAATCTTAGAGAGAATTTTAAATTTTCAAGTAGCTTAAAAATTTTAGTCGGCGAGTGACCACAACGATATAGTGCAATTATTGCGGTACGGCTATCTTTAAGCGTCCACTCCATGTTGAAGAAAACAGAAAATTGCAAAATTATACTACTCAAATATTTAATAAAGATTCGAAATTCAAATGCAGAACGGTTTTTGTTTTAGGAGTTCCAAATTTAAATTTTAAAGGCCAGTGACAGAACTTATGAGCCGACTAGGTACATAGGTCTTACAAATGTCATAGAGGTTCATCAGCTTGCCCATTTGGCATACATGTGAACTAGTAACCCTTTTTGATACATTTTATATATCTGTGTCTCACGGAAGTTGTGTTATTAGAATTTCAGATTTTCCCCAATTTTTTTACACATTTACCGCTGAGCTACGATCGTAGCGCTACGTCGTAGCCGATAACATGGGTTTCCCGGTATGTAGCGAAAATGTTTTGTTGAGGTGAAACGACAACGTGTCGTGATTAGCGCTGAATGGGTTAATGCATTGCAACTTTTAAAAAGCTTTTACGTAATAAACACTACACCACCTAGGCCAGCCCTAGCTTCGATGATCTACGAAGACTTCCGTGTCATTATGCGCGCAGACATGGCATGTCGATCACATCTGCGCTGCGCCTGCGCACCTTCACAGAGCGCCTTTTATTTATTTCATAGTATTAAGGGATTTAAGGACAGAGCTAGACTGTATAGACTTAAAATATATGAATAGGACGTTTTAATGTATTTAATAAGGGAAAATCGACAACAGAGGGTTTTAAGAAATAAATTGATTTAACTTCAAGGATCCATTCTATCTTATACCTAACTTAAAAATTTAACCAATAGAACCTTTTTTCATTTTATCTAAATGTCGCCTAGCATTAGTACTGTACAGAACGTAAAAAAAAATTAGAAAACATAAGTTGGTCAGTTTTTGCTAGGAGTGTCATTTAGTTACAGGGTATCGGTATATGCATATTTATTCATTCGGATTTATTTCTTGCTATATTTATAAGGATGTTCTTTTCACTAATTACGAGATATACTTGTATGTTTGTGTGTTGTGAGAAGCGCTGGTGGCCTAGCGGTAAGAGCGTGCGACTTTCAATCCGGAGGTCGCGGGTTCAAACCCCCGGCTCGTACCAAAGAGTTTTTCGGAACTTATGTACGGAATATCATTTGATATTTATACCAGTCGCTTTTCGGTGAAGGAAAACATGAGGAAACCGGACTAATCCTAACAAGGCCTAGTTTCCCCCTCTGGGTTGGAAGGTCAGATGGCAATCGCTTTCGTAAAAACTAGTGCCTACGCCAATTCTTAGGATTAGTTGTCAAGCGGACCCGAGCCTCCCATGAGCCGTGGCAAAATGCCGGGATAACGCGAGGAAGATGATGATGACTTGTATTTTTAAATTTATCTTGTGTGTTCTGACAGGTACGTACCTACATACATAAGATATCAACGCGTTCCGTGTAAGTTCATAGATAACATATAACTGACATTAATTAGGTAACAACTATCAAAAATGTACAAGTAATAAAATCGAGTATCGTTTTTTATTCCACTTTATAAATGGATCATTTCACAGTCCAGTATTAAAGCAAAGGGCTCAAAGGACTGGAATTCTAATTAACACTAATTTATCCCTTGTACGCGAACGACACTCCTATCGCCACCAAACTAGGAAGTTTAGTGTCCTATCAGATGCTCACACGAATACGCCCTAAAGCCACTCCATTTAGATAGACCAATTAGGGGTACGACACACAATACACATAATATAAAAATAAAACAGGATTAAAGACAATTTTTTTTTTTTTTTTATATGAAACAAACGGTCATACATAAAATATTGTTACAGTTTCTTCTCTTAGTCTAGACCTATAGTTTCCATTTTTATTAAACATATCTTTATATATAGCACGAAAAAGTACCTATCTTGGCTTAAGTTCAGCAGATTAGTAAAAGGTTACACAGAATTTGCGAATAGGTATCGACAAACATGACATAATAGGTATATTAACACTTTTAGATATTGACAGATCGCGGCTAGATTTACATACTAGTCCTGAATAAAAATTTTATTGAGCCTATGGTACAATTAAATATGTCTACATTTTGTACAATGTTATTATCATTATAAAGTGCACATGCTCGCAAATTGCAAATTGCAAATTTTGAAATTCTTCTCGCTATAAAGTTATAAATTCCAGTAAACCTTCTTTTTTATATGAGCCTAGAGTGTCCCACTGCTGGGCAAAGTCCCCCTTTCCACGTATCCCGATCTTGACCCGTCTCCCACCAGTTCCTGTCCAAGGCGTCAAGGTCATCTCGCCAACGCCCTTTTGCCGCGACCCCGGGTTTGATGTGGGACCCAATTGGTTGTTAATTTAGCCCACAAATCATACATACGGCATACGTGTCTCGCCCAGTCGCACTTCAGCTTGGCGGCCGTTTCAACTACGTCAGCTATATTTGAGTTTTGGAGCGTAAGTGTTTTTGAGTCGATCAGTCAACTTCACGCCGAGAATACTACGCTCCATGGCGCGCTGGCAAACCTTAAGGGTGAATTTCTGAACTTTTGTCAAAGACCAAGTCTGTGCTCCGTAGGTCAGGATGGGAAGAATGCACATTTCCATGAGCTTTCTTTTTAAAGATATAGGGAAATCTCCCTTCATTTGCTCCTTCATAGACCAATAGCCCTTCCAGGCACTTCCGGTTCGTCTTGCGACCTCCCTGTCCTGTCGTGCCTGGAAAGAGACTATTTGGCCCAAGTAAATGTATTCTTGGTACAGTAAACCTTTAGGTACTTAAAATAGATAATTTTATATCCAAAAGCGTTATTGTCGGTACCTTAAATCAAAATATAAAAAAAACTGTATTACTGGTCTATTTTTGCGATTTAACATAATGTTATGTCACGACGGGAGAGAAGAGTTCAACAATAAAACAACAAATGTACGATGATTACATTTATTATTGAGTTACTATACAATAAAGACAGAAACATAAAACATTTCAAACCTTAACAATCCTATTAGATTATTTTAAACCGGGTCACTCACGTATTATTAAGTCGAATAGCTCGACATGTTTCGGTCCAATTTACGAGGACCGTCTTCACGGAGACACGACACGTCTTCACTGGTCGAGGGCGCGGCGTGTACTGCGGGCCAAAGCCCGACTCGCCCGGCCCGCAGTACACGCCGCGCCCTCGACCAGTGAAGACGTGTCGTGTCTCCGTGAAGACGGTCCTCGTAAATTGGACCGAAACATGTCGAGCTATTCGACTTAATAATACGTGAGTGACCCGGTTTAAAATAATCTAATATGTTTGAGTCTCACGGGAGTTTTATAGTCTTTAACAATCCATTTATCCCATGTAACCAAACGACAACTATCGCCACACAACCAGGAAGCTTACTATCAGATGCTCACACGAAAACCATCCTAAAGGCACTCCAATTAGGGATACCAGTTAGGGGTCCGACACACAGTACACATTAGTGATAGAAAAAAACAACGCACGAATAAATACAGGATTAGAGACAGACAAATGTACGATGATTACATTTATTATTGAGTTACTATACAATAAAGACAGAAACATAAAACGTTCCAAATCTTTATTAACAATCCATTTATCCCATGTAACCAAACGACAACTATCGCCATACAACCAGGAAGCTTACCATCAGATGCTCACACGAAAACCATCCTAAAGGCACTCCAATTAGGGATACCAGTTAGGGGTCCGACACACAATACACATTAGTGATAAAAAAAAACAACGCACGAATAAATACAGGATTAGAGACAGACAAATGTACGATGATTACATTTATTATTGAGTTACTATACAATAAAGACAGAAACATAAAACGTTCCAAATCTTTATTAACAATCCATTTATCCCATGTAACCAAACGACAACTATCGCCATACAACCAGGAAGCTTACCATCAGATGCTCACACGAAAACCATCCTAAAGGCACTCCAATTAGGGATACCAGTTAGGGGTCCGACACACAATACACATTAGAGATAAAAAAAATAACAACGCACGAACAAATACAGGATTAGAGACAGATTTTGAATTTTCTCGATAGAAAGCTCCAAACAAAACAAGCGAAGTTTTTTGGAAGTCTTTTCCAAAAAACTTGTGGGTAACTAAATCAGATAATGTTAAATATATTAATAACGGATCACTCACGTGTTTTAAGTCGAAAACACACAAACACACGTGTGTCTCACGGAAGTTTTTTTATTAAAATTGCTAATCTTTACGGTCAGATAATGTTGTTGGTATTTAAAATGACAAAATGTAAAATTAATAAAATTTTCTACTGTTAACTTGTCTACTTTTGCGATTTAATACAATATATCATTAGGTCAAGCCGAGTTTAACAACTGCCGGTAGACCTCCAACGAGGTGGAGCGACGACCTGGTGAAGGTCGCGGGAATTCGGTGGTTGCGAGCGGCACAGGATCGGTCGGAGTGGCGAGCCTTGGGGGAGGCCTATGTCCAGCAGTGGACGTCTATCGGCTGACATCATGATGATGATGATGTTTAATAAAAAAAATGATTACACTTCCAATGTGTTTGGGTTAGCGTTCTTCATGACTATTCCAAATTTCAAATTGATAGTTTAAGTAGTTCTCGAGATATTTAGCAATGTGACAGTCAGACATAGACAGACGGACAGAGTCGCACCATAAGGGTTCCTTTTGTACCTTTTTGGTACGGAACCCTAACAACAAATATATGTTGTAGTTAAAATAAACACAGAGACTTACAACGTTTAAAACCTTACAAACTATATAACAATACATTAATCCCTTGTAACCAAACGACACCCAACCAGGAAGTTTCGTATCTGATGCTTACACGAAAACCGCCCTAAGGGCACTCTAATTAGATATACTAACAATAAAGACCCGACATTGCACCCGCTAATAATTAGGCGTACAAGGCGCAAGCTCGATTATCCTAATGCTTATACACCTTCTGGGTTAGGGGTGGGACACACAATTAGCTCCATGCATGAATTTATTTTTATTTTTGGATTCATAATTTATATCGTTGGAACACCGGAAATGATAAAAATACTTTTGTAAACCTTAACATTATTTTATTAAAAAATATTTAAAATGTTGAAAGTTTTTGAGCGGTTGAAACGCTCATAATTTTTGGCGCGAATTCGACAGAGCGTGATGACGTCACACGTTGGGCGGCCCAACTGACGTTTGCTACTAATGACACTAATCTGTCGAACGCGTGACGTCACGTGGCGTTTCGAGCGTTTCGCTCACTAGCTTTTCGCGGGCAAATTTTTGTACTTTTTATTTATAATTTTAAGTAATTAAATGGTAATTTAAAAACGGAAATGCATTTGTAACATGATATAACGGTAACAAACATCCGAATAAAACATATTTCGTTCAAATATAAACTTCATGCATGAGGCTAATTTACGAGTGATAAAAAATAGGAAACTAATATTCAATTATTTTTTGGTTTGTGCTTATATACGGACTACTACTTATTAAAAGGTAGACTAGACCTAATCGTATAGTTTCTAACATATAATAAACAAAAAGTTGGTATTTTTAGGGTTCTGTACTGGACAAAAGGACTGAAGGGTAAAAACTGGACCCTATTACTAAGACTCCGCTGTCCGTCTGTCCGTCTGTCTGTCTGTCACCAGGCTGTATCTCATGAACCGTGATAGCTAGACAGTTGAAATTTTCACAGATGATGTATTTCTGTTGCCGCTATAACAACAAATACTAAAAAGTACGGAACCCTCGGTGCGCGAGTCCGACTCGCACTTGGCCGTTTTTTTTTATTTAAACAGGGAAGCTCACTTGTAAGTTAAAAGCTAAACAATTAGCGTGAAATTTATCCTCATTTCTTGAGATTGTACGCCGCGTACAGCGCTACGATGTATGATAAGAAAAAATATATTACGCATCGTATCGTATGGCATCAATCTAAGATCAGTATATGAAAATTGTTTTATCTATTCACATACAGCGCAGTAACGTGGCGGACATAGACCTTGATTTCCACCAGATAGTCTAATATTGAAATTGAGTTGAAATTGAAAATCTTTATTTCAGGTCTGTCGGCCCATATTTTGTTAGTTTACAGTTCTTAAAAATATATTACTAAACACACATAAATTGTAAAATAAATTAATTAAAATTAAAATTATAAATAAATTAGCTTCAATTCAATAACATTTGATTAAAAATTACACATCCATTAAATTCCATTACTTTACATTCAAAATTTATAAGTTAATTAAATTAGATCTAATTACATTAAAAATATAAATACATTAAATTAAATTACATTAATATTATAAATTTTAAAAACACAATCACTTGACATATTGCCAAACCGATTCGACTTGCCCAACCCAGTGTTTTTGAATTGGACAGTCGAATCTGCCTGCAATCAATTTAAGAATTTTGTAGAATATTCAAAGAGTTAAAAAAATTACTAGTTGGAGAGGCACCTGAAGAAGAAGATTAGCGTAATACGAGTGTGAAGTGATAACATAATTTTTAATTTGCTTGGTCGCGTACGCCTCGCCGGCTCGTGTGTCCTCCTCCTTATAGGATAGGGAAATGCTTGGTTTCCTCACAGAGTTTAGCGTTAATTTTATGTGAATCTGTTGAATGTACCATCGCCCACATTGTTAACTGACAGTTCGTGAACCTTATTATAAGAGGCATAAGATCCACCGATGGACAATTAATTGTGTTGCTGTTTGTATCGTGTTCCTTAGGTCTCTTCATTTTATTGGAGAAACTGACGTCGTTAGAGTAAGGTTTGCGTTTATTGATTAATTTCTTGTACAAATTAGTGCCATTAAGTTTTCTCGTGTATTTACAATTAACTGTAGAAGTTGTTAGAGAGTTGACTAACTTGAATACTGTTTTTATTAGTTTGTTGACATCGTTCAATTATCAGTCATAGAGGAGTTTATTAAGTAATATATCACTTTTTTTTCTTTTTGTAATTATCGTTAGTAAACGAAACATATTTAATTAATTAGGTCTGTATTAAATATATTAATAATTAGGTCTGACTAAAAAAACCATATCCCCATATCCCCTGGAAATAAAAAATAAATTCAAGTATGCCGTTATAGACTAGGTATCACTACATAGTATAAAACAAAGTCGCTTCCTGCTGTCTGTCTCTCCCTATGTATTCTTAGATCTTTGAAACTACGCAATGGATTTTAATACGGTTTTTTTTTTAAATAGATAGTGATTCTAGAGGAAGCCTTACCTGTAAATTAACATTATTTGCTTAAAAAACAGTAATCACGAACTAAATAAATATGAAATACTCTGCAATTTATACTTATAGCCTGTCCGATTTCTAACACAGGTTTGTCATACATTTACTATGGCGTACTTGATCTTAGAAAAACGGACAGACTATACCTACTTTATACTCTAAAATGTTAAGGAATGTGCTTTAGAAAGTGTCATTGCAGATTATCTTAATATCTAAAATGTCAACTCAACCAGTATAAGATAAGAATTCAGATGGCAAGCAAACTAGGCGATCTAAGGCGTGAATCGCATTTGATTCCATAAATCTTTAGTTTCACTCGCTTTCGAGATAACATTTCTTGAAGCCGATTCAGGTTCAACATTTTGTTGTAGTTTTCATCCTATTTTGATATGACATTGAGTCAAAGAGAGCGCCATTCCGCGTGAACCTCTAGCGCTGATCGGTGTTTACCTAATGCAATCATGAGTCCTTCCTAGCCAGGATGACAGTTAAATCACATTTATAATCGGGTCTATCGCGAGTTTATTTTGTTGCCTTTATTTACCGACGTTTCGACACAGGTTTCACTGGTCGTGGTGGCTAACTGACGTCCCAGCAAAATGTCAAAACAGAGATTTTGTGTGACTACCCGAAGAAAAGACAATTGTTGATAGAAAACACCCATCGAAACTTAAATAATGTATGGAAATAGTCACGTGGCATCTGTCATCCTGATACATTTTTTTTCGTTCGGAGTTTGTCGATGTACAATTATTATTTTGACTAGGCCCCCAGGCATCTCGCTCACATTATTGGTCAGATGCCTAGCTATCATGTCTAATGTTGGTCCCTATGAATTTTTTTTATGAAGTAGCTGTCACATATAATGTTTGTAGACAATTTTCGAGTGTTTAACACACTAATTTATTTAGGAATGTAATATTTAATTAACAAAAATACGGTAAAACAAATTTCTATTTTTTTTTTAATTTAAACACCCAAAATAGACTTGAGTTTTGTTTTTGTACCTGTCGCGCCGAATGATGGTTATTCGGCGCGGGCGCGACAGGTATAAAGACAAAATGAAAACCATATCAAGTTTTTCAAACAGAATTGGGCTCCTTATCTGAGACCTTATTCATTTTACCCCATTTTTGCTCAAGCAAAGCGACAGTGCGACCATTCTTTAGAATTGTAAATAGAGCAATTGTTACCCTAAAGAGGCAGGGATTTTATTTATCGCCCGGCGGCGTACACAAACGGTGCAGAAAGTTCACTTTTTCTTCACTGTTGTATGTAAATTAATTTTGGTGCAAATAAAAAGAGCTAGGTGACCACTGTATTGAAGCTGAAAACATAACAATTGCTAAGGATGTACCTGTTCGCGTCGCTTTTTGTTTTTCCTTTGTTAATGTGAGGCCTCAAGGTATAGTAAATAATATACTTATTTTTATATACATATAGATATATACATATACATATACATGTAGATATAGAATAGAATAGGTATTCTCTTGAAATTGCCTCTTCTGCTGCTTACTTAATATTAATATACATAGTTATTTTACAATTACATTTAGTTGTCGTGCTAAAATCGTGTTATGAAAACTATATAGATAAATAATTACGAAATAATCAATTTCTTACCAAATCATTTATATCACTGAAACCTACGCCTAGTTAAAATTTATGGTTAAGTATATAGAATACACTGTTTAAGCTATGTCTTTGTCAGAGTCCTCAGCCTTATCTTTGACAGTCTGATACTACACGTATTACATTTTCCTTTACTTCATTAGGGTTGATTTTACATATGATATAAATGTAAGCTACATAAATCCAACCTAACATTCGGACTATTAACTTATGCACTCATATGCAGCGGAAAATCTCGTGATAATACTTCTATAATATCATATGTACCGAGTAATGTATCAATATGAATTTCACTAGACTTATATTGACCGGGATATAGACCGTGATTACCTTTTGTATTATTTGTGGGCTCCCGATACAAAAATAATACAAAAGGTAATCACGGTCTATATTCCGGTCAATATAAGTCTAGTGAAACTAACCGTGAATCATTCAAAACTCCAATATGAATTTATTAAAAAAAAACTGGTTACCCCTCTCAATCCCCTAAACTTCCCCCTAAAATAAGAAATAAGCGATTTTGACTTATTTACAATATTAGTGGTGGTAATTGCTATAACTGTTTCAAATTTTAGGTATCTACGTGAAATGGTCTCTGAGAAAAACGGATTTAACTGATTTGCAAGACCGAAGTGATCCCATAAGTGTTCCTTTTGTCAAAACAAAGTTTTGCACGGAACACTAAAAACTACATGAACCTCTTGATTATGTATGATAAGTGATAAGGATGCTGACCCAATTTTTAGTAATTTTTTTGCATTTCTTTCGAGATCAATTTTTTTAACTCTAATCAGCACAGTCGAAGTCTCACGATTTATGACCACATACATAATATGAAAGATTAAATAAAAGCTTGTTTTAAAAATGGCTTTACACCATTAATTATTACCGTTAAATTTTTGTATTTCTTTTCTTATTTGGTCGGTATTCTGTGCTTTGACAGAGCACTTATTCGAAGCTACGTCTGGCATATTTATTATTGGCGAAACCAAAACAATGCCGTGTACTACTAAAGACATGGCTTTAAAAGGGTTTTACGGATTTACGTATGCAATTAAACAGTGGCATTTTAAATTCGAACCATTAAGTAGATACCGCCATTGCAAAAAACTCAAATAAATCTAGTTCGAACGTAGGACAAATTTGTCGCTTTAATATATGCCATGTCCCGGATAATTTATTTATTTTGTTTATTTAACCAACTTACATCTACAGCAGATTGCCAAACATGAGAGTTATAGGACACAGTACAAAAATATAAAATTATTAATAACCTATTTAAAAATAACATTTTGTTAAATTATTTGATAAACACATTATAAATTTATAGGTAGGTGTCAATTTAAAGTTTAATATACATTAATTTTGGTAATTTTAATATACATAATAACACCTTACGGGAACATATTAGGTAAAACTTTATCAAATTTAAACTGTCGTGAGACATACTAACATTAAGCTAATAACATGTCGCGCGAGTGGCTAAGGCTCAAAATTCTTTTCGTTGTCTTATTTCTGACCACTCTGTCACGCTTCTATTATTGTATTTTATCAAATTAAATAAAAAAAATTTGAATGCTATTGCATGTCTTTCTAATTGTAGATTATAATTCCCTTGAAAAAAATTAAAAGCTAAATTTCACCCCATACTAAACGCCTCTCCACTCCGTCACATTTTTGGGGACAAAATACAAGACAACGAAAAGAATTCTGACCCTAAAAACACGACTTAGGGTCGGTTGCACCAAACCGTCTGTCACCGTTATAGAGTTCGCTAAATTTTATTGTATGGAAATTTTGATAGTTCTCTGCTGAGTGATGTTGATCAATCTGTCAACTGTGGTTGGTGCAACTGGCCCTTAAACCGTAAAATTAGCTTAATGTAAACTTAAAACTTTACCAGACTCAATTAGTCAATTTATTTTTACGTTAAGACTTATAGCGCGTTTATAAATAACACGATAAATAATTTAAAAAAATACACACACGTTTAACGTTGTTACAGAACCCATATTATATACAATTGTAATTTGTTAAGTATATCATTCTGTTAAATTTGTGTTCTGTTAAAAATCTGGTTATACATACGTAAGTACATTATAAGAGTTGTGTGTTTAGGTACAGGCGCCATCAGATATATCGGAGCGGCCAAGGTGCTCACAAATATCTGAACACGCCTTTATTGTCACGGCGCTAGGTGCGTGTTCAGATATTTTGAGCACCTCGGCCGTGCCGATATATCTGATGGCGACTGTACCATCGCCCACACTATTAACTGACAAGGCATAAGGCGTAAGGTCCACCGATTGACAGTTAAGAGTGTTGATGTTTGTGGTGATCAAAAATAGTTGTGCCGGATAGAGTATGTATATAGAAAAACGTTGTTTTCGAAAACAATGCTAAGAAAATTACTAAAAATTCGGTCCGGATCTTGATCACACTCAGACAAGAGTTTTGTATAAACAAGTTGTCCTAACTACAGGGACGGGGACCTTTTTAGGCTGTATCTCATGAACCGCGATAGCTAGACAGTTGAAATTTTCACAGATGATGTATTTCTGTTGCCGCTATAACAACAAATACTAAAAACATAATAAAATAAATATTTAAGTATTTATTTTATTCTGTTTAAAAAACTCCCATACAATAAACGTGATTTTTTTGTCGTTTTTGCGTAATGGTACGGCACCCTTAGTGCACGAGTCCGACTCGCACTTGGTCGGTTTTTTAGGTAAAACACAAAGACCGACAACCGACAACGCCTAATGCGCAGCGTGGGCGGTTTATGGTTGCAAGTTGCAATAATCCGCCATTATGGTTTGTGGAATTGGGGCGATGTTGCCAATCGATGAGTTGCGCGGTTTGCATGGGTGTTTTGTTATTATAAATTACAAACTACACACGTGTAAGTTTCAAGTTTCTAAAAAGTTCGATAAGTTCTCGGATATTTTATGAAAATTTTAAAGGAAATTTTCATTCTGTAAATAAATAAAATTCCATTTTCATACAAAAATAAAAGTTTCTAAAATTTTACCATGTTGATTTTTCGCGGTTTTGGAAAGCTTCCAACAGTGCATCAGTAGTACAAACCTTTCCAAGCATCCAATAAGGGTTTTATAAAGTTATTGTACATTGGCGAAATTGTAATTACAGAACCTTTTGGTGATAAAAATTATGTATTTTGTGTCAATGTTGAATACGCATTTCATATTAATTTAATTACTTTAACAATCGCTCGTGACTATTGCACCTAAGAACTGAAAGGTCCCATGTATTCTCATATTACTAGACATCCGCCCAAACGTCTCTTAAACAATTTCTTATAATCTAAAATTTCAGCCGAAAAATGTCGTATGTGCATACAAGCTACACCGCCTTAGAAATCTTTTACCCTAACTTCTAACCGTTGCAGCGTTCCTACAATCATACGCAAGTTTCCGGCTCGTAAAGTCGTATCTGCTTATAACTCTCATATCAACATGTGGCTTTTTACCAAAGTGGTTGCACATTCCACATTTGCGTGTTGCAATAGCTGAATGTTATTGTTTATTGTGTTCTTATCGATATATCGGCTTTGTTAGCCTGGGCGGAACCTGACAATGGTTGGGTCTAGCCTTGCTTTTTGTCTAAACACGGCGTATGATTTGTACGACATTCATTGCAATTATAAATGTTTAGACGTGTGATAGGAAATTATAAGATTTCTTTTGATTATATCTCATTCATTTTACACTTAAACAGGCAGATAGATAGATAAAAAACACAATTCACACCTTATTGTCAAGCTTTTTATTACTCATTCTAGTTGATATGTCATTAATTTTACACAAGTCCTTTTTAACTGCTTATAAAATGTACCTCATTCGCTTGCAATAAAATTTAACTCCTTATCAACATTTTTCTTGCTGGTTTTATAGAAAGAACATGTAAGTTCAACTTGTGTGAAAATGTAACACAATCCCGTTCTGGATATCACCAGGTAACTAAGATAAAACGCGTGACCTTTTCTTGCATCTACGAGTATAATCAGTTTACTTAAATACAAAGACAATAAAAGCCATGTTGAAATACTATAATGCAAAGGGTGCAAATTTATTACTGCGTTGTTGCAAATTTAGTAATACGACGTTGGATGTTAATCTATTTTAATAGCGCCATACAAACATTCGCGTCTCTATCACAGATCCTGATACACCCACGACTAAATTTCGTAATTGTCTTGATTATACTTACTACCGAAAGGCGCGGCTTGGCGCCAACTTATCCCATATCCTGATTCTTACGTCTACAAGCTAAACTGGACTTTGTATAAACACAAAAAGAATATTAGTTTGTTAGCCGATGGTAACAATAGGACGTTTTGTTATTGAATAAACTTGATCTTATTCCGTTGATTTTGCATTGTCTACTTGAATTAATGGTGCTTTATTTACTTCATCAGAACATGGAGTTTGATCTGCAATCTCTGTCAATTAAGGCATACATTTGCTTTACAATAACTATGTTTGTTAAATTTGCTCGAATAAATTGTCTCGAGACAGGAAAGTGGGGCGACATTGAGGTAGGCTTTTTTAAGCAATTGGTCAGTGTCAAAGAATTTGTCTCTGATGTTAACGTTATGCAAGCTCGTGTGATGTGGGACGATAAAAATGGAATGACAATGCATTAAGTACATTAAAAACCTTGTTGGATTAAACGGTGGAGATTTATTACTTACTTTCATGGCGGCCATATTTTTCTCATAAAACGACGGATCTAAACTTAAAGACTATTCCATCAAGTGTTTTTTATTTATTTATTTATGTTGCATGTACTGGGTTTATTCATTAGTAAATTAATATTGCCATCATGTTCCTATGTTCACCTTAAGTAGCAAAAATCATCGTTTTTGGCTAAAGCATGAGCTTCTGGTCGCGACTTCGTCTGCGTAAAATTAGGATGATGATTGATAAAAAACCGGCCAAGTGCGAGTCGGACTCGCACACCGAGGGTTCCGTATTTTTCTAGTATTTGTTGTTATAGCGGCAACAGAAATACATCATCTGTGAAAATTTCAACTGTCTAGCTATCACAGTTCATGAGATACAGCCTGGTGACGTGCTGGTGACAGACAGACAGACGGACAGACGGACAGCGGAGTCTTAGTAATAGGATCCCGTTTTTACCCTTTGGGTACGGAACCCTAAAATCAACCCTATGTAAGGACATAAAGATGCCCTTAGTTACTTTGAGGCGCTGGAAAGGCCACAGGCCTCCTCTCATGCCCAAGAGCAATTGGACTATAGTCCCCACGCTAGCCCAATGCGAATTGGGGACTTCACATACACCTTTGAATTTCTTAACAGATGTATGCAGGTTTCCTTATGATGTTTTTCTTCACCGAAAAGCTAGTAGTAAATATCAAATGATATTTCGTCTGAAAAACTCATTGGTATGAGCCAGGATTTGAACCCGTGACGTCATATCCACTCGGTCACCACCGCGATTCCATACCAAATGTCATCTAAATTGATTCAGCGGTTTAAATGTAAAAAAATAAACAGACAGACAGTTACTTTGGCATTTATAATATTAGTAGGGATTAAGTTCTTAATCGTAATGGTAAAACTGTTTTATCTATTAACCGAGCCACTTTGTCAACATAAAACAAAAAAGTATCTCAAGTGTCCCTTTCACCTTAATTATTTAAGAAACCTTTATGGGCGGTTGCAACGCGTACTCGCGTGCTAAATCTAATTTATAAAACAGCTTCTAAACTCGTACAAAGTCAATTAAGATTTAAAATAAAATCCGCGCGTGCGCCGATACGCCTAATGTCAATTAAAAAGTGTAGAAATAGAGATAAATCGCTTTCATTTTGCTAACACGAGAGATTCCGAGTAGCGGACATTTTTTGACTTTTTTTCTATGCTGTAAAATCACAAAGCCAAGGCAGACAGTTAACACCATCTGAACAACTACTTTGACTAGTTTGACTTACAATAACAGCATTCTTATTTCAATTTTTAAATTAGGCTTTTTCCTGGCAATGTTTCTTACATAATTTTACACGCTCTGTTTGTATTTATTTCTAAGAGCATTTTTTTATACTCCATCAGGCGTAAGTGAGGCTTTAACTCAGTTTTTTTAACCAAAAAACGGGGTTATAGATTTTTTTTAATAATACAAGGCAGAATTTTGTTTTCCATTTTATTCTCATTTATTAAAATATCGCTAACTGACGTCTCTGATAAGTAGATACAAAAAAATTACCAAAATCAAAAATTTATAACAAAATTACATTTACAATTATAATTACAATTACAAAACACTTTATTAAAACCTGTCCGTTTTTAAATAAAATATAGAATAGAATAGAATATCATTTATTATCATCATCATTTAATATCATAAATAGAATTAGAATAAATTTTTGAATCAGTTTCTGAAGGCAAAGGAGAACGCAATGCTTATTATTTTTATGTGACGATAAAAAGCTACCACATCGTCGTCGGTTAAGACAATTTTATTGCATCTTTAAGATAATTATTAATAACCGATCTCAAATCCTTATAACCAGCACAAATCTTAGTTAATAATACGAACAAAAACAAAAACGTTCTATCAAATTTACTTTCCAAACTGGCATTAAAAGCACTATAATTCCAGGCCTAGATCCACAGAACTATATGAACTATATTGATATAGTTCTGTGCCTAGATCCAAATGCAAATGCGGACGTGGGCAAGACTGCCACTGCATTAGATGCGCGAGATTCACCCACGGCGGCTTCCTGTTGACACATGAGGGCTCTTACATGCTTTATTTTATTTGTTAAGTGGGTTCAAGTGCAATTTTATTAGTTACATTGTTTATCTAGTTCACTTTTGAACAAATTATTTTATTAGTTTTGTGTATGTTTATGTTCCTCGTTATTTTTTAAATACATTTTGACAACCTTGTTATTTATAACATTAAGAACTTTCGCGTTTTGAATACATGTTAAATCACATTTATGATCGGGTCTAACGCGAATTTATTTTGTTACTTTTATTTACCGACGTTTCGACACAGGTTTCACTGGTCGTGGTCGCGGCTAACTGACGTCCCAGCAAAATGTCAAAACAGATTTGTGTGACTACCAGACGAAAAGTGCATGAAAAAGTTTGAGGTAGACAACACATTTTTAAACCATCCACTACACATAAATGTTAATTATTGTTGGTAAATAAAGGTAACAAAATAAATTCGCGTTGGACCCGATTGTAAATGTGATAAATAAATAAATTTTGATTAAAATGACAGTCAAACAATTTAAACTCTACATGAGCTCTCTCACCCATATACATATGTATGTGTAAGTTGCGGAAAATTTCCAAACAGTTGGAATAGTTTTCTAAAATTTCACAGGAAACAAATGAAACATTCATTTTAGAAATGGATAATTTCGATTTCACTAAAATGAGAATTTTCCGTAAATTTATCCAAGTGAAAATTTTCCAATTTCGTAAACTTTCCGACGGCACATCAGTACACGCGAACCTGTAAATCCTGTGAACATTTCTAACGAATGACATGCCTCACTGATTCCCCGACTGATCGCAGCTCATGAATTTGACATGAGCTACTGTGAGAACAATGAAATATTGCTGGAACTACACATCTGACACCTTGTTTCAACGCTTTGTTTGCATGTTTACAAGCGTTTGGAGATTTTAAGGAAGTTTTGCAAGTAAAGAAATAGCTAACGTTAAAGGCTGTGAGAACTTTACTTTGTACAGTGAGAAATCTTCTTGGGACATTACATTAGATGAATAATGTGTATATTTAGGTAGGATTATTTCACAGTGTCAGTCCTATGGACCCTTATTTGAAAAATGTCCTAAGAACCCAAGAAGGCAGGTAGATAGGTTGTTTTTTAGCCAACTGCAATAATTTACGGCGTGATTATATAGGTCATACTGAGCAACTTTTACTATGAGACCAATACCGAAATCGTGGAAAGAAAATTGAGTCTCCCATACCAAATAACATCAGACCAGCCAAAACGTATGAAACAGCAAATGTTTTTTTCGCGATTTTGGGTTTGATCCCATATTAAAAGTCCTGGAGTGATGTTCCTGTGTTCGAATCCCGGTAAGGGCATTTATTTGTGTGATGAGCACAGATATTTGTTCCTGAGTCTTGGGTGTTTTCTATGTATTTATGTATTTGTATATTATATATATCGTTGTCTGAGTACCCACAACACAAGCCTTCTTGAGCGTACTGTGGGACTTGGTCAATCTGTGTAAGAATGTCCTATAATATTTATTTGTTTATTTAAAAGTTGCTCAGTATAACCTCATATAGGTTCACCCTGTAAATTATTGCAGGGGACTAAAAAAACAACTTATAAATATTTCGTCGCTTAGGAGAATAAAGTAATATTTAAAGGTCTCAGTGGAATGTATAGCCAGCACATCTTTTACGGTGTCGTGGTATAAAGCATTATGTGAAAATGTCTCAGTGAAAGTGAGGTGACAATGTTATCTCGTGATCTCGTGGTAGCGGGAAATGTATTGTGTAATACAAGCGTCATTCAAATTTTACTTCTTGGGCTTATGAAACGTGACGTTTTAGTTTTTAATACAGGTAACATTTTTATTAAAAAAAAAACTATTTAGTACTACGTTGGTGCATGAGAGTGACAAGTTTAATTGTTTGATTATTTATCAAACAAAGTGTAAATTATATTGATTTAAACTAACACGATTTTAAGTCATAATTTTAAACCAACACGGGACTTAATCGCGTAAAAACTTGCGTTTATTTATGGCCTGACGTTTCGAACGTGACGTTACGTTCGTGGTCACAGGCAGACTGGCGAGGAATTGTATCTTTCTTGCTGCGCGGCGCGAGTTTTGCGAAGAACCCGCACTTGATTTGACGACCACGAACGTAAAGTCACGTTCGAAACGCCAGGCCGTAAATAAACGTAAGTTTTTACGCGATTAAGTTCCGTGTTAGTTTAAAATTAAAAGTGTAAATTGTAAAATATATAGTAAAAATATCAAAACGTTTGCGATGTCAGCGATACAGTCTGCAGCAATATTAGCTATAATATAAGATGTGCAGATTAATTCTGTTGCTATCTGTAGTACAAAATTTCCAATGTCTCATCACATAATTTGTTCTCAAAAATTGCTAAAACTAAGGTCCTTGACCCCAATTTCAAATATACTTTATATAACCTTCAAATTTTCAATACCTAATAAGCTCATCTACTCCTTCATTTCAAACAATAATACTGCTTATCATAATACATTTTTTTAGGTCACAGATACAAAAGCGCATTAACAGAACAATAATTGTGACCCAAATCATTTGCTCTATTCTGACCTACATCAATCGATATCATCTTCTATTGTTTATTCGTTATATCGATTTCGAATCGATTACTCTCTGGGCGGCCTTGTGGACGAAAGCATCGATCAATCAAATAATTGCTCGTGGCTAAATTCGTTTGCGATGATCCTACGCATACGTTAAATTGTTACACAGTATTACACTCCCAGACGGGACATTAATGCAATATTATGAAAAAACATAAACGCACTAAAACGTAAATTTCTTGAACACTTCTGATTGGAATGGATGTTATTTTAATTTATTAAAGAGTAAAATATGTATAGATTTCTATATGTAATATATTTTACAAAATACAATTTAATAAAAAATGGTTGACCACAAAAGCCTTTTATGACATGTCAGAATATAATAATAATGATTTAATCTTAATTTAATTTTATATTTTGTATTTTTATTAATTATTGGAAATTTGAAATGCATTGATTATTTTTATATTGTATTATTTTACTTTAATTTAATTAATGATTATTTGAATGAATTGAATATATTATGTATACTATATATTATGTAAACTCACTGTTATGGCTACCTCGACATACCCGTATATATATATATAGGTATAAGTTATATATAAAATGTATGTATTAATTTATGTAGTGTATGATTTATTGGATAGTAGTAGTTTATGTATTTTATTATATTTGTCTAAATTGTTTTCACAAATTTTGCTAATTTCATTTATTTTTTTTGCGCCACCCGTACACTTAACTATGTTCGCCGTTTCGCTATCTGAAGGTTGTCTGGAAGAGATCGCTGTTTAGCGATAAGACCGCCTGTTGTAACCTACGCCGTTAAATTCCAATGTATTCTCTGTAACCTTTATTTTGTAGTGTGCAATAAAGTATTTTATTATTATTATTATTATTCTCTTTATTTATTATTTTTCTTACGTTAGGTTTTTTATAATATGCATATAAAAGTAAAATATAAAAACACTTACAAAACAATACAAAATACATATAAACAAATTATAAAAAACCTAACCTAGGGTGCCGCCAGCAGCGGGGCAGGGCCCAAGCTGCCGGTGGTCAGGGCCGCAGAGAGAGGAACCGGCGGACTATCCGCGCCGTGTCCAAGATCACCGCCTTCTGCATCTGACCCTTGATCCAACCACCTAGCGAGAGTCTCTCAAGGTGTTGGTCGAGACTCTTCGCTATGAGACCGTTCGCTGAAACGACTATCGGGACAATGATCGTCGAATCAACATCCCACATGGCGGTTATCTCGTGAGCCAAGTCTAGGTACTTACTGGACTTGTCCTTCTCGGCTTCCACGAGATTCTCATCATGGGGGATGGTGATGTCGACGAGCACGGCCCGGCGCTGCGATCGATCTATTATCACAATGTCAGGCTTATTGGCTACAATAGTCCTGTCAGTGATAATAGATCGATCCCAATAGAGCGTGGCACGACCATTCTCGAGAACTGGCACAGGTAAATACTTGTAGTACGGTACTTCGCAGTCCACAAGGCCGTATAGAAGAGCAAGCTGCTGGTGAATAATCCTGGCTATGAGATTATGTCTGTGCAAGTACTCGCCGTTAGCAAGATGAGAACAACCGGAAATGATATGCCTGAGTGACTCTCCGGGACGGCGGCATGCCCGACAAATGTCGACCGTACCGTCCTTCAGGATATATTTCCGATAGTTGTTCGTCATCATAACTTCGTCCGCAATTGCACAGGCAAAACCCTCGGTTTCTCCGAAGAGGTCCCCGAATCGTAACCAGTTCACCGACGCGAGCAGGTCTACATCGGGTCCCATGAGGGCCTTGTAGAACCGCCCGTGTAGCACCTTACTCTCCCATACCGCCCTGCGGCCCGCAGCACTTTGTACCACAGGTTTGTGCCAGTTCTCGTTTGCCAAGGAGAGCGGCGTGAAGTGCCTGTCCACTGCCACCACATCACGATGCATCCCACACTCGTTGTTAAGGAAATAATTCCTGAGATTGCACACCTCGCGGTTGTGGAGATCTTTGGCGTTAAGGAAGCCTCGACCTCCACACTTCCGTGAGATGTACAATCTCATAACTGACGAGCGTGGGTGTAGCATACGGTGTGTGGTGAGTAGTAGACGGACCCTCCGATCCAGGGCGTCCAGCTCGGTCTGAGTCCACCTTAGTATGCCAAAGGAGTATATGAGTATGGGCATTACCCAGGCGTTGAAGGCGCGCACTTTATTGCCTCCTGACAAAAGACTGTTAAGGACTTTTGTGAGCCGACTGAAAAAGCGCTCCTTCACCGACCGTCTAATACCCTCGCCCTCAATACCCAACGACTGTGACATACCAAGGTATTTATAGGTTTCTGATTCAGAGATAGATCTGAAAGACATTGTCTCAGAAAGTTGTAAATTTGTTGAATTTACAACCTCCCCCAGCTGTACATGCATAACCGCACACTTATCGACACCAAACTCCATTCTGATGGCGGTACTGAAAACTTCTGTGGTTTTTAATAGCACCATCAAGTCTTGGTTATTTGGCGCAAATAGCTTGAGGTCATCCATGTACAGAAGGTGAGAAATGACTTCACCCTCTCTCCGAAGCTGGCAACCTAACCCTGAATCCTTCAGCAGGGTGCTGAGGGGATTCAGAGCTAGGCAGAACCACAGGGGACTCAGACTGTCACCCTGAAATATTCCTCGCTCGATCCTTATAAAGTCCTGCGGGCCAGGGCGGTCATCTCCACCTCCTGGTTGACGAAGGACTGTGATCCACTGCCTCATACACGCACTTAGGAAGGATATTAAAGCTGCATCAAGTTTATACAGCTCCAATACCCTTCTCAGCCATGAGTGAGGCACCGAATCATAGGCCTTCTTATAGTCAATCCAGGCGGCCGAGAGGGCCCCCCTGTTCCGCCGAACTTGCTGGCATATGGTCATGTCTATGAGGAGGAGCTCTTTAGTACCACGGGACCCAACCCTACATCCATTTTGAGCGGAGGCCAAAATGTTGTTAGCGACAATGTGCGCGTTAATTTTTGCTCTCAAAATGGATGTAAGGAGCTTGTAAAGTGTAGGCAAGCACGTGATGGGTCTGTAGTTCTTTGCTTCCGTGGTACTACCGGACTTGTAGAGCAGGAAGGTTACACCAGTTGTTAGGGAAGGTGGGAGGGAACCGAGCTCTAGGGCTTGTTGGAACTGCGTTGCCAACCGTGCGTGCGAGCATCGAAACCATTTTAGCCAGAAGTTATGCAATCCGTCCGGTCCAGGACTTTTCCAGTTCTGGGTCGTACGAATGGCACAACTTACGTCATCGGGGCTGATGGTGATAGCCCCCATAGGTTCGATGTTCTCGCACTCACGTTCGACAACGTCTATCCAACCGCCCTCCGTGTGTTCCACAGGCACTGACCAGATGCTACGCCAGAAATCAGTCATGGCAGTAGCATCCGGTAGCCGCACGTCGGACACACGAGAGTCGGCTTCCTCCCACCTTCGGTACACCTTCCTTTGGTCACTTTGAAAAAGACGATTCTGCTGGAATCGATCCACACGCTTTCTGTAGCGGCGAATACGGTTTGCCCATGCATAGACTTTCTGCTTTAGAAAGTCGATGCGCTCTGTGACATTGGCCATGTAGTCGCGGGGCCTGACATCCGTCCCCGCGAACGCCTGGTTCACAAAGCGCATTACTCGGGGGCGGTTGTTGCCCCCCCTAAAGCAGATCAGCTTTGCAATGAGAGTCCTAAACGAGCTGATACGTCGCTCAATCCGCGCTTGCCATGCAGGGACACCTCCGGCGGTCCTAGGTGCACGTTCAGCGTCCGGAAACTTGACTCGAGCAACACGGCACGCCGCGATGGCTCCGCAGTACATGATCGAGTGCGTATCATCTAAATCTTTACTAGTCCGTAAATGTGGCTCTAGTAAAGCGTTTAGGGCTCCCACTAGCGCTAGATTGCGTCTATTTATAGGCAGACGTGGTAATCGTGGCCTAGAGTTGGTTGTGGCGCGATACTGCGTAATCGTCTCTTCCAAAGTCCTCCTCAGTTGCTCATTGGCAGACGTGGTAATCGTGGCCTAGAGTTGGTTGTGGCGCGATAAAATAAATGACTCGCAAAATCCCCCTCGTCGGTACTAAAATCAACCCGCGGCGCCCCCGGTGCCAGGTCGGGTGCGGGCACCGGATCCGGCGACGTGGCGGGCAGATCTCGCACCGAGGCGGAGGCTGCGCGAGCAGAGAGAGCCTCCAGGCGAAGCCGATCAAGTGTCGCATCATCCAAACGCTTTAGCCGCTGAATGACGCGCACCTGATCCGATAATCGTTGCTCCGACACGGTGATGGTGGGTTCAAGAACCTGAAACAGTGGCAGTATTCTTGAACGATACGCGGATAGCTGTGTTCCCCCCTCTGTAGCCCCATAATAGGCGCGCATGACATTCTCATTAATGGATTGAGACCATCTCATGCGACGCACTATACCACCGGCAGCGGGAGCCGTGGGCGGGGCAGGATGTCCCGCAGGCCCCAAGCGTGCCGGCAGCGGTGGCCGCCCTCGTCGCGCAGGTGGTCGTGGCGGCGGCGGCGGCGGCGGCCCGCTCTCGTCACTGGACCCGTCTGTGTCAGGCGCCGTTGCAAACTCGTCGCCTGACGACGATGTGGACGAGGAACTGGACGAGGCGGGCGGGGGTGGTGGTCGTGCGCTTGATGTTACCGCTTTAGTTCGACTCCTTGTTATCATTTCTAATAATTTTGTAGTTTTGCCGGTGAAGTATGACAAATGTCAACACGGTTGTAATGCGACTGCGACCCATGGTCGCGGTGTCTACAATGAAAAATATCAATTGTCCGCATGGTTTAGTAATAACTCGGTTCACACATGAGTATTTATCACTATTTTAGGGCAAAAACCACATTTAAAATATATTTTATCAAAAGAAATGTAAAAGGAATTATTATTATTATGTAAATCCAATTATTATGACGTGTAATATAGTACCTATATTTCTGGATCGACAAATTAAGCGTTTGTAAAATTTATTGTCAATATATATTAATATGTATGTCTAAACTTGTGACTCCTCAGGGAGTCCTCCTTAGGAGGAGAACCTCTATATTTTTCACTATTTAATTTAATCCTACTCTTAACTGCATCCATCAGTGGCAATTCCGTAGTAATATTACTGTTATATCCTGTGTTCTGTGATAACAGTAAGCTGACAAAATTATTAATTGCACCCGGCATTCTTTGCGGGTTCCCATCGCTCTGATGCAACGTGTCAATGATTCATCACCAGTTGGGTCATTTTTATGAACCAAGAATATAATGTGTGAACTTTTTAATTTGTCTTCCAAGATAGAATGAAAAGTTGACGATGCACTGAACCTAACTAGCTATTTATTAAGAGTAGATAATTCTGATACATATTATTAAAAAAAAACAATGTCTAGTTTATTTTATTGGTAGGCATTTTACTCGATTTATGAATTGAATTAAATACTCAAACTACTACTTTGTAAACTAAATTTCAAATGTGTCATAAGTCACAAGGATTTATAAATTAATATACATTTTTCTTGATTTTCTTATTTGACCTAGTATTTCTAATCTTTCTGAGATACGCAAGTCCTTTGACATGTTTGACCCTTTACATTTGATTTATCCTAATAATTATAATCAACTTTTATCCAAACTTAGACTCTACACTTTAAATCACATGATGCGTCAAATGTCATTTCGTTAAGCAGTTGTGTTAGCTAAATGGCACGGCAATTTATTCTTAAATAATGGGATGGTACGTCCTTCATCTAAAAGAGCGTATGTATCTATGAAGATAAAGTTGACACGGCCTTTTTACGATAAAAGCGTCATGTGTAACTTATGTGTAGGATGAGCAAGCCGCAGGCGAATATCAGACACTGCCCGATGAAGATAAATTTGAATTTTCACAAGCTTTTAGGTATCAATTTTTGGATGCTAAAGGACCACTTTCTGGCTTAAAATCACACATTTCAATTCACTGGCTCAGTGACCCAGAAAGGATCTTGGCCTCTGACACAAGAGAGCGCCACTTCTTGCCAGTTGGGTATTCCGAGGGCGGACAGGTCTTTCAGGGCTTCGTCACTCCAGCGGTATCTGGGACGCCCAGACGGACGTTTTCCGCCCGGGTGCCGCACATACGCTCTTCTCATAGCACGATCCTCATCCTCTCTCATGGCTTAAACTCTTTCTTAATTCTTATACTTATACCTACTTATACAAACTTTGGTGAACGATTTCATACAATAAGCTCAAATGCAGCACGCGTAGACACCGTAATGAGATGATATCACTTTATTGTGGACGCAAATAAAAATTGATTGTTTTTTAATGACAATGATATTTAAAGGTTACTTATTTAATAGATTTGTGTAATGTAAATTGAATGTTTATAACGTGTTAGTCTTGCTGAATGACTACATGACTACATTTATTTATTTCAATTATCTTATCAATTAAAACTGTAGTTTAACGACGTTTTTATCTCGTTTAATGTTAATTTATTCATACTTATATTGTGTATAGTTGTCTGAAAGAGATCGCTCTTTAGCGATAAGAGCGCCTGTTGTGTGCCTCTATCTTAAATCAATAGGTAATTTTTCCTATTTTTATTTATACTTATTTTTTTATATTGTGCAAGTTTTTTTTTATTTAATAAAAATCTAACCCTGACTAGTAACATAATATTATACATCCTGTAAATAAACTATGTCGAGACTGATTAATAAGTGCAAGATAAAAAAAAACCGGCCAAGTGCGAGTCGGACTCGCGCACTGAGGGTTCCGTACTTTTTTAGTATTTGTTGTTATAGCGGCAACAGAAATACATCATCTGTGAAAATTTCAACTGTCTAGCTATCACGGTTCATGAGATACAGCCTGGTGACAGACGGACAGCGGTGTCTTAGTAATAGGGTCCCGTTTTTACCCTTTGGGTACGGAACCCTAAAAATGATTAAGTTTTTTGCAATTTTTGTTCTTTATACTATAACAATGAAAACTCATAAAAAATATTATTACGTTACGTTATTGCTCGAAAAATATAACGCTGATATATACTTACGACTAAAGAAATAGTTTCAAATTTCTTTGTTAAGTTAAACTCGGGTTTAGAAACCTGTCGCCTTTAACCTTTCAAATCCAGAGACGTTTCAGATAAACACGAATATAAATTGGCCAAGTAACCTTTAGTCTTAACGGATTCCTATTTAAATACATTATTTAAAGATACTAAAGTCATAAGTTTATGGCTATAACTTAAAGTTAAAAGATTAAAATTAACTTATATGCAAAGCTTAAAGTACTTAGACATTTATTAATTATATTTGCGATTTTAGAAGATAATTGTGAAATCATGCAAGAAATCTTGAGTATTATGACAAAACGATAGTGATGAAAGATGACAATCGTACATCGACAAACGCCAAAAGAATAGAAAACATGGACCGCGATAATACATGCGTGTCACATGAATATTTCGATACATTATTTTCGTTTAGTTTAACGTTTTCTATCAATTATTGTCCACCTATAGGCCACCTAAGCTGGTATCTTAACAACTTATTCTTTATAAAATGATTCAGTATTCAAATATCAAAATAATGCAAATTGCTCATCAACGTGGCAACGCGGCGAGCGTCATGGGCACCTTTGCATCGGGGGGGTCGCGGGACGATTTTCGGGACGGCTGAAGTGTGACTTATTATTATTAGTGTTAGTTTCTAGGATAGTATAGTTTATTGTCAATAATATCTTCAAGACATTAAAAAATTGCTCATAGTTGATTATTGGATTACGAGTATTAGTCACTTTTCCTATCAAGTTGACAGCAGTTAACTTTTGTCTTATCGTTCGACGACAAAGCTACCACAACAGCCTCACCTTTTGACATAGAAATCAGTGATTGACAAGTTGCTAATGTAACAGATTAAAAAGAAATCAACTCGGGTCACAATTCAAGGCTCATTTCATTCGGTACACAAATCAGGTTGCATTAGACATGGTCTGAAGGGCTTGACAATGCTAGTGAACTTACAATAGGTATCATGATGCTGTGCTATCTAATTTAGCCGATTTAATACTACGTTAACCTTAATTACGTTCATGAAACCTTGTCAGTAGGCAAACGAACAACAGCCGAGGAGTTTTCGAAAGAATAACAATTATCGTGTACAATACAAGTTCGGAATGGCAGTTCCTTTCAAATTGTAACAAATTTTACGATGGGAGAAGCCTTGGCATTATTTGAGATGAATTAGGACGGGTGGCGGCGAATTGTTGTACAAATTCGAGTTCAAATCTTTAACATTTAAGCCTTTGTTAAGAAACCATTAAGATTTTGCAGCTTTTATGAGAAACAGTCGATTGAGTCGATACAATTTGCTTTTACGTTCAAAATTATTTCACTGTAAGCAATATGCACGGAAGAAAAAACACTGAATTACTTATGTAAAGGTAAAAACCAATAAAAATAAGAGATACTATAATTTTGAACTTAAATTGTGGTATATTCAAAGCTCGCCTAGTAGACTGACTTTTCTGTCATCAATGTATCTACATTGCATTGTATATTTACAATAATGTGTAACAATTAAATGGAACTCCCAAAATTTAATATCGTGCCACAAAAAACAGGCAATCATCTCTACAACACGAAGGAGCCTATCAGATTAAACAAAATCTACAAAGCTAACAAGTTTCTTGTGGATATTGAACTTAGCATGAATTACGAATTACAACTGACAGCTAAATAATCCGTCGACGGCTCTATTTGCGAAGAATAAACAGATTCTATCATCTAATTTGTAAACTAATAGATTGCTAACTGATAGTGCCGATAATTCTAAGAAATATTAAATATCACGTCATGTCTAATTGCTAAATAACTGTTTAAGCAATTATCATTTAAATCTAGAATCTTACTTATTGACAACTTTTAAATAAAACGACAAACATTAAAGTTATACGTTACTTTATACGTTATACGTGTTATACGCATTTGATGGATTAAAAATACATTTCATAATTTCGAACCCTTCCCAACCTTCTTTTTAAAGGTCTGGGTATATTTTAAATTTATTATACGCTTTTTGTTTTATGAGTAACTATCGCGAAAATCAAATATAATATTTTATTTACCTACTGTTGAATGGGTATTATCATGATCTCCAAATTTCAAGGGTAATGATTCTTTAACATGCGCACTAGCTTATATTGTTTTGAGATCATGCAAATCTTCAAGTATGACAAAAATGTACCGTCGTGACAACCGTATCCTGCTCGAGCTGGTTCGGTTCAGTGGGTGTGGCGAAGGTCGCCAGGTTCGATTTTGTACGTGAACTTTAAATAACTTTGTCGCCGCTTTCTTTATCGCAAGCTATGAATGATAGCCATATTCATCTCACTTGAAGTATGAATAAATATTGCACTAATGTGAAGATGCATTATTTTTACACTCGTTGTTTTTGGACGGGTGACATTTTAAACCGAGTTTTTGCCAGTGAGATTCATAGTCTGCTAAATATGTAGCTAGTAAAATATTTTATATTTTTATTCAAATTGAATTTGTAAATGTTAAATATTATTTTGGTTCACTCTTCATGAGTTGTGACCTTCTAAAAGTGTTATCGTAAACGTGTGTCAATTGGTATCTTCGCTTACTTCAACTTTTAGAATTTCAGTTGTAAATTATGTAACTGCATACTATACCAGAATTTATATACATTAAACCTTACTTAAAAAAAATGGAGGAGGCCTTTACTCTATAAAGAGGTCCTTGATAAAAATATTATTATTATTTATGTTATTTATTAATTTTAATTTTAATCACAATATAATTGTAAATCAAATTATTATTAAGGAAATAAAGAGGCTTAATTATTATTATTATATATATAAACCTTACTTTAGTCAATGTAAAAAAAGTCGTAGCGATGCATAAAGAACATGTACAGTCGCCATCAGATATATCGGAGCGGCCGAGGTGCTCAAAAATATTTGAACACGACTCTAACGCCTTGACGATAGAGGCGTGTTCAGATATTTGTGAGCACCTTGGCCGCTCCGATATACATGGTGGCGACTGTACTATATCTTATCGCAAACTTGATACGCATATCTCAGAAGATTTTTATGATGTAAATATTGGATTTGTTTTTATTGAGGATGATATATCATTAATTTAAACACCCTTTTGCCAAGTGGTGACCAGTCAGGCGGTAAGTGATTACTTACTGTTATATCTGTCATATAATGTTACTTTGTATTTATCATTTAATAATGTCAATTTCAAATATCATGGGTATCACAACATCGTATATGTAAAGACGACTTTGAGTACAAGAACATAAGACTGCATTCAGATAAACCAATTTTCAGTCTGAAATGAATCTGATCACGTAGTCCAATCAAAGAAATAGTTTCTTAAATATTGAATAATATTCGTACGGAAGGAAAATTTAGGAATTAGGACCATGAATAAAATTAATTACCCTTTCGATATTTTCATTCAAGGATTATTAATTAGAGCTCATTCAAGCCATTCAGTTGGCAAATAGTCATTTTCTCAAACAGTCATTTGTTTTCGCCGTAAAAATAGTCGATATCTCATTTAAAAAATATACATATTGTTACATAGTAAGCAAATAGGTAGGTACTGAAGTTGAGATACACTATCTTATTTCGAAACTATTCTACAAACGTGTACTTATTTTACTCTGTAGCTATATTACTAAATATTAGAGCCATAGAGTAACTTATACTAGAGCGGTACTGTCATAGTGAATTTTGTAACCCCAGTAAATTCACTGCCATCTGTCGACACACTTTAAAACTAAAAATGAAGATGTATAAAAATACGATAAAATGTATTTAAATATGGATAAATGATTTTTTTTATTTGCATTAATTATTTTTATGATTTTGACCCATGTTCTTTCACTGATATGCGTTAAAATAGTTAAATAACAAACGAAACCGTCAACGCCATCTATACGACAGTAAGCCAAAGCTAGTAGCGCCCTCTGAACGAGAATCAAATTTTCTTGATTTTCGAGGCACGTTTTTTCCTTAGATTGTATCCATCTATTACGGAGTTATATCGATCTTTGTTAGAGCTTTACCTACAATAAGTTTTTTGTGGTGCTACTTTGGTCAAAAACGTTCGCGAAAACTGGAGTCTTTCCTGTGGACACTACAGAAGTTTACATTTTAGGTACCTTTTAAAATGCCTATAATTATACAGCTTTCAAGAAAAAGGAGGTTTGAATATACCTATAAGGCGGCAAGAAAATTATCCTTTAAACTTCATTTATTTTATGATGTCTACAGGAAAGTCGCATAACCTTAACTCATACAAATAAATATCGACCCAGTTCGAACGAGTCTGAAAAATGGTTGGAAATTTCATACAAACCCTTCATTGATCAGGTTAATATGATTGTACGAGTACGTATTTCATATTTGCGTTGACTCGTGTTTGCCTTTGTGAAGTAGTGAGATACGATGTCAATCGTTAGTGCCGTGAAATTCCGCTTTTGTAGCCCGGACATGGACATACGTATTGGTGTAAGAATTAGTTCAAGTTTATTTAATCAGATAAACGACTTGAAGTTTGCGATAATTTTTTGAATGGATTTATGGGTCAGTCATAATCTGAACCAACTTCTTATTTACTGCACAAATAAATAATATTAGCAGTTTATGAATGTATGTTTATGTCGTGTGTTGAATTGTGAAATTAAAACTAAATACGAGTACTTGCTGAGCAAATTTTGGACGAAATTACCATGGCAACATGCTTAACCGATTTCCCAAAAAGAGAAAAATATTACAAAAAATAAATGCGCCTCTTAACATGTAAATTCGTAGTAGAATTAGCCGCATGCATGAAGTTTATAAGCTAGTGAGCGAAACGCTCGAAACGCCACGTGACGTCACGCGTTCGACAGATTAGTGTCATTAGTAGCAAACGTCAGTTGGGCCGCCCAACGTGTGACGTCATCACGCTCTGTCGAATTCGCGCCAAAAATTATGAGCGTTTCAACCGCTCAAAAATTTTCAACATTTTAAATATTTTTTATAAAATAATGTTAAGGTTTACAAAAGTATGTTTATCATTTCCGGTGTTCCAACGATATAAATTATGAATCCAAAAATAAAAATAAATTCATGCATGGAGCTAATTAGACTTACCAAATGTTTAACTTTTTGTATAACTATGTAACAAATTCTGAAAATTGAAGTAGGTATGGACATTTTAATAACTTTTTTTTCTGTTCCAGGTATGTTCACGAATGGTAATATTTTATGGATGGAGGTAAAATGTAGACTAATCTGATATCATCAGCCAGAATTTGAGACCACCAGAATTTCAGTTCTGATGAATGAAATCGAAATTATAGGGACCATAGTTCCAAATCTATCACCTATCTGTGAATGTATGTCCTATCTCTAATCAATGAATAGAAACATATAGGTAAGCTTCTTCTTCTTCTTCTTCTTCTTCTTCTTCTTCTTCCTGGCTGTATATGTCCCATATCATTTGGGGTCAGCCCTCCTTGTAAGTTTACGCCACAATGTACGGTTTTGTGTTGTCTCCGTATCTACAATCTCCACCAATTTCAGGTCCTTTTTAATGGTCAACCTCTTTTTCCCTCCTGAATGGCCATTACTTTTCTCGTCATGTGGTCTTCACTTCTTCTCATGACATGCCCATACCATCTCAGGCGGTTTTCGCGGAGTTTGTCTTCGATTTTAGCGACTTTGAAGGTTCCTCTTATGTATTCGTTTCTAATCTTATCCATCCTAGAAACATATAGGTAAGCAAATAAGCAATAATAACATATATATTAAACTATAAATAGATACCACTATTCATTTTCATACTGCAGTTATTCCCTTCGCTCTTCCAACGCAAGGACAAAATCGTGAAATAAGACTGATCGTATCGTATAAGTTGCTAAAGCCATTCATGTTTAATAAACTAATAATTAAACAATACTTTGCATATTAAAACTGCATTGTTCTAGTTGTCTCCATATATAAATGTGGAAATCTCAATTCCGTTGGGATCATCAGATTTGAATAGTTTTAATTGCTCTTAGCCCACGTAAAGATGTCCGGTGTAGGTCGGCAGTGTCAGTGTTAAATAACAGCACAATGGCTGGAGTGGTCCGTCACACTAGGTTTCACTTGAGTTAATATGTAGTCACCAGCGATAATATGGTCATAAATAAAATGGAAAAAACTGCCACTTCAATAGTTGTTTGAAAATCATAATAAATAAATAAATAAAAAATAAATAAATAAAACCAAAAATTATTTATTTCAGAAAACATAGGTTCCATAATATGGTTAGTAACTCTTTACTTAAGAACTATGTTAGAATATTATTAAAAGGAAAGGAAAACTAAAATAAAATAAAAATTAAAATTACATTAATTTAAATCAAATTAGTTCTAATTAAAGTAATAGTGTAAATAAGCAAGTAGTAATTAAAAATGTAAATATTATTAATATTAATAGTAATTAATAATGTAAATAAGTAAGTAGTAAAAGATAATGTAAGTAATAATGTAAATTCATATAGATTAGTAAGCTACCTAAACAACATCAAATCGGATCAACCATTAAACATCCAATAGATCTTCCACAAAGCTCGGATGACATTAAACCAATATGGTTCTGTGCCAAGGGCCTTCGTTGCGATGCGCAGGAGATTGTCGCCTTGCGTTTGATCGACTCGATCGAGAGCACGATTCGTATTTAGACCCAGAATTAAATTATCGGAGATGAAAATTGTTAAATGTAATGTTTACTTTTATAGTTATCCGATATCACATTAGATGTCGCTGTTCTGTAGACTACTTCGCGCTATTAAGATTTTTCTACAGCAGCAACTTTGATTTCGAATAAAATAGTTCGTAGGTGCAGTGCTGTAGTGAGTGAATAAGAATATTTAATTCGAATGTGTCGTTTTGTGTATTTAGAAACTCTATGTGGGGAAAATCTCACTCGCACTCGCTGACAAGAGGCAAAAACGACGTCAAGACGTTTCAGTACCGTTTTCCGCAAGCTTCTCTTGTCAGGCCTGCGGTAGGCCATGTCGGTCTCGCATCGGTCTTTTTAGCCATCAAAAACGGTGTCTCTCCGGTGTTACACCATAAATCGTCTGCAACAGACGATAAGGCCAATGATGAGGGGAAATATAATTAGGATACTACCAACCTAAACCTTTATAACGTTTTTAAGTGTCACCATAGCATGGTGTAATGATTTAATTTGATAATTTTCATTCCTAATCTCTCTAATCAGATTTCTCTCATCCCTAATAACTTAGTAGCGCTAGTTTTGTTCGTATTTTTCATTGTGCGATACAACGTCTACCTTTTTATGTTTTGAATCAAACTATATCATATTTAAGACAATCGAGCTTAAACTATCGTGAGACATATTTCAAAATATTTAGATCAGTACGGTTTCACTCACTATTTTTAGTCGCTTTTGGCGACATGTTTCGGATTCTTTGGTAATCCTTCCTCAGGCACGAGTGTCCGCGGCGGTTGTACGTCGTGCACTGGAAGGATTCCCAAAGAATCCGAAACGTGTGGCCAAAAGCGACTAAAAATAATAGTAAGTGAAACCGTACTGATCTAAATATATTTAAGACACTTTTACTGAGTACAAATGTCAATAAAACAGTGAAACAGAGAGTATTCTCACGATGAGATGTACTCGTAAATATTGCTCATTTATGCACTGTTTGCTATTCTATCGACTCGCTTTTCTAACACTTAGGTGTGTGAAAACAAATCTGAATAATGTGGGAAAAGAACAGCTAGTACAACACACATGATTTAAATACTCGAACACATATTTCACATAACCACACGGTTATGAACTGTTTGTATTTATCACATATATTTTGATTCTTATTCATTGAAATTGGAAGAAAATGTGTATATAAGCAGGCACCTGCATATTGCTGTGTTATCAATGTTGAAATTTATTGAAAATATGAGTTGGCAGAACTACCTACCGTAAGGAGCTCTATCTTTACAACTTCGTCCGAGTAAAATATTAAATTTCCATGAAATAGATATCCATTAAATTCACAATAAATAGTAAAAATAGTTTTAAAGTAATAAAGTAAAAACCTAATTACTCCATTCGTCCCCAACTCCGCCTGTACACTATTTTATTATAAATATACTAAATCTTTAATGTTGAATTACTGAACTTTTGTCTTTATCATGGTACTATTAACGTGGAATCATGATTGAATGGTAGTCAAGGCGAAGTTATGTACTGAAGTCGCATTTAGGGTACGTATTTTTTGCCAACCCTGATTTCCAATGAACTGTGATATTGACAACAGGGTTTTCTAATTACTCCAGTAAACAATTTAGCGTTTTACTTTTTTATCAGAGCCACTAACGTTGATTAAGCTTTTCACCTTAAACAACACCACGACATTTTTACTGCAACTTAAAAACTACATCCTATCGGAAAATCAAAAAAACACTTCGGCGATCAAAATACAACTTTTCTGTAGCTTTTCCGCTACAATAGACCAGTCACGCGTAAAATCAATTTATTTAAGCTTCTATTACTTTCTTTTCATTGCTTTTAAATACGTTTACGTCGCTCTACTTGGTATCTGTGGCAGGGCAATTACTTATAATGTCAATACTTTCTTTTTATTGTTTGTTTGCAATTGTTACGAAGTGATTCTGATTAGACAGCGGTTTGTTTACTGATGCAAGTTGTTTGTTTTGAATGTATGTTACATGCGCTTATAATCTTCGATCCTTTACTCTTGCCTTTTATACCTTAAGTCAAATTCTGTCAATCACTACTTTAATTGGTCATACATATTTGAACACATGCTTAACTCTTTCACGTCTTTTCTGAAGACATTGCAAAGTTAAGGGAATCTAAAGTTAATTTTTACGCTGCACCCTTACAGGTGGCATACATTTTTTCAGTATTTGAGAGTCAAATAAGAAAAAGGGTACTTATATGTACGTATATGTACTTGCCAGATTCGTAAATTTTTATTGTATTTTGCACAGAAGTGACCTTTTTCTGAAATATGTTTCAAATTTCTAATGTCTTTTCGTTGTCTTGTTTTTTGTTCCCAAAAAACGTGACGGAGTGTAGCTTTTTGTATGAAATGAAATTTAGTTTTTAATTTTTCTTTTGTAAAATAGAATCTACAACTAAAAAGACATGCGATAGCACTCGACTTTTTTATTTATTTGATAGAAGACGGAAATACAAGCGTAACAGAGTGGTCAGAAACAATACAACGAAAAGAATTTTAACCCAGCTATTTAAAAGACGTAAGTCACGAGGATTAGACGAAAAATTCTTAAATTTAATTTAACACAACAAAGTAAATATATTAAATATATTAATAACGGGTCACTCACGTATTTTAAGTCGAAAAACATGAAACATGGACAAACAACATGGTGAAACGTGGAGTGAAACATGTCGAGCGTTTTTCGACTTAAAATACATGAGTGACCCGTTATTAATATATTGAATATGTCTGTGTCTCAATGAAAATTTCTTAACAAAGTAAATGTTGGCCAAATATATTTCTGCAATTTGTTAGATGTCAGATATGCTTGAACAACTTTGCATCATTCAAACCAATACTAAGTTATATCATTCCCAATAAAAACAAACCTTTTTCACCGTTTAGACATTACGACAGTTTAGCCTGATTTAGAAACTAGACATTACCTAGGCACTAATGGTCGCAGCGTGCCTAGCCTAGGGCAATATTAGCCGTTTACTAGCCTTACGCGTTTAGGCAACCCTTACAAGATAACGAAAATAGTCCAATAATGTAGTATCTTGATGTAATAGTCCATAAAACTGCCAAGTGGTCGTTATATATCTTACAGCTTTCTCTTAGGTCTTAGGAAATGGAGCAAGGCACATTTGGTTCAGTCGGGTTAAATAACAGAGGCCTATTGTTGCAACAATGCTTGTATTTCTGTTCTCAGAATATAATTTAAAACATAAATTAACCCTGGACCATAAAATTTTCCATTCACAAAAATCAAAAATTCTAAAATTAATAACATTTAAAACTTTCGCGTTTTGAACACATATTAAATCACATTTACAATCTGGTCTATCGCGAATTTATTTTGTTACCTTTATTTACCGACGTTTCGACACAGGTTTCACTGGTCGTGGTAAATTCGCGATAGACCCGATTGTAAATGTGTTCTAAAATTTATTTTGTAAGTATAAGGTTTCAAGGGCTCTTTTACATGTCAATACAACATTTACAGTAACATCATATAATGACATGAAAAATACATACTTTACTGGGTACACATTATATTACTGGGTACGAAACCACAATTCGTAACAAGAATATGGGAGATGTATCATGAATCATGAAGCCTGATTAGCGTCACCTGCTGATGCCATTCCGGTGGTTGATTGAAGGATGATAACCATCCAAACATGGTGTAAAACACAATTGTGTATTCATAGTCGTATACTCCCAATTCAACATTCGATTCGATTTATTCAGTACGAAGCTTGGTAAATTTGTTTCTTTGTTAAAGAATGACGTCGTTATTTTTTTCTTAAATTCTCAAATTTTATTTTCTTAAATTCTCAAATTTTATTTTATTACTTTTCAAATTTTGTTGCAGACGCATGATGTTTTATTGATGTACTCTTATTTTTCTTTTTTTCTTTCTCTCTGTTTCCTAGAACGATTGAAATGATATGTGATAATGTATTTTCACTCTTCAAAGTTCCCTTTGAGCAATTATGTTTTATTACATTAGTGGAAACTGTTTTGGCTCATTTAGTCATAATATCTATATCCTGTATTATTGTAAGCTGTTTGTTTCCCAATAAAATAAAATAAAACAAAAAACACATGTTTCTAATTACAGATAAAATGTGCTTTAAATACCTAACCCTGTGTTTTTGAGATTTTACGATGTAAAGAAACCTTATATGTATATTTATCTATCTACATGTTGGCCCAAAAATACGATGTCCAGAAAAATTGGGATTTTTTTTCTTACTTGAACGCATTTTACAGAATGACATTGAAAATTACAACTACAATTATTTAATAAACAAAATCGTATTTCCTTAATGTCCTAGCTCCTTTAGCTTTGATAAACAAACGCACACGTTTGTGAAAATCTATAACATTCATCAGTAAAAGTTGTTTGTCAACGTATTTAGGGCCATTCTGTATTAGAAAAAATCTACATTAACATTTTTATAGTCAAAACTTCATAACACATATAAATTTACTCATCAGTTCGTTTCGCCGTCGGCTAAAAAAATAAACATGTAAGACTAAATAAACTGTGACGATCTCATAAAACTGTAATCTAAATATTTCGAAACATCTTCCCTGGGCCATCAATATAAATTAGTTAACAAGAAAAACATATCGTTAACCTTACAGAGCTCATTCTCCATTATCCAAACTGGGGGATAATGCCACAATAACTCATTGTAAACGAAATATCGATCTAACATTTCAGTTAAAGTTCAACGTAGGTATTTGCCGTTGCTTGTTATTCTGAGATTTATAGAAGTATGATATTTTGATATTGACAGCTTCAGTGGTAGGCGTGTACATACACGTAAAGTTATATACCTATATTTTATAAGTATATTATCGCGTCGAATGATGTTCCATGACAGTTTATTTTGGTTGGGCTCATTCAAAAAAAATAATTGAAGAAATTTGTTTTTACCGTATTTTTATTATTTAAATGTTACATTTATTACCTATACAAATGAATGCGCCAAACTTCCAAAAAATTGCAATACCTAATATTTTTCGTGACAGCTACCCCATATAAAAACCGGCCAAGTGCGAGTCGGACTCGCGTTCCAAAGGTTCCGTACATTACACAATTTAAACAATGTATTTTTTTATGTAAATGTCTTTAAAAAACCCGTAGGAGTAGGATCAAAAACTAAGTAATTAAGTCCGACTCACGCTTGACTGCACATTTCTAATAGGTTTTCCGGTAATCTATAGGTAAAGATCTATATAGTGTATTTTTTTCAAAATTTTTGACCCAGTAGTTTCGGAGATAAAGGGGAGGGGAATGGTCATTTTTTGCCTAATTTCTTGAATAACTTCTAAATTGGTTATCTTAAAATTATAAAAAAAATATATTTAAAATTCTCACAATGAGCTATAACGATATAGTTTGACAAACTTTATTTTTTAATTTTCTCATTTACCCCCCAAGAGCTGCCCCGCTGTTTAAAATTAATTTATTTATGTTACATGTCCATCTTTGGGTCACAAACTTACATATGTGTACCAAATTTCACCTTAATTGGTTCAGTAGTTTCGCAGAAAATAGGCTGTGACAGACGGACAGACAAACAGACAGACGGACGGACGGACAGACAGACAGACAGACGCACGAGTGATCCTATAAGGGTTCCGTTTTTTCTTTTGAGGTACGGAACCCTAAAAATGAAATGTCATAAGGATAATCATTCGACGCGAGAGTTAGTCGGACCACGCTAAGTTTTAATGTTTTTAATGTTTTAATGTTTATTTGGGCACAAACGGTACATGTTTCTTATAACTAGTCTTATACATAATTCATAAACCAGGACAGTTGCCACCACTTAATAGCTCATTAAAGAAAAACAAAATACGGGATAACTAAACTTAAAGATTAACAACGAGGGTCGAATTAGGACAGGGGCTAAATTAATGAAGATAAAACTATTTTTATACATTACATTTGCAATTAAGTGTAAAGTTACAGTGTATTTAATTCGTTTGTTTATTTATAACCAAAAGTACTACGTAACGTACGTATGGAACGCATGGAACTTATGGGAATATGTACGCATTTAGCGTGATCAGAGTCTATAATGGGGCATTCCATGAGCTTTAAATACACTTTTCGTCGGGTAGTCACACAAATCTCCGTTTTGACATTTTGCTGACATCTGATCAGTTAGCCGCCACCACGACCAGTGAAACCTGTGTCGAAACGTCGGTAACTAAAGGTAACAAAATAAATTCGCGATAGACCCGATTTTAAATGTGATTAATATGGATTCCATGAGCTGTCCCGTGCAAACGCATTTAATTTCGTGTGTTACCTACTTTTTTTCAACGTTTCAATACGACGATTATTTTACTGAGCATCTTTGACATCCATTGTGACAGGAAAAAACTCATATACCTGCAAGAAAACTCATATACTGCTATCTGAAGAAATTTGCGTTTGTATGGGACAACGGTATATAATTTCGTAGGATGCTCCAATGTTTAATTACTAGTACTATCTTCAGCATGCCGGATTTTCTACGAGGTATAATTTGATGGCATCTTTTTTATTATTATAGCCTCATTTATTTCTTAATTTAAAATACATTGAAATATTAAAAATATACATAACAATTCGTAAATAATTTCACGTGCAAAATAATTTAGAACAGTAATTTCATAATTAGTTTTAACATTTTTTTTTTTTTTTTTTTAATAACCTGTAGTATCCCACTGCTGGGCAAAGGCCTCTCCCTTAGATTAAGTATATTAAATATCCCTTAGATTAAGTATATTATATTAAATTAAATTTAAGTTTAATTTTTATCTAGAATTTTAATTTTAATTAATCATTACGGTTATGATACGATTTAAAAATCTGGCATGGCATCTTAAATATTATTATTTTAGTGCCGTCGTCACTACATTTAATCTGTCAAAAGCAAACATCACTAACATCATAACATGGATACTTAACATTTCCGAATTAATTTGCATATAATTACACTCGATATGGTTGGTTATGGCTTGAGATGCATTATAGCAATTATCGTACCAATGTCGGTGCTTTCTCTCGCTTAGTGTAAATTTCTATTTCATGTTTTATCCAAAATTACTTTTGATGTAAATAATTGCCTTTTAACGCGATAAGTGCTTAGAAATTATGGTAAAGTAGACAAATTCACGGTCTCGAGCGAGATTCAAACTCGGAACCCCGGGATTTGTTATGTACAGTCGAGGGCATAAATAATACATTCCCAAAGTTACAAAAATATGTGTACGCTCTTAGACCTTAGACAATAAAGTCGTGTTCACATATTTTTGAGCCATTTGTCTGGATCGATTTTTTTGCCTTCGACTGTATATGATCTGTCCGTGTCAATAGTGACATTTCTGGTTGAAGATACACAATAACAACCAATCTAGAGCATATTCATAACATTTTATTACAATGAGAATACGTCTAGTCTTCTTTGATTTAAAAAATAAACAAACTGAGGAAAGTTATATTTATTTAAATATGAAACACGGTCATACAAAAACTTAAGTTTCCATTTTTATTAAACATATCTTTATATAGAAGCAAGAAAAAGTACCTCTTGTAAAAATAAAAGGCAATATATATGTTGTTTCTACATTTATGCAGTATTTACTAAGATGTATAGGATAGGATCGATATTTACTAAGATAAGTGCACATACGATATAAGGAAGTCCCTAAAGGTCCGAGGTCACACTTTCGCCGCAACGTAACATGACACCATCTTCACTAAACCTGCTGTCATGTCTCTGAACTCTGGAGTCGTTGAAAATTTTTGTACTTATCTTAACCAGAAAGGAGACAGGTACCTATATTTTATATGACAATATTGACCTGTTATACTTCATTTTTCTAAGTTTAAGCACAGAATAAGTAATAGTATTATCATACAGAACGGCCACGCACCGCCCCGCCCCGACTCGAATAACCTCGCCCCTCGACAGCAGATTGACGGCCGTTTGCCGGCCGCTCAGTACTATTTTTAAGCAACTCACTCACACTATGACGCATGCCGCGTGTACAGACGTGCCGTTCACACATAGAAACGCAAGTGATTTTTGATGTATGGCGTGTCCGCCCTGTGAGTTTAAGCGAGTACTCCACAGACGCACTGTCAGGCTGTTAATTTATTAATCCTCATGTTAGTGCTTGACAAAATTATAATGACATCGATAATCACTTCAGAAATATATTTTATCGATAAGTAGGTACCTTTCCAGTGTCACTCAAAATATAAAATAAAATAAGTACCGGAAGAAAGTCACTAGCCTTGCGCCGCTCCCCAGAAAAATCATAAGGTATGAGTCCTAATAATCATTCTAGTTCAGATGATCTATGGTGACCAGGGATCGAACACCGGTATATTTTTCATACAAATTAACCGGTATTCAATTTCGGTATCTCGGTTATTTATGTATATTTTTCCATTTCATTTGTATAGGTGATCTGATAACTTATTGTCCTTACCTAAATACCATTCTTCAATATCAAAGATATATTTCGAATGCTACGTGATATTTTGATTTTAAGTTATACCGGTAACGATCCCTGGTGGTGCCAACCCCGACCAAAATCTTTGTATTGACATGTGTTCCTTATTAATACTAATCTGAGACCGTGTGCTTAGGTATAAAATTGGGCCTAATATTTTCTTCCTACATACATGCCTACTTCCTCATGAAGTTCAACAAACCTTATTAATTATTTTAAATCTACTCTCACTAATAAATAACAGATAATGGCATGTCCCGTGTCAACTAGGAAACAATTTACCGATAGATTTTCCATCCGGAACATACGTAATTGTGATAATACTCAAGTAAATCCGGTACTGAATGCCTTACTTAAAACGGCGTATATACATATTGATTTTATAGTAACAAAGGCCCTTTTTGTCTTGGGGCTACTATGAAAAAGGCGTATGATTGTTTGAGCGCATACGCCTTTTTAGTTTATGCCGGAGCGGGTAAACAGCTTTTACTTAATAGTATGTCATTCCGATTGCTTTCCGTGCAAAGGCGTATTAAAACCTATGTTATTAAGCTCTCTGATGAAATATACTGTACAGTTCTTGTTCGTGTAGTTTAGCTCTATATTCTTAAGAGGATTTTGTACTAATATTATACGCGGTACACAACTGAAAATAAATCGAAAATGTTTGCGTGACCTTGCGTCTGCTTTTGCAAATTTCTTCATGGTATTGCCCTTGATCAAAACGTTTAAAAATTCAATATAAAAATTATAATTTTGCTTTAGGCCCCTCTTAACCTGTAAACGCATTGAATTCTTATATTATTTTTTACAAGAAGATAGCAGTTTGAATTTTGAATTTAGATTTTCGCGGGAGACTGAAATCACCTGCGCCCGCGCAGCTAATAGAATACCGAGGTGCGTGCTTCCGCAAGCGAACGAAAGCACATTTGTATTTATCGATAATTGTTCACTTTTACTTTCTTTGTCGTATGTTAATTTGGTGGTACCGTTGAAGTAAACTCTCCGCTTTATTAGTTTCACTTTACTGTGAAATTTGTAATCACTTTCATAAAACAGGAAGTTATTATTTTTCACAACAAAGTGCAGCATATTAAATATATAAAAAAATGAAGTAATAATATGTAAAATCGATGCAATTTTCATGATATTTTTTTTAATGATTACTTTCTGATTTATTAATAGGATTTAAAAAAAAAAATTGTAATCATTCATAAAACGGGAAGTTATTAGTTTTCTCTACAAAATGCAAGATAATGAATATAAAAAAATTAAGTAATAAAATGGAAAGTCGATGCAATTTCCATGATCATTTAATTTTTTTAATGATTACTTTCTGATTTATTGATGTGATTTTAAAAAAGTACGTTATCGTTATCTTATACCAATTTACTACTATACGAATGTTGATGTATCAATTTGAAGAATTTTATTGTGTTCATTGGCTTAGTACTTTTATAATGTGATTTGTAATTTTTTATGCAATTTTAACTGCATTTTGTTCACCCATTTAAACTATTTTATAATAACAAAAACAGTTCGTAAACTTAAAGATAATAGATATTTGGTTTCGTTAAAGATTATTGTAACAATCACGTCATCAACGCAAACTTTACACGCTTCGAATAATTATTCCAATATTCGACAAAAATAACCTAAAACATGAGTTTCTTGTGAAAAGTCGTGCTCGTTTTTATACTAACTTCAAACTATAAACTTCCGTATGTAGCAAAAACTTAATCAATAGGTATAAATATCCGCAGTCTATTTGTTTACGCCTATTATGCTTGTCAAAACAATACAAAATTTTGTAAATAACAATTCACAATGAGGTAAGGTAAACTAAACAGTCGTGGCATTTATTTTTAAACATTGTCAAGTACCATCGCCCACACTTAACTGACAGCTCGTAAACCTTATCACAAAAGTCATAAGGTTCACTAATGGACAGTTAAGAATGTTGCTGTTTGTACAGCATAATTTTTAGGGTTCCGTGCCCAAAGGGTAAAAACGGGACCCTATTACTAAGACTCCGCTGTCCGTCTGTCCGTCTGACCGTCTGTTCGTCTGTTCGTCTGGCCGTCTGTCCGTCTGTCGGTCTGTCTGTCACCAGGCGAACAGTGATAGCTAGACAGTTGAAATTTTCACAGATGATGTATTTCTGTTGCCGCTATAACAACAAATACTAAAAAGTACGGAACCCCCGGTGCGCGAGTCCGACTCGCACTTGGCTGGTTTTTTTATATAATTATCTAGTAGATGTAGAAATGCGTTTTGTAAAGAATCTCTCCCATAAACAAAAATATTATCGATAGTCGTTCATTTTATCGACTCGCCAGCAGCACTAGTTCCCGTTTATCATTGGCTATGCAGATCAATGGCAGCACTTTCTTCAATGGCTTATGTTATGGAACAGCCTATGGTTAAACTATTAGGAGAATATCAAGTCACGGCGATAGAAATCTGCTACAGTAATAGGATGGTAACATGATTTGACGATTTCTAAATTATGTGTTACAGAAAGTAATTTATACTTACTTAGTACAGCAGTAGACAGCTGATGATAAACTTATTATTGTGGATAAGAGAATTAGACAATCCCTCACATATAAAAGCTGCACGTATTGACGTACTTGTACCAATTTTCATTGTTCTACTGAATAGGAGCATATTTATTACTAATAATTTAGAATCTCAACGAATAATCGTAACATAACATGTTATAATTAAATGTTAATAAATTTTTCCTTTTTTTTATTGTGGGACGTACCATATTATTACAATCATATTATTATTATATGAAGATGTCACTAGTGACGTCGTCACAGTTGCAATGATTAAATTCTCGTTGATTGACGGATGGTCAGCTGGCGCAATTGGTAACGCATTGGACCGGCAATCCAAGGATGTGGGTTCGAGTCCCACGTTGACCAGAGTTGATCATCGTTGATTTTTTCATTGTGATTGACATCTGTATATACAATTTATAGAATGTTATAATTAGCTCTGCAATACAAGTACCTACTAATATTGACATACATATATAATCATATAAATAAAGGCAAGTTAAGGCAGCGATAGGTAATGTAATTTCAATACATTTTTAAAAACGGGAAGGGATTTAGGACATCTGATATCTAACGGCAATGCATTCCACAGCCGAACAGCTCGAAAAGTAAAAGAGTTAATGTAAAATTTTGATGAAGAAGATGGCGGAGCGAGGAGATGCTTCTCCGCACACCGGACAGAAGAAAGATAATTGAAACGCTCTTTAAGATATAGATGGGTAGTGGAGTTAGAAATAATATTATACATAAGTGTGAGAATGTGAATAGGTAAGCATTGAGTGAACTTCGAAAGTGGGATAATTTTGAAAATGGCAAAAAGAGGCGTGAACGTGGCGACTTGATCGAGACGTTTAAAATCTTTCACGGATATTACGACTGTCCAGAACTAAGCGATTTGTTCACTCGAAACTCAAACACGCGCACAAGAAGACACTACAATAAACTAGTAACAACAAAGCGTAAAACAAATATCGCCAAAAACTTTATTGCAAACCGAACAAACAACAAACACGCTCAACACACACACAACAAACAACCCTCTTGGCTTGGAACAAATTACCCTCTGAAGTTGTGAACTCTGCAAGTGTGAATCAATTTAAAAAGACTCTAGAAAAACTATCTATTTAAACAGTGAAATCGTATGATTTAGATTTAGACGTACCAGCATCAGCTGCCTGTCTAAAACTAAATAATAATAAATAAATATATCTATAAAACCAGGACTTCATTACTTTAGCAAAAACCTCTGCAAACATGCTTGCCAACTTACTGTTGCTACTTTTGTTACCCCAATGCATCTTACAATAAAACAACGGTCCTTTTTACCACAAGTAACTCTTAATAAAAATACAAACGAACATCTTTCCACAAAAACTCACACTAAATGAACCGTGTCTGAAAGCAGTTAAGCAAACAATGGTTTTGCAAATTTCATGGTACGCGGCCCGTGGTTCCGTGCCTTGAACTTGGCTGTGACAACCATGGGCTGTGACAGCCATGGACGTGACTGTGGAAAGTTCCGGGACATTGTTGGGTAGGAAGAGGAAGAATCTAGTCGTGATCCCAGCGCGCATAAGTTGTTTGCAGAAATCGCGAAGCGAAATGGTGACCGAAGAGCTGGCGGCTTTCTCGCACAACGTATCAGCATTGCGATACAGCGGGGAAATGCCGCCAGCATCCTTGGTACAATGCCTCAAGGGCCTATTTTAGATTTAAGCTAGTTATTAATTTCGTTTACGGAGTACCACTGTATATATCTTGTATGTAAATATAATTATGATTAAAAAGTCGTGAAAACAGTACTTTATCTTTGTTATTATTTACGAAAACGGGGCTTAGCCACGAAATGGTCCCGACTCAGTGTGGTGTTACCCTGGATGGGCCAACGCTAGTCTTCCGTCAGGGCGTCAGGGCCATAGACGAGTAAAGCACGGAAAGTACACAACATTTAAAATAAGGAATTACTGTTGAGCATTTGCAACTCGCTGGGTTATTCCCACTTTAAAAAAAAAAACCAGTAGTTACGACCAACTCGGCTTGGTGGTCACTACTAGGATTTTCTCCCCGGTGGTAAAAGGTGGGGAAAAAGTTCCCAGTTGTTACCACTGGTAACAACTTGGCGGTAACTAGTGGGAATAGCCCAACTCGCTCTTATGCACGTAACACTTTGTTGCGGGTGTCCATGGGCGGCGGTGATCGCTTACCATCATGTGATCCGTCTGCTCGTTTGCCTCCTATATCATAAAAAACCGGCCAAGTGCGAGTCGAACTCGCGTACCGAGGGTTCCGTACTTTTTAGTATTTGTTGTTATAGCGGCAACAGAAATACATTATCTGTAAAATTTCAACTGTGATAGCTAGTCACGATTAATGAGATACAGCCTGGTGACAGACAGACAGACGGACAGACGGACAGCGGAGTCTTAGTAATAGGGTCCCATTTTTACCCTTTGGGTACGAAACCCTAAAAAAGCACTATCCGATCACGATCCTTATATAAAATCATAAATTACATAAGCAGCATACGCACAAAGTAATCATCAATAAATCTAATCTATTTGCTACCATTAACATGTTTATTACCTACACAAAAAAGTAATTGACATAACCTTTATAACTTTATTAGAAATAATGGTTCAATGACCACTCTAATTTAAAATACAAACTATAATAACTTATACCCTTAAAGTATTATGCCAATATATACGTCAAATTAAACGAGAATACCTGTAATAACAATTTAATAAGGTTTTGATACCACCTTGAGTTATGACGAAGCGCCTGGTTTTCATTAGTATGCTGAGCAAACATTTTGTTTTGAGCAAATGTTTGCTCTTCCCATTTACTATTGGAGCAAGTGTTTAATTAGAGAATATATATGGGATATTAATATATTGTTTTTCTTTTTTTTTCTCGGCACACAAACCTCCTCAAGGTCTTGCCCGATGGGTCTTGTATTAATTAACTTATGGACTAACTTGTTTGTTTATTCAATAAAAAAAATGGAAAGGAACGAGCGACTGCTGTTGTGAAGTGAAAACGCGGCTTAAGATGAGAATATGCTCTTTTCTTGAAGGTCGTATAGATCCGGAAATACCGCGGGTAACAGTGCATCACAGTTCATCAGTTACTCACGGTCAAAGTAATACTGAAATATAATAAAAACCATAACACATTGTAGAAACAGAATCGGTATATTAAGTATTAATTCAGTGAACTATCAATTTATTCTCAAGGCGACATAAGAAAAATCCTTGCAATAATACTACATCGAACACTATAATTTACGTGCCTCCAACTAAACCACAATTTCATTTAAACAGGTCGTGACTTGAAATTGTTAATCACGAAATAACACATAATTGAATTAGATATGAAACAATCGAATTAATTTTCTATTTTATTATCTGACATATCCTTGACTGGATCACGCATGTCGAGTTTGCTGGTAATGTGCGGGCAGTGAGCGTTAATAATAGTTAGTGGGCAAAGTCGAGGTCTTTCTCTATGTATTTACTGTTAGTGGGCAAAGCCGAAGTGTTGCGCTATGTATTTACAAGGTAGCATGATATTTACTACACACGATAGGATGTGTCTATTTAATAGGCTTGATGACAATTTTTTATTAATGGTATCAATCGATCAGGTTCATTTTTAGGATCAAATATCTACCCATGCACCCATATATGGGACCCATTGCATTAAACTAAGCAATACAAAAGTCAGAAATGATAGTCAAAGCCCGACAGTCGTACTTCACTCGCGAAACGCTTCTAATAAAACGATAAGTTAACTTGACTTCAAGTTCACTAAGAGCCCATTTTGAATGTATGAACAAAATAAGAAAATAGGGTTTTTGTGGGTAAAATATTGCGTTTATCTATATTACTGTATAAATTTTTTTTTGATAAAATATAAGGAATCGAATGGTTTCTTAATTTTTTCCTTTTTGGAAGTTGAAAAATTACTAAAATTTTGAATCTTTCAAGTCCAGCATTTTTGTATTATTTCCATATATTATTTTAATATCTACATTATTGTGATAAATTGCTCATTTGCTATCTATCTTCTTCTCCTGAGCCTATTTCCCATGTCTCTTGGGGTCGGCCCTCCTAGTCCGTAAACGCCCCTCTGGGCGTTTTTGTGTCATCTCTGGTTTTAAATCCGTCGTCTTCATGTCTTTGGAAATGATCCCCATCCAGGTAGTCGGTCGGCGTCCTGGGCCATTCTTAGGTTGTTCTATTTACATTCTCATTTGCTATCTATTTATGTTATTAGATTTTGTTATATAATTCAACATGTGTCATCATCCCTAATTCTAAGTGATCCGTTTTTTCAACTAGCTACGTACCTACTGAATATTACTGATGTGCTGTGGGAAATTTAAAAAAATTGTGAAATTACCATATTGAAATTTTTCGGAAACCTCATTTTATGGAGTTCGAAATTATCCGTTTCTACTATGACAATTTCCTTAATTTTCGATTAATATTTCACGAAGTTTCCGTGAACTTTTTCAACTTTATGCAAATGGTTTTTTTAACTTTTCGCAATTTGCACATTCCACATCTGTTGGCTACATGCAGCATAGACCAGACTACATTTTTGACGAGTAGATACATTATATTTTTTCTAATTTTCTAAACTGCTTTGCTTTAGGGATTTAGTTTTGGTCAAAATTCTAAACAGTGACCGTAAAATCGAAAATGATTACAGCACGGTAAAAAAATGCAATCAAAGTTAAATATTCCGAATAAAAAATTGATAAATTATTTTCAAAATAATTGAAAATTCTATGTCACAAGGCCTAACACATCATACCGCACAATCAGTCCTCATATCATGTAAAAAAAACCGGACAAGTGCGAGTCGGACTCGCCCACCGAGGGTTACGTACTTTTTAGTATTTGTTGTTATAGCGGCAACAGAAATACATCATCTGTGAAAATTTCAACTGTCTAGCTATCACGGTTGATGAGATACAGCCTGCTTACAGACAGACGGACAGCGGAGTCTTAGTAATAGGGTCCCGTTTTTACCCTTTGGGTACGGAACCCTAAAAATAACGTAGAAAAACCTAACCTATACTTGAGTCGCCCCCGTGTATACAGGGTGTCTGAAAACATTACCGGACACATGCTAACTGTATCTCAAGTCTCAATCACGTCTGCGTAATCGGTAAGCAGGCACGCGACAGCACCAAGGTTTCCGTTCACCTACACTTGCTTAATTAAAACGTTGTAACTATGTTTGAGGTTTATAGGCACTTATTACGTTTTGCTTCTGAGGATGCGCTTGCGCCCACTAGTTCGACGACCCACTGATATGCAGTGACATTATCTAGAGGAACTGTACCTTGAGGATCTATTAAAATATTGTAGGAAGATCCGAAAGGTTACTTAGAGACTTTTATATATGGTAAAAATTATTCCTTTGAAAAAACGCTTCGATATGATTTATTTCTAGTGTCACTATTTACTTACCAAAATGTTAAATAAAACATTTTCACCATGTTTTCATGAAAAAACAAAGAGCGCCAATGTTTTTTCACATAAATATTAGTGAGTACATCAAGATGCTCGATATTTAAGTTCAAAGCTCAAATGTCATATATTTTAAAGCTCAGAAGGTATTAGAAACAAGGTCAAACCACTGAGATCACAATGTGTAAGCGTGCTAATACTGCTCAACTTCCAAGCCCTTTCTAAACTTGACCTACTTTCGTTATTGTTACTATATCGCTTACCAGTAGTGTTACGCGACCATATGACTTATATATCGCAACGTAAACTAACAAAAAACAATTTAAAATTGATTAAAATAATCAAGTCATTAAAAATGCAATCGCAGGTGTATTTGAAACATGCTCGCGGCGTCGGTGTAACATTTCTATTAATAAAATTATACCATCTTTGTACGACCTACGTAGTTTCGTAACATTTAAATGTCAAACTCATTCGTGCTATACAAACACCCGTATTCTGATTCTAAATTCTAAACGCAAAACTGTCATGTGAAATTACTTTCGAAAGAAATCATTTAGGAACAGCTTTCATTGAATAGTAGCATAGTGGCCATAGCCAGTAGAAATAGCCATCCGTAGGCATTACCAGAACAACTTACCTGAATTGAATTTCAATGGCGTTCTCAGAGCAATGCCAAGGAACGGTTTTAAGAAAACAATATTCCTATTGCATTCTTAATTTAAAACGTCGTAAGTGACTAACAAAGTGTTATAAAGATACGTCTTTTTAGTTTAGAATAATATCAAACGGCAACGAAATACTAATGTGAGCGAATTCCTATGCCGTCATTCTACTATTTGTTACATGAGAACCAATTGTCGAACTAGATTTAAGAGTAACGGAAAATGCCTATAGAAATTATTCACAAATAATATAAAAATTCTATGGTATGCAGTCTTTGAATAAAACAATTGGTAATAAAGATGGGTATTTACGCTTTGTAAAAATATCTTGGCAAGCTACCAACTCATAAAATAGGCAGATCAAAGATATTGAATACGTGATAAGAATAATGTAGATTTTAAAAATATTGTCATTTTCTCATGCTCATGTGTGTTTTGTTTCTTTACAGAATCGGCCTCTGCGGTTTCGACAATCCTCACAGAGACCAGAAGACAGAAGAATTAAAAAGACACATAGGACAGGTAAGAAATCAATTTATATTTAAGAAAAACAAAGAGGTATATTCTTTTGGTGCCCGTATTACTAATATTAGAATCCAAACTTAAAAGTTTGATTAGTAGGTACTTAGCTACCGAAAACCTCCACTATCCACCGCTAGCTCCATCATCTGCTTGATGGTATAAACTTATTTTATTTTTATCTGGATTAAGTACACACATCAAAAGTGAAGCGTCGTTCATACTATACCCTTCACACATCATGCCACTTCACAAGGGCTACAAGTAAGTTAAAAACGCCCAGAGTCCGTCTAAGCTAATTTTGCACCGATTTAAATAAGGAATGAAAATGATTGGACACTTAATAAAAACTACATCTTCAAAAACGAATCCTGGAGGGGCGGATAGGACGTAAGCGGGGTAGAGGAAAACCCAGACGCAGGTTTTGTAGAACAAGTGAAAGAAAAAGTAGGGGTCGTGTCGTATCAAAAAGTCAGAGAGCTGGCGTAGGATATTTAGGGAAAGCTGGAAGATACTCCACCGACAAGAGAATTTAAGTTAATGATGATGCAATAGGAATGTCATTACGTCATATTTTCATAGAAATTTGAATTTAATGATGACATCGCCACACTTTGTCATTCCAAATGCCATGCAAAGTTATCTTGGTCCGACTCAAGCAAGATTCTTGTTGTTGTTTGTACTGTTAGCTGGTAAAGTCAATAACAAGCGCCATTTTGAATATAATTTACGAAAAATATGACACACTACATAAGTATGGTTTGTCTGTAACAACGAGTTGTAACAGCTACTACTTTCCTATTTACCATAGACGATAAATCATAATATGTTTTTAAACACCATATTTTATCTACAATACATACATGTATATATTTCCGTTACAACGAATAATTAGATTCTTGGCTCATCATTAGCCGTCATTCATGACACCTACGCTAAAAACGGACATGACCGATCGGCTGTAACCGCACGGCTGTACCGAACCTTTTTTGTGAACCCTAAAATGAGTAAATATAAATGACGTAATTATGATTAGCTGGACCAGAGAGGTCAGTCTAAGAAAAATTCTAGAAACTTTAATATAAAATTTTCTGCTTTGCCACATGCCACAGATAACACCCGTGAGTCTAGATGCATTTTATTTATTCTTAATGGTAATTCCCTTTGCATGCACGACCACAGATAAGATCATGCTGTCCCTTTCTAATATATGGCACGATCCCTTTCGCCTATTTAGGGTTGTCAAAATTCAAGTCATTAGACTTCATGCATGCTAGCATGATTCGACCCTGAACCGCTGTGTAGAAAGTTTTACATTCTGTACGATAGTACTATTATTTATTCTGTGGTCTAAGCTAATAAATTATGATGGAACAGTATGGAAATGCCCCTATAATCTATATAAAGGTCCTCTTCCATTTCACACTGCGATATTTTTACATGTCTCTGTTTATCCCGATGGTTGACTAGAAGATAATGCCATCAGGCATTAAGACCGCCTTTTAACATTTAAATAAATTAATATTTTCATAAAAAAATAATGTTAAACTATGGTGGCACCGTAACAATTTGTCACTACAAATTCCAGAGGCTTTGTCTGACTCTGCATACTCTGCATACGCATCCGGTTTGCCCCGATCTCAAACTACTTTTTTTCTTCGATTGAACCAACAACATTAGGAGACCATTCATTAAACAACACCCGAGCATTAAGAACAAACGCGGCCGGATAATGTTGTATTATGACATACGTCGGAAACAATTACTACATAAAAGGTTGCATAACACCGAATGCCATAATTAGGTGCTTGACAGCGGTTGATGGGAAAAAGTCATTGATACACTGATGTTTCCGAGTTAGATGTTACCTATGGGAATTAGATCTCTGCAATGCACATTCTCTGTTCCTGTGGACCACTAATGTCAAAAAGAAGTACCTACTTAGGGCGGCACGTACTGCAACCCTATGAGGTACAAAACATTACGGCCCAAAGAATCTGGAATTTTCTGGATTCAACGGGCATTAGTAATGAGCTTTAAAAGGCCGTCACAATAGATCACTGTTTGGTCGACGTGACACTCAAAGGCATGGGCAACGCCCCAATAATAATAATAATAATACCTATGGAAAATTTAGCTAATTTAATTTCAATGCAAATTAAAATTAGATAAAGCATTTCAAACGGTTGCGTGGATTTTAAAGGCTTATATCCCTAAATTCCGCTCAAACTAGTGCGTTTGCCAAAATCCATACGTAATATTATAAATGCGAAAGTAACTGTCTGTTACAACTTCACGTTTATACCCCTGCACCAATTTCGATGAAATTTCATAGAGATTTTTTGAGTCCCGGGGAAGGACATGATAGTTTTCATCCCGAAAACTATCCTTTATGTAAGTGGTATATGGATCTACTTATTCAACGCAGACGAAGCCGCGGGAAGAAGCTTATTTTAATTGTTTTAAATAAAGGCATCAGATGGAGCTAATAGCTAACAAAATAATCAAATTAGAGAGACTTAGCATACGATGCAGACAACATTTCAAACAAGGATACACATAAAAATCCTTTTAAGGGGCTACCTGAGGTTTTCATCGATTTTTGACAAGTTTTGAATCGTATCTCCTACTTTTGCACTACATATAGAATTATAAGACAAGCGGCTATCGGTTCTTCAATCTTTTATCTCCATTTTTGTCTACCGGATTGTGAAAAAAATAATACTTATTTATTTATGATTGTTTTAAACATTGTCTAAAAAATACTTTTTTCGTATCTCGATTGCTGTGAAAGATCTTACTTATACGAAATCTATATATTTGGGTTCGTCTTAGACGTCTCTAAAAATTTGTCTAAGGTTTTAATTTTAAACTAATTAACACAAAAGTTATGGCCAGAAAACCAGTTTTTTGGCCTAAAATTGTTTAACTTTGATGCCAAATATTTCGAAAACAATGAACTTTGAAGTAAATATGGGATACTATATTGCTAAAATCCGTTGCTGTTAATATGATAAGCTACAAAAAACATTAAAAAACTAAGGGATTCAAATCGAAGGTCATTGGGGCATGGGATCCCCTTTAAGGATCAGACTAACACGACATTGATTGAAAACATACTAGACAACAGGAAATGATGATCAGAATTCATGGTACAAAATGTTTCTAACAATAGGATCCAATACATTTTGACATTCAAATGAAAATGATAACGAGCTGTCTAAGACAAGGTCGGTACCTTGGCAAATATTGATTTGGAATCAAGCTTTTAATGCGATCCTAATCTAAAATGCTGTATTGACTATGATACCTGTAAGGAGATACGATCTTTTAGCTTAACCTGGTAAAATTTTATTGTATAGATATGCAATTTAGCTCTAGATGCCTAGGATAAACAAAGAATCGTTTTGTCTTGATGATTAATACGTTTAAATTAGATTCATCAAACATTAAACGTAAGGCCAGAAGCTGAGAGAATGTTATTGCCCGTATCTAATTTTGGTGTTCTTGAATCAAATGACCTATTTAGAACAAATCCGTTTCTATTTAGAAAAAATCTTGTGTGGGTTTGAATGTATTTTAGACTGACCCCCAGAATAGTTTTATTTTTCATTTGTCTAGTTTAGATCCGATCTTTAGAAATACAATCGCTGTTGCTAACAATAGTTATAGTGTAATTTTTTTTAACTGAGCTTGTTTAGAGTCTCAGGAATACAATACCATTGAGTGGTAAACCACAAATTAGGATAACTACCTCGTAGTAAAAGCAGATTATAGCCGCCTTGCAATGTTAGTTAACAATTTTTTTTATTCGTGTCGCGAAAGTTCACCTCGGCATCTGTCCATTAGTGTCCATTTAATATTGTATGTATTTCTGAAGATTGATTGATATATAGCTAGCTGTAAGATGGTTTAAATTTACAAAATTAAATGATGACAGAAACGTTAAATGTTTATGTTTAGATGGAAGTTTTCGAGCCTAAAAAGGTCAAGCAATTTTATAATTCCATCATAAATTGGTTCAAGATCAGTAGAACTAGATGCCATAAATCTCTAATAAAGTAGTTAAAAATCCAATTAATTAAATTGTTACCACTCAAATGAATCGCTTATAAACGCACGGGTGCCCGTCTGGTATTCGAAACTGCCGCGACAATTAAGTCGGGTTTCGTCAAACTAACGTCCTGTTAACTGACAATTAGTATACCTTATTGCAAAGAGATAAGGTCCATTGATGGCCAGAAAGTTTTGCTGTTAGTCCCACTATCCACAGAACTGCAATGTTGCTCCACTTCCTAAAACGCTACCGGCAATTTTGCACTTGCAAATGGCGGATATGTTATACCAATCGATAACGTTCCTAATGGCCTTTAAAGCTATGCTAATCGCTCATTTCTTGCAATCATCACTTAAATTAGTTTTGACGTCGGGTACTTTGATTTATTATTTAATCGTATGGCATGCATATTTAGGCAATCAGAGTATAGCTTTGAGGTTGTTAAGCCAGGTAACCACGTCGGGTGTCAGGGCATCCAGGTCCTCAGCTGGGCCACGATAGGAGTGAAGCGGGCAGCGCCGAAATATGTGCTCAGTGGTTTGGTCTTCTTCGCCGCACTCGCAGAGGGGAGACTCCTTCCAACCCCACTTATGTTGGGTACTTTGATGAAAAATTATTAATTATTGCTGTTGAAGGGAGTGATTGATAAAAATAAAACGAGGTATAACGGTACTTCTCAAACTATGGGTTAACGGCAAACGGCAAGTGAAATACTATTAAAATGTTAATGAAGAATATATAAATCATATCAATCTGCAAATAGATATATACTTATATCATCTTATCTGCATATTCTTAATAATTCTCATTGCCAAACATCAAAAGCGAAATTTATTGTCAGTTCCGTAACATGATATTAATTTGGTACGCACAAAACCTTTTCCGTGCATTGTCTAAATCGTTCCCAAAATGTGAATATTCACAACAATGATTTACTTGACATGCCGTAACCAACGTGAGACTCAGCTGATGTCATAGGTCAAGAGATTATTAGAATATGTTCTATTGTTGATCTCGAATGCTATAAATCAGAAGAAGATGAATAGTGTTAAAGTAACGAAACCGAAGCATCGGTTAACCTTGAAGTAATTGTTGATGGCATGATAAGGATTGATTGTGATGTCATCGGTCGTAACGGTGAAGACAACAAATTATAGAGCTTTTTATAGTATTGGTGATTAATTAGTCGTGTGGACGCAAATGTAAACATTAACTTCGTGTGAGTCTTAAATGATGTTAGACTATGTAGTCACTGGTCAAATTAAGAATATATCGAAAAACTGCTATGTGCTTAATGCTACATGTTACAAGAAATCAATTAATTTACTAAAAAAATATACTGAAAAAGATAAAACTATGGAAGGATTAACTTTTAGAGTTTTTGTGTATCAGATTTTTTTCTATCAATATTTTGCCAAACTTTGCTACAAATAAGGCGAACATGCAATTCCTCACATCAGAATTCACTCTTCTCATGCTCATAAGCTTATGCCTTTTCTGATTTGTCTGTGCAAAATCGGTGATTGAATGATGAAATGAATCGGTCATATCAAAAAAGAGTTAAGTATACTGGTTAATTGTCGCCATTAACTATTCAATTTGTCCACAGGGAGTAAAAATCAAAATGGACGACGCGGGTAACATACTCATCAGACGCTATTCGAAGAGTAGTGTGTTCGTGAAGAGTACTGCGGCCACCAGCAACGAGGAGACTGCCATTGGCCAGGATATAGTCAAGCTGCCGGGATATGCGCTTGAACATGAGAAGATATTCAAAGTGAGTTACAAGATGAAAACGACTAAATCATCATTATTGAGAGCCTGTTGAGTCCCACTGCTGGACAAAGGCCTCCACCGCTATTTCTTTTAAACTAGTTTAAAAAAATCAGTTTGAGTTTCTGCCTCGGCTTAAAAAAATTGGCAGTGCCGTCAAAATTTACCTCGGTATATTAAATTTGAAATGAGTATATAGTAGGATGCTCTTACGCCTGTTTTAAAGAAATTTAGTTGCAGCATTTCGGAAACTGTGAAATTGGTATAGGAACTTTGCTGTAGTACTTATAGTTAGGTTAGGTTAAACACAGTGGTAAAAAGCTATATTCTTGTAGTGTAAAAAATAAGTATTCGTATCAGAAACTGAAAACCTTATGTCCAATGATCAACAAAAAGTATATAATTAGAGGACATAATTTTGATCAAATTCTCATTAGTTTTTAATAACAAAACTTCCGTGAGACATAGACATATTAAATATATTAATAACGGGTCACTCACGTGTTTTAAGTCGAAAACGCTCGACATGTTTCACTCCGTACCGAGGAGCGTCATCAGGAGCTTGCGTCGACGGTGACGGACCGGCGCAGACTGCGGGCCGCAGCCCTCCGCGCCCGATGACTCGGCGCGGGCGCCGGTGGCGGCAGGGGGGGCGAGAAACTACCCTCGTTTACGGCATTATTGTCAAATGATGGGTTGCACACAACACTCACTACGTCATTCGCTAATGGTTCGTCCACACTGTCCACCGACGTAGTACCCAAAACAGTTTTCCAGCTCGGAGGCACTGACCAACCACAATCACGGTTAAAATTCGGATGACGACCAATTTCGATAGCCTCCCGTACTTTTCGCTGAATCACAAACTTTTCTTTCGCCAGCACAGTTACCTTATCGAAACGTATATAGTGAGTCGAATCCGAATCCAATACGTGTTCCGTCACCGCCACCTGATGACGCTCCTCGGTACGGAGTGAAACATGTCGAGCGTTTTCGACTTAAAACACGTGAGTGACCCGTTATTAATATATTTAATATCTCATTAGTTTTCCATTAGTCACGGGTCTCGCAAGTCGATATTACTGCAGCTGCAGCTTAATGACTACGATCAGTAGCTCGCTGCCATCGATATTTTCATCTATCGATGCGCCTAATCGCATGCCCTACATTTACTACCATTACCCTTCAACTACCAACAATTTTGATCAAAGCAAATTTATATCTTCGTCTCTTTAATCTTAATGCCAATCGAAATGTATCTCTATTACTATCATATGAAGACTTATTTCAAAGTTACATCGACGTGATTGTCTATTCTGTACAAATATCGAAGAGGTGTTTACCAGCAATAATTTCCTTTGAGATGGAAGCGTTTATGGAGTAACATGTCGAAACGATCGATTAATTTCATGGCTGTCTACATAATTTAAACTACTTATAACGACGCTTTTTTAATACCACGTTGGTGGCAAATAAGCATACAGACCGCCTGATAGTAAGGAGTCACCGTAGCCTATGGACGCCTGGAACACCAGAGTTATTACATGAACGCTTTAAAAACCTGTACACTCCTTTATTTTACATGTTGCCACATTAACATTTCCATATTTATTGGATGCCCTTACGAATTAGATAAATAAATTCTTCCCACAATTCTTCTTGTTATAATTGTTGGATTGCTTCAGCTCACAGTGTAGTCTTAATGTCTTATGTTTCATAATGTCTAAAGACAATAATCACAGAAAAAAATTAAAGAGCCAGAACATTACTCTAATGCGTTGCATTGTGGCCGAGTCATTTGCGGTGCATCACGACCGCCCCACACTGCGTTCGACACGATTCAGAATTTGTTGGCCATGACATTGCTACATAATTTCTTTTTAGTTGATGTTTCTATTGCACAACCTTCAACTCTCATGAGATTAGTAGATTACCATCGTTTTCGTCATGATTTCGTGTTATATGTGTGTTCGGATTTATTGGGACAAATGATTTAAAACAATGGTACAATGGGGAAGAGTTTCGAGAATTCATTAGTAATTCATACCCCATTAACTTCACAGATTTACGTAACGCAGAGCTCGCGAACAATGTGAAAAGATAGCACCATTTAGTAACGAAAAGAATGGTCATTGCCTCACTTATTTGTCGGCTTCTCATTTTATTTTCTTGTAACGAAAGCGAACGTAAGCAGACAGTTCTATTGTCTGTGGTTTGAGAAAATAATTGTAATCTGTTACATTGGTATAGATTTGTTTGATAACTTTTGACCAGTGCTCTATTTCCTGTATGCTTTAGATTATCTGCTAACTAGATATTGTTTACAACTGGTTCAAACTCATTTTCTACTATTGGCTAGTTCGGTGATATAAGTCGGTATATAACTTTCTTCCGTCCAACGTTTTCTTGCAATCAAAAGTTGCCATCAAATTAAAAATGAAACAATACTTCACCATGTTGAAACGCGTCAATCCTGAGAGTTTCCCCGCGAATCTCGTTCCCACACCGAATTGCGTTTGCTAAATTAATACAACAATGTTATCACAGTCAACTTTACTTAGTTTTATGAAGAGAAGGAACTTAGTCTTATTTAATTATACATTATAGTTCATAAATAAATACTTGGGGAAAATCTTACAGATATTGACTTAGCTTCGAAATAAGCAAGGTTTGCACTATGTGTAGTAGGCGACGATTTCTATACATTTTCGTTCCTTCCATTCCGTTGCCGTCATACAAAGTCTATGAAAAAAGGTAACGGAATGGAAAAAAAAAATTCAGAACACCTTTTTTCTCCTTTTAGGATCAAAGAGCTCGTAATTCTGGATAGAAATCTCATAAAAAATTCCAGATTTAAAAAAAAGTTTAATTTATAACTAAGTAACAGCGCTCACCGCATAATTTCTGTTTTTATTACCTTGTTTCTTTTGTTTATTGAGGAAATTCAATATAGTAGTGTATTAAATTTCTAAAACTTGTTCTTACATTACTATGATTGCTTAGTGATTGCGCAAACTAGATTCATCATAACAGCTCTAAGTAACAAACCAATTAAAGTACAGATAGTTTCGTAATAAATAACTGAACAAGCATTCCAGTTATCATTTCAATACTTAGTTAAGCGTAATACGCAATGAGTTGTATGAAAAATTCATTGGCTTCTTTATCAATTATCATCCAATTTCCACATTGATTTATTGGTTTCAATCATACAGTTCACTTGGCTTTGCAAGTTCTCTAGAAGAATTTTGTAGCAACGATTTTGAATGAAATGCAATTTAGTTCGTAGAAATATATCGTTATACCTACCTATACATTATTTAGTAAAGTTTCCTTAGAATGTAGGTAGGTACATGTAAACAGAAGAATGTTTAAATTATCTCTGAAATCCATGCTTTCTTAAACAATTATCATTATTTCAAGTTCATAACTGTAATTTAAAAAAAACTCATGTTATGTTGAGTTTTCACTACAAATTTTACTAAATTATTTTATCGCGTATATTTCACTACTACATAGTATAAAACAAAGTCGCTTTCTGGTGTCTGTCTGTCACTATATATGCTTAGATCTTTAAAACTACGCAACGGATTTTGATGCGGGTTTTAATAGATAGAGTGATTCAAGAGGAAGGTTTATATGTTTATTGCATTAGCATTGCTCCCGTGCGAATCCGGGGCGCGTCGCTAGTTATAAAATAACGTAGGTATTCTTTATTTGTATTGGCAGTGTCAACTGTCAAACCCAAACTCAGCTTCCTAATATCATTCTCAGAAACAAATATACTTGAATTCTGTAGGAATGTTCCAAAACAATATAAACAACATCACTTCCTTAATTCCACATTACACATAGTGCACCAACTGCACCATGCGTCGGCATCTCTTAGAGATGACCGGCGATAAGATGCAAGTGACGTTAAAGTGCACCAGTTGTGTAACGGCTTTATAAGGCTCATTCAATTTTGATGCAGCTGACTAGGCGGTTTTTGGTTTAGAGATAAGTTGTACTCTGTTTTGGAAGGTTCTTTGTAGTCAAAATACCTATTAAAGGAATGTAATAAAAGGGCTTTTTGCTGTGAAAATAAAACAAATATCATTTTATTTATTTGCAATTAATAAAAAAAATATTGCATAATGAAAGATCAAATATATTTTGCCTTGCCTTATATGTATATATTTGAGCCTATATTTTGGCATTGAAAGATGTTAAATTTGAACTGTTTGTGTTAAATTTTGGTTTGACTAGTCGTTCTCGGAAATCGAAAACCTTACAACAAACAAAACAAAAGCAATTGTTTCATGTAATATTTAATAATTCAAATTTCATTGAAGGCGTTTGTACTAGTATTAGGATCGAGAGAAGTTACTCGTAGATAATAAAGCATTTGCTGTCAGAATCAGAAATGAGGAACACAGATTAGAATCTAGGAAATCCTTATATGGACCATATTTTATTACTTATGTATTTTGTAAAGTTCAACAACATAGTATCGTTTTCTTAAAACAGATTGTATTAAAATACAGTTTATAATATACAATTTATGTTTGCAAACGAGATACTTTGTGTCTTAATAAACAAAATTAAAAACAAATTACACACACGTCTACACCGTGCTGCTAAATTAGCATATTTTTGCATTCATTATAATCATATGCTTTATCTTGTTTAAACGGTTTGATTTATATTTGTTATATTTCTCATAATTGCCTACAAATATATATATATATGTATTGGTAATGATAAGTGTCAAAAACCTATCTATTTGATGTATTCATGCCAGCATAGAGTAACTTATACTAGAGCGGTACTGTCATAGTAAATTTTGTAACCCCAGTAAATTCACTGCCATCTGTCGGCACACTTTAAAACTAAAAATAAATATTTATAAAAATACCATAAAATGTATTTAAATATGGATAAATGATTTTTTTATTTGCATTAATTATTTTTATATGATTTTGATCCATGTTCTTTCACTGGTATGCGTTAAAATTATAAATAACAAACGAAACAGTCAACGCCCTCTATACGAGTGTAGGCCATAACTAGTGGCGCCATCTGATCGAAAATTAAATTTTCGTGATTTTCGAGGCACGTTTTTTCCTTAGACTGTATCCATATATTACGGAGTTATATCTATCTTTGATATTACTATGTATCTACATATTATCTCTTCCCGCTACTGCAAGTGTCAATAATTATTGCAAAAAGGTGTTCTTTGCATGCCAGGAACAGAAAAAAATAGCGAAACATCTCTCTAAATTTATCTTACTATTTTCCATCCCATATGTAGCATAACTGTTAAAATTCATCTTTTTCTTAAATACTAGATTAATCATAATCATAATATTTATTAATAATATAAATTACATGTCACATTTTATACAGTGTATAAAGATTATATTTAAGTATGAATTTTCGCTACATAATGTAGGTTGTACAGACATTTATGAAATTATGAATAACTCCATAGTAGTTAATACTGAACCCAATGTCTTCATCTAAGTCCATATTAAAGAGTCCAAACAGCTGCTGACGTTTTTATCTATTGTTTTTTCATTATCATCTGATGTCTTGTTATGTAATATTAGCTCGATACAATCTTCTAACAATTGACTCGTCTACAAAGACCGTTTTGATCAATGTGTATGTTTAATTGAGATAAAAAGTACCACACGGGGTTTTTTGGTAGTTCGCTTTTAATAATTCGATCTTTATCTTAGATTAGTAACACTTTCGTATTACGAAATTCATTTAATATCTTTTAGATTCATTTTAGACGGTACAGTTTTTTTATAAAAATAAACTGTCCGATCGTAGATACCCTTTGTATTAGATTAGATTTTATTAAGGCACTGTCAAATACCTTTTGTTGACCGTTTGTGAATTGATTTACAAAAGCATTTGTTCTGTACAGGTTTGAAAGAAAAAACTCAGCTTTCCTGCCAATTTCATAGATTTCATTCACTTTATGAAAGAGTATGAATTCTAATTCTTTAGATTTTCTCAGATCGATGGTACAAATTGGAAATGCTTTTAACCTTTCATGAGTGTGGTGGTCAAATATCGTGGTTTCAATCCTTGGTTGTGCTGTATACTTAGAGCAGGAAAAATATTTTTCGTTAAGTATTTGTTATATTGCCATCAATTACTACAACTTTCCTTTCTTTCCAGCTGTTCGACATGAAGAGATTTCAATCGAACGTGAACCGGGAACTGCGCCGCTCCTACCCGGACCGCCGACGGCTTGAAACACAGTGCCTCAGCGCTATCGGCTTCGTCAAGTCTGAAAGCGACTTACTTGAGTGCCCTATTTGGGTGCTTATCATAAATGTCGTAGCCATGGATATGTTGAAATCTAAGCTGCCACCAGGTGAGTAAACAAATAAGTTAGATATAAGGTTAGATAAAGAGAGACAAGACGACCCTACCCAGACCGTTGACGGTACGAAACACAGTGCTTCAGCGCCATCAGCTTCGTCAAGTCTGAAAGCGACTTACTGGAGTGCCATATCTGGGTGCTTATTATCAATGTACTGGCTATGGATATGCTGAAATCCAAGCTGCCACCAGGTAAGTGCATAAAGGAGTCAGAGAAAATAATAGAATGAAGATAATACACTCCTACCCGCATCGTCGACAGCTCGAAACACAGTCTCTTAGCGCTATCGGTTTTGTCAAGTCTGAAAGCGACATATGGAGTGCCCTATCTGGATGCTTATCATCAATGTCGTGGATATGGATATGTTAAAGTCTTAGCTGCCACTAGGTAAGTGAGTAAAAAAGTTAGAGAAAAGGATAGACAAACTAACAGTGAGACAGAAATCATCAAGACAGTTGACGGCTTGATAGTGCCTTAGCGTCATCGGCTTCAGAAAGACTTACTGGATGGATATGGATAAGGAAATCTAAACTGCCACCAGGTAAGGAAACAAGGAGATTAGAGAGTAGGATAAACAGAAAGAGGGAGACAAGGCGCCCGTATCCATAACGACGAAGGCTTGAAAGACAGTGTCTTAATGCATCGGCTTTGTCAAGTCTAAGAAGAATTTCCCGGACTGCCCTGTTTGAATTATCATCATAAATATTGTCGCTATAGATGTACCAATAACATATATCATCAATTGCAATTTACTATACCTAAATCGTATTAGCTGAAGTTGAGAAAAGACGTCATCCGTCAAAAACTATAACTTAATTGTAGGTACTGTAAAAGCATTAACACGAAGCCTGCAGTAAAATTAATGTTTATGTATATTGTATATCATAACAGAGATCTATAACAAATACTTCTAACCTTTCAAATAACACTTGCACAAATTATTCACAAACATTATCACTGGATAATATCAACAAAACAACCGAGAATAAAATGTTAAATTGAATATTTATATCTCATTATAAATCTACAAACATTCTAATATTTCAACAAAGTACATACACGCTCAGAAATGGAAATTATTCGCAAACTATTGATAGTATCAGCGTACGGCCGGCAGCATAAGTCACACAACTTAATATCAACGTAATGATGACAATATGATACATGTGTTGTTGATTGTATAGGAATTGACAAGTAAGTCCGGTTGTCGCAGCCTTTGTGTACCAAGGCCGTTTGGCTTTCTATATCGCAGTAAGATCATAGAGTAGTATTAATCAAGAGACCTATACAAAGCCGTGTGCTTTGTCATTGTTCTAGGTGGCGCTAGTTTTGTTGGCGTAGTTAAAGTTGGTCAAGCAAATCTTGTCAGTAGAAAAAGGCGGAAAATTTAAAAAAATGTGGGTGCGGAGGGTTATCGTCCCATAGAAAATTTGAATTTTTTTACTGACAAGATTTGCTTGACCAAGTATAGCTAGGTACTATTTATGCATTTTAGCTTTGTGCGTATGAAAACTGCCATCTTACTGATATTTATAATTCTAAAACTTATAATTGTATATGCCTAACCGCTGTCATTGTCACAGACATAAAAGTACAATAAATACCTAACAAAATCATTTTGTTTTTTTTTTTTCTAATTTAATGCCGCCAACTACTTTTAACATTTTTCACCTTCAAAGAGTGTTTACTAGAAGACGCCATTAAATATAAATATGCTAATGCTTTTATAAAAATTTATTGTACTTTCTTGCCTATGACAGACGTCATATTTAAGGTGAGAGTTTTCATACATAAATAGCTAAAATGCAACAATAATAAATAGCGCCACCTACATCTACACCTAGGCGCTCAGGGGACCGCGGTTTTGTATGTGGGTTATCAGTCTTCCGTATTTACTGTGCTCTGGTAAAACCAAGTGTCTTTAGTTGACCGATACAGACGTAGCGACTATGTAATTGAAACTTATTTAACTTTAAGTAGGCCTTATGTAATTACAATAAGGTTGAAAAATGGTCAATAATCAGTGTCGAAAACCTTGGCGCATTTATCATTGAATGTACCTAATTGAAACCAGTTTGACTTACCATTTGTTGATTTTGAAAATTAATACAATTAATTCAAAGGGGAAAACTTATAATATTGCTTCTATATTTGAATGCATGAAAAATTCGCAATATAGAAATGTTAAAAAAGATTTCGTTAAAATAAGTCGAGTTATTAATGTGTTAAGTAATTATTAGAAATTACAAAATGTTTAAATCTAGTTTGGTACTTAATTTACTCTGCAATTAAATCCGAATTTAAATCAAAATTAATTTACCGTCAAAAATTACAATAATATTTCATTTAAGTAACTTGAAGGTTTTTATTTTAAATTGATGAGAATAATGAGGAACAAGCATCATAATTATCAACTAAATAACACGTTATTCGTACCCAAAAACGGATCTAGGTGAAAAATTACAGAGCTATAATTTTAGTATAAAAAACATAATTCAGTGGTTAGGTTAATACCTTCCTAGGTGATCATTAATGTTTATAATAAGATGGTAACGCTAAAAGATTGCGGGGTTTAAATCTTTTTTATATTATTTATATACTTAAAAAACAGGAGGCCTAGCTAAGAAGGCAATTGTTGATAGAAAACGTCAATCTAAGGGTCGGCAACGCGCATGTAATATATCTGGTGTTGCAGGCGTCCATAGGCTACGGTGACTGCTTACCATCAGGTGGGCCGTATGCTTGTTTGCCACCGTCGTGGTATAAAAAAAACTAAACTTAAATAACTTATGGAAATAGTCACGTGACTTTTCGTAGCATCGGTCATCCCGATATTTTTTTCGTTTTACTTTGTCTAAAAATGGTGCTAAAATTGGTATTTAGTATAAAAATATTTAAATTATTAAATACATATTGTTCATTTAATTTTATTAATGAGAAAGCAACGTACTTGGTTTAAATGTTGTTTAAACAGAGCGTCTCATTATGTCATTGTCTCACGATCTGGTTTAGTTTGAACACTTAGTATTGTTAATTGCTGAGATTTGTCTGTTTTATAATTAATGACCGTAAAGATGGAAGAAGAACTAGTTATGAGTTCAGACTCTACTTTTATTGTGAAATCAGGAATGGTGAAAACGGTACCAAAGAATTTTGTTGATTTATTTAAAGATTTATGGATTAAATATGTCAATTAATATCTTTAAACAGGATTGTATTTTATTTTAAAATTTTCATTTTTACGTGTTGAATTTAAGCATTTTTTACACTACTAAATCAACATTTCTACTTTATAAAATATAATGTGATTTATTGTTTTTTTTATAGTAGGTCGGTGGCAAACAAGCATACGGCCCGCCTGATGTTAAGCAGTCTCCATAGCCTATGTACGCCTGCAACTCCAGAGGAGTTACATGCGCGTTGCCGACCCTAACACTCCTCTGTCTTTTACTAACATATTGCTGAAAAATATTGCTGATTTCACCAATAAATAAACTTATAGCTAAATGAGTGTACCAATCTGCATATATAAGCTAAAAATATGTTTTTAAATTCGTTTTAAGTTAGCTCAATAAAATAAAATTAGCATTAAATCACATTGTATAAAAAATAACTCACGCTTAAAATTACTGACGCAAACGGCTAGAAACAATTAAATTTGTCCAAAATTATTATAATATACGACGCAGGCACATGAGTTCATAATTTTGACCAAAAAAAACTTCCGTGCTAAAAACTAGTCTATTGATCATCATTTCAAGTTCAATGTGAACCGACCAGCCTGGAAATTCACAAAACATTTTGTCTCGACTTTAAACAAGTATAGATTGATCTCAAAATATACCAACTACGGGGTTTTTTTAACCTTTAGCCAAACTTTGCGAGGAACATGTAGGTCATATTAATTTTTTAAAACATTGACACCTAATCAGCCGATGTGAATGAACCAGCCAATTATTTTTTCGCAAATTCGGGATTGATCCCATAGTAAAAGTTGCTTAGTAGAGTATGACCTATATATTCACCACGCAAAATAGGGTTAAGGGTTGCAATACAACCTGTATTTTATTATTTTTATAGCCTCATTTATATATATACATAACAATTCGTAAATAATTTCACGTGCAAAATAATTTAAAACAGCAATTTCATAATTCATTTTATTAAGTATTATTAAATTTTAATCTAATTTTATCTAAAATTTTAATAGATCATTAAATTAAACGATTAAATACGGTTACGATACGATTTGAAAATATACATTTTGTTATTTTATTGTTCAATATATATAGGTACTTTATAACATTTAAAACTTTCGCGTTTTGAACACATATTAAATACACTTTTCGTCGGGTAGTCACACAAATCTCTGTTTTGACATTTTGCTGGGACATCAGTTGACCGCGACCACGACCAGTGAAACCTGTGTCGAAATGTCGGTAAATAAAGGTAACAAAATAAATTCGCGATAGACCCGATTGTAAACATATACAACAAAATCCGCTGCTTTAACTACCATATTAATAAATATGCAGTTAAATATTACTTACATCGAAGTGGTCTTCACACATAAAAACATTTGTATGCGCTAAAATGCTCTTTGGGTCTCTTCGCGCTAGTTTTAACCACATTTTTCTTTTTTTGGGATTCGTTGGAACTGAAACAATCAATTTATCTGGATTTTTTATAGTCGTACTTGAACATTGCGGCACTATACACCATTTATATACCATTTTACAGTGAAATAATCAATTCAATGCACATAAACCATAAGATTTACTAAGGTCATTGACTGAGTTTACTCGCGTGTGACGTCACACGTGTCACGTGATTAGCCCCTTTGCAAAAACAGCGTTTAAGGCGCGTTCAAAATAAATAAACTTTAACATTGTTTTTTTATATTTAATACAGGAAATTTCACGGAAATATCAATGTAGTGTAATTATTAAGTCATAAACCTTCAATTAAAACCATTTTCAAAAATTAGTCAAATAGCCTGTTATTTATGCAGTAGAGTTTGAGTTAAAGACCTCTCTTCCTGACTGTATACTTAACTAATTCAGGCCTAATATACTGGTTTGTTCATGGAGAAGTGGCTGACAAATCCTATGAATAATACTACAGTATTTTAAGCTCACGATAATCGACCTTAGCCATTAAAACATGGTGTTTTTGCATGGTATAGCTAACGAATGGATAACGAATTCGCGGATTCACGATTTACAAAACAGTGACTTAAAAACACTATTTCGGTAAAAAATAAACACATTTTTAACCTATCGGATTTATTAGAATCTAAATAAGTATGATATGTAAAATGTAGATAGTTTTAGATACGTAAACAATAAGCTACGTATCAGGCACGTTCTAATTTTAAATATACCTATATGACTTTTCCATGTATGTATATAAGTATGTATTTATCTATATACGTATGTATATCATCCCCTAATACCCATAGTACAAGCTTTGCTTAGTTTGGGGCTAGGTCGGTCTGTGTAAGATTGTCTCCAAATATTTATTTATTTATATTAAGTGAAGCCCTACTCTATTAATCACTTCACCCCAGGTAGCAGTGACGTCAGCGACGTCATAATGACGTAATTTATACGTCAAAATGATGTAACGGACGTCATAATGACGTATAAATGCTACCTGGAACTTAAGCAGTACGTAAATAAATATTGGTGGTAATTAAATCACAAAGCTGTTATGCATAGCGACTGTTACGTTTTTTGCTCCAAATTATTTATATATAAGTTACCAAGTAGTTAATTGCAAATAGGAGGAGACCGTTTTTTAAAACCAACACAAGTTAATAAAAAAAAATTAAAAATCTGCATGAATAACAAGTTTAAAATATGACAAAAACTTCTAGGCAATGAGTGTCTCGTTTTTGCTAATATGTTTAGATACTAGAGCGCCATACGTATAGGGTCCAAGATTTAATGAACATGTGTGTATTTTGGGTGCTTCCGCATTATCGAATGTGTAATAGGTTTTTTATTGACCTTACGTCTGTTAACTTCACTTATTTTGATAAGAAACTATGATCGATGATCGAAACTATGACGAAAAAATGTGATCCTACCATATTGATTACACATAATCGTTTTGTTTTTCTTTTCTTTCTTTTCTTTATAAAATTAAAAATAACTTTTAAATGCTAAGTACACAGTAGCTTCCAGCTTAATATCTATTTAGCAATTATCCACAATGTAAAGCAAGGTTTAGACTAGCAAGAACTTATTAAATCACATTTAATGCATGCAAGTTCTTGCTAGTCTAAACCTCGCTTAAAGATTGTTCAAGAAGCATTTTTTGTTATTAAATACGCTACTGTCAAAAAGCCATTGATTTATATAAAATATATGCAAATACTGATTTTACTTTGATTAAATTGTCATAATTACAAAATCTAAGTTTCCATTTAAACAAATGAACTATAACTTTTAAAACTAAATCTAGATCAAGTTAAAAATTGCAGCAATTTGTTGTCTGTCCCATTGTCATAAAACAATAAGTTCAAAACATTGTTTGCGACAAAGTAAATAAATGAATCGGGAGAAATATCACAAGACCGGTGTGAGCTGGCATAAAAGGCACAATAAATGTCATAGCAAATAAACTACGCAATGTAATCAGAGACAGTGACATACTGGTCATGACAATGTAAATATTAAAACAGGAATAAGTCCTGGCTCTGAAAATTTAAACCAGCTACTAAATACATGACTATTTTCTCGTACGAGACCAGAATAAGTACATCTTTATTTTTAATTTTAAACCAAAAAGCGCGTGAAACAGAGCGTTAAGTTATGCCATCGTTAAAAAAAATATTGAAGTCTAATTCATAGTAATCAAGATATTTATTCAAAATTTCGCTATTGTTTTACGATAGATACTTTTACTCTTAAACAAATGTCTCTATCCATCGAGTGTGTTCTTACGTATATGTATACAAACGATCAATCTTGTGTGTATTGTACAAATATTACAAGGACTCAATCAAACGTCACGAGTCATCACCTATCCAATTAACATTGAATGGAATTGAACGAATCCAATTCTAAAAAGGCGTACGCGCTTAAAGAAAGCTACAATACATACGACGTTTTGTATGTTCCCGGCCCCAACGCCGAATATACCAACAATGATACAGTTACCTTGTCTCAAACCTACAACGATATAACAATAAGCCGACCTCCACACCTTATCGTTGAAATTAACGAATATATAATTATGAATACATTCTCACGCAAAACTGGCACTGTACCGATCTGGACCTTGACTTTATTTAACTTGAAATAACTAAAAAAATAGTGAAATAAAACTATGAAAACGGATTATATCGCGTATATTGAATTTATAATACATCCCGACGTTTCGAACTCTTTACAGCGTTCGTTTTTTTTATCGCGTATATATATATATCTTTACTTGAAAAATAATTATAGTGTATAACTAGCCTTATGAACCGATTTTGCATGTACAACCAGCCTTAAAGTTTGTAGTCTATGATTGTTCATTATTTTAGTATGTGGGTATTTTTGCATTTTGTAATTTTTCCTCAGTCACCCGTTGACCACGAACGCTGTAAAGAGTTCGAAACGTCGGGATGTATTATAAATTCAATATACGCGATATAATCCGTTTTCATAGTTTTATTTCATGAGTAACTATCGCGGTAACCGAAGACAATATTAAAAAAATAGTGTAAAAACTTAACTAGGCTGTAGGTAATTAAAAATCAACTGTACTGATCCACCTTTGATGTATTTATATGAATAATGGCTAAGGAAAAGCCATGGAAAGGAAAAGTTTTACAAAAGACTTTTTTTGCAATTTTATAGATGAATCCAGGTAAAGATCCTTGAGATTTAATCTTGAATGAAGAATTCACTTAAAAAATTGTTAACTAGGCGCCTGGTTAAATATGTTAACATCGTCTATAAATAGGACCTCTTCCGTTCAAGTCAGTTGTAAAGACACAAATATATGACGGCCTTAAAAAGAATCATCAACTGGTTCCCAATAATAGTCTCGTCGAATAAAAGTGAACTGGTTTTAAAAATGGCAAGGCTGTAAGTTGGACGCACTATAATTGCCCACAAGTCTTCCGGAATTGGTGAACAGCTGATAAATGCAGATGCTCAATATCAATACCAATTTAAATATGCCACAGGAGGCTTAGAGAATCCGGAAGCTATTTCTACATCTGCTACAGCTGTGGTTATATTTAGGATGCGCAATTTTATAACAAACTACGGATCTGATTTAGTTCTCAAGGCACGCAACCGCATCAAATATGCAGGGGCTCACTCAGTAGTCTTTATTGTGCAACAATGCAATCTTCCTTCGATCTATGTTGTATTGTACCTCATTTCAGTCTTGACCATTTCTAACCATCCATATTGCCAACTTAACAACTATCAACATTGGTTTTGCCGGTATCTATGGGAAAGAAACCGCACAAGATTCCCGTGATTCCGGATAAGATAGGTTCCTAGATTTCCTAGTGGTTTCGCGGTCTGGTGCCGTTTATCGGGTTGGGGAACTCAAATAAATCTAGCAGCCGATGTTTTCTATTGTAAGTCGTGACACTGCTGTATGGATGCCGTTTTTGTAGATATTAGATCCTAAATGGCGGTGTCATCGAACTCACCTGATGCTACTGTTTCTCAATCGATAGTTTGAGGCGTGATATCGATGCAACTGGCCTTATCGATTGACTGCTAAGTGCGTGTAATCGATAGGCCACGCTAATGCTTCTCACATTAAGAGAGAGAGAGATCGTCACGATATTATCTTTGCCTCATAAGATCATTTAGGGCGGCGGGACCTTCAGCCTATCACTATCGCTTTTAGTGATAAGTAACGCGCCTAATATTAAATGATACTGATCTATATAGGTTAAATAAGATTTGTAATTAGTCCGGGAACGATTTTCAATGCCACACCACTATTGTTAAGGTGTAAGGGTAAGGCTGCATTTTTTTACAAGGCCATCTCAGTTTTGAAAAAAAAAATATTGTCTGTAAAGTCGGTGTACGGACGATAATTTTGCGTGATAACGTCATAAGAAAACATTGATGAAAAGGCCGTAACGTTCCGTGGCCGTAAAGGTCCACAACGTGACACTTTTTCTTGCATGCTACCGGTGTTCATCGATTACGTTATCACGTCAAAAATTGTCTATCCATCTGCAATCTTGAGAATGCAAGTAGAGCCTTAGAGCACATTTACATTCATGCTCGTTTGTTTACTTACCGTAAAAACTACTGTTTTCAACACTTCTTCATACACACTCCGACAAATTTCGATTTCATCATGAAGGTCGTCGTATTCGTGACTTAGTATGGCATAACTAGATCACCGGCTCGGAATGGCACCGTTCGGCGATACCCATTACTGCAGAATTGACTTCGGGGGGACGATTCCGGTTTAACGGTTTGAAAATATTTTGTGATTGATGCTGACGAAATACAATCTGGGGCATTAGCCAAGATGATATCGACAAACTCCAAAAATTGCTACGAAAAGCCACAAGACTATTTTCATTCAAACGAGGAAATGCCGCCAGCATTCTTGGACTCTTGGTGCAATGCCTCAAGGGCCTATTTTAGATTTAAGCTAGTTACTAATTTAGTATACTAGTGTATTTTTAAAAGAAGTACAGGAAGAAGGAAGCTAGCCTGGATGGATAATATTAAAAGCTGGACTCATATTAATGACGCTGCCAACCTGAACAGAATGGCACAGGATAGGAATAAGTTCCGAGAGATGGTCGCCGACGTCCGACGAGGACATGGCATAAAAAGAAGAAGAGAGATTTGTACAGTTACTGTAATACCTCCTGTATATATTATATCTATTATGTAAATAAATGAGTAATACTATTTTTCACACATTATTTTAGTTTCAATTAGCATCAACGATTGGCATCTTGGCTAGGCCACCTGCCGGGCTAGTACATAATTGGCGCGAGAGTATCTCGCCGGGAGATAGACTACCCGTCCCTCTTTATTTCATACAGTTAGTAAAAGGCGGGTAGTCTATCTCGCGGCGAGATACTGTCGCGCCAATCATGTGCTCGGCCTACTGAAGTCTTCTCATAAGGCATTTCAAATCAAATCAAATCTTTTTTTTTGTGCGCGTGAGATGTTTGATGACACGACTGAAGGTCGTATCAAAATAAGAAAAAAAAACTAAATCAAATTATTAAAGCAAAATTGGCCTCCACCGAAACCAGGCAATTGAAACATTAAGATCGTGACCGATGTTATGCAAAACAGAACGACAATAAGAAGCGATATCAAAATGGCTGGTTGGCGCAAAAATGGAGCAACCAAGAATGAATCTTTTGGTAACAAGATATTTAAAATAGATACATTGGTATTCACGGTGTGTGAGCTAATCTAGATTCTAATCCTGTTGCGTCTACGGAATTTCCACAAGTTTGTAGGGTTTTTTTTTTTACATCTGGTAATGTTATTTATTTGTATTCTACGAAAATACTGGGTGACATTGTTTAGGTGATACAAGATATATGTATGCGTTTCTACTCATTTCTCTGATCAACTTTTATATTATAGTACCAACTTTGAAATTCCAAAAAAAATAACCTGATCGCCATACAATTGTCGAGTTGAACTTTAGTACGAAACACCACATTTTTTTAAATTCAGGTTTGCTCTCGTAACAAAAGTTGCTCACAGTAATGAAAATCATAATTTGCCTAGCAACCTCATACTTTGCATTCGGTGACCGTATTATGTGAATAAAGTTAATGTATAGCGCTTAAAAAAATATGCTAATGGCAGCGCCAACAGTCTCCTTGCCACAGTCACGGACAGGGTAGACGGCGCTTTCTGGCAATATTGCATGTAGAAAGCGTGTAGGCTATCTACATGCTTGTGATAGAATAAGTTACATATAACATAATTAATAGTATCACTAACATAGGTTAAACATTTTAGTAATAAGCTACTAATACATTATGGAAATTTATATTCCGGAATAAATGATTATTTAATTAAATTTAATTTAAAGTTGAAATGAAACATTAATAAAGCATGAAACTTAAAAGGCACGTGTTTTAGTACTTTTTATATTCTTTAAACAGTTTTGCACAACTGAAGCCAATTTAAAATTTGTGCTCATTTTCAATTGTCTTATAAAACAGGTCTTTTATTTTTTTTATAAAACTTAATGGTACTTCGTTAAACCAATTTAGATCAAAATATCATTAATCTGCTATTATTTAACTATAGGTTATTTTATCTGATCTGATCAACCTTCAAAATAGAACAACTTCCTGAACCAAATGAAATCACTAATAGAAACAACTGCTAATGAATTATATCACAGAACCAAATGCATTATTATAATTGGATACGTCCAAAGGTACCATAATGCTTACAATGTAATAATAGTGGGTATACATTACCCAATATTACTTAGAGGTTTTCTTCCGCTTTGTCAAATGTTCAATCTATCATTATATATTTACTTTTAAAAGGGCTTATCTTTTAAGAAGTTATGACTTTTTACTTATAAACAATTTGTGTTAACAGGTGAGCTATCAATACGAAACATAATAAGTATTGGTTAGTGCCGCTTCTTTGGCGTTTGAGTTAACAAGATTTTTGATGTGTTTACAATTATAACTAGTAAAGCTATTGTGTAAAAACTTACATGAGCTTGTGACTTTCCGATTTATTCTGTTGTTTATTACACGTTTCGTAAAATAGGTGCGAAACTTGTTTAGGGATTAACTATGTCAAATGTCAGCAAAACTCTTTATCATAAGTGAATCTTACGTCTACAATATGGTTTACAAATTATAAATTAACAGCATGGGCAATGGCACATATGTAGTTATTATGAATTTATGAACCATGCAAATCGAATTCGTGATCTGTTGACGCTTCGCTTAATAGAGAGTGTCATTAGAAAATCATATTTGCTAATCGTTCTGACATATAATAGAACCGCCCTTAAACTATCGACAATCTGACATTAAGGTGTCAAAAGACAATGACCCAGAATAATGAAAGAACCTTTAGCTAATAACTACACGGGCATCCTGACTAAAGATACGACCCGACGTGTACTTAGTGTGTGTATATGTCGTTTTGTAGTTGAAATGTGTAGGTTGATTGTCGTGAAGCGGCATGATTGCCATCCGATGCATCGTCACGAGAATTCACTTCGCTTGCTGCAAGCATTTACGAATTGTACCGAATGCTTATTGGGTTTGGTAATACTGTGAGTACTTGAGTGGTTCAAAACGTGAACGTTTAGGCTATTTTAGTATATAGTGCTTAGGTATTAGAGGTTAAATTGTTTGGAGCAAAAATACTTGATTAGTTTTGTGTTTCGGGTACTGAATAGTAGAGCAGTTTTTGCATGCTTAAAAGGTGGCAAAATTCAGTAGTGTACTTGTTAGGTTATTTTTCTTAAACACAGGCGTTATCTAAATCTATTAACCTTAAGGAGTTAACACGAACTTCTTATGCGATTACTATTCAAAATTGCAAAAGAGTCCTATGTAAAACACTTCATTCAAATAGTAAAACTGATAATTTCAACCAACTCTTGAGTCTTATTTGGGAATCATGATAACATGAATGTTTTGATAGCCGGGCGTTTTGTTATTATGTTACTTGCATTAAATGTCATTCATTAAATAAATAAATTCCAGTTAGTTATGGGGCCGAGTGCCGTTTAATTAAACTTTTGTAAATATTGTTGAGAGATTTAACTTACTAATTCATATGTGACGTTTTCAACCAAGTACCCTTTTGGTTGAGAATGGCACATATAGGTACTAAGAGCCAGTTGCAACAATTATAATTGATGGACTGATCAACATTAGTCAGCAGTGAGTTATAACGGCGACAGACAGTTTGGTGCAACCTACCCTTATTCAGCGAAAAGATGGAAATTCTGTGATAATGTAGTGTCCCTAAAGGATCTGTGGAATATTTTAACAAAGAATTCTTCATTCCAGTCCAACGCCCCATGGACATCAAGAACCGTCCGCGCATCCCGATCCCCGACGAGGACCCCTACAGCATCGCCAGCTCCAACGCCAACTCCGGGTCCTCAGGGAGCTCGGGCTATGGGCTGAACGGCCACGGTGTGGTGGCTGCCACCAGGGAACAGCTGATGATGCAGATGGGACAGCGGCGGGGGGACAAGCCCCCGAAACTGCCGCCGAGGGAGAATGGATACGGGCCTGCTGATATTCCCAAGGTCAGTTGATTTTCATACATAAGCTAACGTATATATAACATGTTAGGCCTTGGTCTCCAGTTGATGCCAGAACTGTCATTTTACTTTTCAACCCATAAACTAGCTTTGCTATTGGGATTAGTCTGATATTCTCATAATGCTTTCCTCATATTAAATATATTAATAACGGGTCACTCACGTGTTTTAAGTCGAAAACGCTCGACATGTTTCACTCCGTACCGAGGAGCGTCATCAGGAGCATTTTCGACTTAAAACACGTGAGTGATCCGTTATTAATATATTTAATATGTCTGTGTCTCACGGAAGTTTTGTTATTAAAAATGCTTTCCTCCCCTACAGTGACTGGTAAATACCAAATGATATTTCATGCATTAAGTTCATTTGTGCAATCCACGTTTGAAACCGCAGCCTCTGGTTTGATAGTCACAGTCACCCGTCACCTCGTTCACAAACATTACCGAAATTCGTACCCAGGACCACAAGTTTCATATAAAAGTTAGCATTTTCGCTTGAAGGTTCATTCTGCTGCATAACCTAGATCATAGAATGCAGTTAAATCCGCTTTAAATTGCTGTACTAATAATTTTCTGATCACTTAAAACGGATGTTACCTTTTCTGGCTTCTTAAACCGGCTAGCCTTACAAACCAATTTTAAACCCATTAATATTACAGAAAAGGCAAATTGGTGCTAAATTGAAAGGCTAAAAAATCCTTCGTGATTTTAACTCATCACATTCGTAATGCGGTTGCCTTTAGATAATGCACTTGGAATAAAGAAAATAATTTATTATCAAGTGAAAATTGCTTACGAATGTGCATCGTAATCATATGGCTGTCGGTTAGGCTTTGTTTCTCGTTTGGTTGCAACAAAAGTGAGATTGCATTGAAAAGTCCAGTGGATTTATTATGGTTGCGTTATATCATGTCATGTAGTCACTCTATCACTTACTAGTTAAAACGAAACAGCCACGATGAGAGACAATAATAACGTGACTGTCATGGCCCGCACAGGATAAACGGCGATAACAGTTCATTTTATGAACTGTAATAGATGTCATATATTAAAGAAAAAGTGACGAAGCCCTCCAGTGGTGAAGGCCGGCCACTTTTTCTTTAATATATGACATGACATATAGATCAGTGACGAGAATATGCATTAGATAAATATAACCTAATTAGTCTGAAAGAGGGAATGCATTTGCCAGCATTTTGACTACTCTTTCAGGCTAAATAAGATGTTTTCTATGTACAGTCGCCATCAGATATATCGGAGCGGCCAAGGTGCTCACAAATATCTGAACACGCCTCTATTGTCAAGGCGTTAAGTGCGTGTTCAGATATTTTTGAGCACCTCGGCCGCTCCGATATATCTGATGGCGACTGTACTAAGTTGCATACTTATACACACCGTACCGCGTTTGAATATACGAAGTTAAAATTAGCCAATTTCCTAAATAGCACCCATAGTAGATTTGAAAAACCTCCAAAAAACCTTAAACAATAAAATGCTATGGTTTCCTCCCTGCACTTTTCAATTTAGAACTAGTTTTATTTTGCAAGAAACGCATTTTTAGGTAAGACCTCTTAGGTCAGTGCTAAAAATAGTACCTGTGGGGGAGTCCATGTTTCTACAATCTACTGCGTTTTTATGCCACTGCTTATTATGTCACAGTTTGCGACTTGAATACATTTATTATTAATTACCAATCGAAATATATTCTTTTGTAGTTTGTACACTTGTACAATATACCAGCACAGTACTTAGTAAGAATAAAAATACGGCATGTGAATTCAATTTCTGATTGTCTTTTTTGATACCTACCTTATTCCAATATTGCTCTTAGCACAGTCATAAAAGTAACCCCTTACAATGCTATTAGCAATACTGCATATATAATTCAAAATATAAGTTTAATGATGTCCTTGCATACGAAATTACAGATTTGCAAAAATCATACCTAAATAAGCTCAAACAATAAATCCTCGGAAGCTCTTAAGCAATGTGAGACCGATCCTGATTTAATAAATTGATATGGGCTTCATTTCATTTTGATACGAACTTGGTTCGTGTTATCACTGCCACCACCACGCAGGCATCTCACGCGTACCAATAAGTGCAAACGAAATGCCTTATGAGACGACTGCATTTCGCCAGAACCAATCAGCTTGAGCCGCTAAAGCTGACTGGTGCTCACGGTCAAGGCTCGGGTCCGGTTATATTTCTAAAGTGTTTACAAGTACTTGGTGCAAAACCTTTTAATTTCGGTATCGCTCTAAAAACCGTTATTTTGAAACCTGTCTTTAAAAGAACATTTCCATAAAGTTCTTGTCAGATTAATCGGTATAGAACAATAAAAACCGGTTTCTTCCTATCGATCGATCCTATCTTGTCGATGTCTATGTTTACGTGGCACACCACCAGGCCGGCTGGGCGTCTCGTCGCTCATCGAATAAACCGGTTCTTTAGGTTACAATAAACGTTCGCGTTCTTATGAAAATTCGGTGGAAAACCGAAATAAACCGGCAAATACCGGTATTTTATAAACCGGTTCCGAGCCGTGCTCCGACCTTGTCCGTCAAGGTCGTGTCAAAATAAGATGAAAACCATTTCAAATTGTTGAAACAGAATTAGCAACGGGCAATTCTGATCCAACAAATGCATTAAAGGCCGATAAAACTGATTAAGTAATGCAAATCGAGTACAAAAACGAGTCAACTGACGTGATTAATGATCGTTGAATATGAAACCGGAGTCCCAAAGATAGTGTGCATTGACAGTGACATATTTGAAAGAGTATCAAACAAAAAGTTTGTCTTAAATCAATTACATATGAATATTGGTTAGAGATTAGAGATAATTGAGCGTAAAAAATGCATGCGACTTTTGAATCGATGAAATGAGATTTTTCGGAACGACGTAATATCGCAGTTTCCGTGAAGGAAAACACCGTAATGAACAAAAAAAATATGTTCCAAAATCTAAACAAAATACGACGCATTGCAGTCGTTCAGCAATTATCAGTATTCCGCAGAATAGATACAGTAAAGGGTTTGACCTCATTAGCGGATGACAATCATGTGGTTTTGTGTGTCACTATTTTAATACTCACATGGATTTTTAGTATATATTTAGCTTAACATAAGACAGAAATATAGAAGGAAAAAAGTACTTAAACAAAGTTCATGATAATAAATAAATAGATAAGATAAAATAATATCAGCATAATTATCAGAACCACACACTACAATAGCAAACTCAAAAAACAAAGACACCTACCAAGTAAAGGTTATCTTAAAGCACGTACTTTTAGATAGCAGTTGACTAGATATTGTAAAAAGTCGTATGGCGTAGGCGCCGAACAATGATGTTATCGCATGTTGACTGGATGCAACTAATGCCCATATGGACGTCATATAAAAGGATTTTATCAAGGCTGGAAAGTTATGAACGCCCCCCGATATCAGCGTTTCTTTAGCTTGTGATTTTAAGAATACATAATATATTCCACTAGACTTATATTGACCGGGATATAGACCGTGATTACCTTTTGTATTATTCCCGGTCAATATAAGTCTAGTGAAACTAACCGTGAATCAGTCAAAACATAATATGTTTATTATTTGTACAATTTGTTACTTACTTTTGATTCTATATATTCTAACCAAACTTTTGTGAAAAAGCAACCCAGCAAAAAGAAAAAGTGTTGTCAATGGATATTTAATTTAGTGTTGCGTTTTCGTACAATAATTCTATTACCTCTCATACATATGTTTTTCTCATTAAAGCTTTGACAGTGACGTTGTGAGTCCCAAATTGCAAACTTTCCAGCATCTAGTTGACATATAATGCAGTTTTTGAAAGTATTCGACAGTTATTGTTCCGCCATAAAGTTTTTGTCCTTATTACTTAGGTAGTTAAATCAGACCATTACTTAAGTAGTTCAACGTTACAGCGTTTAACATAGTAAAAACGTCTTTGAAATGTTCTTAAACGATATAAAACGATTCGAAAATTGAAAAGCCCTTTTGATCACAAATCCGATATATTACCTTGAGTGATTTTATAGATAAACCAATTGATTCCATGGCCGACGGTACGGTCACGACGAAATGACGATGCATGAAGGCCCAGAGAAAGCTAAAGACGGGAAAAAACGGGAGGCGGTCAAAGATATTTGCTTGTCATGTTTAAGTTATCTCGACGAAGGATTAATTCTAGTTATATCTCAATAAACAGGGACGTGAGAGACTGTAAATAGAAATTGATGTCGGTAAAGCATAATCACTTAACAGTGATGTCTTATCTTCCGAATGAAATCAGAAGCATGTTTGATAACTTTTTCCGTCTGAGTTTTGTACTGTGTAAGTTTTTAACAGTTCATATCTGTTGATTCAATACAGATGTGTTCAAGGGCTGGTATGAAATGAATACAATGATTATTGTTACCTATTATGTATTTTGTGTACATGTATTTTGTGGGTTCCTGGGAAGTATCTAAACTCGTAGCACATGCATTCATTAGGTACTCCGTTACGATGACGATGTTCCTTGCAACCAACAGTGGCATAATATTGAAAACTCGCAAAAACAAATACAGATTAGCAAGTCTCTTATCAGTTGAGCATAGTTAGATAGAAAAAATCATAGTGTTTAGTATAGAGTAATGGTAAATAGGTAGGTATTCGGTTTTAAATAGCTCTTAAAATATTTTGACGGTCATGTTATGTTAGCATAAAATAATTTTGCGCTTGTGTCTTATGTTCAATCAACAACTGTTTTAAAAATATCTCCGCAATTCTCAAGCTATTTTCTTCAGTGGTTCAAGGCAATGGTAATAACAGGGCCTTTTTCAATCGTATCCGACGTGTCAGGATAATTGGTAATACACAATTATTCCGAGATATAATGCGGACCATTATGCCATGAGTTTACCTTTAGGTGGCCGGGTTAAAGTGGGACGTGACTTTAAATTGTTGGACAATTGGACGATTAACACAAGTAAAAATATCTCAGGAATATCGTCATAACAAGTAAATTAAATAAAAAATAGTTTGTGATAGGACATTACTTAAAAAAACTCCTGTATTTCAAAATTGTAGTAATTTATAACTATTAAATTAATTATAATTAGAGTTTTGAATGATTCACGGTTAGTTTCACTAGACTTATATTGACCGGGATATAGAGAAAACAAAAGGTAATCACGGTCTATATCCCGGTCAATATAAGTCTATTAAATTATACTTCATGGCCATTTGAGTATATCCAGAAGTTTTCATTTAGTGATTTAATTTTCTCTTTTAAAACCAAGTATAATTTAGGAGGAATGTTTTTGATTTGTATTGTCTGAGTTTTTAATACGCCCTATTGGTATATTTTTAAGAAAATTAAAATACTATAAAATATTAGTTATTAATCCAAGTGCGGCGAAGCCATTAAATGAGGATTATTATGTATACGTTTATATATATATAGATAATGTATGCGTATGGTGAAATGTAGGCAATGGTGTCATTTTAAAACATATTAGTTCTAATTGAGACAATTAACTACTAATAGTTTTGTATCCAATTCAAATGTATAGGCACTTTACTAGATAAAAACCATTTATATTTAAGCAAATAATTAAGCCTATAATAATTTGTTTTCAGCCTGATTACGACGATTTAGAGGACGGCCGCCTGCCGCAGCTTGCGCGCGGCAAGTCCGACAAGGGGAAGGATAACAAAAAATACGGTAAGGACACTTTTACCCAATCTGATATTTTACCAAACTTTTACCAGTGAATTTGTTACCATATAAGTACATTAAGAGGTAGCGATGTAGATAATACCATAGCAAAGTCATGCTAAACAACTTTCACTATAGAGCCAACCCTCTTTTAAGTTGTCCTATAAAACATTGACATATGAAACGGCAGATCTTTTTAGGGTTCCGTACCCAAAGGGTAAAACGGGACCCTATTACTAAGACTCCGCTGTCCGTCTGTCTGTCACCAGGCTGTATCTCATCAACCGTGATAGCTAGAAAGTTGAAATTTTCACACATGATACATGATGTATTTCTGTTGCCGCTATAATAACAAATACTAAAAATTACGGAACCCTCGGTGGACGCGTCCGACTCGCACTTGTCCAGTTTTTTTAGTAAAAATTTTTCAATATGACCTACGTATTCTAGGCTAGAAAAACAAAATTATAAACTGAAATGGATGTCATATATATTCCTACTAAAGAAAAAGTGACTAAGCCCTACAGCGGCGGGGAGTTTAAAAAACACAAATCAAAACATTTTTTTAAGTTGTAAAAACAAAATTGCTCTTGATTTCCTGCTCAAATATAAGAGAATAACGCCGTGTTCAGATATTTATGAGCACCTTCGCCACTCCGTTATATCTAACAACTATTCTACCTCCATTTGTTTAATTAAAAAAAGCGATAATTCCCACATTCGCCTTGGCACGTGTTCCCAAGCTGATTGTGACGAGCACAATGGGTGTCGCAAACGCTGACATTTACCATATCCTTGATATTTGTTTGCCATTTATACTGGAGGGTAGGTCTGCGATAACCGCGATATTAGGCAGTAACAACTTTTGGGAGCTATATGTACCCAACGTGGGGTCCCTTTGTTTGACATAATTATTGAAAATCATAATGTAATGATTGTCATATTATCATTAGTCATAATTCCGAAACCGTTAACTTTTCAGGATTTTCCTCGGGTTATCCTAATAGATAGGTTAGGTTAGGTTAAAATCCTGTTGTTACCTCTATCCAATTACCTTTATTATTTTCTTTACTTCTATTGTAAACTGTGTGAGGTGTGCAATAAAGAGTATTGTATTGTATAGGTAGGTATATATGGCTAAAATATAATTTTTTAAATTACCCAATCGTGTAGTCACCGAGTCAGACGTGTAAAATAAAAACGTTTGCTCTAATAAACCGTTTCTTCCATTCCAGATGACCCATACTACTGCGGCCTGCGCGCCCGCGTGCCGAACTTCGTAAAAACCAACGGAAAGCACATCCTCCCAGCCATGACCGAGCGCCTCACACTCAAAGACGCGCCCGTCCCAAGCAAGCGCTTCAGCGTTGCTCATGCGCACCCAGCCTTCCCGCCGCATATGGCCCCGTTCGCTCATGCCCCAATGCCACCCCAAGCTCTATGGCATGCCCGTTCTTACGAAAGCGGAATCGGTGCGTACGGTCCAAGGAAAGAGAAACTCATGTACCAATTCTATCCCGACAGGGAGCGCCGGCTGCGACCGCTCGTCATCCAACAACCCCGCTAGTGTACATAAAGACTAACCCGCACTTTGAAGGCTCTTCGCTCCAGTCTTGGTATTTAAACGACATTTTTCTGTTGCTTAGCTTGACTTGCTTCAGAATGCGTTCTTTCTGGGGCGTAGCTATGTAGGCCAATTCGTACTTATTGTGACATCAAAATGATATCTAAATGATGTCAGTCGCTCACACTAATACAATATGTACAGTCGAGACATTCTCGGTGAACCACTTTAGATTTTTTTTACCTCGATCCTTACGAGCGAGCTAAACTCCGGCTCCCATAGAGTTAACCAATTACGACCAATCAATAATGAACAGGTAATGAGACAAACAATAGGTATAAGGACAGTTTATTAGTTGTTCTTAGTTTGCAAATGCCGTCCGTCACAAAGACAATGAACGGTAATAAACTTTACCCGAGCTAACCTTTTTCTTTCAACACCCACATTTTTAAGTGCCATGCTATTGGTCATCACTGTTATGCTATCGCCTGATCGTCTGCAAGACGTTTAAACGATTTTTGCCCTTAAGTTGGGTAAGTCCCCGATTGTACCTACGAACGAAATGCACGCGCGACTGACATCATTTAGACATAATTATGATATCACAATATAAGTTTAAATTGGCATCAAGGGCCTGTTTACACATTGATTAGTGTTTCAACAGGCCCTAAGACGATCGTTTATCGCCAATCGCCAATCGAAATGTAAAAATGTATCGGAATGACAGCGAAAGAAGTCACGTGATCATGTCCATACATTACTGAAGTTTCGATTAGCGTTACCTATAAACGAATATTAGCTAGCCCCACTGGTCACTATGGCACCTTTCGTTTCTTTGTCTTGTGGGAGCACTTGGCACTTTTCAATGTTGTTTTTCTACTACGTTTCTGACTTTATTGTTCTTTTTTCAAAAACTTTATCTTTGCTTTTTGTGTAAATCACTTGTCTTTGTGTACTTTTTCTTCACGTTACGTTCCGTTTCTGTACTTATATAATTGTATGTTTCTCTGTGTTACCTTTTGAATAAAAGTACCTATAAGTGTATACATTAGTAGTAGTGCATATTTTATTCTTTAGTTAGAATACCTGTAGCGAATTAGCCAATGCCTCTTTACAACGCGAGCTTTGCGTTAAATTTTTTCCATTTTCTGGTTAAATTGATATTGATAATTATCCAAACATATGCTGTTTTCACTATTTTTTTGTTGTGTGACACAAGTAGCATAGACACGAACGCACTGACTCTGACATGGACACTTAGATGACTTATAGTCGAAGCGACGGCTGCATTTTTACCTACCTTACTAAACATACATGACAGTAAATGCTCTGTGAGACTATTAGTTGTTTTGTAAAACTTTTTGTTGCCTTCCAAGTCAAAATGGATGGAAATATTAAGGTATCACATTCTTCGTCTTTAAAACGGTGTTGGCCTAGGGAAGATAAATTGGCCTGATAGTTAAAATTGGTAAAAATGCACCCGCCGTCGGCACAGTCTAGCACGTAGCTAGCACTAAGACTAACGACCACAATCCTTTCAGATGGAGAGCATTATGACCCCTATGCGTTGTACGGCCGTCTGCCCATGCCCGGCCGCGGCTTCCCTCTCCCTCCGCCGGCGCACGCGCGTCACATGTTCATCGGAGAGTGGGACTAAAATGCACCTTAACCCCAACACAGTAGAGACATATTAGCTTGTATTCATTTATAGTTTATGCGGAAAAAATGTGAACTTATTTTTTTTTGCATAAACTAATAGCCACCTGATTACTGCCAGGTCTGCGAGTAGGTATTGTTACATTGATGTTGATGAAGGACACGTGTGGCAAATATAAGTTTTTTTATATTTATTTTGTGGACAAGAATGCTTTATATCAATGTGACTGTATCTTTGATCTGGATCTAGAATGAACGTTTTTGTAAATATTTACATTGTTGTAAATTTGTTTGTACAGTAGCGTAAGCTGTATTTTAGATTCTTTGTATTCTGTTGCGTTTTTTTGTTTCGGACAATAATGCGTCCTTGGCTTTAGTTATGTTAATACATTTTGAAAATTTTTATTCTATTTTATGTATTATCCATTTTGGAAATAAGATAGAATGTATCTAGAGTAATAGTTAACAAGTACATGTTGACAGAATATTTTCTGATACATTAATTTAAACTTACTAAAATAATGTAACAAATCACTGCCACTTGATTTTACATTTCTATATTATCTTATGAAATGTTTTATATTTATTAATTAGGTGTCAATCCTAGTCAAAAACTGGGTTGGGAAAAATTAAAATAAACACAGGCGAAACAAATGAATCATCGTGTATTTCAATATAACAAACTAGGGCCTCAAAAGCATATTATTAACATGAAAAGTTTACCGTAAATCGAGGTTACAAACAATTTTATACTCAAGTGATAAATTGTCAATTATACCTATTAAATACATAATTTATACGCCCAAAAATAAAACCATTTTTGTTCAATTTGTTTGTAGAAACCTGAAACTATCCCCACAAGTTGCAAAGTAACCCCGGTTTACAGTACCTACTATTTTGTTTAATTTTGTATTATCTTTTGTAAATACTTTTCTTATAATATTTCTGTTAGCAATAATATTCCCTAAATATTATCTAAACACCCATAAACGTTTTCCGGGTTTTCCTTAGTTTTCGCCAATACTCAATATAATCTTATATTCAATACCAACTTAGTTTTACGTATTGAATTACTCGATCGGTATAATTTATTGTAAGTTTTAAGCAGTGTATGGTTGGTTATGTTTTAAACTATTGTTAGAAAGAAGAAAAGAGCGTGTACCTAGGCAATGTAAATCCTACCTTATGGAACATAATTTTAAATTGGTAGGTAAGCATTATTGTGTTCAATGAAACGTAAAAATTGCAGTCAGCGCCTGGACTATACTGACATCCTAAAAACAGACGTTTTCATTATGATGTTGCTCTGGCGCTTAAAATTACTGTAGATTAAGTTTTCATAATTTTATATCCAATATTTTAAGATAACTTAGAAAGTTTGAAACTGGCTATACATGGTCAAGGTATTTAAATTCGTACCTTGTCACAGTGACAATAGTATGAGGTCCATAGCGACTTTCATATGATTGTCACTATAAAATTACTGTACGTTTGGTATAAAAAATCAATTTGTGCATTGTATTTAGACTGTATAGCTTTTTTAAACTGACATTAAATTTGTACATTGAAAATAAAAGTTGCAGGTGCTACTCTGGTTACCATTTCGTATCTTATATATTATTGTAGATAATTAAATAAAGATACTCCTTTTAATGTCACAAAAGACGAATGCATTTTTTCCGCATACGATAGAAAATGTGTAACAAACTCGAATTCTGTAGTATAATAATATCAACATCCGAATTATATAATGTTAAAGAGGGTGTTGGTTTGAGTAACCTACTTATGTATCGATAAATAAACAATTATTTTTAAATACTGTTTTATTTTCATCATCATCATCATCATGTCAGCCGATAGACGTCCACTGCTGGACATAGGCCTCCCCCAAGGCTCGCCACTCCGACCGATCCTGTGCCGCTCGCAACCACCGAATTCCCGCGACCTTCACCAGGTCGTCGCTCCACCTCGTTGGAGGCCTACCGGCAGTTCGTCTTCTGTTTTATTTTATCACATTGAAAACTGAACCTATTCCTTGCGCATGTAGGTACCTAAAGTAAGTTGTGTATTGAAATACATATGTAGATTTTGTATTGATCCTTAATAATATTAACCTTCCAGATGTGTGTTGTGGACAAAAATCGTAGGTTCAAACCTGGTTGTGCTAAATGTATAGAGCAGACAAAATCGTTCTCGAAAAAATGCAAAAAGATAACAAAACATTTGGTGGAAAAGATATTAAATTAACTCACCATACTTTAAATTAGCGACACAAAAGGACAAAATGCATTTCCTAAAATACACTTAGGTAATTAAGTGTGATGAACCGATGAACAATAAACATGTTGCAAAGATATTATTTTACCTTCTGATACAAACCCAAACGACGACGCGTATTGTATTCATTCATAGTTGATTTATCAAGCAGTAACCATAGTGGCTAACAAGCAAGTTGTGTATTGAAATACATATGTAGATTTTGTATTGATCCTTAATAATATTAACCTTCCAGATGTGTGTTGTGTACAAAAATCGTAGGTTCAAACCTAGTTGTGCTAAATGTATAGAGCAGACAAAATCGTTCTCGAAAAAATGCAAAAAGATAACAAAACATTTAGTGGAAAAGATATTAAATTAACTCTGTGAAATAGAAAATAAATGAGAGTTTTGAATGATTCACGGTTAGTTTCACTAGACTTATATTGACCGGGATATAGACCGTGATTACCTTTTGTATTATTTGTGAGCTCCCGATATTTCGACGCAGTTACATGCATCATGTTCACGGGTGAACGGGACGGGACGGGGGAGTCACCCGTGAACATGATGCATGTAACTGCGTCGAAATATCGGGAGCTCACAAATAATACAAAAGGTAATCACGGTCTATATCCCGGTCAATATAAGTCTAGAGAAAATAAATGCTTCAATTTTTTTGCAAACTATACTTAAAGCGACACAAAAGGAGAAAATGCATTTCCTAAAATACACTTAGGTTGCCAGAGCTCGAGGGAGAGGAGTGTTAGGGTCGGCAACGCGCATGTAACTCCTCTGGAGTTGCAGGTGTACATAGGCTATGGAGACTGCTTAACATCAGGCGGGCCGTATGCTTGTTTGCCACCGACGTAGTATAAAAGAAAAAAAAGGTAATTAAGTGTGATGAACTGATGAACAAAAAACATTAAACAAGTTACAAAAATATTTACCTTCTGATACAAACCCAAACGACGACTGGTGTATTTTATCCATTAATGGTTGATTCATCAACTGTAACCATAGTGGCTACCTCCTAAACTCCTTTTCAATATCCACGTCACAACCATGGTAACCATGGCAACGCATAAACAACACAGCCATTGCGCGTGCCACAGAACATTACCGTAAAAAACAGTGTTCGCTAATAGTTTTGGTCAATATGGATTTTTCTGACGGCAGTGGAGTGGACAGCGCGGTTCGGAGAGAACGGCCCCTGTCCAGACGGGGATTTAGAGAATATAGTAACAGTGGTTCTGCTGTGGCAAGGTACGATAATATCGTGCTGTTTTGGTGATCTGCTGATTTGAGTTTAATTTTATAGGTGTTAATTGTAGTCTGTGGATTTAGATAGATGAATTAGAAGTTACCGGTATCCTAGAAAAGTAGTTTAGATATGCAACAGTGTACACACGGTTGCTAGATGTGCGCAGTTGCAGTACAGTTTACAAGTTGCGATGCAATTATTTCAAGCTATTAATTTAGTCTAGTTTAAACTTGTGTTAGATGTTATTTATACATGTCAAAACCAATAGAAAGGACAGATGGATAGATGATTTTCACAGTTTTATAATTTTTCTATAATATAGATTGATAATTCAGTGAAAACGGATTTATGTGTCTGTGTAGCACATTTAAAGTAGGCTACGACTTTAAGTTAGGCTTTAGTAAAAAGCCATTGAGGTAATATGTATAAACTAGAGGCGGCCTGTCGAAGAAAATGTTTCCGCACCTCAATGAAGTGCATGCACTTCATTGCGACTGGCTAGCTGCGCTTATTATTTAGCTTAGTGAACGACGTCAAACGCAAAATGGCGGACACCTCGCGGACACAATTTGTTCTCGACAGCTTGTCTATACATATATGTCAGTGAACAAAACACAAAATGTATTTTCACTGAGAGTATGTTGTGGACAGAAGTGGCAGCATGCGTCCGGCCTCAGCGTATCGCGGCGGCACGGCCTCTCGCCTATCCACAGCTGCGCTCGGTCCGGCCCCGCCGACAGCTGGCCGACAGTCCACGGCTATGACTGGCTTTTCTATGGTACGAGTATATTTATATTTCATGTTTATAATTGTGATTGTTTATATTTATGATTTTCCGACATGCCCACACTGTATTTAACAAGAGCGCCTGCCAAATAAATCTTTGCAATGTTTATGGCGGGAAATGTTGCTGATTCGCTCCGTACAGGCGGTAAAATTCCTTGATTTATATGAAAATCGTAATTTCCACTTGCCTTAGATAAGGACATCTGTAAAAGAATAACAACAAACAATCGACGGTTTTCATAATGATGGAATAAGTAAGTTTAATGAGAAGACGGAAAGATTTAACTTTTATCTAAATGGAAAAGTCCAGTGTAACTTAAAATATTTACAACAGGGTCAGGGTATTACATTGGATATTGAACATCAACATATCGCCGCTATACTTACTCAACCTCGTATCTGCAACACTCATTTGATGACAAAAACACCCGTATTCCGAATGAAAGAAAAGCGACATTTCCATCAAATGATTGTTGCAGAATATGAGGTTGAGTAAGTAATCTTGTTCGTTCCCCTTGCCGTGGAGACTGCTGGGTGCTGGTGCGCGGAAGTGAAAACTTTTCTCGGGGAGCTGGGGCGTCGCTTGCAGGAGAGGGGTCTCGATCCCCGCTCCGGGTCGTTCCTAGCGCAGAGGTTGTCCATCGCGATTCAACGCGGAAACGCAACAAGCATGATGGGCACCTTTTCGCCGGGAGCGATGCGGGGTGGGTTGTTCGATTAGTTTTTATAGGTTAGTTTAGGTTTATAAACTGATATATTTTTTCTCTCTAAAGATCGACCGGCCGATAACCCAGCAAGGCATCTCCGGTCTCCGCACGGGCACAGCCCGCGGGTTCCGAACCCGACAACTCCAGGACAAACGTTATTGGGAAGAACTGATGCAGGTCAAAGTGAGAGAGATGAAGGCTGAGATCGCGAGGCTGAGCGAGCAAGCTGATGCTGGGGAGAGAGAAAGGTCAGCGAAGAAGCATTACGAGAAGAGGGTGAAGGATTTAGCTCAAGAATTAACTGGTAAGACAAACTTTTCGCCATAAAATAAACCTAACCTAACCTATCTACAGGATAACCTTACGAAAATCCTGAAAAGTTAACGGTTTCAGTTTTAGGACTAATGATAATATGACAAACAATACATTATGACTTAAAACTTTGTCAAACAAAAGGGACCCCTCGGCAAAGACATAAATTAGAATAAGAAAATAGTTGATATACAAGAACTTATTGTCACATAATTAATATAATTATACACGACAGAAGTCATTTCATCATTGTCATTGTGTTGAAAATGTGTGGAGTTGTCCTTTATAAGCATGATGCGGATCAATTTGACTTCCTCGCCGAACTAGCTATTTCTGCTGTAAACTTCGGTTATATGCTGACATCTTTCGATCAGTTAGATCTGAATCTAGGATCGACTTCTGCTGTTGACTTCGAATCTTTTTCAGATCTACAAGGTCGCCTGTCAGACTATAACACGGCCATCCGCATAGCGAACGGCGAAGCCTCGAAGCACTCTGTTGAAGAGCAGACCAGGGAGCTGGAGCTCAACAATAAGAAGCTGCAAGAGGAGGTGGAACAGGTGTTCCTGGAGAAGCAGAGGAAGGAGAACCAGCTGAGGCAGTTGAGGGAACAGTTGGAGAAGGTTGGTGGATGTAATTTGCTATTTAAAATGAACATCCCTTTGTCAAACATTCTTATTAGGCAAATTGGAGATAGTTTGGCCTGTTTTTTCTCTAATAGTATATGCTTAACACCCTCAAATTAGGAAATCCGTTAGGAATTAAGTTCTTTAGACGCTCCGCCTAACGCTGCTACATATACATTACTATCAAATTCTTTAATTATTTTTATGCGTGGAAGTATTAGCCGAAATACTTACACGGCTGGACCTTGGGTTGTTCATGGGTACCAGTCGTGCACTGCCGTCTCAATGGTTTCATGTGATCTAGACCAAATTTGAAGACTGCTTGTTGGCTGCAATATTACGTAGGTAGACCAGCCCAATCACATCTTGTAGGTCAAATGCCTACATAATTGCTGTTCCTTGGACATTGTTTCGAGCTTTCGAGTCTTGTTAAATGTAACGGGCTTGCTGGAAGCTGGGCGAGCAACTGACGACTATCATAAATGTATCGTAGTAAACATAATAAGTACCTATATCGTTTAATGTAGAATTATATACCTTCGACTATATTCGGAGATCCTAACAGTCGTTTTTGTTTATAGGAGCAATCAACAATATCAAAATTATTATCAGAAATGACTCCCGAGCAGAAGGATCAGTATAACGAGCTGGAAGCCACGGCTGCAGCCTTGAGAGAGGAAGCTGAACACTCCAGGACTCAGATCGATCTGTTGACCAAGGAAAAGGATCAGTTCAGCAAGGAGATTTCGGGATCTCAGGTAGGTTTTTACTTCTTTTAATTTGACTGACTTTATCCTCCTTTCGACTTGAGTAACCAATAAATTAGATAGCTTAAATTTATTTCTGTCAAAATGCCAAAATCCGAAAGTTTTTGAGTGCCTAATGAAATACTACTTGTAGGACTTCAGGAAGTTAATTGCTTGAAACTTCTTTTGAGCTTCGTCTGAGTTCCAAGCCAAGAAACTTGAGTCGGAACGATTCACCCTTCACACACCCAATTCCATTTACACGAAACGAAGTAATCTTGCAGAATATGCATCCTTGCAGACTTACACTGCTGATACCTGCAGTGTTCTTATGAAACCTTTCTATTTCCAGATAAAACTTCATTTGCTTGAGCTGTACCGACGATTGGCAACCGCCGAAGAGAAACGAGACAATTTAAAGAATGAGATGAATAATCGCTTAGACCCACAAGAGGAAAGAGAAAAACTTCTGCAGCAGGCAAGTATATCAATAAAAATTAAAAAAAAAAAAAACATAAATTATCAACTCTAAAACCTATAGGTAAGGTTGAAAACTTGTTTTGGGTCTAAACCTTTTAAGGATACCTACGGGTTCAAACATCCATCCACCTGAATTCACAGAAACAAAGATGAGGATGTTCGCAATCACAAGAAACTAACTAGATAATTGCGCTGCGCTGGCTCAGCGACCCAAAGAGAACCTTGTCCCCAGACCACAGAGAACGTCACTCTTCACGCTAGTTAGATATCCCAAGGTCATTTTTGAGAGCTTCAGCACTCCAGTGACATCTATTGTAACTAGCCGGACGTGTTCCGCTTGGACACCCTCCATACGCTTCACTGCACGATTTCTTCTATCCTTTTCAGTTGTCTGAGTCTGGCTTTAAATTGATCCGAATCCTAAGGACTTTCAAATAATTTTTAAGTTTGACAAATATTTCAGGTAAGAGAAGATAACGCATCAATCCAGTCGCTAGACAGCAACGCTGCCAACCTGAAAGAGCAGATACGGAAGGTTCAAGAATTGATCGAAGAAGCAGAACAGGTAAGATTATTCCTGTGAAGCGAAATGTCACACGAATTCAAGTGGAGTGACATATGAAACGGAATGAGAAATAGGGAGATAAAATACAATACAATATAAATAGGAAATAATAAGTGTGTATAAGCGAGAGAGTAGTATGCTCGACGCAAATTGCCATTTTGTTGCACGAAATACCTTTGTTTTTGCATAAATAGACGTCGAGATCTTTTATCTCAATTTATTTAGGTACCCATGCTCTGCAATATTAAATCTGCATTTGTTTTAAGGACCATTTTTGTCATGATTGTGAACAATCACAAAATTGATGTTTTGCAGGACCTAGAGGAAGGCAACTCTGAGCGTCATCAGAAATACAGAGAACTAAAGAAACGAGAGGAGACCATGGACAATTTCATGACGACATACGAAGGAAACCTCATAAAGGAACAAGACCGGATCGAACAGCTGGAGAAAGACATAGTATTCGCTTTAGAACACAGCAGTTCTAATATTGACATGGATTTGAGTGAACTGGACTCTTTGAAGCAGAAGGAAGGGTATACTTCGGTGTATGATGAGGGGAAGAAATCGATGGAGACTTTGATGAAGGATTATGAGAGATTCCAGACTAATTTGAAAAAAGTAAGCTTGTATTGAGATTACTATTATTACCTATATTATAACTCGTTGCCCACCAGCCGTATTAAAACCATTAAAAATATCATTAAAGTTATTAAAGCAAAAGTCATTAAAGTTATTAAGTTGGAAAAGGCACTCAATTATTTACTGTGTTCTCGCGGAACATATCCCAAATTCGAAGCGGTTTTCCGTTGGCTGGCACGGCTTTTATACCTGGTGGGACCTGCCTCATTGTGGCTTTTATTACTGTGTTTGGATTAGACTGATATTAAATTAACAACAAAACCATAACTCGGTCAAGAGATATGTATAAATTTATCCAATAAATCAGACTATTACCCTTCCCTTCTTTAGGCTGAATCAACCCGCGAACGCCTAGCAACCGAGCTCAAAACCTTACCAGAAAGAACCCAAGCCATGCAAGAAGAGCTCATCACACTATCGGACTTGGAGAGGCTTCGCGACGAGGGCGAGGAACAGAAGAAAGCGCTGGAGACTGAGATACAGATGTTAAAAGAAAAGTTAGCACCCACGGAGAGCGCGGTTACTGAGGCTGCTAGTAAATTGAAGAAATTACAGGTTAGTTTACCTGAAGCTATGTTAGGTACAGAACAGAGGATAGGAATGAAGAATTAAGAGGAACAAAACAAAGCGCTGGAGGCCGAGATATAGGTGCTAAAGAAGAAACTGGCGCCCAGGGAGAACGCGGTTACGGAGGCATCTAGTAAATTGAAGAAATTGCATGTTAGTTTATTCAATACTTGAAGCTAATGAAAACGACTAGTTCTTTTTATGATTCTCGTCCAATTAGACGAGATTGAATTACATCTCCCTTTCTGCATCCAAAACTTAGCATAACTCCGAGTATGTATTTTTTATAAGCCTGTGGTATCCCACAGCCACCACCACACGGTGGTGGGCTAGGCTGGGAGACTGTTGGGCTGGGCTGGTCTCTTTCTTCCACGCATTCAAGCATGTACTTAATTTTTTTTTATTCACAGGAAAGCCTGAACGACAACGAAATGTACGCCAAATTGAACAAACTCGAAGACCAACTAGCCCAACTCGAGGACCGGAAGACCGTTCTAGAAGAAGACATAGCTTCCATAACCACGAAGGGCGATTATGAGCCTATAAAGAAGAAGGCTTTGGAAGAGCTGGCAGAGTTGAATAAGAAGATCATTGAGGATTTGAATTCTGGGAAGTCTTATTAATTATGAATGGTGAAAACGAATAAAGTGATCGGGAGCGTAAGTGCTTACATTCGCGACCCAGTTGCGTTCACTGACTGTGGTAGAGCCATAAGATGCGCATAGTCTCTTTAAGAATGTCACTGCAAATGCTCTTTTGAATAATTAAACAAAAATCAACCCTATCCGGATAATAATACGGTCCACTATCGCAATAAAGTTGTGGTGGTACTTAATGACTTTTGCTTGTAACCCGACGATATGTATAACATGTCCTCTGGCAATAAAGTTGGTTCATATTTGTATAAGTTGGACATGCCGGCCAAAACACGTAGGTACACTTCAAGGTTTTTAAAATAGATATGTTTACATATTAGTAAGCTACTTGGCCGCTCCGATGAACTATTCAAGTATAACAATGTTATTTTGTAAGGGTGATTAAATGAGAATATAATATTACATAACTTAATTTTATTTCAACAAGTCATATTTTATATCACAGACTAGACTTATAGACCGCGAGCCAGGCGCAAATTTCGTCAGTCATCGCCCCCCGGGCGAAAACTCGTATAGCGGTTAACGGCTATGTATGATGAACCCTCGTGAACGTCAGCTGCCGCTCCGTTGGTGGGTTGAGGAATGGCAGCCACCGAAACGCGTAACACGGTCTTTCCACCGCGATACAACCGGCTGACGATTTGTTTTATTAACAATAGCATCTAAACTATCATCTGACAAAGTATCAAGCGGGAGGCGATGACTAATTTTTTTTTATAGATTTTATTTGCTGCCATTCCTCAACCCACCAACGGAGCGGCAGCTGACGTTCACGAGGGTTCATCATACATAGCCGTTAACCACTATACGAGTTTTCGCCCGGGAGGCGATTGGTCATAGAAATCTGTTCCTGGCCCGCGGTCCATTACAGTACAAACACTACGTTCACTACTAAAAATAATAAGAACTATACAAATTTTACAATACATACAGCGACACTGCAATTTACAACCTAAATTGTTGCTCATAAGACTTACAATTGCAACACGAATAAAAATTAGCTTAAGCACATTTGTTAATTTTACACTGCCTACAATTCATATTCACGCACTGAATTTTGAACTTTATTTCAATGTCCGTTAAACATTACTGACTGCCTCCTGTCTGTCAAGTAATGTAGAAAGTTGTGGTGAAATTGTTATTTTGTTAGCTTTGAGCAGAGCGTAGAGGTTTCTTATGAACTTCTGTGAGGGTCTCACGTCGGATTCCTGCATTTTCTCCCACAGAGCGAGCGCTGATCGCCAGTCGTCTTGACGTTCTGAAATAAGTTTTTGGCGAAAATTTCATTTTTGGTTCAAGCTTTTATCGCTGACTGTACTTTTCTTTCCAAAGGCAACTAATACTCATCGAGACAATTCTAAAAACCCCAAACACAATTAGGTTGCGTTGTTTTATCACAGAGTTCCTATGACCACCTCCTGTCTCCATCATCAGAATAGATCAGCTCGATGGTACCATAATATTGCATTGCCACCCGACTTACATATGTAACTATACAAATTTTCAACTTCATCGGAAACCGGGAAGTGGGTCAATTTTAACTTGCAATATTTGACCCTTACAAACAGTTACATACATATATGGGACATGCGTTCGCATCGACGGCCGGGCGCAACTGAGGCGCGCGCAGGCGGCGCGCTTGTATTTATTCAACGGTTGGAGCGAGATAGAAGACAGGGCGTGCTACTCTCAACAGCAACATAGTGAGATGCTCCGCGGAAGGGTAATCCTGAATTGCTGTATTTTCCACTACCCACCTCATGTATCCGGCGATCGAGAGCGGGATAGAAGACATGCCGTCGCTATCGTTAGATGCGCGATTTACGTAAAAGGGTAGATTAAATTCTACAGTTCTAGGATACCTACCTTTCTGATTTTAATAAAGTATGGAAATACTATATAAGGCGACAATTTATTATAATAAATATTCATTATAAGACTGACCGCTGTTTACCTCACTTCTCCTGCCTGGACCCCTATACATACATACTTACTTACATACGTACATTGCAAGTTAAAAAAGAGCTTGTAAAAAAAGGGTTATTTAAAGCTACATTTGGGTCAAAAACAAAATGTGTTCACGTCTATCCTGTAGACATACCCAAAAGTTAAGGGCTATAAAAGTTAATTACCTGATTTCACCGTTATCCACATGAAAAGGTACTAGGTAGCTAGGTTTGGATAAGTATGATAAAATCATTACCTACATGCCCACAAGCTGTTAACTATTGTCCACTGGAAAGAAAACTGTACAGTTCTGACGAACACACAAGTTCACAAAAGAACACAGTATTGTGTTTGACCCATGTCTAAAGTCTCAATACAGATCATGTAAACTAGGAATAAACAGTTTTCTTTTCCCGAAAAGATAGTGGAATCTTATTTCTACATGACCTTGTAACATTTGTAACTAATTTCCGACAGGCCCCGCTATATTTTGGGTCATGTCATGGCGCATGAATTTGAGAAGCTTAAGTGCTAAGTCAACAACAACATCAGCTGCCGCTCCGTTGATGGGTAGAAGAACGGTAGCCACTACAGCAATGGTAGGCAAGGTGGCTTTCTTTCTCATTTGCAAACCTAGATCTCGTCGATAAACCTAGGAAGTGACTAGTTTTGAAAATACTTACGATGTACACTAAGTATGAGCTCATGAACTTCATCCAAGTCGATTCTACGAGTATCTTTCGCACACTCAGCGATAGTATGTAAGGCAGCAGTTTTCTTCTCATCTGCGAATCGCTCGCAGCGGCAAAGCGTGGGGATAAAACTTGACTTTCGTCGAGAAACTGAAGTGTTATGTAAACGTCAGCTGCCGCTCCGTTGGTGGGTAGAAGAACGGTAGCCACTACAGCAAGGTGGCAGTTTCTTTCTCATTTGCAAACCTAGATCTCGTCGATAAACCTAGGAAGTGGCTAGTTTTGAAAATACTTACGATGTACACTTAGTATGAGCTCATGAACTTCATCCAAGTCGATTCTACGAGTTTCTTTCGCACACTCAGCGATAGTATGTAAGGCGGCAGTTTTCTTCTCATCTGCGAATCGCTCGCAGCGGCAAAGCGTGGGGAAAAAACTTGACTTTCGTCGAGAAACTGAAGTGTTATGTAAACGTCAGCTGCCACTCCGTTGGTGGGTAGAAGAACGGTAGCCACCACAGCAATGGTAGGCAAGGTGGCTTTCTTTCTCATTTGCAAACCTAGATCTCGTCGATAAATCTAGGAAGTGGCTAGTTTTGAAAATACTTACGATGTACACTAAGTATGAGCTCATGAACTTCATCCAAGTCGATTCTACGTGTATCTTTCGCACACTCAGCGATAGTATGTAAGGCGGCAGTTTTCTTCTCATCTGCGAATCGTTCGCAGCGCCGCAGGAGAGCGTCGGGATGAAACTTCACGTTGGGATCTAGGAACATTTTGCGAAGCGTTTTCTTGTAGTTCACATCGGCTAGCGCTCCGATTAGTGTTAGCTGGAAATGAGAATTATAAGAAAAACGTTAAGGCCATTCCATCGTATTGCCGCTGTCACTGTCACATTTCGCAAAAAAGAACGGGAAAGATCATGCGCGCAAAAGTGTCAATTTTGATCGAATTTTGTCGATTTTTATTTATTTAAAAAACGTTACTCGATATTGTAAGGTAACGTTTTTTAAATAAATAGAAATCGAACCAAAACATAGATAGCAGTTATTTTTAAACACTTTTTTTTTCGCGTTTATACGCCCACCCACCACTATTCACGTTCACAACGAACCTATCTTCGCTACCATCACTTATAGCTTATAGTATCTTGCAGTCTTGAGAGAGACAGAGAGCGAAAGAAAGAGAGAAAATAGTATATGGCTTGAGTTTGAAGCGGATCTTGTATATTTGGGGGTATTCTAGTAAGTATTATGTACCTGTACATCGCTAGCTCCGTGTAGTCCGTGTATCCTCTTGTTCACATTGAGTACGGTTTGAGCGAGTTTATTTGCCCACCCGCCACTATTCGCGTTCACAACGAACCTATCTTCGCTACCATCACTTATAGTTTCTAGTGTCTTGCAGTATTGAGAGAGAGAGCGAAAGAAAGGGAGAGAATAGTATATAGCTTGTGTTTTAATTTGGGGGTATTCTAGTAAGTATTATGTACCTGTACATCACTGGCTCCGTGTATGCTCTTGTTCACATTGAGTACGGTTTGAGCGAGTTTATTCGCCCATCGCTACTATTCGCGTTCACAACGAACCTATCTTCGCTACCATTACTTATAGTTTCTAGTGTCTTGCAGTATTGAGAGAGAGAGAGCGAAAGAAAGAGAGAGAATAGTATATAGATTGTGTTTTAATTTGGGGGTATTCTAGTAAGTATTATGTACCTGTACATCACTGGCTCCGTGTATGCTCTTGTTCATATTGAGTACGGTTTGAGCGAGTTTATTCGCCCATCGCTACTATTCGCGTTCACAACGAACCTATCTTCGCTACCATTACTTATAGTTTCTAGTGTCTTGCAGTATTGAGAGAGAGAGCGAAAGAAAGGGAGAGAATAGTATATAGATTGTGTTTTAATTTGGGGGTATTCTAGTAAGTATTATGTACCTGTACATCGCTACCTCCGTGTATCCTCTTGTTCACATTGAGCACGGTTTGAGCGAGTTTATTCGCCCATCCGCTACTATTCGCGTTCACAACGAACCTATCTTCGCTACCATCACTTATAAGTTTCTAATATCTTGCAGTCTTAAGAGAGACAGAGAGAGAGAGAGAGAGAGAGAGCGAAAGAAAGAGAGTGTGATAGCTTGTGTTAGAAGTGGATCTTGGATATTTGGGGGTATTCTAGTAAGTGTACCTGTACATCACTGGCTCCGTGTATCCTCTTGTTCACATTGAGCACGGTTTGAGCGAGTTTATTCGCCCATCCGCCACTATTCGCGTTCACAACGAACCTATCTTCGCTACCATCACTTTTTTTTTTTTTTGTTTTATGAAATAGGAGGCATACGAGCAGACGGATCACCTGATGGTAAGCGATTACCGCCGCCCATGGACACCCGCAACACCAGAGGGGTTGTTATTGCGTTGCCGGCCTTTAAGATGGGAATACGCTCTTTTCTTGAAGGTTTGAAGGTCATATCGGTCCGGAAATACCGCAAGCGACAGTTCAATCCACAGTTTAGCTGTGCGAGGCAGGAAGTTTCTAGAGAAACGCACAGTTGAGGACTGCCAACCATCTAAGTGGTGAGGATGGTAATGTTATCACTTATAGTTTCTAGTGTCTTGCAGTATTGAGAGAGAGAGCGAGAGAGCGAAAGAAAGGGAGAGAATAGTATATAGCTTGTGTTTTAATTTGGGGGTATTCTAGTAAGTATTATGTACCTGTACATCGCTGGCTCCGTGTATCCTCTTGTTCACATTGAGTACGGTTTGAGCGAGTTTATTCGGCCATCCGCTACTATTCGCGTTCACAACGAACCTATCTTCGCTACCATCACTTATAAGTTTCTAGTATCTTGCAGTCTTAAGAGAGACAGAGAGAGAGAGCGAAAGAAAGAGAGAGTGTGATAGCTTGTGTTAGAAGTGGATCTTGGATATTTGGGGGTATTCTAGTAAGTGTACCTGTACATCACTGGCTCAGTGTATCCTCTTGTTCACATTGAGTACGGTGTGAGCGAGTTTATTCGCCCATCCGCTTCTGTTCGCGTTCACAACGAACCTATCTTCGCTACCATCACTTATAGTTTCTAGTGTCTTGCAGTATTGAGAGAGAGAGCGAGAGAGCGATAGAAAGGGAGAGAATAGTATATAGCTTGTGTTTTAATTTGGGGGTATTCTAGTAAGTATTATGTACCTGTACATCGCTAGCTCCGTGTATCCTCTTGTTAAAATTGAGTACGGCGTGAGCGAGTTTATTCGCCCATCGCTACTATTCGCGTTCACAACGAACCTATCTTCGCTACCATTACTTATAGTTTCTAGTATCTTGCAGTATTGAGAGAGACAGAGAGCGAAAGAAAGAGAGAAAGGGAGAGAATAGTATATAGCTTGTGTTTTAATCTGGGGGTATTCTAGTAAGTATTATGTACCTGTACATCACTGGCTCCGTGTATCCTCTTGTTCACATCGAGTACGGTTTGAGCGAGTTTATTCGCCCATCCGCCACTATTCGCGTTCACAACGAACCTATCTTCGCTACCATCACTAATGGTTTCTAGTATTTTGCAGAGCAATTCGTGTTTGAGAGGGGTCTTGTTGTATTTATGGGCGAGGCGGCTGAATTCGTTGACGGCTTCGCGTAGGTCATTGCTGTGGAGAAAAAAAAAGGGAGTTTTGAATGATTCACGGTTAGTTTCACTAAGTCTAGTGAATTATTTATGAGCTCCCGATATTTCGGCGCAGTTACATCATAGATAACCCGCAATAATAATAATATAATATAATCGGGAGCTCATAAATAATACAAAAGGTAATCACGGTCTATATCCTGGTCAATGTCTAGTGAAAAAAAAATGGGAGTTAGAAAAAGGGAATGATTTAAAATGTTGGCATTTTTACTGGAAAGGGGCCCACTGACTATCAGTCCGCCGGACGATATCGGCCTGCCAGTTAGAACAAAAATTTGACAGTTTCGAACAACTGACGGGCCGATATCGTCCGGCGGACTGATAGTCAGTGGGCCCCTTAAGTTGTAGTAAAATCTTTGCAAAAGTCAGCTAGTAATTGTATATCGTTTTAAAGATTATGTTATATCTGTATATTTGTTAATATTTTGGTCCTCATAGTAAAGTTTCTCTCGCCTCTTCTTTTTTCAATTTTTATCAATATGGTCACCCCTAACATTAGCTGCTCCTACCATCTATATGCTGACTATCTGCAGCTTTATACACAAGCAAACGTTAAGGACATGGATCATGCAGTCTCTATCATGAATAGCAATTTAAGCCATCTTTCTGCATGGTCACGTTCTTTTGGGATCGTAGTTAACCCAACCAAATGTCAAGCGATCGTACTTGGGAGCCCACGCATGCTGGCGTTGATGGATTTACATAGTGTAGCACCTATCAGGTTTGAGGATGTCGTGATACCGCTATCACCTAAAGTGAAAAATCTGGGTCTGATTATAGACAGTGGCCTTACGTGGGAACCCCAGGTGTCTGATGTATGTCGCAGAGTGACGTACACGCTGAGATCGCTTTACAGGTACAAAAACTTTTTGCCAATTAGCACAAAGATCCTTCTCGTTCAAGCTCTTGTACTTCCCACTATCGATTATGCTGATGTGTGCTACTCTAATCTAGTTCAAACTTCACTTAACAAACTGGACAGACTGCTCAACAACTGTATTAGGTTTATATTTTGTCTTCGGAAGTACGACCACGTATCAGCTTATCGTAAGCAGCTTAATTGGCTTCCTATTCGTGAGCGAAGATCTTTAGAGACTGTTAGGTACACTTTACTCTCTTCTATTTGATCCCAATACACCAGAATATCTCAGATCCAAATTTAAATTTGTTACTGCTCGCCCTGGTGGTGTTCTCCGTCCCTCCCGTAGCCTTAAGCTTTCCATTCCCCCTCATCGCACTGGTTTCCTGACCAACTCCTATACTGTTCAGGCGACACGCCTGTGGAACGACCTTCCACTCAATATCAGAAAAGCTCAAAGTAAATTCACGTTCAAGCGTATGCTGCGCAAGCATTTGTCTGAAAGATGTAAGTAATGTTTCACAGTAGGTACATGTATAAGTATGTATGTAGATATGTATGTAAGTGTATCATACAAAGTATATGTTTAAGTTTATGATTTAAATATAATAGGTATACTATAATTAGTATTTAATTTGTAAATAGTAGGTAGTGATATCGTTTAATTATTTTCAAATACAGTACAAAGCCTGCACCAACAAACGTCTCTTTTTGGCCCAGTGGTTGACTGGTAGAGAATGCCTTAAGGCATTAAGTCCACCATTTGTACTTATTTTATGTGCAATAAAGTATAAATAAATAAAAATAAATAAAGTAAACAGGATATCTTAAAACTAAAATTCACCACGAATCTGGATTGCCGGTTCATCGTGCTACACATCTGTAGCACGATGAACCGGCCATCGTATTTTCTCGGAAACGTTCGTATTTTTCATGCTACTTCAGTCAACTTCAGTACCTTTTGTACCGAGGCTGACTAAAAATAGCAACACACGTTCGTACGTTTCCGTGAAAATAAGATAGAAAAGAATTGGGGCACTTTCTATGAAAGGGGAGGTGGCGTAAGCGCCATCGACAATAAGGTCCCTTTTTATAGAAATTACCACAATTTTGCACTAGATCTGTACTTACTTATTAAGATGCCATCTGACGAGGGGTCCTAGCATGGCGTTGCTCGGCTGGCAGTATCGTAGCCTTGTCAGTAAGTCTAGCATGCGTTTAACGTCTTCGAGGGTTCCGTGGGTCGCTGTAGCGTCGAGGAGACGAAAGCAGTTCATTGCTATACCACGACCGCCCATGACACGTCTGAAATCAGATTTTAACATATTTTGCGCTGCAAAACTCCCGTAAGACTCATTTTAAAACGGGTCACTCACGTATTATTAAGTGGAATAGCTCGACATGTTTCGACCCAATTTACGAGGACCCTCTTCACGGAGCAACGACACGTCTTCACTGGTCGAGGCGCCGTGTACTGCGGGCCGGCGCCCGACTCGACAGCGGCACGTGTCGTTGCTCCGTGAGGAGGATCCTCGCGGCGGAGATAATTCAAACATTCCTTATCTCGTTTTCTTGGCCATACTTACCATACTTTACTTATTCTATGGTTATGAACAAGTGTTAGGCTTTTGATTGTCACCGTTAGGCTAGACCTAGTAAAACTTAAAAACGATATTAATATTAACAATGAATTGAATGCCTACCTCTCTTTAGATTGTTCTTCAATCACTACAAAGGCCTTCTCCGCGAAGTCGATGACCTTGAACTCGTCCAAGGTGAAGTTGGGTGACGACTTGTTTAAGTCGGCCAAGGCTAGATCGGCTAGCTCCAGCTCGCCGGATTTTACGTGAAGATTTAAATTAACTGTCTAAAGTAAAGAAAACGAAGCGAGATAATTCAAACATCTCGTTTTGATGGCCATAATTACCATACTTTACCTGTTCCGGGTCAGAAAGTATTAAGTTTCCGGTTGTCACCGTTAGGGTGAATAGACCTAAAACTTTTAAAAACGATATTAATATTAACAATGAATTGACTGCCTACCTCTTTTTAGATTGCTCTTCAATCACTGCAAAGGCCTTCTCCGTCTCTTTCCTGCACACCCACATGGTCGCGAAGTCGATGACCTTGAACTCGTCCAAGGTGAAGTTGGGTGACGACTTGTTTAGGTCGGCCAAGGCTAGCTCGGCTAGCTCCAGCTCGCCGGATTTAACGTGTAGGTCGAATATGCCGGCTTTCATGCCGGCTGAGAGAAATATCTGGAAATTGGGAAATACAAAGCGATGTCAAAATTATGATGTTATTTATTTATTTGTAAAAAGAACGCTTTTTTATTTAGGGTTTACCTAAAGCAAGAGCAGGATGGAAGACTGAGCATACTAACGATTTCTAAATAAAAAAGGGGAACATTATTTTTGATTCCAGATTGTATAAGTCAACCCTTTACCGCATACGAAGCCATATATGGCGGATATGATATTCAACTCTATTGACAGCTATTTAAATTCAAATTTAAACAAATATTTTTATTACATACAGGAGGTTAAAATATGCACATACTGACCCCTTCTTTCTGACATTTATCTATAATCTCCCTCGCGGCTGTCAAATTTCCTTCTTTACAATACTGCTGAAGTAACCGCCTCAGAACCCCGCGTGTGTTCATACCCTTAGCCTCCAACTCGTTTAGGTGCGCTTTAAGGCCTTCTTCGTTCATATGTTTCTGAAATAGGAAATATTTATTAAAATAAGTACGGAAAATGGGATATTTATTATTGCTAGCTATATGCTGAAAAAAATACATAAGCTCAGAGGCCTGTAGGCGTCTCGCCATTAAATCCTATATTGAATCTTTGTTTTGACAAACTGAAACGGCTTCTCGAAACTGGTTGACCGTCTCCTCTTTTACAGATTCAAGTATCGTTTATGACAGGTATTAGCAGGCCTATGGAACTCTCCGCGCGAGCTCGGATTTATACCTACGACTCGCTTCCCGCCGGCGGGACTCAAGCTAGCCAGTTGGTTGCCACACACGCTCACGCACGCATGTCACCGCGCGCTATGCCAAAGAAATGTCTTCGTCACGAACAAATAACACAGCTTGCAGTGTGGATGGATGCAGAAACAACAAAATAAATAAATAAATATAGTTTTTTTCCTCTTTCGACGGATGAAGAAAAGTAAGTAGACATTCTCATTATAAGTACTTACTCTACTTACACCTACTGTTATTATTTTTACAAGCTACGTAGGTACTATTAAATTGTTTTAAAGATGTAGGTAATGTTTTTACGACACATTTATAGCTAGATATCTACCTAAGACACCTAAGTATTTGAAAGAAGCGTCGGCAACCCTAGCGTTGTACCGGCGCGCGCGGTGAGGGGAGCGGCGCGCTGAAGGTCACTATATTGTATTTTTGTGTAGGTATCAAAACGGTAGGTATTTGCGTTTTCCTTGAGAGATAAGTATCTGTTCGTAAGAACTATTATATAATCTGTGGTATTAGTAAGATAAGGTAACTAGCCGAATGTGGCAGCTGGTGTGCAAATAATACCCCCTATTCATCCTCTCATCAGTGACAGCTATGATGGCTTATCTATACTAGTTGACAGTCTTCTTTTATTGTTTATGCTGATATTAGATTCACTTATTGTTTATGATATTAGTAACATTAGATAAGTTAACTTACCGGATGCGGCAGCTGGTGTGCAAACAATACCCCCTCATCATCCTCTCATCAGTGATATCTATGATGGCTTATCTATACTAGTAGACTTCTTTTATAGATTCACGTATTGTTTATGATATTAGTAACATTAGATAAGTTAACTTACCGGATGCGGCAGCTGGTGTGCAAGCAACTCCCCCTCATCATCCTCTCATCAGTGATAGCTATGATGGCTTATCTGTACTAGTAGACTTCTTTTATAGATTCACGTATTGTTTATGATATTAGTAAGATTAGATAAGTTAACTTACCGGATGCGGCAGCTGGTGTGCAAACAATACCCCCTCATCATCCTCTCATCAGTGATAGCTGTGATGGCTTATCTATACTAGTAGACTTCTTTTATATAATCACGTATTGTTTATGATATTAGTAAGATTAGATAAGTTAACTTACCGGATGCGGCAGTTGGTGTGCAAACAACTCCCCCTCATCTATCAACCTCTCATCCGTGATAGCTATGATGGCTTCTCGAAACTGGTTGACCGTATCTTCTTTTACAGATTCCGGTACGTGAGTGAGGCAGAAATCTGCAGCTGAAGTGGATATCCTTAAGGGAGTTTTTCTTAGTTCCTAAAAATAAAAGGACGGTGCTAAAAAGGGAAGACTTAGATTATTCCTAAAAGAAATTAAATTATTGTTTTTTTATAATACTACGTCGGTGGTAAACAAGCATACGGCCCGCCTTTTGGTAAGCAGTCATCGTAGCCTATGGACGCCTGCAACTCCAAAGGCGCATGCGCGTTGCCGACCCTAACACTGCAGAAAATATTCTAAGAAAGTATTTTAATATGTTTTTCTTTAATAGAAACATTACTATATAAATTATAACCCGCAATCAATGTAATATGCGAAGGAAAGAAAAAGTGATCAAAACCTCCAGTGCCCAGGGCCGAAAGGCCACAATCCTCTACACTACACTACTAAATAGAAAAGGGGAAATAGCAGTTATTAAAAATTTCAAAACTAACCTTAACAAACTTGAAAACATCACCAAAATCGTTCTTCTTCTTCATAAAGGTACACAAGAACCTGCCCGTCCAGTCCTTACTCTTGTCCGAGGCCTTCTGAATACCATCTTCGAGGATGTGGAGTGAGGATTTGAGGTCGAGACTAATGAGGTAGCCCTTTATGAGGGGTTTGAGGATGATTTCCATGTCTACTTTGCCTTTGAAGAGTTCACCTGGAAAATTAGTTGTGTTCTTTTAATATAACGGATTATTTGTGGTATTTTCTATAAAAAGGGACCTTATTGTCGATGGCGCTTACGCCACTATAAATGATGCTCCAATACAAATACAATGTCGCGCGACGCTGTGCGGCGTAAGCGCCATCGACAATAAGGTCCCTTTTCATAGAAAATGCCCCATTTTACATTATAAGAAAGTTTCAAAAATTTGGTGTTTACCTCTTGAAACATCTTGAAACTTTTTCAACAGATTCTGATTATTTTAAAACTTAAAAATAACTTCTATTAACTTACGACAAACTAGATTTGTAGTCGCAAAAAATAAGTCCATGAAATTCTGTTACATTTCTCAGTGGGGTTGAAATGAGATTATGTGTAAGGTTTTTTTTTTTTTATTAGCCTACTTTGGTGTCCCACTGCTGGGCAAAGGCCTCTACTCGTTTTCTCCACTCGACCCTGTCATCGGCATTTTCCCACCATTTGGGGTAGAATGCGTCCAAGTCGTCCCGCCATCTCCTTTTTGGTCTGCCTGAACCCCGGCCTGCACCGTCTATGGTGCTCCGTGGGTCCCACTCAGTGACCATTTTGGCCCACCTTTCCGGGTGCATGCGACAGACATGTCCCGCCCAGTCCCACTTAAGCTTAGCGGTCTTGACGCCTACATCTGCAACTCTAGTTCTGGAGCGTAGTTCCGTGTTTCTGATTAGATCAGTTCTACGAACACCTAATATACTACGCTCCATAGCTCGCTGGCAAACCTTGAGTTTCGATTTTAGGGCCTCAGTTAATGACCAAGTTTGTGCACCGTAAGTTAGGATGGGCAGAATGCACATGTCAAGGAGTTTGCGCTTAAGACAAGGGTTAAAATCTTAAAATCACTTATTTATACCCCGTAATAATGAAATTTGGCGACAGTACAGTTGTGACCAAAATCCACAATATCCACATCCTCAGCCACACCATTGGGTCTGCCGGGCTAGCACATAATTGGCGCGACAGTATCTCGCCCGCGAGATAGACTATCCGTCCCTCTTTAATTAATACAGTTAGAAAAAGACTGGTAGTCTATCTCGCGGGCGAGATACTGTCGCGCCCCTCCTGCGCTGGGCCTAATTAGGGTAAAACTTAAAAATAATGTAAAAGTAGTTTTGTAGTGACAAAAAAATTGCGAGTTGGGTTGAAATGAGATTCTGAATAGGGTTGAAATCTCAAAATCACTTACATATCTCACTAGCAGCTCTAACTTGCCCCGTATTCAATAAATGCTCCATCATTGGGGTTAATACTGTTGTGACTGAAACTCCAGCATCTTGGAACTTTTTCATCAGATTCTGTGCGGAGGTGAAACTGACGTAGGGTAGAGTGTAGTTTGAAATTGTTTCGTAATCGGGTTTGACGTCCATTTCGATCATTTTCGTTAGGGTGTTCATTATGCCTGAAATGATTTAACATCAAATTATTATATAGCTTTTATCACGGAAATTAGAAAACTAAATACCTAAACGTAATATATGTTATAACAGTTTACTATAAAAATATTCGAATATTTACAGGTGCTTACAATATTTACAGAGTTCCGTCGATTTCTCATCATCAGATCATCAATTTTCTGAAAAACCCCTACCCATTCAACATTTTGAAGTCAGTTATAAAATTAAATTATATTGCTGCCAAAATTAGAAATACCATAAGCGTGCATGTGCATTATGGTAAATTACAAATAAATAAGTGAGGTAAATTATAGAGATGCAACGGATAGTAATTTGGCCGGATACCGGATGTTCGGACTGACCATCGGCCGAATATTCTGTATCCGGCCGCCGAATATTCCGCGGGCGGAACTTTACCTACATTTCGGTTTTTCAGGTGCGCATTGTGCAGGTTTTGACCTGTTTCGTAGTGAACGTTCGCGCGGACTCATTTATAAGTTCTATATGAATGCGCGTGCAAGTGAGTGATGTTAAAATTGTTTTAAAATAATAAACGAGTACGATTATGACCGTGACTGTTTCCTAAATCCAATTTAAAATTGTTTTCTCCGAAATCAAGCAAAGATACTGGATAGTAGTATCCGGTATCCGGCCGGATATTAAAAAAGATACCGGATACCGGATAAATATCCGGATGGATATTTCAAATATCCAGTGCATCTCTAGTAAACTATAAATAAAGATCTTTGACTTTAAAAACGTACCTTTTTCACCGGTATTTTTGGATGCTCGGAGCAAGATCGGCCAGAAGTAGTGAGGGCGTAACGCCTTACCATGCTGTTTCATACGGTCGAAGAGATCTATGGCCAGTAATGCCTTGGGAATATAATAATTGGTATAAGCACTAGAATAGGTATAATATACGTATAAGTAGGTAATTAGGTACATCATAAAGAATAAAGAATAAGAATAAAGATCATTTATTTTCAGCTAAAGGTTACAGACATTCCAGGGGTCTCCGCACTAGGCAGTGCCTGTATCGCGGGGAACCAATTATAATTTAAATATCAGACTTTGTTACAATTAAAACTACAAACTAAGGCTTAATCTAGACACAATATTGAAACTAAATTTTGTTAAATATGGCTTCTGTCTCGGCATAATTTTGTGAGTGCAGCAGTTTGAAAAGCAGTTTTTTCGCTTCCATTTGTGTGCAATCCCTGAGGTTACATAGTTTATTTATAGCATTGTATGTAGACGCCCTGATGCGTTCCCCAAAACGTTTGCCAAAAGCTGAATTTACTCTTGGAACGGGTAAATTGAAGACGCGTTTTTGTGATAATATATTATACTCCTTTGATACTTTACACGATTTATGTGTTTGTAAGCAAATTTTGTGTATAAACAGTTGACGAACAGATAGAACTTTAGCCTGAGCAAAGAGATCAGCAGTTGGAAAACGAAAAGGTTTTTTGAACATTACTTTCAAGACTGAACGCTGCGCTCTTTCAATTTCTAACATGGTAGTCTTTGCTGCACTGCCCCACACTGCATCATAAGTACTAACATTAATTATGCGCCCTACCCGGGTGTCATGTACTAACTACATTCTATATACTAACATCTTCTGTAATGAACATGACTGACATGAATGTGAAATAAATGAAAATGAAAAAAATAGAATTTTCAATATATTATTATGGCTGAATTATGTGAGGTACTAAAATGACTGTTTGTTTGGGCAGGTCTTGGTAATCTGTCATTTAATTTTCAGTAGGTATCTGTGATATAAAAAAACCGTCCATTTGCGAGTCGGACTCGCGCACGAAGGGTTCCGCACCATTACACAAAAACGGCAGGAAAATCACGTTTGTTGTATGGGAGCCCCACTTAAATATTTATTTTATTCTGTTTTTAGTATTTGTTGTTATAGCGGCAACAGAAATACATCAGCTGTGAAAATTTCAACTGGAGCTATCACGGTTCATGAGATACAGCCTGGTGACAGACAGACGGACAGATAGACAGACGGACAGTGGAGTCTTAGTAATAGGATCCCGGTTTTACCCTTTGGGTACGGAAGCCTAAAAAGTGTAGGTTACCTATGTGACTTTGCAGTTTTCGTAAACACTTCATAAAAAGGCATTCAGGGGATAAATGCTTTATCTACATCCCTACATTCCCTACTCTTGTCCGAAGATTTGTAGGATAATGTACGCGGTAGATTTGTAGTAAAATATTTTTTTTTCTGAGATTATAAGCAACTACAAAACGTATATGAATAAACTGGTTTCCTAACTACACTTCAACGATGTAAAAATCAGCTAAAAGTGGAAGTGATTCACGGTGAAGTTATTAATATGATAAGGCTCACAATTGTAAAATTAATTGACATATTTGTACCTACACTACCCAAAACTTTAAAATAATGTAATTTATCTCATGTAATTAAATGTAATTTAATTAAATTTTTGACGTGTAATATGTAACAATATTATTAATAAATGAGTATGAGTGAAAAAGTGAAGTGAAAATTCATCAGCATACCCCGGAATTTTGTTGGGAATGTTTTCTCACTACACTAGCCATAAAATGTGGTATTTTCTATAAAAAGGGACCTTATTGTCGATGGCGCTTACGCCATTATAAACGATGCTCCGATATAAATACAATGCCGCGCGACGCTGTGCGGCGTAAGCGCCATCGACAATAAGGTCCCTTTTCATAGAAAATGCCTCAAATAGGTAGAAACTGTAAAAAAAAGAAACTATTTGAACATTTCTAAGCCCGTTTAGAGCTTACTACCTATTTTTTATTTATAGTTTGGTAACTATTCTACAATAAACAAAGACTTGAAATTGAAATCATACCCGCACCAAAAATCCGCGGTATGCTCATCAGGCAAACGAGGTAGCTTATTATAAGTACAATCAGCCAACCTTCAACCGTAAATTGTCAAAAACCGTCTGAGATAAGTGAACGATATTTACCTTGCCCTGTTGGAGGGCGCATTCAGCCGCGTTTTGTATCGCTATAGGATTTCGACCGGATGACATCAGCTGTTCCGTCACTATACTTAGCACTCCTGACGGCTGAAATATGATTAAAGTTGGTCAGCGTCGTAGACATATCAATACATAGATGTGCCCAGTTAAATTAAGGGTTTCACCTCGGAACGAGAGATAATAAGCTGGAAATTCGTATACACCTTCGTTATGACGTATTAAAGGTTCTCTTAAAACTCGACGCATATATCGTGTAATGACGCGTTATTCAAGGTCAAAAGTTATAAAATTCGGTTTTTCGCGGATATCAAAATTTCTATAGCTCCCATGTTATTTACATGTAGGTAAGAATTGTAGACCATAAAATTTGCGACAAGTTAGATATCAAATATTTTTTCATGCGATTAGCCGTTACCAAAAAGTCATCGTTCAATTTTTTGCTCTGAAGAGCTCACAAGATGGCGCTGGTAAATAAGTTCTAATACATATTTGAGGGGGTTCTCAGAAAAAATGGTACCATTTACTTTTTTACGAAAAACCATCAACTTGGGCTATTAGAATCACGAGTACTATTGAATGAGACAAAGAAAAAAAGTGTCCCCAGTTTTCCATACAAATTTTGGGTGTTTTATAACGGTCGATACAAAATGTATGTGAAAATGCGTTACAAAACTGTCATTTTTTGGGGACATATTTTTATTTCTTTTTAAATCGATAGTCTCAGTAGAAATAACGCAAATGTTGATGGATTTTCGAAAAAAAGTAAATGTTATACTTTTAAGTGAAAATGACCTTGAACAGAACAAAGTGAGAGTGAGTGTTGTTAAAAACGTCATATCATATAGACACACTTTCTACAGACACAATATTTCTCATTGCAAATGTCATGCATAGTTAGCTTGGTTAGACTCTAAGACCCAGGCCAATTTTTGCGCTTGGAACTTTTTATTTTATTTCTATAAGTTTAAAACTCGAAATGAATTTGTACTTGTACATATACGCGCGGACTTACGAGGTCAAAGAGCTCACTAGGTGGCGCTGATAAATAAGTTTCAATCACAGATTACCTTATTTTCTAGAAGAAAATTAGGTGGTCTGTGGTTTTAATCTACGTACTCCTCTCGAGGAGCTCACTAGATGGCGCTGAAAAATATATTTCCACTTACAATTCCAGCTTTCACACAATCCCTAACCAAGCTTCGTCCGTGCAATCCTTGGTCGTCCTTCGGCCCAAATGATGGCAGCGGAAGACATTTGTAAATCTCCAAGGCCACTAAAGGATGATTCTGGTAGACTAATAATGTGCAGACGCTTTGCATGTATGGAGATATTGATGGGGTTTTTAAAGTTGTGTCTGGTAGGTAGCGGAGAATCTGGAAATATAACATCCATAACATAGGAACAAATATCCATGGACAAAAAACATTCGGATTACTATTGGCTATGAGGGCCGTAAAAACGGTAACAAGTCCAGATTTTTTTCAACCTCAGCCTATTTAAAACGGATTTTATAAGAAAAGGGTAAAATGGAAACAAATAGTTTTATTTACCTTTTATTATTTCGTATAAGAATTTTAAACTTTAATTAAGCTTTTGGCGACAGGTTTCGGATTCGTCGGGAATCCTTCCTCAGGTACGAGTGTACTCCGTGCACTGCCCGCGCCGCCCGCCCCGTCGCTCGTTGCGCGCGCGCTGATAGGGCGGGGGCGGGGGCGTGGGGCAGTCGTCAACAACAAACAACGAATCCAAAAGATGTCGCCAAAAGCGATTAAAAACAATAGTGAGTGAAACCGTACTGATCTAAATATTTTTTGTCATTCCTGTAAAACTTAATTTTACAAAGTATTAAAATGTATACCTTAGGCACCAATTTATACATCTTCCCAGCAGCCAAACTCTTCACAATCTCCATAACGTGACTCTCCTCAAACTGATGTCCATTCTGACGTGCCACCTCCATCTCTTTCAGCAAAAGGTCTCCTTTCTTGTTGAACGCTAACGCTCGAGCTATATATGTGTGGGTGTCTATGGTGTGCTCGAATTTGAGTGATTTCATCATTGTTAGGATTTCTTTGACGTTTTCGTAGTTTCTGAGGAGAAATTAATGTTATGAATAAAAAACCTGATTTTGTTGATATAGCGAAATAAGCTGAATGTCCAATAAGCTTTTAAAGTTATAGTGTGATAGACTACAAATACAACTGTCCCATTGTATTTATTAACCTTTAGATTCTAAAGGTTAATAAATACAATAAAATATGAATAAATACTTTAGATTCTAAAGGTTAATAAATACAATGGGACAGTTGTATTTATAGTCTGTCACACTATAACTTTTTTATTTATTTATTTTTATACCACGTCGGTGGCAATCAAGCATACAGACCAAGTTTAAAAGCTTATTGGACATTCAGCTTATTTCGCGATATAACTATATATGTTATATTAAAAAATGTCACTCACGCGCCAAGATCATTGGCGTTACATTGACAGCATAAGTAATAACAGTAATCTTATATGTAATTTTTTTTTTAATTTTTTATTAACAGTAATCATTTGACCACTCTCCTTTCCAACCCTTGTTGACAGTCTGAACGCCATGGATATTATACATAACACGACATTGTAAATATTATTTTTTAATACAGTTGCTCAAAAAGTGGTACTTTTTGTGGCTGCGTTTGTATTAAAAAACGTCGTTTACAACACGTGTGAAATGTCTTTTTACCACTAGTACCGAGGTATCTTGCCACGAGCTGAAAGCGAGTGGCAAGATACCTCGGTACTAGTGGTAAAAAGACATTCTTTTCACACTAGTTGTAAAATGTACTAATAAAGCATGATTGATAATCAACTGAAACTGTAGGCGTCTTTTAGATGTCTTTGGCGGTCAGGTCAAGCAGTGCAGTTTACATTTAATTTGGTAGGAATAATAAATATTAATAATTCTAAAATAATATAAATATAATAATAAACTTACTCAGCTTTACCCTCACACAATATAAGTGAGTTGAAAACACTCTCAGTGGCCGGCAAACCTTGGTTCTTCATGTTGGCTAACACTTCAGTAGCCTGGTTTATGTCTCCTGCCTGAAATGATTAAGATTAAGAGATGCAATGGATAGTTGTTTGGCCGGATACCGGATATTCAGCCTGATCATCGGCCGAATATTCGGCCGGCGTTACTGATGCTTGATGCTGACTTATGACACTTTTGACCTGTTTCGTAGCGAACGTTCGCGCGGACTCATTTCTAGGTTCGAAATGAGTGCGCATGCAAGTGAATGGAATATTTAAATTGTTTTAAAATAATTAACGAGTACGATTATGACCGTGACTGTTCCTTAAATCCAATTTGTTTACTCCGAAATCTAACAGTTACTATCCGGTATCCGGCCTGTTAATATTTCACTATCCGGTAGCCGGCCGTTTATGCCGGGTACCGGATAGTTACCGAATATCCGGTGCATCTCTAATTAAGATCTATGTCATATAAGAATACAAGACTCAATTTAACTCTCATTGACATTCTCCACATAGACAGACAGACAGCTAGAGAGAGACAAACAGCAAAGTCTTAGTAATAGGGTCCCATTTTTACCCTTTGGGTACGGAACCCTAAAAACGATGAGTACTTTACCTCTCCAAGTGCTCTCAGTATTAATTCATAAGTGGTATTATTTGGTATCACAGGAGCCATGGAATCAATAAATGCACTTGCTTTGACACTCTTTTTGTTGTCTATATATACACGGAGCAGCTCATTATAGTGCTCGACAGTGAACTTTGTGTGAGGCCTGTAAATACAAATAGGGATAAATCATTTGGTAAATTATGAAAGTAGAAATGCCACTTAATAAATAACTGACTACACCAAAAACTGGATGCAGTGAATAAGCATGACCTATGTTACATTTTGTTGCATAAAAGGTGCATCAATCTATACTTTAAAACAATGTAGAGCGTCCTCAAAGTAGACCCCAGATGCGTTGGGACGACGACATTAAGAAGACTGTGGGGAAACAGTGGCTCCAAGTCGCACAGAACCGCGACGAATGGCGCAAAATGAAGGAGGCCTACACCCAAAGGGTAGAAAAAGGCTAAAAAGAGAAAGAGAGAGAGAAAGAGAGAGTAGTGTAGGTAATACTGCAGTATTACATTATTACTATAGATCTCACTTACGGGGGTGACATCGTTACTGAGTAACGAAACCCCATCCTTAAAAAATATATATTATAGATAATAAAAAAAAACTTTTTCTGGGCGGTTCTTAACTAAAACCCGCCATTTTCATTTTAACTTTGTCATTTATGCCCATTATTTTAATGATAATCACAGACATACCATTTTTTGTCATTTTAGAAGACCAGGGGAGACTGTACTTTTTCTATGTAATACAGAGAGAAGGGTCTCCTGATCTCTTCAAAAACAAAAATAAATCGAAATTTTGACCAGCCGTGTTACAAATTCGAACAAATTAAAGTGTAATGATTTATTTTTTATTTTATTATTCGTTACCCTACTTGGGTGTCCCACTGCTGGGCAAACGCTTCCCCTCGTTTTTTCCACTTGATTCATTTAAACTATTTTAAACAAGAATTCATACCTCCACTGAATGAAAACTGGCCAAGTGCGAGTAAGACTCGCACACGAAGGGTTCCATCCCATAAGCCAAAAAATGTCAAAAAAATCATGTTTGTTGTATGGGAGCCCCACTTACATTCTGTTTTTAGTATTTGTTGTTATAGCGGCAACAGAAATACATCATCTGTGAAAATTTCAACTTTCTAGCTATACACTTCATGAGATACAGCCTGGTTACAGACAGACGGACAGACAGACAGTCTTAGTAATAGGGTCCGGACCACATTTTTACACTTTGGGTACAGAACCCTAGAAACAAATAAATTAAATATATACATAGTCATGATTTTTGCACCCATACACATTTTATGGTGCCATTCTTTTAGTTTCATAAAAAAACAAAACCAAACTACAAAAAAGTCAGAATAGAAAGTGTTTTTACTTGATTGCAGCCCACACCTCCTCAGCTAGTGCTATCCTCGTCGCAGCCGACTCATCAGGAAGCAACTCCGTACAACACTGCAGTAGTAACAGCCCCTGCCTTTTGCTTGAGAAATTCAACTCTTTCACTTTCCCGATCACTCTAGCTAAATCATTTTTATACACTCTGTTCTTCTGGTGAATATCCGACGACAGCCCAGCTATCATTTTCTCCAGTAACTCATCTGAAGATCTCAATATTTGTGATGTTACAGAATTTACTTTTTCTCCAGTCCCCGATGCAGCCCATAGATCTTTAGTAGTATTGGCAACGTCGGTTAATACTGTAGTATCATTAGACCTGTAAATAATTTCAAGAATCAGCAATCAGGCTCGTTTAATATCAATAAAGTACAGGAAATATAATCAAAACATAACCTTGCTTTGCTAAAGTTGCATTGGCACGAGCATTGCGAGGGCAAACGTTTTTCGTGAAGCAAATACTTTCTAAATAAAAGTGCTCTTGATGAGGCACTGGTAATTTTTAAACAATTTCTGGTCAACATTTTACGTTTTAAATTTTTTCAATCCCTAAAATCGAAATCAAAATTAAACATCAGATCTGATCTGACATCTGTCAAACTGAAACAGATCAAACCGGCATAAACAAACTAAACGAAGTGTCAATCGGGTGCCGCTCCAAAACGACTGTGACTTATCGCATCAATATCCACTTTACATAAAACAAAAATGCGAATATTCAAATTTTCTATGAGACGATATCCCTTCGCGCCTATATTTTTTAAATTTGCCGCCTTTTTTTACTGACAAGATTTGCTTAACACTTATAAAACATAAAAATGGGTAGTCTTTCTTACAATGGCAACAATTCTATACGTTTATGGTTTTTATTCCCTCAGGTTGTCACTACTGCATGATGCAACTTCAAGTCGTTGCGCGTAACGCATTTCCAAACACGTGGCGCTAGTGTTCTATCCATTCTAAACAAGATTGTCAAATTGTCAATCGTGCGGATTCGTGCGTAAATGTGGAGTGTTTTGTGTTGTGAGTGAATGGTGCTTGTGGGGTCTTGGAAAATTATTGCCTATTGCTGCTGTTATGTGGTAAGTTTTCTAGTTTGTACTATTTATTTGCATTATTTACGTTTTTGTTCTGAGGTGAAACCAATAGGAAAGCACGGCCGCCATACATTGAGTGGCTGTCATCAGCCGTTATTTGACCGCCATCGCCCAAGCTACCGACAGCGACTCCGCCTTTTTCTAAAAAGCGTTGCAATTACCGCAGAATTTATCGACTAGTTTGACTCATTATGTAGGGTTTTTTGATGTTACTATGTCAGGTTAAAGTTTTTGATAATTATTTCCGCATGAGTTAAACTTTAAAGTTTACAAAGTGATGTTGCCGCCTCTGCGATGGATGATTCACGTCACAATGCGATTATTAGAATCACTCCAATATTTTACCACGCTAATAATTCGTACTGACGGTTGGTCGAGTGATTATGCGAGTATGTATAGCAAGATAATGAATGAATCGGTTACAAATACCTTGGAATCAATTGCTACTTGACATTCTCTGCTGCACGAAGCTGCCGGTTGTTATGCTAATGTGAATTAAGAAATTGCCGTGTATTGGCCGTAATTCTGAATAGATGAATTGTTAAATTGAATGTTATATGGATTCTACTTGAAATACACCCCCTAAACATGAATTGAATTGTTTTAGTAACCAGTATCTAATAGGAATTTGTAAATTGTTCTTTAGAACAGGAGAAAGCTGATACTTTCAGTCAACTTCATGAGAAATTCCTTACCATTACCATTGACAAATCTACACAGTGTTTATTATGCTTTTATTACAAGAAAATAACCTACAGTACCTATACCACATTATATCTTAATTAGTGACGTTTTCAACCAAAAGGTACCACATTGTCGCTTGTCGATAAGGTTGATTTCGAATTGAAGCTATATGGAAATATCGCCTTATTGACAAACGACAATAAGTAAGTACGACCCTTTTGGTTGAAAATGGCACATTTAGTGACATCTTAACCAGGTACACAAATATCTACCTTTTTTGCTTTATACCCTGAGCTAGCAACCCGCCCCGGCTTCGCACGGGGTGTAGTATTTAGTATCAGCATTGCACCTGTGCAAAGCCGTGGCGGGTCGCTAGTTATACATATAAACCTGCCTCTTGAATTACTCTATCTATTAAAAAAAACGCATCAAAATCCGTTGTGTAGTTTTAAAGATCTAAGCATACATAGGGACAGACAGATAGCGGAAAGCGACTTTGTTTTATACTATGTTATGTATTGATGACGTTATAAAGGCATTATTTTGTCTATATCACTACAGAGCCTGAATACATGCCTAATAAAACTTACATAAACTAAATAGTAAATGCTAACGAACTTAAAAGATGGTTACCCGTAGTAACTATGTTCGGGTCATTAGTTAATGGGTATCATTGTCCATTAAAGTTATCAGTCAATGTCACTTGAGTGCTTTTCTGCTTATCATGCTTAACAATTGTGTTTTTTACTAACGGCTAATTTTGTCAATTTTTTCCACAATTTCCGTAATATGTTAGTGACTCATATAAATTTGCATTATGCGAGAAAACTATTATCAAATTTGTCGATTTTGTTGCTCTTAGGAAGTTACTCATAATCATACCCTGCAACGGAGCCAGCACATCTGTAGCAGTTATAAATGTCACGGTTTTTACAACTCTACAAACTACTACTACGGACAAATTAAAGTACAAAAAATATTTTCTTCATTGTTTTCAAACACTATTTTCTAACAACGAAAATTTGTTGTTGTCCTTTGGCATCCCAGAGGTGCAAAGGGCCTTCACAAGCTTGCGCCACGCCTTCCTATCTTCAGCGACTCTTCTGGCCTCGCTCCAGCTCAACCTGACCGCTCGTAGCACAGCACAGCACACACACACATTGAAACGCTTCTAATATTGAGATCGACATGTTCATTTATTTTCTAGTTATATCGGAAGAGGGTCAATACAGTTCTCGTTCTCTTTAAATTTTATTAATCTTAAGTATAATAAAGTTTAAGCAAAATATTTCATAATAATCGCCAACCCTGACATAAAACTGTCATATGCCACTGTTTTGCTAGTTCCGTTGCGAGTTTGCTGATAATAATGTTTTGATAAGCTTGGCGCTGACGCATTTTCATAGTAAAGACTTTTAGGTCAAGGTATTACTACCTTTTAAATAAAGAAAACAAAACATATATATAAATAAAATAAAAATAATAATAAATAATAAATAAATTCATTTATTTCAGATACATGATCCATAATTACAACTATTTACACAAACAACAATCATCAATAAAATTATAATTAAAATTAGAAAAAAAAAAAAAAAAAAACATTAAAATTCAAATCAATAAAAACTAAAATTAACACTAATATCATAAAACTAACGATTCAGTTAGACGCCCTGTGCAGCTTATCCCAGTGAAGCTGGAAAGGGCCGTCTAGGCGCTCTGCCACCGTCTGAAGGAGGCTATTCGGGCTGCCGCGCAATAAAATATAAAAAACATATTGAACTACCTACTTAATGTCAATGATGATGGTGTGAAGGGGGTGGATGGCGGCAACATGCAGCGCGTGACCCATATGGCTTATGACCGCACACTATGGAGACGGAGCATACATGGTCGCGATCCTCAGCAATGACTGCAATGAGGGACCGAGGAAGAAGAAGACTTAATGTCAAATTTTAATTTAATTATTATCCTAGACTGATCTGATATAATGATATTTTGTGTTTAAGTCATAAAGGATATTTTAAAAACGAATAAGTTTAATTCAGCAACTTGTTGTGAGAGAGTAACATTACAACATTTAAAACATTAAAAAATAACGTCTACAAGCAAATTTTGAGGTAGGTACGTATTTTTATTGCTACGAGCTACATGTTTTTAACACAATTAAACAAGAAATTTATATTTTTTTTTTATTTGAACTTTTACCTACATACAAGTTTGAGAACAAATACAATTATTTTATTAAATATTTTGATTTGTGTTTTTTAAAGTAGTCACACTACTATATATAAATTAAAAACTGTAATAGATGTCATATATTAAAGAAAAAGTGACAAAGCCCTCCAGTGGAGGGCTTCGTCACCTTTCCTTTAATATATGACATCTATACAGTTTTTTTTTTTTTACCTAAATACTCAAAATAACCCAAAAAATACTAACAATATCATTCGAACTATTCCAAACACAATAATAAACTAATATCTCTAATTCTGTTTGCTTTTCAAATAAATAAAATATCCAATTTTTTCGATACCTTTTTTTTATCTCTTTTTTTTATTATTATTATAAACTGATCGGCGATTGGCCCTAGTCACACCTGATGGAAAGTGAAGACAGGGCCTAAGATGGAGCTCACCGGTTCAGTAACAGCCTATTCACTCTTGTTTTAAAGAGACCGAGGTGGGAGGTGGTTTTTATTGAGGCTTTGGACACTAGGAGGTGAACATGTCAGCCTCATGGGTATTCCGATACCTTAAAGTGTATATTCCAGGTATTCCAACATACAAGCACATATGACATTGCTTTAAAGGGGCCCACTGACTATCAGTCCGCCGGACGATATCGGCCTGTCAGTTGTTCGGAACTGTCAAATTTTTGTTCTAACTGACAGGCCGATATCGTCCGGCGGACTGATAGTCAGTGGGCACCTTTAAGGTAAACTGCCGTAAGGTATTTAAGTATATCAGGACACCTGCTTGTCTCATGTTAATATACCTGTAACATTATCTGATAACGTAAAACAAGGATGCTAAGGTTAATGAAGTCTTATCTACACTAAGCTAGATAACTGTCTGTCTAAAGTCAAAGTAATGTTTTTCTAGTTTGACAACCTCGTACCCTAGGGTAGTAATACTAGTAATGGCACCTTAAGATGCTGAAGGTTCTAGGTTTGATCCGATATAGCGTGTTTTGTGTTTATTGCAAAAAAAAATAATCCTGTTACAATTTTTTTTTTCTAAATGTGACGTTTTCAAGAAAAAGGTACCACATTGTCGCTTACCATAGGGCGAAAATTGCTTGTAGTTTTATACGAAAAACCTGTCAGAGCGTTTTATTTCATCCTTCAAACATTTTGCTTGAAAAGGACACAAATTTATACATAGGTATCAAGTTATTTATTTATTTATTTTACATTATAATTACCTAATGTAGAATTGTGGACTAAGGTCACAGCTTTTTTAGGGTTCCGTACCCAAAGGGTAAAAAAGGGACCCTATTACTAAGACTCCGCTGTCCGTCCGTCCGTCTGTCACCTGGCTGTATCTCATGAACCGTGATAGCTAGACAGTTGAAATTTTCACAGATGATGTGTTTCTGTTGCCGCTATAATAACAAATGCTAAAAACAGAATAAAATAAATATATGTCGGGGCTCCCATACAACAAACGTGATTTTTTGCCCGTTTCTGCGTAATGGTACGGAACCCTTCGTGCGCGAGTCCGACTCGCACTTGGCCGTTTTTTTGTTTTTTGTAATACAGATTTAAGATATATTATAACAATACCCCCCTGACCCCCCTCCTACAATATAGAGGGGATTTAAATCTTCTCGGGGCAGAGGCTTTATTTGACGTTCATAAGCGCATTGTAAAATACCTACTTGAATAATAAACTATCTTTATCTTGCGAGGAAGCTGCCAGCTCTACGTTCGCCGGTGACGTCCCTTATCTTATTAAATATTATTTTTAATCAGTGTGCCCTTATTAAAAATTTTAACAAACATGATCTTTAAATTTTATATTAAAGGAACATGATCTTTGTTGACCAACAAGTCCAACAACGTCTAGTTGTCTCTGATTTGTCAGTCTCAGAGACGATGAAATGAGGCCAACTGATATATGTGGGTGATTCACAGATCATTTCCCTATTGGGCTCGTCCATAATCATGTGATCATATTTGACCTACTTTTAAACTTTATTTGGGTAAACACAGGCGGATTGTTTTAATATGAGAAGGTTGTTGAGTTATTTATGTTTTTGGCTGTAAAAAATGTACGCGTGATGTCTTCTTGAACCCCCCTCCCTCCCTATCGTGATCATTCGTGATATTTTTCGGTTATAGGTGATAATGGTGTTAGTTCAAACCTATTTAGATACCATTAAGTCCCCGAAAAAGCCTAGTGCTTTCTTCTGCGGAGTTCCTTCTAATGCTAACACACTGTTGAAAGGCGTAGGATGCTATTAAATAGTATCTCGTACGACACGGCGGCATAATCTTGTATAAGTAGAACTCAAGACAGCTTATCCCAAAAACAATAACGGTAATAGAAAAAGGCGCAAACCTTTGGACATTTTGTGGATTGCGACAATAGCCACATAGGGTCCACACAGCGCATACGCGCGAGGCAATTTCCTCGCGCACAAAACGGCCAGTGTAGACGTGCCTCGGCAGAGGCGTGTGTTGTATCGACATTTTAGAAGCACATATTAAATATATTAATAACGGGCCACTCACGTGTTTTAAGTCGAAAACGCTCGACAACACGTATTGGATTCGGATTCGACTCACTATATACGTTTCGATAAGGTAACTGTGCTGGCGAAAGAAAAGTTTGTGATTCAGCGAAAAGTACGGGAGGCTATCGAAATTGGTCGTCATCCGAATTTTAACCGTGATTGTGGTTGGTCAGTGCCTCCGAGCTGGAAAACTGTTTTGGGTAATACGTCGGTGGACAGTGTGGACGAACCATTAGCGAATGACGTAGTGAGTGTTGTGTGCAACCCATCATTTGACAATAATGCCGTAAACGAGGGTAGTTTCTCGCCCCCCCTGCCGCCACCGGCGCCCGCGCCTAGTCATCGGGCGCGGAGGGCTGCGGCCCGCAGTCTGCGCCGGTCCGTCACCGTCGACGCAAGCTCCTGATGACGCTCCTCGGTACGGAGTGAAACATGTCGAGCGTTTTCGACTTAAAACACGTGAGTGACCCGTTATTAATATATTTAATATGTCTGTCTTACGGAAGTTTTGTTATTAAAATTTTAGAAGCACGTCTACACCGACCGTTTTGTGCGCGAGGAAATTGTCTCGCGCGTATGCTCGATCTGTGTGGACCCGGCTAATCAATCAATCAATATATTTTATTTCAGACTAATGTCCACAGTGTTAGTGTACATTCCCTTAAGCCTATGTTAGTTAAACCTATACTAACTTATAATAACTTATAAACTAAGCCTCTGGATCCCATATGTACATTGTCCCAATGTTTCCAGAAGTCACTAATGAATATAATTTAGAAAAAAAAAGCAACGTGGCAACGCGGCATGCGTGATGGGCTCCTTTGCATCTGGAGGGGCACGGGGCGCATTTTGTGAATAGTTTTTGTGTTGTTCTAGTTTAGGTTAAGATTTCTGTAATATAATAAATATATACAATGTAACATTGACGTAAAATGTATTGTACCATTTTATCAGTAAATAAATAAATGAATGAATTTAGAAATTAATTGAAAAACATTGGAAACAACACTACTTTAAAACATATTTGTTCTATTTTCGAGTTACAACTGTTTTGCAATGGTTTTGCGATTTTTAGGGTTCCGTACCCAAAGGGTAAAAACGGGACCCTATTACTAAGACTCCGCTGTCCGTCTGTCACCAGGCTGTATCTAAGAAACCGTGATAGCTAGACAGTTGAAATTTTCACAGATGATGTATTTCTGTTGCCGCTATAACAAATACTAAAAAGTACGGAACCCTCGGTGGGCGAGTCCGACTCGCACTTGGCCGGTTTTTATTATGTTTAAAGAAAAGAGTAACGCTTCATAAAGCATAGTGTATGTGCGGTAATCTTACTAACTAGAATTACACGCATCACGCGACCCTATACCTATGTCCACACTGTTAATTGATCGAGTGATCCTGAACCTTATTGAAAAGGCTTAAGGTTCTCTGATGGTCAGTTAAACTGTTAGTACTCATCATAGGAATGCTGCTCACATTCGTGTCACTTTCTGAATTTCCATTCTCACTCGACCCAGTTGGCGGTGTTCTTCGGTCGATAGTTGAACTACTGACATGATGTGGCATTTTAAAGGTCAATTGGGGCATTTTCTATGAAAAGGGACCTTATTGTCGATGGCGCTTACGCCGCACAGCGTCGCGCGGCATTGTATTTATATCAGAGCATCGTTAATAAAGGCGTAAGCGCCATCGACAATAAGTTCCCTTTTCATAGAAAATGCCCCAATTAGGCGTTCGGTATTCTAGCGCTTGCTAATCCAGCACACCAAGTAATCTAGAAATTAGCGACTAAGGTGACTCGCTCTATAATCCGGCAGTTTAGGTACACAGCCGAACACCGGATTACAGGGCGGTTGTATTTGATATATAGGCCAGACTTTCGCATTTATAATATTAGTATGGATTATGTGTCGTTTTCAAGCTAAACGTACCAGTACCACGTTGTCGCTTGCCATAAGGACGCTCTGACAGGTTTTTCATATAAAGATACTAGCAATTTTCGTCCTTATAGTAAGCGACAATGTGACCTTTTGATTGAAAACGTCACATGTACTGGTTAAAGCCGCCGCTGACTGTACGACACGGACGGAAGCACGTCCCGTACACTGATTATGCGTCATAGATCACCAGTAATCAGAAGCGGAATTAATCTGCAGTTTCCATTTAAAATGTTAATGTATGTTTTCTATGAAAATGGACCTTATAGTCGATGGCGTTTACGCCGCACAGCTTCGCGCGGCATTGTATTTATATCGGAGCATCGTTAATAATGGCGTAAGCGCCATCGACAATAACCACATATTACCGGCCAATCTAAACAAGTCGGCCTAGTCTCACAGCTCAATAAAGTAAAAAACATCCATAATTTAGCATACCTAAATATCCATAAATATGTTATGTGAATATTTATAAGAAATCATGTAAATTTAATAGTCTATCATTTAAAATTTCCATTTAAAAGTAAATAAATAACTGTTAATAAATTAGGCCTAAACACACACACTTCGCACAGCTAAACTGTGGAATGAACTGTCGCCTGCGGTATTTCCGGACCGATATGACCTTCAAACCTTCAAGAAAAGAGCGTATTCCCATCTTAAAGGCCGGCAACGCACTTACAACCCCTCTGGTGTTGCGGGTGTCCATGGGCGGCGGTAATCGCTTTCCATCAGGTGATCCGTCTGCTCGTTTGCCTCCTATTTCATAAAAAAAAAAAAAAAAAAAAAAGGCCTAAACCGGATGGCCGGATTCAGGCCAATGAGCCACTTAAATGTTTGAATGAACTACAAAATGGCTGATACAGGAAAATCACGCAAGTTATAAGTTTTGACGAACGGTCTGGCCTAGTGGGTAGTGAACCTGCCTGTGAAGCCGATGGTCCTGGGTTCGAATCCCGGTAAGGGCATTTATTTAGGTGATGAACACAAATATTTCTTCCTGAGTCATGGGTGTATTTTATATGGGTGTAGTATACATGTAATTTATCTCTATGAGCATGTATATCGTCGCCTAAAGCAGCCATAGTATAAGCTTTGCTTAGTTTGGGGCTAGGTTGATCTGTGTAAGATGTCTCCTGATATTTATTTGTGCCATTCTCAATCAAAAGGGTACTTATTGTCGGTTGTCATTAAGGCGCTATTTCCATATAGCTTTAATTTGAAATCAACCTTATCGACAAGCGACAATGTGGTACCTTTTGGTTGAAAACGTCACATTTAAGTATTTCAAACGAAGTAAAATTAGCAAATATAGTTTTTCATAGCTACGGATTATATTATACTAGCTTTTGCCCGCGACTTCGTCTGCGTGGAATTAGTAATTTGGGTACCTTAATTCTTAAACAAATCTGCTTTTTAATCCACCCTTTTTCACCCCCAAATTGGTCCACACTATACATTTCGACCCCATTTTTTACACCCTTAAGGGATGATTTCGGGGATAAAAGTTATTCTATATCCTTTCCCACAGCTCAAACTATCCCCATACCAAGTTTCATCTAAATCGGTTCAGCGGTTATTGATTCCCCATACAAATTTCCACCCCCCTTGAGGGGTGAGTTCTGGGATAAAAAGTATCCTATGTCCTTCCCCGGGACTCAAACTATCTGTATACCAAATTTGAAGTTGAAACCGTTGTTGAAATTTTCAACTAAATCGGTTCAGCGGTTTAAGCGTGAAGAGGTAACACAGACAGACAGGCAGACAGACTTTCGCATTTATAATATTAGTATGGATAGACATAGCTCTGAGTATTTTTGACTTCGGAACACGGTCCATATATCTGACAGTTATCCCTTTCTCCATAAATATATCCCGCTCACAGCTTTAAATATTACCCAATAGTCCCAATACACAATTTCCCGCTATTAAGATGTATTCAAAACTTTTTAGACCACTTTGTTGATGCGTGATTAAACTGAAATTTGGCCAGTGATTGATAACGCAATACTACATTACTCATCTGAAGGTGAAACCCGTCGTTGGGTATAGACATGAACTCTATGATAAAACAGATTGACATGTTTCTTAGCTCTTGCGCTGTGTAAACGTTATAAGTTATAAGCAATAGGTTATTTCACTAGACTTATATTGACCGGGATATAGACCGTGATTATCGTGAATATCGGGAACTCATAAATAATACAAAAGGTAATCACGGTCTATATCCCGGTCAATATAAGTCTAGTGAAACTAACCGTGAATCATTCATAACTCTAATAGCTTATTTGACTACTAGTCAAATCAGTGTCTTTTATCGAACTGTCAAAACGATTTTGCTGCTATAGAATTTATATGAAACACTAGCATGTGACGTCACAATCAAATTACCTACTCTTTATAGTTTTATACGGGTTTTAAAATAGAAACTGTGTCTAAAAATAACCGCTGTCTAAGTTTCTCTATTAATCTTTTGGTGCTTTATTTCATGCATGGTGTAAAATAGAATTTGCTCTCTGTAAATGTACTGTAATTTATCCCTTTGTCGACGTCATTTCACCTTATTCCATCGTAATAAAGGACACATGTATACATATATTTCGGCCCTACAACTAGTAATTATTCCAACTGGCTAATTAATCACGAGATATGAATCATGGCGAGCTTACAAAATATTGCGATGAGTAATTTTTGGTTATTACTCTTGTTCCAGGCAATTTGGCAGCGTTTATTAGGTTACAGAATTTTTATATTACGAATATTTTTAGAATGATTATAGTACCTAAACCTACCTAAACTTATTATCTAAAAAAATTAGTAAAAAGAGCAGACAATAAAAATTTCCTAAATTCCAACTAGAATTAGAAATTGTATTTATGCAACTGACATTCGAATTTTCGTAAGCGCATTGTAGAACAAATATGCTGGGCGCTTCAATATAGTGCTACATAAAATAGTAGAAATAAAATAAAATGGAACTAAAAAAATCCATATTAAATTGTTGCCATGTTTAAGCATTTTACGTCAAAAATGTGACAGTTACGTAGAAAGTGGCGCCCTCATTAATTTTCTACAATTCAATTTTAACATAGTGCTGATACTACCTAATGCTGAGTCTTGGCAAATTCACCCAGTGCAAAATTGCAGGGAGTAAAAGCCAGAGGAAAAAAAGAAGCCGAGTAAATTTGAGAAAAAAATATACCTAAAAATAACCGTCTCCTATCAATAGTTATTCTTTGATCAATGATCATTCGTGGCAACAGTTGCGTTTCTCATAAAACGTTTCATTCATATTCACACCGCGAATAGTTAGTGGTAATGGTACGCACATTTACACGTAGTAAGGAAATCATACCTTTACTTGCCTATCCTGTAATTCTACATCGAAAATAACATACAGTTTCGCTTGTCGCTTTCGTTTTTAGCGAAAGTTCATGGTTTCGGAAATATCATCGCTTTATGTTATTTGTAAACCGTGGTAACCTTTCCGCTGTCTGTCTGTCTGTCTGTCCGTCCGTCTGTCCGTCTGTCACCAGGCTGTATCTCATGAACCGTGATAGCTAGACAGTTGAAATTTTCACAGATGATGTTTTTCTGTTGGCGCTATAATAACAAATACTAAAAACAGAATAAAATAAATATTTAAGTGGGGATCCCATACAACAAACGTGATTTTTTTGCCTTTTTTCCCGTAATGGTACGGAACCCTTCGTGCGCGAGTCCGACTCGCACTTGGCCGGTTTTTTTGTAACGTTATTTTTTCAAAAAATATTAATGTACCTACCTACGTCATTATGAGAATCTACTGTTTACTGTACATACCTACATATCACCATATTTAGATGATTTTTCATTAAAATCAGATCAATTTGTAAAGTTGAATGCTTTTCACGTATTGCAGACAAGATTCAATAGGTATGATATAACTGCAATTTCATTATCGCTAAAAGTAAGAGCGGAATAAGCTAGAAATTCAATTTTGCTGTTCGCTGATTCGTATGACAGCGGGAATCGCTTTTCTGTGGCACTTAGCGTTTGTACCTATGTACCTAACCGAAATTACCTACACAAGACGATATGTGCATTTACATAAGTAGGTACATATTAAACTGCACAACCTTATTCCTCCGTCCCATTTTTACCATCGGACCACAAGACAAACGGCATTCCGGCATCGCTTCATGGTGGGAACTCCAAAAATACGCATAAAGCGTTTTGCTTCCACATTTCTTATGCGAACTGCCAAGGAGTGGAACGCCCTGCCCGAGTCTGTGTTTCCGCATGAGTACAATTTGGGGCTCTTCAAGGCAAGAGTTAATAGGTATCTCATAGGTAAGCGTGCTCCACCGTAGACCACATCATCACTTACCATCAGGTGGGATAGTGGTCAAACGCCTGACTATTCATCATAAAAAAAAAAAACATTTACAACCGGGGCGGTTAGCCGCGACCACGACCAGTGAAACCTGTGTTGAAACGTCGGTAAATAAAGGTAACAAAATAAATTCACGATAGACCCGATTGTAAATGTGATTTAATATGTGTTCAAAACGCGAAAGTTTTAAATGTTATAAGCTTTTATTTTGCTTGCGCTTGTACCGGTAGCAAAGGTAGCAGGCAGCAATCCTCGATTGACATAAATTTATGCAAAACAAAATATTTTGCAAATGGTTAATAGGAACGTCGAAGAATATTTTCAGGAAAAGAAATATACTAATCGATCCTATTTTTAGCAAAGATCAAAATTCTAAGAAACCAACTAAACTCGTTTCGCGGTTACGTTATGTAGGTACTTATGTTGTTGGTATTGTACAACATTATTTTAAGACACCAAAAACAGTCACCACACACGAAATGTCGTTTTCTCGGAAACCAAAATCAGGGCTAAGGTTCGCGTCTTCCTGTTTACCATGATTGTTATGTTAATTCGGCCCATTCATCTTTCCGCGTAATATAATAATTTCGGCCGTATCAGCCGAAAAGCTCGTCACAGACGGAGCGATAATATATCGGCAGATACCGACAGATGTCGTACAGTATCGCTAAGCACCACACACGCCAATGATACCAAAATATATATCGCTCTCTGTGTAGCACCTACATTGTGAGAGAGACGAAATATACCGACCGATATATCGCAAATCTTAAGGCATCTGCAGATGCCTTTCGATAAGATATCGTAAGATACTAAAATATATATAACAGCTTCTTGTGTGGACTCTGTCAAATATATCTTTTACGTAGATATCTGCAGATGCCGTATCTTACGGTATCTGTCGATATAATTATCGCTCCGTCTGTGATGGGCTTAAGTGATGCTGCGGTGTTGTTCATATCAGATAGAGTTTCCTTGTTTTTTTTTTTCGTAAATTCACGGTTTTTGGGGCAAATTACAAACTATTGCCCAGTTGTACGAAGTAGATTCTATGTTGGTTTTTTTGCGTCCATTGTTGACATTGACCAAATCGAGTTTTTTCAAAAAAAAACTAAAATTACTGAAACACTTCAACGTCGTTTTAATATTAACATCGTTTTTGCTTCTGTACTGTACCTATATAATATAAAATATAACTTATAAATAATGTAGGGTAGGTATATAAAATAACCACAAAACACAAGGCACTCAGTTACTCCCAGTGTTACGCCATTCCAAATAACAATTTAGCTAGTTATACCTGTAGTTGCCTAACATTCTGAACTAAGCCAATATCTCATCCATTAAACTCCCGCCTATCTCCAGATCTGAGTTTAACATTTTAGTTTCCATTGTTTCTAGAAATAACACGAACGACTTATATATAACCACGACCTATCGGCTATGAAGGCGTGTCTCAGGGATAAAGGTTGAATATATTTGGACACGCCCCAGTTTTGAGCGGTACATTGGTTTGACAGTTTGTTAAAAATCTGTATTTTATGTTACGGCTAGACAAGCAATCTTAAACCTAATTTAAGTTTCACTGTTGCATATCATGGAGCAAAATGGCATCTTTATCTACTGAATACAAATACAAAGTATTTATGTAGATAGAAATTTGACTATGGGTCTTAATAAAATAATTGAGTAAAAAGATGAAAAACTTTTTCGCCACTATGTATTTTCCTGTAGAACGTCCAACTTTTTTAAGCCCCTCTATCACACTGGTCACGAAAACAAGGACCTATAACAGCTCATCCATCCACATTGGCCCAGTATCTAACTGAGACGCGATGGAACAGACGACACAAACATACTTTTGGACCCGGGTATGTCCTTAAACTACGTCCAAAAGAGAGGTATGGGCACTGTGAATGACATCTCGCTTTGTGTGGTAGGGCACAGGACAGCGGATGTCATTCCAGATCTAGAGCAGAGCCCAACTGGATCCACCTTACAGAAAACTGCAGCCAAATAACACTAGACCCTACTAATAGTGTTGTGTTCCTGCCGGTGAGTAAGGTTGCCAGAGCTCGGGGGAGAGGAGTGTTAGGGTCGGCAACGCGCATGTAACTCCTCTGGAGTTGCAGGCGTACATAGGCTACGGAGACTGCTTAACATCAGGCGGGCCGTATGCTTGTTTGCCACCGACGTAGTATTAAAAAAAAATTGTATCTATATTTGTATACAGTTGAGTAACCTGCAATAAGTATACATATTAGAAAATGAAGTGTGCAAAAATATGACACAATATTACGAGCTTTGTGATGATTATGATAGATATTTGTGCGGATGGGCATAGGTAAATAGAAATACTTAAAAAAAATGTTAAACTTTATACCCTTCCAACTTCCAACCTTCCACCACTTCGTTTGCAACGATACACGAAGTAGGTAGATATTATCGATCGATAATTCAACAACAGTTTCTACGCCCGCTATAATGAGGATGATATCACCATTTCGTTACGCTTGCAAAACTTTAATAGCCTATAGTTACCGACAAAATTTATCGCGATATGTAAACACATTTTTTACAAGAATTTAATCACATTATGTACGATAAATAATGGTAGGTACATCATGTGAAAAAAAAAACATTTAAGTTATGTAGCATACCTATATGTAGGTACAGTCAACAGTCGCCATCAGATATATCGGAGCGGGCAAGGTGCTCACAAATATCTGAACACGCTATCTATTGTCAAGGCGTTAGAATGCGTGTTCAGATGTTTTTGAGCACCTCGGCCGCTCCGATATATCTGATTGCGACTGTACTCAAATGTAGTAGTAAATAAAATGGTCAATGAGATACAATCAAGAGTAGTAACCTACACCTGGTACAAGTAATACCAGCATTTAAAAACCGGATAGTCGGACTCGCCCACCGAGGGTGCTTTTTAGTATTTGTTCTTATAGCGGCAACAGACATACATCATCTGTGAAAATTTCAACTTTCTAGCTATCACGGTTCATGAGACAGACATGAGCCTGGTGACAGACAGACAGACGGACAGAGGAGTCTTAGTAATAAGGTCCCGTATTTACCCTTTGGGTACGGAACCCTAAAAATGCAAGAAAAAGTTGGTGTTATGTCGTATCAATAAGTATTAAAAAGCTGCAAGAAGGAAAATGCCGGTAGATACTCCACCGAGAAGACAAAGAACAAAGTAAATGTTGTTAAATAAAAAATAACAAAAAACACAACAGAAATACCTACATATCTATCAAAGTGTAAGAAACTGTCGCCATCTCAAAGTTACCGATTACTTCGTGGTTTTCGAGATTGCGAAATCCTTTAACTTCGTAACTTTAGTTTTGGCAACGGGTTTGATGTATGGCTTCGGAGCTGTGTTTTATGCTGCTCAGTCTAGTTTGTTTGTCTTCCTTTTATCTGTAAAGTGCTTTTAAAGTAATAGTTGGAAATACTTGTAGATAATATTTTAAAATGATTTTTCTGTATTACGTTCTAATCTTAGTTACTTACTACAAGATAGGTTCTCAGAAGTTTATAACTTTTAAGCTTAAATGCCGTAAACTAGGTCAAAAAATAAATACAGTAACTCTCACTTAGGAAGTTTCTAATGTACGTCAAAAACGCACCCTAAGCGGAAAAGCGTATTAACATTTACCGTGTAAGTATGAAGACTAGAGTTTTGAATGATTCACGGTTAGTTTCACTAGACTTTACCAGTTAGGAACCTGCAAAGTATACATAGTTTCAGGACAAAACTTAAACAGTATCTGCTTAGTCACCAGCTTAGCCAGGAAACCTGCAGATTAGAAACAAGTTGTCTGTAGTCTAGACTTTTGCTATTGCTATTGTTACTTACCACAATGTTTTTGTTCCTTCCACTTTGGAGTTGACACCAATCGAACGACGAAAAGACTGCCCGAGATGGGTTGTAGAATCATTCCAGACATGCCATCCTTTTGTCTGTGTGTCATTATATGTTTTCTTGTTTGTTTTGTTTATGTTAGTCAACTTTATAACATTGTTTTATGGTTTTCATGATCAATAACGGATTACAATTAATAAAATATTAGATTCACTCACTTCACTTCTATATTTATGCTTGTTTGTCAATTCTGTCATTGTCATTGAATTTAATGTCATGTAGCCACCACTGGCGCTAGTTATGCACGCTTAATGTCGCGCCACGATATGGTCCGTCCGGGCCGGCACATGTTCGGTCGGTTGATCCGTGTAACTTAATGTTATGTACTTATGTTATGTTCTTATGTCGTCATATTGTATCTCTTTTTGTATTAGTTTGTGTAAACGATGTGTAATTTTATTTTTCGCCATATTTTATGTCTCTTTCTTTTATGTTGCTTTCTTTTTGTCTGTTGCCTTCCGTGATTCTCACCTGATGGTCTCATCGGAAGATCAGCGCTGGAAGTCGCCAGCAGCATGCTGAGATGGGGCCATTTCGTGACACTTTATTTTCATGTTCTTTTAATGTATGTCTATTGTCTGTGTGTGTGTTTACGAATAAAGTATTCTATTCTATTCTATACTTATATTGACCGGGATATAGACCAACATCTACACATGAACATGGGGGGGGGGGGGTTAACATGATGGTTGTAATATTGGGAGCTCATAAATAATACAAAAGGTAATCACGGTCTATATCCCGGTCAATATAGGTCTATGTATGAAGACGTTACTAGGATTCGTATAAAATAGCTTATTACCACTTTACGCTGGAAATCGTATAGAACATGATCGTGGTAGCCGGGTCTTCTGTACCTTATTATTTACACTGGAATATCCAAGAAAATAATAAAAATTGCAACAATGAAGTAGGTTTACCTACTCTATGCACAAGTCCGATTCGCACTTTTTCATATATCTGGTATCTATTCTAATAGGTGTTCAGATGCTATCTTGTACTTACACGTCATAACTAACATCTTCATCTAACTAGGTAGTAATTATAATTATAACTACCATTATCACGCAGTTCTAACCACCGTTTCTATTGTCTCAGTATATGTGTGCGGAACTTTAGATAAGGGATTTGATAGGATTGCGACGGTTTCACTTTGAAATGTCATGTTTTTTAGCTCCCGACGCAAAAAGAGGGGTGTTAATGTTTGACCGTTTGCTTGTCTGTCTGTTTGCTTGTTTGTCTGTCTATCTGTGGCATCGTAGCTCTCTAACGGATGGACCGATTTCGATGCGGTTCTTTTCACGTGGAAGCGAGTTTCCTTGCGGTGCGATATTTTTGGGATATACCGTAGGGGTTTTTTTTTTAAATTTTAAATTTAATAGTTATTAACTTTTAGACAAATTCTTGTAAGTCCTAAAAATAAAAAATAAAACCCTTCTACGTCAGTTTTAGTGGTTCTATCTAAATAAGATGAATAAACATAGACGCTATTTCTTACATAAGTAACGAATTTTAGGTGAAACAACGCGTCTTGAAATTTATTGCTAAACCTATTATGGACTTCGTGTTCCAAAGAAGACTCACTCCTACTCTAGGCTTTCACAAGCCACATATCATTCAGTGACCTTGATGTCAACGCGTCAATAATACACTATCCGGGTACTCCGTGCCCAAACTGAGCTGATCCTTAAAGACGAGGCCTCCTAAAAAGTCGAGTCTAAAGGGGCCCACTGATTATCAGTCTGCCGGACGATATCGGCCTGTCTTCTTCTTCTTCTTTTAAAATTATGGCTTCAGCCCAGTGGGACTATTTCGCCAGTATCAAGGTATTAAGAGGTTTAAAAACGACAAAAATTGTACGGTTGTACAAGACAGTGTACGGTGATTTGTTAGCTCTTGTAAATCGATAGCTAGACTTTACAAGAAGCACGTGGACTACCGGCCGTTGACTCCAAGATGGTGGTTAAACGCGCTTCAAAATTAATTCTCCATTCACTGCACACTACCACATTAGTTTACTGTATAATAAGCTATCGATATTACACTTTAAACAATATTAATGAGCAAAAAACAAAGTAATTAATCACGATGCTAACTATCAAGATGGCGCTCGAACCGGAAGTCCCAGTTAGAACAAAAATTTGACAGTTCCGAACAACTGACAGGCCGATATCGTCCGGCGGACTGATAGTCAGCGGGCCCCTTTACAACCCTAGTAAATAAACATTTCCTAATGTAATTCTAACAACAGTCTCCATTAGACTTATATTGACCGGGATATAGACCGTGATTACCTTTTGTATTATTTGTGAGCTCCCGATATTTCGGCGCAGTTACATGCATCATGTTCACGGGTGACTGAAGATAGCGGGGGCGGGCGGGCAGTTGTGTAGACAGCGCTCTGTCTACCCTCATTCTTGCGCGTCGGCTGCGTTCACTTTCAACGTTACCAACGGTCGCATTCACACTTGTTGGTCCGGTCGCGTTCCCACTCGTTGGTCTGTCCAAACACACCCACCCGCTATCTTCAGTCACCCGTGAACATGATGCATGTAACTGCGTCGAAATATCGGGAGCTCACAAATAATACAAAAGGTAATCACGGTCTATATCCCGGTCAATATAAGTCTAGTGAAACTAACCGTGAATCATTCAAAACTCTAACAGTCTCCATTGTTCCAGGATATGTGTACGTAACGGGAGATAGCTGCGCTGTGATTAGCGGTCTAACTGTGGAATGGTTCCGGTGTATCGGCGGTTTGGTTTTAATGTGAGTATAATTGTATAATGCTTTAAATATCGCGGCCATAAGCCTCAATTTCTGTCCATATGTAGTGGTACTCTATGTTACATAATTAGACATTTAACCTATAGGTATAGACACTTAGCCGTAAGAGACTTGACTGACAGACTGACCAACGTAAATCCCTAGTAGCTAAGGTTATTAGCACTAGCACCTATCTTCATCTTTAGACATACTTTCTTTTTTTTTTTCAATCTAGTTTTTAATTCACTAACTGGTCGCCCAAGATACATGCTATGCCTAGTTTGGGGACCCCTGTTCATACTGTTTTAAATGTACCGCTGTATGCGCGCAACCTGGACCTCATGTATACTCAATCTGCAAATTCCCATCTTTGTGTGCAAAATAAATATATTTTTCATTTTTTCACCTTACGTTTGAACACTTCATCGATTTGTCATCTTGGCTAGCCCTCCTGAACTGCACGTCTGGTGTGGTTTAGCCTTAAACGTGTAGAACATAGTCTAATGACGCTTTTTGACAGTGACATTGAAACTACAAAACTAACTGATGCTGCGAATTTACGAATGATTGCACTAACAGTATTTGAAAATGAAAATGAAAAATGAAAATGAAAATATTTTATTTCATTAATAAAAAGTTACATTACAAGGTATTAGGTTGGGACTTCCTTTAACGTGTAGAACATAGTCTAATGACGCTTCTTGACAGTGACATTGAAACTACAAAACTAACTGATGCTGCGAAATTACGAATGATTGCACTAACATAATTTGACATGACATTATGACCATGGGGCTTTAAATTCAGGGCTCGATTCTAATTGCTAAACTGAGCTACTTTTATTATGAGACCAACTCCGAAATTGCTAAAAAAAACTGGGCTTTTTCATACATTTTGGCTGATCAGATGTCGTAGAAAGCCAAAAATTTTCTTCGCGATATTAGGGTTGTTCCCATAATAGTAGCTCAGTTTAGCGACTAGAATCGAGCCCTGAATTTAAAGCCCATGGTCAGAGACATACTGTCACATATTTGGAAAAATATTGTGTGTAAGTACCCATTTTTTAAAGGTAAATGTATAAGGGTAATAAGGGTTCAGTTATTGGTCTGTAAAGTACAGAACCCCAAATATCCTTCAAAATAACCTAATTGTATCAACATGACGCATTAAAATGATTCTTATCAGCATTTATTTAATTAAGATAACACCGTTACTATGCCTTGATTTAGCAGATACTGGGGTCCGATTCGACTTCATTGAAGGACAGTTAGTTACATTTTTGAGTTTCAGTTCTAAGTATGGGGAACCCGCGGGAACCCCCAAAATTAATTATTTTTTTCTATTTTTGTGTGAAAATCTTAATGCGGTTCACAGAATACATCTACGTACCAAGTTTCAACAGTATTAGTTCTTATAGTTTCGGAAAAAAGTGTCTGTGACATACGGACAGACAGACATGACAAATCCATAAGGGTTCCGTGTTTTGCCATTTGGCTACGGAACCCTAAAAATCCGGTTTATGTCGGACACTACTAAATTATGCTATCAGTGCTATTGTTAACATACGAGTATGATGTAAGATAGACATTACATTTACGTTTTAAAAACCACATTGCTACTTTGACCATGATCATGGCTTTGACATTGGCACCGAAAATACGCACGAGATATCTGTGCCACTCTCGCTGACCTCAATGGATGCCCGCTGTATGACGCTCACACAAATAACGTTACGACGTACATACTGACTTTAAACGAAAAAAAATATTTTCTTTTTTTGTCACAACGTCACACTCGTGCCTAGTTTTTAGGGTCGGTACCCAAAGGGTAAAAAACGGGACCCTATTACTAAGACTCCGCCGTCTCTCTGTCTGTAAGTCTGTCACCAGGCTGTATCTCATGAACCGTGATAGCTAGACAGTTGAAATTTTCACAGATGATGTATTTCTGTTGCCGCTATAACAACAAATACTAAAAACAGAATAAAATAAATATTTAAGTGGGGCTCCCATACAACGAACATGGTTTTTTGCCGTTTTTTTGCGTAATGGTACGGAACCCTTCGTGTCTTCATCATTATGCAGAAATATTCGCCACAAGTGTTACTACAGCTTAAAATAAATCCCAACATACCATCGTACTTAACTGACAATTCATAACCCTTATTGCCAAGTCATAAGGTCCAAAAATGGTCAGGTGTTGTAAGTACCTACGAAACGACGGACAACTGTCTCTGAACGCACGGCGACTACTAATTGACTTAACTCACGATTCGTGTACAGACGGAGGCAAAAGTATTCTCCAAAAAAACTCGGACAAGTGCGAGTCGGACTCGCCTAACCGACGTAGGAGACTTTTTAGTATTTGTTGTTATAGCGGCAACAGAAATACATCATCTCATAATTTCAACTGTCTAGCTATCACTATCACGGTTCATGAGATACAGCCTGCTGACAGACAGACAGACGGACAGACCGACAGTTGTCTTAGTAATAGGGTCCCGTTATTACCCTTTGGGCACGGAACCCTAAAAACAAGTGAATTCGGAGAATCCATCCTATCGTTCCTGCATTATTCTATAGTGACAGGAACGCAGATAATCAATTCAACTCCCCACCAGATGTTTTTAAGTCCCGCGTGTATGATGAACATGGTTTATTTTAAATACCTTTATCAACATGATAATGACATAAGAGTTTTGAATGATTCACGGTTAGTTTCACTAGACTTATATTGACCGGGATATAGCCCGTGATCACCTTTTGTATTGTTTATGAGCTCCCGATATTAACTGTAAGTGCGTCGAAATATCGAGAGCTCATAAACAATACAAAAGGTAATCACGGTCTATATCCCGGTCAATATAAGTCTAATGATAATGACATATCTGGTGCCTACGCCAATTCTCGGGATCAAGCGGACCCCAAGCTCCTATATACGAGCCATGGCAAAAAGCCGGGATAACGCGAGGAAGATGATGATCAACATGACAATGACAGTGACATTGTTGTGTTGTGGTAGGTGGTATTAGCCTAAGAATAAGTGACCAATGCCTCCAGTACCCAGGATAAAGCTGGTGATCCAGTTACCCAAGTGATTACGACGTCTACCGCGAATGTAGAAGACGCTGATCCTAGCCCTTGGAACTAGAGGCGTTGATCACTTTTTAGGGTTCCGTACCCAAAGGGTAAAAACGGGACCCTATTACTAAGACTCCTCTGTCCGTCTGTCCGTCTGTCTGTCACCAGGCTGTATCTCATCAACTGTGATAGCTAGACAGTTGAAATTTTCACAGATGATGTATTTCTGTTGCCGCTATAACAACAAATACTAAAAAAGTACGGAACCCTCGGTGGGCGAGTCCGACTCGCACTTGTCCGCTTTTTTCTTTCGTACATGACATCTATCTCAGTTTATTTCTCTTCTGATGATGGTACACAAAACACGCGAACACGCATACTATTTATATCCAGTGTGTATTTGGCGACCTCTGAATTCTGTATACTAATGGGAATAGATACACAGCCTGTCCCTGTAGCTAACTTATATCGCTGAATGTACTAACGCCTACAAATAGCTTAGACGTTGTAAGTATTCAAATATCCATTGCTGTAACTTGTAGTTAATATTATCCGCGAACGTTTGACGTTGCGAAATAACCGCTTCGAGAGATTTGGCAACGTATTTTATGATATGCAGTTCGTAACAACATGCTACAAGTTGTTACCAACTGAATGTGGTTACACTTTGCAAGCTTTTTGTTTTGGATATTATTTTCGCTCGTGCAGGCGAGACATGTACGAACAGTACGAACGATGCTCATACGGATCCACATTCAATTTGACAGATATTGGACCACATATTGGGCCAACGTAAGTCAATCTAAGAGACGCAGCTGTGCGGTGAAATGTGAAATGAGTTAGCAAAATCACTTGCTCCCTCTAACGCATAAATGTGTCCCTTAGATTGGCCTACATTGGCCCAATTGGACTCGACATTAGCCTAGTTGAGTTAGCCCTGCCTACGAAGCTGGAGGTCCTAGATCTACCGAATTAGTTTAAACCTTTAACGGCTCAAGAGAACGTTACTGAACCAAATTGCCTAAAATTAGAATAATCTTTTAAGACTCCACACCGTTATCATGACCTTAGAACTTTAAAAAAAATCACTACACTCACTTAGCTTAGCACACAACTCCTCGCACGTACCATGAATATATTATGTAGTTAATTGACCGATTTTAAACTTTGATGCAACAACGTATAGTATATCGTATTCTGGTTGTATGGATACGAGCATTTAACAATTCATGGAGGCTTGGTTCGATACCCGTACCCGCCTTCTAGGAGCGACCATCTACGTCTAGAAGTGTTATCTTATTTGACCGTACTCACAGTGTTTCTCGCTCGCACCAATAAGTATTCCATAATTTCGATCAGGTCACGTGTCCGTCTTACGAATTTTCAATCTGTCAGTCACGTGACCTGTCACGAAATCTGTCACGAGTTTAACATTTTTTCCCCATCACAAAAAGTGCATAGCGCCGCTAAAGAAGTTTTCACTTCAAAAATAGTCTTTTATACGTAAATGATGTACTGTATTATTTTTAAATTTCTTTCATTAATTTCATTGTTACTCGAATCTCTGCTTTCTTTCTGATCTTCCACGTATTCCAGACCCATCACGTTATCAAATCCGCCACAAATGTGACCCCACTCACTCAAAAGGCCCTGCCCGGATGCGATAGTCCTAACAGATAATATCTATTTTGTATTCATGACACGGCTCCCACAGTTTAGTATAACACCTACCCTTGCTGCTGCTGAAGAAATAAATAATGATTTGTTCATTTATTTATGTCACGTACCTTCTGCTCACATAGACCGCGTATAGTCGTTAAAAACGTTCATTCGCAATTTCACCCCTTTTAAAATCCCTTTTCAGCCGAACTTTACAACATATGAGGAATATGTTTTTCTATTTTTATGGTCCTGCCTTCAACGGTTAATCTATGCTTTGTCTGTACATAAATTACGAAGCATAATAGAAAATGTACAGGATTTTTAATTTTATGTATTATCAATTTACCACACATCCGCCGCGCTATGCCGTCATCTGCATTGGAATATTTTACAGTTATTTTTCCTTTACTATTTCCTACAATGTGAAATCACATTCAAATTTATCCTTATTGGGAAAAACACAATGCTCCATTGAAATTTATGTACCTTTTGAGTAGTTACTATTAATTGGCGTTTACATTCCAATCCAAATTTGGCTATTGTGTTCTAGTTAAATGCCATTAGTTCCTTCCATTTAACTTACGTCATCCATCAATTCCTACCAAAAATCGGGCGCATCGATAAAGAAACGGCATCCCAAATATGTGACGTTTTCAACCAAAAGGTACCACATTGTCGATAAGGTTGATTTCTAATTGAAGCTATATGGAAATAGCGCCTTACTGACAAGCGACAATAAATACCCTTTTGGTAGAAATTGGCACATATATAGATGGGCCAACGCTAATGCGTACATCCTGTGTGTCATATTACCATCCTGATTTCTAACACGACAGTGGGGTTGACAATTGTATAAAGTTTTATAGATGGCACCAGCATAGGTTTCCCTTGTTTCTAGTTTTGTTCTGTGAGATTTGGCTAAAATAAGATTTTGACACTAATGGACATAAGAGTTTTGAATGATTCACGGTTAGTTTCACTAGACTTATATTGACCGGGATATAGATTGTGATTACCTTTCACGGTCTATATCCCGGTCAATATAAGACTAATGGGCATAATGCATTGAACAGGGAAACCTATAACGTCGACCGGCCAACCCCATTGGGCGAGAATGACACAGCTACATTTAAATAAAAAAAACTTAATAGTTCATTCTTTAACCGGTTAAAAGCGCATGAATCTATATAGGGTCCTAATATGTGGGCTAGCTAATGCCTACATCCTGGCACACTTTATCTTCTCGCAGACATTCTTGTGGGGCTAACCTTTGTTTTGTCCGATGTTTCCTTTGACCTAAAGCGTTTTTTTTAACAACCGTATGATTTTCATTGTGATCACAAATCTAACGTTGCCTATTCTAATGGCTTCTGCAGGATGCATTTTACTTAAATTTTGAAAAGTAATGGTCTTCAGGAAAATACGCGTGCCGTAAGTAATTTTCGAAATTGCGACAGGTTGCCGACTGCCGACATGCGAGGATGCGACAGGCAGGAGGCTGGCATCAGCGTGAACGATTTCTTCATATCTGTGTAGCGATAACGACTACGTAAACAATTTCTTAAGAACCACAATCCCAGACAATGAGGGCTAACGCGTATGAATTCGCCGCTAGGGGCGCTAGTGTAGATGGTGGTCTTTTCCATACTTGGAAATGTCAAATGTCACTTGTCGCTTCAATGACTGACAGCTGTTCTTTAGTCTTTTGGACCACCATCGGACTTCCGGTTCGAGCGCCATCTTGATAGTTAGCATCGTGATTAATTACTTTGTTTTTTGCTCATTAATATTGTTTTAAGTGTAATATCGATAGCTTATTATACAGTAAACTAATGTGGTAGTGTGCAGTGAATGGAGAATTAATTTTGAAGCGCGTTTAACCACCATCTTGGAGTCAACGGCCGGTAGTCCACGTGCTTCTTGTAAAGTCTAGCTATCGATTTACAAGAGCTAACAAATCACCGTACACTGTCTTGTACTACCGTACAAATTTTTGTCGTTTGTAAACCTCTTAATACCTTGACACTGGCGAAATAGTCCCACTGGGCTGAAGCCATAATTTTAAAAGAAGAAGAAGAATGGACCACCATCAACAGAGGCGCCAACTGGTGAGCAAAAAAACGATAGCCCTCATTTATAGCACCCGTAATTTACCTCACGATTCCGATTTTAAAAGATACAATCTTTAGATCAACATTTAAGATTAATTCCTAGCGCGATTTCAGCGCAAAGTTGTAGCAAACAGGATGGTATATTGCTCCTAAACTTCTCAATCAGGCTAGATGATTCCACTTAACTTTCCACTTTAGGATTTCGAATTTGGAATACGTTTAGATATCTCTAACGATTCTTATCGGAACTCGTGAAAGTTGGAGATAGATGAAAATGGGTAATTTATGAATCGGTAGCATCCAGAAGATCTTAGGTAGTTATCACCTCAGGGCATAATTATACGCACGGCGTGGAGGTAGACGGTGCGAGAACTCGCATGCTAGTTTAGTCAAATTACGCCATTTAATTGATTGATTTAGGTTATTAATAATTTCGAGAAGAAATCAGATTTTTGCACGCCGTGTTTTGTGTTGTTGTTTGAATTTCCCTAACCATGCATTTTGCAGATAACCAATACAAGCGGTCCGTACACAAGTTACACAACCGAAGTTTGACGCTTATCTAGAAGACAATTCGATCATGATCAGACGTGTAAATGAAATCGAAAAGACATATTGTGGTTTAACTTTTCGGTTATATACAATCTCCTTACTATTGAAATGTTAGTACAAGATATCTAAATAATTTTTAAAGTGCTCCTAAAATAGCACAGGACACAACACAAGTTGATCGATCTACATTGTCTATATTTATGTCAATTGTCAATCGTACGCAAAGCAACGCCCTATTGCCCCGTCGACAGGTCACTCGGACTTAATTAAGTGAGGTGTTGTCACCCGGCGTTACTTTCGGACCAGCGATCTAGTTCGCACTCGCAGGGCTACTAACCGACTTAGCTACACTTCTCATAATGAGAGTGGTATGCGCCTCTCTGCTGTAGCCTAAAACAAGGCTGTGGCAGTAAATTTTAAAACATCTGGTTGAGTTCCAAATCTAATCCCTAAGACTGTCTACGGTCTATCCTAACATTAAAAGAAAAAGCGATTTTTTCTACTGTTTACATAGAGTAAAACCTATAAAGATATTACTTGTCTTGTCTTTTTTTGGCAATAATTTGCAAAGGTCCAAGCAAGTATTTAGCAAGGTGGTACTCATGATTTAATGTCGATATTCATTTTAATCTTTTAAATATGGACATATATTAATTTGTTATAGGAAACCGCAGAAACCGCTCTATCATCCAAGATTCAAAAGGTCAAGCCTCGGGTAGGTGTCAAATTTGACACGAGGATAGTGATAGCAATAAAGTTATATAATATGTAGTAGTGATAGTAACCATACGCGTTGAAGGGTCTACCACCTTGTGACCTAAATCAGAAATAAAACTATGAAAACGGATTATATCGTGTATATTGAATTTATACTACATCCCCGAATCAGAATCGGATTCGGAATCAGAAACTTAAACTTGACATTTACGGGCATTTTCATTTTAACTTGTACTTTGAGAATAAGAATTAAGCGCCACTTAAGTTATGTTTAAGTCACATCTAGCTGTCAGCTTTGTGACGAAATGTATGTATGGGGTTTGACATTCTGTCAGTTTTGTGACGATTGATAACTGGCCGTTTATGGTACACAGTTAAGTGAAAATGCTCTTACACTTCACGTCGATAAATGGTACTGCTGTGCTGCCCCCTACAGTTCATGCTCACATTGTTTTCTTACAAGGCGTAATATCTGCTATTGGCATATGTAATGAGTAGTAATGAGGTGACTAAAACTGATTTCAACTGTGAGACTGATTTTGGTACCAAGGAGTGGAACGCCCTGCCTGAGTCTGTGTTTCCGCATGAGTACAATTTGGGGCTCTTCAAGGCAAGTTAATAGGTATCTCATAGGTAAGCGTGCTCCACCGTAGACCACATCATCACTTACCATCAGGTGGGATCGTGGTCAAACGCCTGCCTATTCATCATAAGAAAAAAAAAACCTACTTTGTTCTTATAAGTAAAAGCACAAAAATTTAATAACAAAATCTAGAAATAAAAAAGTTCGAAATATGATACTTACTTGAATAAACCGTACACTCCAGTGCTATCTACTGGGTGCTCCGGTGCCTCGGACAGGCTGCAGATACCTACTGCGGGGTGGCAGGTTGTTGCGTAATGAGCCGGTTTGCGATCGTAATAACTTTGTTTGATTTTGCGTTTGAGGCTTAGCCGGTGTGATGTGACGCTGACATACTCCACCGTCTCGCTGCCGCTCAGGTTGAATCAGCAGTCATGCGAGCTTACAGTGCTATTTTGTATCAACATCGCCCTCCCCCTTCCTAGTCCTTGCTGCAGGATCTGCTGGTTGGGATAACCCAAGTATCAGTAATAGGATACTTGAATGATGCAAAAATTCTAGGACGTTTCTCTAAACAATATTGTCTTCGGTTACCGCGGTTACTCATGAAATACATACATACATACATACATACACATACATATAATCACGCCTATTTCCCGGAGGGGTAGGCAGAGACCACGGATTTCCACTTGCTACGATCCTGACATACCTCTTTCGCTTCCTTCACTTTCATAACATTCCTCATACACGCTCGCCGGTTTAGGGTGCTCTTGACCTGGTCTTTCTTCAGGATTTCCCCGATCTGATCAGAGAAAGTCCGCCGAGGTCTGCCCCACTCATGAAATATACGCGATATAATCCGTTTTCATAGTTTTATTTCACTTGTTTCTCTAGTTCTCGTAATATTTACACAAGTAAACTTCATATATCCATATGAAAAAACAAACGGGCACGGCGTCAGCTTGCCGGCCATTTGGGAACAAGATCGGATTCTGTTGACAAATGTAGTGATTCACTAGGGCTGGGATACGGATACGGAAAATGGGAAATGAATACATTAATGTTCATGAGAACCAATTTGTGACTTAATAAATTATCTTGAAGAGACATTAAGTGGCCTTACCTTCGCTTCACTCGTTTAATAAATAATAAGGTGTGATAAAATAACAGTTTCAATTAAGGTAGAAAGAGTAAAAAAACTAAAGACAACAGTTCGTAATACGAAACAAAGTAAACAGTTACATCCTAAAACTTCGTAAATACAACTCCTCCTTCAAGCAAAAAACTGTTACTTATAGTTATTTTTGTGCTACTCGTATTTAATGCGGAATTTAACTAACTATCCTGATTTTGTTCCGATTTTGTACTAAAATAACAGAATAGTCGTACAAATTAGGGCACTTATGGGCACTGACCTTTGTTATCTACAGCATTAAAATTAGTTTGTTAACCATTAGTTTGACTAGACTTATATTGACCGTAATTATCTGATTACCTTTTGTATTGGTCAATATAAGTCTAGTGAAACTAACCGTAAATCATTCAAAACTGTTATTGTAACCATTAGTTTGAGTTATGAATGGGTATGAGTTAGGAATTACATATTTTACAATTGCAGTCTCATACAGTTTTGAATATTTTTGCGGATAACCGAGAAAAATTACTTCAGATGTTCTTCATCGCTGATCACACATGCTTTTAGTCTGTGAAAGTAATAACGAGTAGACAATGTAGTTATTTTTAAACCTGAATTGCCAACCCTACTGATGATGTTTACATCAGCTGAACGCTTTGGGGGCGCTTACTGTAAAGTTTATTCAACCCGTACGCAATTTTACGCCCAGCCCGGTTTGGTGATAAAATAGTATTTTATGCAACAGTTACATAATATATACATTGTATAGCATGTACGTCATAATACGTAATTTTATTATGTCCTTTGGTCACAGTAAATAATATTCTGGCTTAATCAAAAATATTTGAAATTGTATACCTACTGCATTTTCACTAAATTTCTATCAGTGTCAATTCAATTAAGATTCCATTTAAATAGTATAGTCATTCAACGAAAATAAAACTGTAATTATCCAGCTATTCTTTAATGAGATTAACATACAATAATGTAGAACCAAGGCCTGCTAACTAAAATGTCTGTTCTCCATAAGATTTCAAAGTCTCTTACGTCTTTTTGACTTAGTTGTTTTTTTAATGTATCTTTACTAGAGATGCCCCGAATAGTGGTTATGGTCTAATAACGAATATTCGGCCCCTCTCTCGGCCGAATCATCGGCATGACATGCGAAAATTTTGAGTCACAATTATTATAAAAATTGATCGCCAATAAAGCACAACGTTTGCTAAGATATATATTTTGTTGAACAAAATTAATGAATGTAGTTAGTCAATCAAATCAGACCCATGATAAAAATAATATATTTTGTAATCAACAAATGCTCAAAAAAAACTCTTCGTAGTTAACAACTTTCCAAGAATATATTTTAAATAATAAATATACCTAGTTTTTGGTTATTTTTATTGTAATTTTTCTTTTTAGGTAGGTGCAACAGATATTCGGTATTCGGCCGAATACCGAATATTCGGCAAAGTGGCCGAATACCGAATAGTTGTCGAATATTCGTGGCATCTCTAATCTTTATCAGTTCACATTATTCAAAAAACTAAATTGTTTTCACACAGATGAAAATCACCCCATTAACTGACACTAATTAAGATGATTTTACACTCTAAAGCAATTGAAACCGGCCAGTTAGTACAATGATTACAAAATGACCCGTTTTTGATGCTCTTGAGCTCAGTTGACAGAACGTATTTTAATCTTTTTATTGAAGACTTGAATTCCACGGTACTTAAATTTACTTACATAGTATTGTGTGATAAGAAAAGGGGAAATATCGATTTATAATATCTTTCTATGATTTCTTCACTTAATTATTTTTTACAATTTGAGAAAATGAAATAGGATAATATATCATTAAGCCACGGAGCTTAGTCGCCAAATTGCTCTGGGAATTCTAATCCCCAATCTGGGGTTTGTCGCCGGAATGGATTTTTGCGGTCATCCCTAACTGCGGTTACGGAGAGCAAATTCTGTATCCGACCGCAATCTATGGACTTGAATTTTATTGACTGCATGGTTTGGGTTTCCGGTTATCAATATTGTAAGGCCTGAGATACATTTGTAAGTTTTACTTACGTAACAAAGCTTTTTGTTAGAATATATATACGATATTCATATCTCATTCTGTAGTATAGCCACAGGGCGGACATGCTATACATCAAAAATCACTTGCGTTTCTATGTGTGAACGGCACGTCTGTACACGCGGCATGCGTCATAGTGTAAGTTACTTAGAAATAGTACTGAGTGGCCGGCAAACGGCCGTCAATCTGCTGTCGCGGGGCGAGGTAATTCGAGTCGGGGCGGGGCGGTGCGTGGCCGTTCTGTATGATAATAATATTACTTATTCTGTGGTATAGCTGTGTCCCTACTAACGTAAGGAAAACTTACAAGTGTATCTCAGGCCTAAGGCCAATGAGGAGAAGACTGCCTACAAGCTCTTTCATCGCTTTTAACTCTTGCGTTTATACACATACTCCACTTACAGGTTGGTAAAACAGGAGTAAAGCTCTTCCTTTCTGTGTCTGAGCGACGTACGTACACAAATACGAGTTCTTGCCCTATGGACGGTCTTCATATATTGACCTCACAGGGAGGACACGCTATACATCAAAAATCATTTGCGTTTCTATGTGTGAACGGCACGTCTTGTACACTGTATTATATTGTTAAATTCCCCATTACAAAATGAGGAATGTTATCGGGAACGGCACAACTCTAGTCATGCGTCTTTGTGTAAGTTGCTTAAAACAGTACTGAGCGGTTGGCAAAAGCTCGTCAATCTGGTGTCGCGGGGCGAGGTAATTTGAATCGGGGCGGGGCGGTGCGTGGCCGTTCTGTATGATAATACTATTAATTATTCTGGTGCCTTAGTTTTAGAAATTTCGACAAAACTATGACGGGTTTTAATCGTGTATAAAATAAACTTGAAATGACTTGATCGTCTTTCATCGTTTCACAAGCGATGTATTAATATATTTTTTTATAAATTATGTGTTCTTTATAATATTTTTTTGTTTACAGGTAAGTGGCGTTTATTGGCATACAATTCACTTATATTATGTTTGGTAAGTAAACCTACACAAATAAAACTTGATCGCTAACTTAAGGGGCCCACTGACTATCAGTCCGCCGGACGATATCGGCCTGCCAGTTAGAACAAAAATTTGACAGTTTCGAACAACTGACAGGCCGATATCGTCCGGCGGACAGATAGTCAGTGGGCCCTTTTAGAGATCTCATAAATAAAGGATGCATTAATAAGACAACTAAATCAGTTTAAATAAAGAGCTAGAGATAATCATAAAATAATAATTAAACTTCTACTAAGTTAAAATTAAAAAGCTTATTTTATTTTTATCTTTAGGCGGAAATAAATTAGTTTTAAAGGCGCCATCATAAAACAAGATTTATAATCGTATCTATTTATATAATATCTAGGTTAATTAAAAAATATTATGTTGAGTTGGTTTCTTGTATTGGGCTCCAGATATAAGCTTAAATCGAAATAACCAAACAAAAGCATTCAGTTTGTTCTACCATTCAAATACCTATTATTGAAACCGCTCTTATAGAATATCATGAGGGATTCCGCCCCTTTATTCAAAATAGACGGATCGAATCAGATGAAACGGAGAAATATTCCAGTGAATGCGATCTTGTCCCGACTTCTGATTCTAACTTGATGAGCCAATCAAATAAGACATGGCTACGTACGGGCAAAGTATTATTATACTATAGACACGGACAAAGCGCCAAAAATATGTATACACTAATGTATTGAGCAAGAAGATCGTGTAACATACATATTTTTGGCACTTTGTCCGTGTCGATATTTAATACCTTTATTGTATACATGGTATGTTCACTATGTTCTATTCTAGCCGTAACCAAATTTTATGAGCGGAATTTGTAGGTACGAGTACCTACTTTAACCGTTACTATGGGACTAAACCCGAAATCGTAATTTTTTTTGGGTATTCCGTAGAAGATGATCAGGCAAATTGTATGAAACAGCCAATTTTTATTCGCCATTTCAGGGTTGGTTCCATAGTAAAAGTTGTTCAACATTACCTATATATTCACCTCGCAAAATATGGCTAAAAGTTGAAAACCCATATACGAAACCAATAAAGATGCTTTTAATACCTAAACCTTATTTCGATGGACGTAAGTCCACTTAAGTACTATTTAATACAAATTTTAAATGCGCCATCTTTCCCTTTTTATATTTTGGCAAACATTTTCCAATATAACTTGAGAGCCGGCTTAGAAAAAACCTAATAAAATTGCAAATGTCCATCGCTATGTAACGAGGATCAAGAGCATTAACAATCATTTAATATAAAATTCCATGCCATAACATAATAGTATTTTATGCAACTGTTACGTAAGAGGTTTTTTTAGACGTAGGTAATGTAATGTTGCATATTATACTCTTTCTACGACGGCAATATATCTTTAGAATACGTGTTGATGCATGCACATATCTCTCTTATAAATAAATATAAAACAGTGGCACAATGTTGTATTATGAAATAGCTAACTATTAAGCCGATTAAAAAATGTACAAACCTATCGTTATAAAACGGCTGTCAGACTTAATTGCTGGAGTAGAAGAAATAACTTATCGTCAAAATACGCATGTAAAATGTTAATTTGAAAATTTGATTACATGTTTACAGTCGTCAGATCTAAACATGTTCTTTAAAGTCTTGCTAAATGCAATGTTTTGATATTTGTGACATTTGTGTACACCTTGGCCGCTCCGATATATTTGATGGCGGGTTTACCCTTGTTTTGCAGAAAATTGTTTCATAGAATGTAATGTTTCGCAGAATTTTCATTTCATAGTAAACATATTTTTCACAAAGGGTCGCAGTTCCAACCTAACCTAACCTACTTTTCTGTTAGACCTAATGGGTTTTACACAATGACCTTTTAGCTGTATCTAAAAAGTTAACAGGTTTTGAAAAAAAAAGTTTCTATGAAATAAAAATTCTGCGAAACATTACATTCTATGAAACAATTGTCGATGAAAGAAGAGGTCACCTTGATGGTTACTGTATTTATTTTACTCTTCTATTCTTCGTTATTGTAAGTACAACTTTGGCGACCTGCCTGTCTCTTGTGACATGACGCTTGGCTTACAACTGGACACGAAATAGGACCTCTGCTCTCATAATTGAAGATAGTTCAACCACAGAGTAAGTAATAGTATTATCATACAGAACGGCCACGCACCGCCCCGCCCCGACTAGAATTACCTCGCCCCGCGACAGCAGATTGACGGCCGTTTGCCGGCCGTACACACACTATGACGCATGCTGCGTGTACAAACGTGCCGTTCACACATAGAAACGCAAGTGATTATTGATATAAAGCGTGTCCGCCCTGTGGTTTAACATCAAAAGGTCTACTATCCTCCTGACGACGAGCGTCCTACACATAGTACATAGGCCTCAAATAAGTTTTGACTCTGTCAATTTGACATAGTTGAATTTAAACTAGCAAAATTTGATACCCGGTTGCCAGGAGGCTATAACGACTTTCAACGCGTCATGTTTCGTAAGACGGTTTTATTGGCGACCTCTTTTGGTGTCGTAAACGCAGGATTTATTACGGTCTTTGGTCTTCGCTGTCCTACTAATTATTTCCTGGGTTTGGTTAATTGGAGATTGTGTGTGGCTTTTATCATGAAAATCAGGGGATAATTAATACATTTTTAGCTTAACGCTAAGGAATTTTTTCCTAATTTACAAAATGGAAAACAAATGTCGAAAATTGTATCTATGGTTCATTTTTGATATGTTTAAGGGCATGTTAAAGTTAAAAATATAACAGTTTCCTTTATTTAATATATTAATTTAATAACGGGTCACTCACGTATTTTAAGTCGAAAAACGCTCGACATGTTTCACTCCGTACCGACCCGTTATTAATATATTTAATATGTCTGTGTCTCACGGAAGTTTTGTTATTAAAGTTTCCTTTATTTCTAAAAACCAAGATCTTTTGGATTACTTCTACTCAGAATCACGAGGAATGTCGATTAAAAAGGAAAAGCATACATTTTGAATGGATCGTCACAAAACTGACACCCAAAATTGGTATGAAAAACTGCGGACCCATTTTTCTTTATTTCAATAAATAGTCCTCGTGATTCTGAGTCGAAATAACCCAAGATTTGTGTACATTTTCGAAAAAAAAAAGTAAATGGTAAGTGCTTTTTTTCTGAAAATCCCCATACAGCAATCGATAGTCGAATTATTTTTTCAAACGGACGTGTTGTGACGAATGAGTTAACTATGAGCTGGACAAACTAAAAAAACCGGCCAAGTGCAAGTCGGACTCGCGCACCGAGGGTTCTGTACTTTTTAGTATTTGTTGTTATAGCGGCAACAGAAATACATCATCTGTGAAAATTTCAACTGTCTAGCTATCACGGTTCATGAGATACAGCCTGGTGACAGACAGACGGACAGCGGAGTCTTAGTAATAGGACTAATAGGGTCCCGTTTTTACCCTAAAAAAAGAAAGAGCATAGAATCTCCAAACGCGATCCATGTTCATAGCTCGTAAGTGTAAGTACAACCATCACGTTTGAAGTAAACCGTGCAAAATACATCAAAGAGCTTTATTTTAATTAAAATGATAAACCACCTGATAACGTATCTTATTTGGTTAACCCACGACATAAAAGCTGCAAAATCAACCGCACTTACTCATTATCTGCATCGTGTAATAAAAACGGCATCCGTTTTAGATAACTTTCCTCTTTATATATAAATAATCCTTTTTATTATGGTATTGTATTTTAGACTTAGTATTTATTTTTTAAATATTGACATAATTTACTATGATTTGTACTTTCTAGTACCATAGAGTAACTTATACTAGAGCGGTACTGTCATAGTAAATTTTGTAACCCCAGTGAGGGCCTGGCCACATGTACGCGGTGCGACGTCGCCGACGCAACGCGGCGCGTTTTGCGGAGCCGCCGCTGCAACGCAGAAATCTGCGGCGCCGCTCGCCGCAACGCAAAATCTGGCGGTGCGTCGTGCGACGCCGCGCGCGGTACCGCAAAACGTTGCGCGGCGCCGCCCGCCGCAACGCAAAATCTTGCGGTGCGTCGTGCGTCGCCGCGCGCGGTGTCGCAAACGTTGCGCGTCGCCGCGCGCGGTGCCGCCCGCCGCAACGCAAAAATTTGGCGGTGCGACTGCAAATTTGTAATCACAATTAAATATCTTAGAAAAAATCAACAACAATCACAAACAGCTTTACTTACAAGTCAACATTCCAAAAATAATTTACACGCCTTTAGAGATAATGACAATCAGGTCGTGTTCTAAAATTCTAAAATTAATACCGCCACCATTTTACAGAATAATATTTTTTTCTTTTTTTTAACACTTAATACGAAAGTGAAGGACCCGCGCGAAATCGCCGTTTCATACAAACGTGTAGTCCTGATTTTCCTCTCTGGTTATTAACATTTTATGGTTATTAACAAATATGTGTCTCTTCTTTATTATAGGCGATATTTTGCTTAAAAGTTCTTTAAAACACGGCACAGACATTCGAAAATTGTTATGAAATTTATTTTCAGTCATCTTCAATGCCTCGTATTTTCTTTTGAAATGATATCCATCTTCATTCATGACATGAAGACATGGGTTTACCCAAAATTTTCTTTTCAATTGCTTCTTATTTCTATGCCTTCTTAATAACAGCCAAACACTGGTAGTCGAATTCTTTACTACTTATGCAGCGCGGCGCCGCATGCGGTGCCGCGACGACGGACTCGGCACCGCAAGTCGCACCGCCAAATTTTTGCGTTGCGGCGGGCGGCACCGCGCGCGGCGACGCGCACCGTTTTGCGGTACCGCGCGCGGCGTCGCACGACGCACCGCCAGATTTTGCGTTGCGGCGAGCGGCACCGCAGATTTCTGCGTTGCGACGGCGGCACCGCAAAACGCGCCGCGTTGCGTCGGCGACGTCGCACCGCGTACATGTGGCCAGGCCCTGAATTCACTGCCATCTGTCGACACACTTTAAAACTAAAAATAAATATTTATAAAAATACGATAAAATGTATTTAAATATGGATAAATGATTTTTTTTATTTGCATTAATTATTTTTATGATTTTGACCCATATTCTTTCACTGATATGCGTTAAATTTGTTAAATAACAAACGAAACCGTCAACGCCATCTATACGACAGTAGGCCAAAGCTAGTAGCGCCCTCTGAACGAGAATCAAATTTTCTTGATTTTCGAGGCACGTTTTTTTCTTAGACTGTATCCATCTATTACGGAGTTATATCTGTCTTTGCTAGTACTGAAACAGATTAAATTTTTTCTTGTATTGACATTGTTTTTTTTTTACTATTGTGACATTTTAGCGTTTTTAATTTATTTCTATTTGCATTGTTTTGTTAATATTAATTGTAACTTCATTTATATAGGTACTCTGATGTTCAATTCTAATTCTTATTATTTGTATCTCATATAAACTCACGGGTATATACATCCCGGTCATTTGATAGGCGTGCGTGGGGATACAGATCCAACACGTAGAGGCCCTTTGGAGAAGTTTGCTGTTATGTAATACACCTGCTAGAACCCATTCACGGGTACAAATAGATACCCGTAAATCGGTTCCAACAGGCGTAGGGGCTATTATAAAAACAGTGGAAAAGAGTGCCGGTTATGGTGTTGAAGTTTGGCTGGTCAAAAGATTGGGCTATTGCTGAGAGGTCCGGACACCTGCCATAACAATGTTGTACACGTTATCGAGGCAGGCGGTGACTCGCCGCTGACTAGATGGGCCCCTGAAACTGCCGTCGTGAAGACGACCAGGAGCAACACCGGTGTGAGCGGCTCAGGGGTGTCGAGAGGTGTGCGCCGCTTTCTACCCAGTGGCTGTTACCAGCCACTGTGCCAACTCGCGTCTTATGCATCTTTCACTTCCACCCCTGGAGCATATAGCTCTAGCGACTCCTCTCTGGACAGCCAATGAAGGCAAGCCAGAGCCGAGAGTCCTGCGGGGGTCCCCTTGGGGTCCACTCCGACCGACGAAGACACGCCGGAGACGGAGACCCTGACCGACTCTCGGGAGCACTCGGGTCCGTGGGGTCGTTACTCCCCAACAGCTCGCCACAAGCTGCCACAATTCTTATTATTATTGTTACAAAAAAAATAACGATCATTATACGACAAGTAGTACAAACTGAAATGTACGTATATTTTACCTGTGTGAAAATTGTATACATGTGATAAATAAACTAAACTAAACTATAAGAATTGTCATTTGTATTAATTTTTCGACGCCAACGACGGATATATCCGAACCGCAGGTTCAACGCCAAAGACGGATTAATCCGTCACAGACCACAGAGCAACATAGACCTACGCGCATATGTATAAAGTTCAATTTCAGTTTTGACACTTCGGTGACGAGGCGTCTGTGTGACAGCTTTTGTGTTTGACACGGTGTCGACAAGCTCTTTTTCAAAATATGTGTCGTTTTCAATCAAAAGGTACCACATTGTCGCTTGCCACAAGGACGCTCTGACAGGTTTTTCGTATAAAGATACAAGCAATTTTCGTCCTTATGGTAAGCGACAATTTACCTTTTGATTGAAAACGTCACATGTTTTAATCCTGTTTCGTTTGCATTACAAGCAACATTTTTATTGGTAATGAAATGTTAATGGCTACCAGAAGCTGAGCGTTAAGTGCTTGTGGGAGCCATAAAGCCATAAATCATTCATTTTCGATTGCTTTGGCTAACCATTTTCCTTTACGCTTTAAATAATGGTCCGGTGTAAATTGATTCGTTTTAACTTTCGCATCTTAATGATCAACAATTTAATGCACCTTACCTGGACCTTATGTCATGGCAATAAGGTTTACATGAGGTTGACAGGTAGACACATAGGCAATGTAAATATGAAAATGATATTGACGCATGATGCGTACTGGGAGCAAATAAATACATATTGGTTAACTCTGCAAATATTTTAATATTAGGTGTTACGATTATCAAAAGATTTACGATTAATATTGTTTTGATCTCAAAGCGATAGTATATAACAGACGTACGGGAATTTAAAAACTCGCGTTTAGCGTAAATTGGTGCGGCGCTTTATACAAGACGTAATTTAATTACTGACAGTAGTTACTATGCTAAGCTAGATAAAAATACTTTGAAGGACTAGAATGACTAGGTGTGTTTAATGACTAACTAGCACTAAGCTCAAAGGTCGGTTACTAACAACCATTGTTTTAACTATATATACGGGATTTATGACTATGGTCTTTAATCGTCCGAGATGTTGAGATAGCTAAAAATAAATAATAACACCGATTAAGTCCCGTTCTGTTCAAATTTAATTGACATCGAAAACATTCTTTATTATATTGCCAGAAAAAATATTCAGTTATTGTTATTACCAATAGGTATTGCTTCAAAATATATCCAAAAAGCGCTCAATTCGCATTAGTAGCTTTACAGATACGACACGCGTCGTGACACGAATAAATTCCTTAATCTGATTACGTAATGTACATCTGGGCTTCCTATTACGTGTGGAGTATTCCCCTCGCTCTCCTGACAGGCAGATCTTCAGACTGGCCGATGTAAGGTGACCTCGCGGAACATAACAGAAAAGAAAAGAAAATATTTATTAATAACATCGTTACAGGTCAGGTTGTAAATATTCACAGCTTAATAATTTTAATAATTGACACATAATTTTTGTGTAAGTATATCATATTGTATACAAATATTTTATAATTTATTTCCTACTTAATAATTCCTTTACATTTTAATAACAAAACTTCCGTGAGACACAGACATATTAAACATATTATTAACGGGTCACTCACGTATTTTAAGTCGAAAACCCGTCGGTGTCGTGTCTGTGAACCTAGCATATCAAGTGCTAGCATCTCAATCTTTTTTAAGAGTTCTAGTAGCATCCCTAATAGTTCTACAGTTCTAGGTGGTTTTTTTTCATAGTTCTGCTCATTTTCGCCAAAAAATTGAAATTTGAAAATGAGATGCTAACTTCACATTTTGACACTCCAGCATCCCAGCCGTTATCCACTCCACAGCCTCAAAATAGCATTCAAACGTAAGATACTAACATTTCTAGACGATATATAGCGAGTTCTAGTCAAAACTGTAAAAAAATTTTTTTCCATATATGTATGGGACACGAACATCAAAAGAAATTGTAGGTATATTCTGATTAAAGCTAAGTTTGAGCTAAAATCCCAAATTTGACAGCTAGCATCTCAGCAGTTCCGGATAGCCAGATGCCTAGTGCACTAGAATACACACAGTTGTATCTTCTAGAAGGAAATTTTACAGAGTTTTGATAAACTATATCCGAAAATAGTCGCGAAATCGAGTAATTGCTAAGTTCTGGGCATAGCATCTCAGCCAATGCAGATCTGATACCAGGCATCTCAGCAGTTCTGGATAGCCAGCTCACTAGTGCACTAAAATACACACAGTTCTATCTTATAGAACGAACTTTGATAGAGTTTTGATAGATTATGTCCGAAAATAGTCACAAAATCGAGTAAATGCTATGTTCTTAGATTAGCATCCCAGCCAATGCGGGTCTGGTACCCAGCATCTCAGCAGTTCTGGTTAGTCAGGTCTCTAGTGCACTAGAAAACACACAGTTCTGTCTTCTAGAACGAAATTTGGCAGAGTTTTGAAAGACTATGTCCGAAAATAGTCTCGCATTAGAGAAATTGCTAAGTTCTGAGCATAGCATCCCAGCCAATGCTGATTTGATACCCGGCATCTCAGCAGTTCTAAATAGCCAGCTCACTAGTGCACTAGAATACACACAGTTCTGTCTTCTAGAACGAAAATTGGCAGAGTTTTGACAGACTGTCCGAAAATTGTCTCAAAATCGAGTAATTGCTAAGTTCTGAGCTAGCATCCCAGCCAATGCTGATCTGATACCCGGCATCTCAGCAGTTCTAAATAGCCAGCTCACTAGTGCACTAGAATACACACAGTTCTGTCTTCTAGAACGAAAATTGGCAGAGTTTTGACAGACTGTCCGAAAATTGTCTCAAAATCGAGAAATTGCTAAGTTCTGAGCTGGCATCCCAGCCAATGCAGGTCTGATACCCGGCATCTCAGCAGTTCTGGATAGCCACCTCACTAATGCACTAGAATACACACAGTTCTATCTTCTAGAACAAAATTTTATGGAGTTTTGATAGACTATGTCCGAAAATAGTCTCAAAATCGAGTAAATGCTATGTTCTTAGATTAGCATCCCAGCCAATGCAGGTCTTACAAATAGCATCTCAGCAGTTCTGGATAGCTAGAACCCTAGTGCACTAGAATACACACAGTTCTATCTTCTAGAAGGAAATTTGACAGAGTTTTGATAGACAATGTCCAAAAACAGTCGCGAAATCGAGTAATTGCTAAGTTCTGGGCATAGCATCCCAGGCAATGCTGATCTGATACCCGGCATCTCTGCAGTTCTAAATAACCAGCTCACTAGTGCACTAGAATACACACAGTTCGATCTTCTAGACGTAAATTTGACAGTTTTGATAGACTATGTCCGAAAATAGTCGCAAAATCAAGAAATTGCTAAGTTCTGAGCTAGCATCCCAGCCAACGCAGGTCTTACAACCAGCATCTCAGCAGTTCTGGATAGCCAGCTCACTAGTGCACTAGAATACACACAGTTCTGTCTTCTAGAACGAAAATTGGCAGAGTTTTGACAGACTGTCCGAAAATTGTCTCAAAATCGAGAAATTGCTTAGTTGTGAGCTAGCATCCCAGCCAATGCAGGTCTTACACCCAGCATCTCAGCAGTTCTGGATAGCTAGAACCCTAGTGCATTAGAATACACACAGTTCTATCTTCTAGAAGGAAATTTGACAGAGTTTTGATAGACTATGTCCGAAAATAGTCTCAAAATCGAGTAAATGCTATGTTCTTAGATTAGCATCCCAGCCAATGCAGGTCTTACAACCAGCATCTCAGCAGTTCTGGATAGCTAGAACCCTAGTGCACTAGAATACACACAGTTCTATCTTCTAGAAGGAAATTTGACAGAGTTTTGATAGACAATGTCCAAAAACAGTCGCGAAATCGAGTAATTGCTAAGTTCTGGGCATAGCATCCCAGGCAATGCTGATCTGATACCCGGCATCTCAGCAGTTCTAAATAGCCAGCTCACTAGTGCACTAGAATACACACAGTTCTATCTTCTAGACGTAAATTTGACAGTTTTGATAGACTATGTCCGAAAATAGTCGCAAAATCAAGAAATTGCTAAGTTCTGAGCTAGCATCCCAGCCAACGCAGGTCTTACAACCAGCATCTCAGCAGTTCTGGATAGCCAGCTCACTAGTGCACTAGAATACACACAGTTCTGTCTTCTAGAACGAAAATTGGCAGAGTTTTGACAGACTGACCGAAAATTGTCTCAAAATCGAGAAATTGCTTAGTTGTGAGCTAGCATCCCCGCCACTGCAGGTCTTACTCCCAGCATCTCAGCAGTTCTGGATAGCCAGCTCCCTATTCCACTAGAATACACACAGTTCTATCTTCTAGAAGGAAATTTTACAGAGTTTTGATAAACTATATCCGAAAATAGTCGCTAAATCGAGTAATTGCTAAGTTCTGAGCTAGCATTCCAGCCAATGCAGGTCTTATACACAGCATCTCAGCAGTTCTGGATAGCCAGCTCCCTAGTGCACTAGAAAACACACAGTTCTATCTTCTATCACGAAATTTGACCGAGTTTTGATGGGTTGTCCGAAAATAGTCTCAAAATCGAGAAATTGCTAAGTTCTGAGCTGGCATCCCAGCCAATGCAGGTCTGATACCCGGCATCTCAGCAGTTCTGGATAGCCACCTCACTAATGCACTAGAATACACACAGTTCTATCTTTTAGAACTAAATTTTATGGAGTTTTGATAGACTATGTCCGAAAATAGTCTCAAAATCGAGTAAATGCTATGTTCTTAGATTAGCATCCCAGCCAATGCAGGTCTTACAACCAGCATCTCAGCAGTTCTGGATAGCTAGAACCCTAGTGCACTAGAATACACACAGTTCTATCTTCTAGAAGGAAATTTGACATAGTTTTGATAGACAATGTCCGAAAACAGTCGCGAAATCGAGTAATTGCTAAGTTCTGGGCATAGCATCCCAGGCAATGCCGATCTGATACCCGGCATCTCAGCAGTTCTAATTAGCCAGCTCACTAGTGCACTAGAATACACCCAGTTCTGTCTTCTAGAACGAAAATTGGCAGAGTTTTGACAGACTGTCCGAAAATTGTCTCAAAATCGAGAAATTGCTAAGTTCTGAGCTGGCATCCCAGCCAATGCAGGTCTGATACCCGGCATCTCAGCAGTTCTAATTAGCCAGCTCACTAGTGCACTAGAATACACCCAGTTCTGTCTTCTAGAACGAAAATTGGCAGAGTTTTGACAGACTGTCCGAAAATTGTCTCAAAATCGAGAAATTGCTAAGTTATGAGCTAGCATCCCAGCCAATGCAGGTCTTACACCCAGCATCTCAGCAGTTCTGGATAGCTAGAACCCTAGTGCATTAGAATACAGACATTTCTATCTTCTAGATGGAAATTAGACAGAGTTTTGATAGACAATGTCCGAAAACAGTCGCGAAATCGAGTAATTGCTAAGTTCTGAGCATAGCATCCCAGCCAATGCTGATCTGATACCCGGCATCTCAGCAGTTCTAAATAGCCAGCTCACTAGTGCACTAGAATACACACAGTTCTGTCTTCTAGAACGAAAATTGGCAGAGTTTTGACAGACTGTCCGAAAATTGTCTCAAAATCGAGAAATTGCTACTTCTGAGCTGGCATCCCAGCCAATGCAGGTCTGATACCCGGCATCTCAGCAGTTCTGGATAGCCACCTCACTAATGCACTAGAATACACACAGTTCTATCTTTTAGAACTAAATTTTATGGAGTTTTGATAGACTATGTCCGAAAATAGTCTCAAAATCGAGTAAATGCTATGTTCTTAGATTAGCATCCCAGCCAATGCAGGTCTTACAACCAGCATCTCAGCAGTTCTGGATAGCTAGAACCCTAGTGCACTAGAATACACACAGTTCTATCTTCTAGAAGGAAATTTGACATAGTTTTGATAGACAATGTCCGAAAACAGTCGCGAAATCGAGTAATTGCTAAGTTCTGGGCATAGCATCCCAGGCAATGCCGATCTGATACCCGGCATCTCAGCAGTTCTAATTAGCCAGCTCACTAGTGCACTAGAATACACCCAGTTCTGTCTTCTAGAACGAAAATTGGCAGAGTTTTGACAGACTGTCCGAAAATTGTCTCAAAATCGAGAAATTGCTAAGTTCTGAGCTGGCATCCCAGCCAATGCAGGTCTGATACCCGGTATCTCAGCAGTTCTGGATAGCCAGCTCACTATTGCACTAGAATACACACAGTTCTGTCTTCTAGAACGAAAATTGGCAGAGTTTTGACAGACTGTCCGAAAATTGTCTCAAAATCGAGAAATTGCTTAGTTATGAGCTAGCATCCCAGCCAATGCAGGTCTTACACCCAGCATCTCAGCAGTTCTGGATAGCTAGAACCCTAGTGCACTAGAATACAGACAGTTCTATCATCTAGAAGGAAATTTTACAGAGTTTTGATAAACTATATCCGAAAATTGTCTCAAAATCGAGTAATTGCTAAGTTCTGAGCTAGCATCCCAGCCAATGCTGATCTGATACCCGGCATCTCAGCAGTACTAAATAGCCAGCTCACTAGTGCACTAGAATACACACAGTTCTGTCTTCTAGAACGAAAATTGGCAGAGTTTTGACAGACTGTCCGAAAATTGTCTCAAAATCGAGAAATTGCTTAGTTGTGAGCTAGCATCCGAGCCAATGCAGGTCTTACACCCAGCATCTCAGCAGTTCTAAATAGCCAGCTCACTAGTGCACTAGAATACACACAGTTCTGTCTTCTAGAACGAAAATTGGCAGAGTTTTGAGAGACTGTCCGAAAATTGTCTCAAAATCGAGAAATTGCTAAGTTCTGAGCTGGCATCCCAGCCAATGCAGGTCTGATACCCGGCATTTCAGCAGTTCTGGATAGCCACCTCACTAATGCACTAGAATACACACAGTTTCATCTTCTAGAACAAAATTTTATGGAGTTTTGATAGACTATATCCGAAAATAGTCTCAAAGTCGAGTAAATGCTATGTTCTTAGATTAGCATCCCAGCCAATGCAGGTCTTACAACCAGCATCTCAGCAGTTCTGGATAGCTAGAACCCTAGTGCACTAGAATACACACAGTTCTATCTTCTAGAAGGAAATTTGACACAGTTTTGATAGACAATGTCCAAAAACAGTCGCGAAATCGAGTAATTGCTAAGTTCTGAGCATAGCATCCCAGCCAATGCTGATCTGATACCCGGCATCTCAGCAGTTCTAAATAGCCAGCTCACTAGTGCACTAGAATACACACAGTTCTGTCTTCTAGAACGAAAATTGGCAGAGTTTTGACAGACTGTCCGAAAATTGTCTCAAAATCGAGAAATTGCTAAGTTCTGAGCTGGCATCCCAGCCAATGCAGGTCTGATACCCGGCATTTCAGCAGTTCTGGATAGCCACCTCACTAATGCACTAGAATACACACAGTTTCATCTTCTAGAACAAAATTTTATGGAGTTTTGATAGACTATGTCCGAAAATAGTCTCAAAATCGAGTAAATGCTATGTTCTTAGATTAGCATCCCAGCCAATGCAGGTCTTACAACCAGCATCTCAGCAGTTCTGGATAGCTAGAACCCTAGTGCACTAGAATACACACAGTTCTATCTTCTAGAAGGAAATTTGACATAGTTTTGATAGACAATGTCCGAAAACAGTCGCGAAATCGAGTAATTGCTAAGTTCTGGGCATAGCATCCCAGCCAATGCTGATCTGATACCCGGCATCTCAGCAGTTCTAAATAGCCAGCTCACTAGTGCACTAGAATACACCCAGTTCTGTCTTCTAGAACGAAAATTGGCAGAGTTTTGACAGACTGTCCGAAAATTGTCTCAAAATCGAGAAATTGCTAAGTTCTGAGCTGGCATCCCAGCCAATGCAGGTCTGATACCCGGCATCTCAGCAGTTCTGGATAGCCAGCTCACTAGTGCACTAGAATACACACAGTTCTGTCTTCTAGAACGAAAATTGGCAGAGTTTTGACAGACTGTCCGAAAATTGTCTCAAAATCGAGAAATTGCTTAGTTGTGAGCTAGCATCCCAGCCAATGCAGGTCTTACACCCAGCATCTCAGCAGTTCTGGATAGCTAGAACCCTAGTGCATTAGAATACAGACAGTTCTATCTTCTAGAAGGAAATTTGACAGAGTTTTGATAGACAATGTCCGAAAACAGTCGCGAAATCGAGTAATTGCTAAGTTCTGAGCATAGCATCCCAGCCAATGCTGATCTGATACCCGACATCTCAGCAGTTCTAAATAGCCAGCTCACTAGTGCACTAGAATACACACAGTTCTGTCTTCTAGAACGAAAATTGGCAGAGTTTTGACAGACTGTCCGAAAATTGTCTCAAAATCGAGAAATTGCTAAGTTCTGAGCTGGCATCCCAGCCAATGCAGGTCTGATACCCGGCATCTCAGCAGTTCTGGATAGCCACCTCACTAATGCACTAGAATACACACAGTTCTATCTTCTATATCAAAATTTTATGGAGTTTTGATAGACTATGTCCGAAAATAGTCTCAAAATCGAGTAAATGCTATGTTCTTAGATTAGCATCCCAGCCAATGCAGGTCTTACAAATAGCATCTCAGCAGTTCTGGATAGCTAGAACCCTAGTGCACTAGAATACACACAGTTCTATCTTCTAGAAGGAAATTTGACAGAGTTTTGATAGACAATGTCCAAAAACAGTCGCGAAATCGAGTAATTGCTAAGTTCTGGGCATAGCATCCCAGGCAATGCTGATCTGATACCCGGCATCTCTGCAGTTCTAAATAACCAGCTCACTAGTGCACTAGAATACACACAGTTCTATCTTCTAGACGTAAATTTGACAGTTTTGATAGACTATGTCCGAAAATAGTCGCAAAATCAAGAAATTGCTAAGTTCTGAGCTAGCATCCCAGCCAACGCAGGTCTTACAACCAGCATCTCAGCAGTTCTGGATAGCCAGCTCACTAGTGCACTAGAATACACACAGTTCTGTCTTCTAGAACGAAAATTGGCAGAGTTTTGACAGACTGTCCGAAAATTGTCTCAAAATCGAGAAATTGCTTAGTTGTGAGCTAGCATCCCAGCCAATGCAGGTCTTACACCCAGCATCTCAGCAGTTCTGGATAGCTAGAACCCTAGTGCATTAGAATACACACAGTTCTATCTTCTAGAAGGAAATTTGACAGAGTTTTGATAGACTATGTCCGAAAATAGTCTCAAAATCGAGTAAATGCTATGTTCTTAGATTAGCATCCCAGCCAATGCAGGTCTTACAACCAGCATCTCAGCAGTTCTGGATAGCTAGAACCCTAGTGCACTAGAATACACACAGTTCTATCTTCTAGAAGGAAATTTGACAGAGTTTTGATAGACAATGTCCAAAAACAGTCGCGAAATCGAGTAATTGCTAAGTTCTGGGCATAGCATCCCAGGCAATGCTGATCTGATACCCGGCATCTCAGCAGTTCTAAATAGCCAGCTCACTAGTGCACTAGAATACACACAGTTCTATCTTCTAGACGTAAATTTGACAGTTTTGATAGACTATGTCCGAAAATAGTCGCAAAATCAAGAAATTGCTAAGTTCTGAGCTAGCATCCCAGCCAACGCAGGTCTTACAACCAGCATCTCAGCAGTTCTGGATAGCCAGCTCACTAGTGCACTACAATACACACAGTTCTGTCTTCTAGAACGAAAATTGGCAGAGTTTTGACAGACTGTCCGAAAATTGTCTCAAAATCGAGAAATTGCTTAGTTGTGAGCTAGCATCCCAGCCAATGCAGGTCTTACACCCAGCATCTCAGCAGTTCTGGATAGCTAGAACCCTATTGCACTAGAATACACACAGTTCTATCTTCTAGAAGGAAATTTGACAGAGTTTTGATAGACTATGTCCGAAAATAGTCTCAAAATCGAGTAAATGCTATGTTCTTAGATTAGCATCCCAGCCAATGCAGGTCTTACAACCAGCATCTCAGCAGTTCTGGATAGCTAGAACCCTAGTGCACTAGAATACACACAGTTCTATCTTCTAGAAGGAAATTTGACAGAGTTTTGATAGACAATGTCCAAAAACAGTCGCGAAATCGAGTAATTGCTAAGTTCTGGGCATAGCATCCCAGGCAATGCTGATCTGATACCCGGCATCTCAGCAGTTCTAAATAGCCAGCTTACTAGTGCACTAGAATACACACAGTTCTATCTTCTAGACGTAAATTTGACAGTTTTGATAGACTATGACCGAAAATAGTCGCAAAATCAAGAAATTGCTAAGTTCTGAGCTAGCATCCCAGCCAATGCAGGTCTTACAACCAGCATCTCAGCAGTTCTGGATAGCCAGCTCACTAGTGCACTAGAATACACACAGTTCTGTCTTCTAGAACGAAAATTGGCAGAGTTTTGACAGACTGTCCGAAAATTGTCTCAAAATCGAGAAATTGCTTAGTTGTGAGCTAGCATCCCCGCCACTGCAGGTCTTACTCCCAGCATCTCAGCAGTTCTGGATAGCCAGCTCCCTATTCCACTAGAATACACACAGTTCTATCTTCTAGAAGGAAATTTTACAGAGTTTTGATAAACTATATCCGAAAATAGTCGCTAAATCGAGTAATTGCTAAGTTCTGAGCTAGCATTCCAGCCAATGCAGGTCTTATACACAGCATCTCAGCAGTTCTGGATAGCCAGCTCCCTAGTGCACTAGAATACACACAGTTCTATCTTTTAGAACTAAATTTTATGGAGTTTTGATAGACTATGTCCGAAAATAGTCTCAAAATCGAGTAAATGCTATGTTCTTAGATTAGCATCCCAGCCAATGCAGGTCTTACAACCAGCATCTCAGCAGTTCTGGATAGCTAGAACCCTAGTGCACTAGAATACACACAGTTCTATCTTCTGGAATGAAATTTGACATAGTTTTGATAGACAATGTCCGAAAACAGTCGCGAAATCGAGTAATTGCTAAGTTCTGGGCATAGCATCCCAGGCAATGCTGATCTGATACCCGGCATCTCAGCAGTTCTAATTAGCCAGCTCACTAGTGCACTAGAATACACCCAGTTCTGTCTTCTAGAACGAAAATTGGCAGAGTTCTGACAGACTGTCCGAAAATTGTCTCAAAATCGAGAAATTGCTAAGTTCTGAGCTGGCATCCCAGCCAATGCAGGTCTGATACCCGGCATCTCAGCAGTTCTGGATAGCCAGCTCACTAGTGCACTAGAATACACACAGTTCTGTCTTCTAGAACGAAAATTGGCAGAGTTTTGACAGACTGTCCGAAAATTGTCTCAAAATCGAGAAATTGCTTAGTTGTGAGCTAGCATCCCAGCCAATGCAGGTCTTACACCCAGCATCTCAGCAGTTCTGGATAGCTAGTACCCTAGTGCATTAGAATACAGACAGTTCTATCTTCTAGAAGGAAATTTGACAGAGTTTTGATAGACAATGTCCGAAAACAGTCGCGAAATCGAGTAATTGCTAAGTTCTGAGCATAGCATCCCAGCCAATGCTGATCTGATACCCGGCATCTCAGCAGTTCTAAATAGCCATCTTACTAGTGCACTAGAATACACACAGTTCTGTCTTCTAGAACGAAAATTGGCAGAGTTTTGACAGACTGTCCGAAAATTGTCTCAAAATCGAGAAATTGCTAAGTTCTGAGCTGGCATCCCAGCCAATGCAGGTCTGATACCCGGCATCTCAGCAGTTCTGGATAGCCAGCTCACTAGTGCACTAGAATACACACAGTTCTGTCTTCTAGAACGAAAATTGGCAGACTTTTTGACAGACTGTCCGAAAATTGTCTCAAAATCGAGAAATTGCTTAGTTGTGAGCTAGCATCCCAGCCAATGCAGGTCTTACACCCAGGATCTCAGCAGTTCTGGATAGCTAGAACCCTAGTGCATTAGAATACAGACAGTTCTATCTTCTAGAAGGAAATTTGACCGAGTTTTGATAGACAATGTCCGAAAACAGTCGCGAAATCGAGTAATTGCTAAGTTCTGAGCATAGCATCCCAGCCAATGCTGATCTGATACCCGGCATCTCAGCAGTTCTAAATAGCCATCTCACTAGTGCACTAGAATACACACAGTTCTGTCTTCTAGAACGAAAATTGGCAGAGTTTTGACAGACTGTCCGAAAATTGTCTCAAAATCGAGAAATTGCTAAGTTCTGAGCTGGCATCCCAGCCAATGCAGGTCTGATACCCGGCATCTCAGCATTTCTGGATAGCCAGCTCACTAGTGCACTAGAATACATACAGTTCTGTCTTCTAGAACGAAAACTGGCAGAGTTTTGACAGACTGTCCGAAAATTGTCTCAAAATCGAGTAAATGCTATGTTCTTAGATTAGCATCCCAGCCAATGCAGGTCTTACAACCAGCATCTCAGCAGTTCTGGATAGCTAGAACCCTAGTGCACTAGAATACACACAGTTCTATCTTGTAGAACGAAATTTTACAGAGTTTTGATAAACTATGTCCGAAAACAGCCGTGAGATCGAGTAATTGCTATGTTCTGAGCTAGCATCCCAGCCAATGCAGGTCTTACACCCAGAATCTCAGCAGTTCTGGATAGCCAGCTCCCTAGTTCACTAAAATACACACAGTTTTATTTTCTAGAACGAAATTTGGCAGAGTTTTGAAAGACTGTTGAATAATCGGCAGAGGTATGGAACCATGTTCGTCGACGGTTCGACATTCTACGTCGTTAAGTAAAAATTCCCCCAATTTATCCTTATCGTAAGGCATGACCGCTCCAATCCCACTTAACAGTTCCAAGTAATAGAACTTTTTTTTTTACATTTTTCGGACAGCAACAAACAAATAGACATAAACGAAACGACCAATCGATTTTGACTTCGATTTATTTATTACAACAAAACCAAACGACCTTATTTTGACTTATAGTTTTATTTATTTGTTTATATTGCAAATTGTACGAAATAATTGTTAATACAATCAATATTTGAACAGAAAGAAACGCAGAATACAAACACAGATTTATATTGGTGTAGAAACCAAGATTTATTCGAACCAAAGTTATCCAAACGGATAGCGTTTAGCGGTATAAAAGCGGAATCGGAATTCAAAAACAAGCCAGGGTCAATATCAGGGAAATCACCAGAGTCCAAGATGAATAGCCAAGGGTCGTCAGAATTTTCAGAGAGCGTATAGCGAGTTAAGGAGTAGTAGCGACAACAACGAGATGCAGTGTGCGACTGATTGCTTTATTTTATATTATAATTGGCTTTCTGTGACAAGGGGCAGAGATAAGATACTAGAGCAGATATTAGAAACAATGAAAAGGTTCGCCGAGGTAAATGGTTATAGCCCTGTACTCTTGCCTCTTGCTCACACTATGTTGGTGCGAGCGAGCCGGACTGCGAGTGAGTTAACGTGATCACTAAAGTTTAAGTTCGCCTTCAACTCAAATAAGGGTACTCGGAGGGCCTGTCGCTACAAACGAAAGTTATCTGCCTCTTTATCGCACTTGCATAATGGAGCGATAGAGACGCAGATAACAAACTCCGATTTTCGCGGTGAGCCATCTGAATCTGATTGAATTTTTCAAGTAAATATAAATTTAAATTAGTTTAGACAGGATTTTCATAAGGGATTTTTTTTGCAAACTATGTGTCACTAAGCACAATAATAACGTTTACATATTTTTAATGTGGACTCTACATATTGATACGTTTTATTTTATTACATCCTTTTACAGAAGCATAATATATGCTTATACGTATTTTGGTGTCTCATTCATTATTTCATTAAACAAGCAAGGTAATTGGTCTCATAACTTCCGTGAGACACAGACATATTAAATATATTAATAACGGGTCACTAACGGGTCGGATGCGGGGGGGGAGCGTTTTTCGACTTAAAATACGTGAGTGACCCGTTATTAATATATTTTTTCTACTCGTCGAGTATAATCTGCGTATTACAACTTCACATGCAACACTACAACCTTACTCTTTTCAACGTTGGATAGGCTATGGCACTTCCGACTCGAGCATAAGAATTTTATCGATACGGTTTAGTCAATTATAAAATTTTGAAAATAGAACTTCATACATTTCGAGGAGACTCGATTCAATGCATCTGCTTTGTGATTGGTTGGCCAACAAAAACATTTTATTTTATGTTGTAGTAGAAACAATTTCTTCATAAGTCAGAAACGCGCATGTGACACCCTTTATATAGCAACATCCATACCCTACGAAAACCACTTAGCGTTGCTTGTTAGTCTCCATAGGCTACGGTGGCCAAAATCGAGAAAAAAACTGTCTTAAAATTGAATTTAGCGCGGAGCCGGTACCAGGGCGTCATGAGTTACGAGGAGGTGTCGTTGACCAACCCGCCGGGGGCGCCGGGCCCGGCGGCCGGGGCATCGGTATGAACTGTATGAAGGTATCGCGGGCTGCGGCAGCTTGCGTATCTTAGCTGTATACTTTTGGTTTGTTTACCTATATGATTCTACTAGTTGAAAGTATTATTTTTTTGTCTCGTAGAAAAAGTATTATATACAATAGTGATATAATCAAGCTTTTCAATCTCGTACCTTAATTTAAGCAACTCAGCAAGCTTCGTTGCTTAAACACGGTACTGGACTGAAAAGCTCTCTATTATATCACGATTGTATAAAATACTATAATATGTAATTGGTCTCGTTTATAATATAAGATCGACCAATTTTACGCTCTAAGTACTTATTTGTAAAAAAGGTCCCATAGCTTAGGGAGAATTTACTTGACGATATGCATTGTATCATTGTAGGTAAGAGAGAGTCGGTTATATTACAGATATACAGATCTTTATTGGTAAAATAAAATACATTTTACAAGTCATTATTGTAGGGTGAATATTTGGTTTATGAAGGTTCATCAATTACAAATAGGTTTGTTTGACTGGGCATATACAGTAACAAATTAACATAATTACAAATTTAGTTCATTACATTATTATTGTATATCTAGGAAAATTTTGCAAGTTTATTGCATATTTAAGGGTTAACTAAGAAAGGCTAACAAAGAGAGTATATAAGGGAGAGGTAGAAACGGGAGTTGGAAGGGGCAGACCTCGGCGGACTTTCTCTGATCAGATCGGGGAAATCCTGAAGAAAGGCCAGGTCAAGAGCACCCTAAACCGGCGAGCGTGTATGAGGAATGTTATGAAAGTGAAGGAAGCGAAAGAGGTATGTCAGGATCGTAGCAAGTGGAAATCCGTGGTCTCTGCCTACCCCTCCGGGAAATAGGCGTGATTATATGTATGTATGTATGTAACTAAGAAATATTTATAGCGGAGCCAAAATCATACTTATACGACTAAAAATACCACTACTACTAATAATACTAATGGCGTTATTAGGGTTCCGTACCCAAAGGGTAAAATCGGGACCCTATTACTAAGACTCCGCTGTCCGTCTGTCACCAGGCTGTATCTCATGAACTGTGATAGCTAGACAGTTGAAATTTTCACAGATGATGTATTTCTGTTGTCGCTATAACAACAAATACTAAAAAGTACGGAACCCTCGGTGCGCGAGTCCGACTCGCACTTGGCCGGTTTTTTTCTTAAACGCGTTACTTCCCTGAATTAGCTATGAATTGTTTGTCTTTATGTGTCATTTTGACTTATGCATTTGTAAGAAAGGGATAAAACATAATTTAACTAAATCAGGCCGTTAAGTTGCCCGTACCATTGCCTGTAAAATGATTTTAGTTTTTAATTGGAAATTTATTAGATACTTGCATTTAATTAAAAAAATGCAAGTACTTATTAAATTTATAATTTGCATAAAACAAATTAATAAAGTAACTATATTAGTTAGTTTAGTTGGTACAATAGTAGATTGTGTCACAACTGTCACAAGGGAGCAAAATGACATATTTACGGCGAGGGCGTACAATTGAATCCTAAACGAAGCGAAGGCTTCTATAATAGAATCCTGAGCGTAGTGAGGGATTCATGTGTTAACGCCCAAGGTGAAAATAATTTTGCTACCATGTGATACCCCAGACACATAGTGCTTTTCACATCACCTATGAGGAAATTACATATTAGGTTTATTAGGTCTCAAAACATTTGTATTTTAAGCAAAGATCGATACGGACAAGTGCCAAATATATGTATACACGACCTTAGTATAGGTACATACCTCTGGCACTTTGTCCGTATCGATATTTTCAGACGTGACTGTACTGACAAATTAAAAGTACCTACAGCTCATAATTATGTACCTAATATCTTTTCAAAGACAGCAGCAAACACCTAAAATGATACAATAAAAATCAAGTACATTATTTTTGTGGATTTTTCTGGTAACAAATTAGCTCTTACCCCTTTAAACCAAATCTTCGGAAGAACACTATGAAGACTGATATTACTTATATTTATTATTATAAAGTTATTGATTTAAACTAAGTATTTAGAAATTTATACACAATACAGAACCGCATAATTCTGCTTTGTGAAATATTTGTAAAAAACTTTTTAAATATCAACTTTTTAAATTGCATAGACAAGTATGGATGCGTTTAAGAGCCAACAGGAGTGGTCATTTCTCCATACAAACGTACTCGACTGTTTCCTCCCTGGTTTTTGAAGCTAGAGGAATGATTTTTTCAACACAGATTAATATTGTCAATATCTGTGTCGGTGTGTTTTGCTTTTTTTGATATTATTGTTTTTTAAGGCGCTAGAGCCCTTCAAACATGGCCAAAAATGGCCTCACTGACTATGCCGCAATGAGAGGCGTGGTATTCAAAACTGGTATCAATTAGCCAAAAAATCAAAACAGTCCGACACAGACAATTTCATAATCATTTAGATTTCCAAATTTGGTTACGATTGCTTAAGTTTTGGAGGAGGAAACAGTCGAGTACGAAACCTCGATTTTTGAGATTTTTACGCCGGATTTTTCGCCTAAGCTGCAGTTGTCCTTATCGCACTAATTTTAGGGGCGGGGTCAAGTTTCTAAATACGTACACGGACAGAAAAGTGATGGGCAATAGTCGACATTGAAAGTCGATAATCTAGTGATGTGATAAGTTATCGATAAACCATAACAAAGTCGCGATTTGCCTCTTAGTAGGCGAAGTAAGTAAAGTGAGTATGCACTTTGGCCTCAGGGGATATCGTTTAACACTATTTATTATTCCTTGGTTCATACAAAGCTGAGCTGACGCACTAGCTACGAGATTAAGTCCTGGCTACCCCCCAAAAAGGGAGGGGAAAAGTCGGCTTCTGCGGTCCAGTTTGCCTCTATTTCTACCTATCTCTTGATATGAGATCAAATTTGGTATAAATTTTGTGTAAATTAGGGACGAATAATTTATTTTAGAAATAATAGTTTCACATTTTCATACACAAATCTTAATATATGAACGAAACATTAAAATAAAATAAATATTTAAATGGCGCTCCCAAACAAAAAACGTGATTTTTTTGCCGTTTTTTGCGTAATGGTACGAAACCGTTCGTGCGCGAGTCCGACTCGCACTTGGCCGTTTTTTGTTAATAGCTTTTGAACTTTTTTTATGTGGGAATAAACATTTTTCTAGACATCATTCCAAATCCAATGAGGTATCATACATATTTTTAGGAGTTAGTATCTCTATTAGTGGCAGCCGTATAAGCCCAATTTCAAAGAAAAACCGCAAATCGATGTACAGGTTAGCCGTTTGGCACACGCATACTAAGAGGTCAAAACATTTTTTTTTCAACCGGAGTTCCTTAAAAAAAATCCCTTAGGAGGGGTGTGCTGAAACATTTTTTTTTTAAGATAAAGATAAAGATTCTTTATTTGCAAGAATACTTAATTCTAAAATACAGGTGTTGTTTTGTTAAAATATGGTGTACAGCGAGCTTAGCACGGAAGTATTTTTATCGCCTGTCACCATGCCTGTCACGTTCTAACAAGTATGTAAGTGCGAAAGTGACAGGCATAGTGACAGGTGATAAAAATGCAACCATGCTGACACCGCTGTATTCAGTCGCATAACGACATGCAAATTAAAAAAAAATGTTATCTAATAGTATAATTAATAGATTAAAATTCCAATATTAAAATTCATAATAAGTAATTGATTGATTGATTTTGTATGGAAAAAAACTTTTTTTTTTCAAAAACCGAAAATCATACGAAAGGGCTTTTTGAGGCGATTCTAAAAGTATACCACATCATTACATTTTAGCATTTTTTTTTGTAAATTAAAATAAATAGAATTTTCAAAACATACCAACTTTGGGGTCAAGTTTAAGGGTTAAAGAGGTATTTCCCGTTGGATATATGGATATTACGTATCATTGTATCTGCAATACAGTTCCATAAGTCTCGTAAAATAGGTATTGAAGTAGAACTGTGTCACTTTGTATTGAAAAAAAAAAACAAAAAAAAAATATTTTTAAAATTGCTTTTTTGGGGTTAGATATGAGGATATCACGTATCATTTGTGGTATATTGTACAAAAAAAAATCAGTCATATCGTATCTGGAGGAGCCCAAACTTGGTATAATTTGAAAATTCTTTTTGTTTCAATTTAAGAAAAACCGGCCAAGTGCGAATCGGACTCGCGTTCCAAGGGTTCCGTACATTACAAAATTTAAACAATGTATTTTTTATGTGAAACGTGAGTGACTTGTCTTTAAAAAACCCGTAGGGGTCGGATAAAAAACTAAGTACTTAAGTTCGACTCACGCTTGACTGCAATTTCTAATAGGTTTTCCTGTAATCTTTAGGTAAAGATCTATTGTATTTTTTTCAAAATTTTAGACCCAGTAGTTTCGGAGATAAAGGGGGAATGGTAATTTTTTGCCTATTTTCTTGAATAACTTCTAAATTCTTTATCCTAATATTATAAAAAAATATATTTGAGATTCTCACAACGAGCTCTTTCATTTGATATATAACACGATATAGTTTAAAATACTTTATTTTTAATTTTCTCATTTAGCCCCCCAAAATGTGGCCCCCATGTTTAAAATTCAATTGTTTACGTTACATGTCCGTCTTTGGGTCACAAACTTACATATGTATACCAAATTTCAACTTAATTGGTCCAGTAGTTTACCACACTAAACTAACACTAAAAGTATACCACATCATTACACTCGTGTCACTTTGTATTGAAAAAAAAAAACTAAATAAAATTATTTTTAAAATTGCTTTTTTTGGGTTAGATATGAGGATATCACGTATCATTTGTGATATATAGTACAAAAAAAATCAGCCATATCGTATCTGGAGGAGCCCAAACTTAGTATGTTTTGAAAATTCTTTTTGTTTCAATTTAAGAAAAATGGCTAAAATGTAATGATGTGGTATATTTTCAGAATCGCTTCAAAAAGCCCTTTCGTATGATAGACAAGAGAAGAATACGATAGATTAAAAAAAAGAGTTTTTTTATACAAAAAAAAAGTTTTTTTATACAAAAAAAAGTTTTCTTTATACAAAAAAAAATTTAGCACCCCTCCCAAGGGATTTTTTTTAGGAACTGCGGGTCAAAAAAATTGTTTTGACCTCTAGTATACGTGTACCAAACGGCTAACCTGTACATCGATTTGCGGTTTTTATATGCGAACAGTTTACACTATATTTTTCACCACCTTGAACGTTTTGTAGACTAGACTATTGTCCCAAATTAGGGTTTCATATTTATTCCGACCAGGATTAGGAGCTCTTCAAACATACCTATTTTTATCGAAATCTGACTCATAAATAAAAAATGGACCATTAATAAAACTGTATAATTACATCAACGTAAGAAATATCACATGTCACATGTTTCTTTGTTATGATAATTTTATCTAACCTGAGGCTTTCTTTTTTTCTATTCAACGAAGCCGGAGAGCGGCAAATTTGTTTTTCATCACACTTGCTCGAGAAGATCTTATTTCATGCAGGTGTACTGAAGGGAAAATGCCTATATTGTTCCCGCGGGAGTTATAGCTTTCTTGTTAGGGTTCCGAACCCAAAGGGTAAAAACGGTACCCTATTACTAAGACTCCGCTGTCCGTCTGTCTGTCACCAGGCTGTATCTCATGAACCGTGATAGCTAGACAGTTGAAATTTTCACAGATGATGTATTTCTGTTGCCGCTATAACAACAAATACTAAAAACATAATAATATAAATATTTAAATGGGGCTCCCATACAACAAACGTGATTTTTTTTGCTGTTTTTTCCGTAATGGCACGGAACCCTTCGTGCGCGAGTCCGACTCGCACTTGGCCGGTTTTTTTAATTAGATATGTCACTAATTCATACGAGGTACGAAGTACGAACCAACTAAGTTATAAGTAAAATACTTTGTTTAAAATATAGTGTAAGGGAGTTTGACTTCTAAAATACTGAAATTATAATTTCAACTTAATTGGTCCAGTAGTTTACCACACTAAACTAACACTAAAAGTATACCACATCATTACACTCGTGTCACTTTGTATTGAAAAAAAAAAACTAAATAAAATTATTTTTAAAATTGCTTTTTTTGGGTTAGATATGAGGATATCACGTATCATTTGTGATATATAGTACAAAAAAAATCAGCCATATCGTATCTGGAGGAGCCCAAACTTAGTATGTTTTGAAAATTCTTTTTGTTTCAATTTAAGAAAAATGGCTAAAATGTAATGATGTGGTATATTTTCAGAATCGCTTCAAAAAGCCCTTTCGTATGATAGACAAGAGAAGAATACGATAGATTAAAAAAAAGAGTTTTTTTATACAAAAAAAAAGTTTTTTTATACAAAAAAAAGTTTTCTTTATACAAAAAAAAATTTAGCACCCCTCCCAAGGGATTTTTTTTAGGAACTGCGGGTCAAAAAAATTGTTTTGACCTCTAGTATACGTGTACCAAACGGCTAACCTGTACATCGATTTGCGGTTTTTATATGCGAACAGTTTACACTATATTTTTCACCACCTTGAACGTTTTGTAGACTAGACTATTGTCCCAAATTAGGGTTTCATATTTATTCCGACCAGGATTAGGAGCTCTTCAAACATACCTATTTTTATCGAAATCTGACTCATAAATAAAAAATGGACCATTAATAAAACTGTATAATTACATCAACGTAAGAAATATCACATGTCACATGTTTCTTTGTTATGATAATTTTATCTAACCTGAGGCTTTCTTTTTTTCTATTCAACGAAGCCGGAGAGCGGCAAATTTGTTTTTCATCACACTTGCTCGAGAAGATCTTATTTCATGCAGGTGTACTGAAGGGAAAATGCCTATATTGTTCCCGCGGGAGTTATAGCTTTCTTGTTAGGGTTCCGAACCCAAAGGGTAAAAACGGTACCCTATTACTAAGACTCCGCTGTCCGTCTGTCTGTCACCAGGCTGTATCTCATGAACCGTGATAGCTAGACAGTTGAAATTTTCACAGATGATGTATTTCTGTTGCCGCTATAACAACAAATACTAAAAACATAATAATATAAATATTTAAATGGGGCTCCCATACAACAAACGTGATTTTTTTTGCTGTTTTTTCCGTAATGGCACGGAACCCTTCGTGCGCGAGTCCGACTCGCACTTGGCCGGTTTTTTTAATTAGATATGTCACTAATTCATACGAGGTACGAAGTACGAACCAACTAAGTTATAAGTAAAATACTTTGTTTAAAATATAGTGTAAGGGAGTTTGACTTCTAAAATACTGAAATTATAATTTAGTATTTTTGTTTATAATATTTAATTGGATTAATTTAATAGCCGTTTAAAATATTTTTACACAAAATTTTCAATCGTGGCTGAATGCCGAAGGTCTGTGTGTGTGTAAGGCCTTAGATGGTTAACCGGTCAAGAAATGACAATATGGCGGACGAATATTTGAAATGTCACCGTATTTTATAATTATTTCCCCGTTGCACAATGTAGGTATATACTAATAGCACAGCGTGCCGAAAGTTCATACTTTCCGCACGGAAATCAGAAAAGAAATGATTGTTTTTTAGGGTTCCGTACCTTAAAAGGAAGAAACGGAACCCTTATAGGATCACTCGTGCGTCTGTCTGTCTGTCTGCCTGTCTGTCTGTCTGTCTGTCTGTCCGTCTGTCACAGCCTATTTTCTCCGAAACTACTGGACCATTAAGTTGAAATTTGGTACACATATGTAAGTTTGTGACCCAAAGATGGACATGTAAGGTAAACAAATTAATTTTAAACACGGGGGCCACTTTTGGGGGGTAAATAAGAAAATAAAAAAATAAAGTTTGTCAAACTATATCGTTTTACATATTAAATGAAAGGGCTCATTGTGAGAATCACAAATATATATTTTTTTTTATTTTAAGATAGATAGTTTAGAAGTTATTCAAGAAAATATGCAAAAAATGACCATTCCCCCCTTTACGAGGGGCGTTCAATAAATTCTCGATATTGATATCTTACAACCTTTTTGAGTATTTCTTTTGTTACTGGCCACTAAGAGTCATTCATAGACTTTTAAAAAAAAGTAAAATTCAAACCGATATGTTCTTGTTTTTCTGCAATTGCCGAACAAACGTGAGCACCATGAGCGATTTAACAATGTTAATTAAATTAGAGCATCGAGCCGTAATAAAATTCTTGACCAATCAGGGTAAAAATCAAAAAACTATAAAAGAAGAAATGGATTGTGTTTACCGTGAGTCTGCTCCTTCTTTATCTACCATTCAAAAGTGGTCAAGTGAATTTAAACGTGGGAGAGAGAGTATTGAAGATGATCCTAGACCAGGCCGGCCTGTAGTAGCTACTTCACAAGAAAATATTATCAAAGTGGAAAAACTTATATTGGAAGACGGCCGAGTGAAGGTAAAATCAATAGCTCAAATAACCGGTCTTTCTGTTGGTACCATACATGATATTATCCATTACCATCTTAATATGTCAAAAGTAAGTGCGAGATGGGTTCCGCGAATGCTGACACCGGTTCAGAAAGATATGCGAGTAGCTTGTTGTTCCGATTTTATTGACCTGTGCGGTGAAAATCCTGATGAGGTGCTGCAAAAGATAGTTACTGGAGATGAAACCTGGGTTCATTATTATGACCCAGAAAGTAAACAGGAGTCCATGCAGTGGCACGTTAAGGGTACAGCTCATCCCAAGAAGTTCAAGGTCATCCCTTCAGCTGGCAAGGTCATGGCCACAATATTTTGGGATTGTGAAGGAATATTACTGATCGATTACAAACAAAAGAGTGTAAATATCACAGGACAGTACTACGCTAATATTCTACGTCAATTAAGGGGTGCAATCAAAGACAAGAGGCGAGGAAAATTAACCAAAGGTGTTCTGCTTCTGCATGACAACGCCCCTGTGCATACTGCTCATATTGCCAAGGCGGCTATTCTTGAATCTGGGTTTGAAACTATTACTCACCCACCGTATAGTCCGGACTTAGCCCCCAGTGACTTCTTTTTGTTCCCCAATCTTAAAAAGGATCTGCGTGGAAATCGATTTTCTGACGATGAAGCGTTGAAGGCGGCAGTGGAGGAGCATTTTGACACCAAAGATAAAAATTATTTTTATGAGGGATTAAAAAAAATAATAGATCGATCTTTTAAGTGTATCAACATAGGGGGGGAGTATATTGAAAAATAAAAATATTAAACTTATCGTATTTGTTTGTTTTCATTCACATACCGAGAATTTATTGAACGCCCCTCGTATCTCCGAAACTACTGGGTCAAAAATGTTGAAAAAAATACACAAAATAGATCTTTACCTATAGATCACCGGAAAACCTATTAGAAATGTGCAGTCAAGCGTGAGTCGGACTTAATTACTTAGTTTTTAATCCGACCCCTACGGGTTTTTTAAAGACATTTCACATAAAAAATACATTGTTTAAATTGTGTAATGTACGGAACCCTTGGAACGCGAGTCCGACTCGCACTTGGCCGGTTTTTTACTCTCCTGTAAAAGTCAAAATGTTAATTGGATTGCAGGTTGTAGAAGGATATTGAATTCAGCTACCTAAAATCAAGAAGTTAAATCACAATAACAGGAAATAAGTAAACGCTCAGTGGTGGTAGCGAGCTAAGCTGACGAGTTATTAACTGAAGAATAGCCTATGATATGCCTATATAGCGGGCCGCGACGCGACTTGCAACTTGCAAGCATAAGGTCCCCGAGCGCAAATGACGTGCGCGTCTGTGTGCGTGCACCACGCACACGGGGATATGGCGGCGCCGCCCCCGTCAGCGCGACCGCGATAGTCACTTTAAAATCTCAAAATTGACAATTCGCTAAGCTCCTGTTGGCTCTTAAGGAGACCTAAAATGTCAAAATAAAAATAAATTATTAAACTAATGTTTTTTTACGTTTCTTTGTAAATATTACGCTAATTAATTAATTTACTTCATTTAAATATGCTATTAATTAATTTAAAATACGCTAATTACATTTATTGTTTACAATTACAACAATAGTTATTTGTTATACAAGGGTGCAAAGTTGTATTTTACCCGCGAGTGTGGAATTGAAACACGAGTAAGCGAAAGGATTCTATAGTTGAACCACGAGCGAAGCGAGTGGTTCTAAAATAGAATCCTGAGCGTAGCGAGTGTTTTAACACACGAGAAGTAAAATACACTTGCACCCGTGTGTAACACAAAACTTTCCCCTCACTATAGCGAGGAAAGTGCAACATCCACAGGCGTTAGATCATCTTCATCACTGGAATCACTAATTTTTTAACGATAATACGATATTATAACAGAAAACTGGAAGTTGTGTATTTTTAGGTGTCGGAGTCGGTGAGAAATTTTTTGTTGACAATGTTGACATTTTTGACGATGCGTTTTGAAATTGCATCGACTCGAATTGCAACTTGTGCGTTCAGAATTACATACAACATCATTTAAAAAAAGAAATGTTTGTTATCGAATTTAAGGTTTATGACTTAAAATCATTAATAAAGCTAAATTTGGTATTTTTTATTAAATTCTCAAACCATTTATTTAATGATAATTAATATCGAACGAACCATTATTATGAGCTTTTTACGTTTTGTTATCTGTCAAGCTACTTAAACACGCTCCATCCCAAGGTCAAATTACTTTCCCCACTAGTGGATAAAATGCGTTTTTCCTCGCTTGTTTTAAAGGATAAAAGACGGCTTTCCGAGCTAGTGCGGGGAAAAATATTATTTAACTTAGAAAAATAGTATGCACGTTATCGATTATAACATATTATAATATTTTAAACTGGCAATAAAATGTCCCTGAACAGAAAAGTGCCACTTTGATCCCTCCTAGCAGGGAAGAAAAGTTCCCTTTTCGAATACCTTGATGTGAACAATAATTTGTCTAGGAATTTGTCATATGTTTTCTTTTTGAGTTTTACTGTGCGAAAACATTAAACCCTTGAGCGGCACAAAAGGCATATTTTTAAAGAATGCAAGAATGCATATGTGCAAGCAAATGCAAAACAGAACTTTACGTCAGAATCAAAATGATTAGATCAGCATTGGCTGGGATGCTATGCCCAGAACTTAGCAATTACTCGATTTTGTGACTATTCGGACATAGTCTATCAAAACTGTGTCAAATTTCGTTCTAGAAGACCAAACTGTGTGTATTCTAGTGCAGTAGGGAGCTGGCTATCCAGAACTGCTGAGATGCTGGGTGTAAGACCTGCATTGGCTGGAATGCTAGCTCAGAACTTAGCAATTTCTCGATTTTGAGACAATTTTCGGACAGTCTGTCAAAACTCTGCCAATTTTCGTTCTAGAAGACAGAACTGGGTGTATTCTAGTGCACTAGTAAGCTGGCTATTTAGAACTGCTGAGATGCCGGGTATCAGATCAGCATTGGCTGGGATGCTATGCCCAGAACTTAGCAATTACTCGATTTCGCGACTGTTTTCGGACATTGTCTATCAAAACTATGTCAAATTTCGTGATAGAAGATAGAACTGTGTGTTTTCTAGTGCACTAGGGATCTGGCTATCCAGAACTGCTGAGATGCTGTGTATAAGACCTGTATTGGCTGGGATGCTAGCTCAGAACTAAGCAATTTCTCGATTTTGAGACAATTTTCGGACAGTCTGTCAAAACTCTGCCAATTTTCGTTCTAGAAGACAGAACTGGGTGTATTCTAGTGCACTAGTAAGCTGGCTATTTAGAACTGCTGAGATGCCGGGTATCAGATCAGCATTGGCTGGGATGCTATGCCCAGAACTTAGCAATTACTCGATTTCGCGACTGTTTTCGGACATTGTCTATCAAAACTATGTCAAATTTCGTGATAGAAGATAGAACTGTGTGTTTTCTAGTGCACTAGGGATCTGGCTATCCAGAACTGCTGAGATGCTGTGTATAAGACCTGCATTGGCTGGAATGCTAGCTCAGAACTTAGCAATTACTCGATTTAGCAACTATTTTCGGATATAGTTTATCAAAACTCTGTAAAATTTCCTTCTAGAAGATAGAACTGTGTGTATTCTAGTGGAATAGGGAGCTGGCTATCCAGAACTGCTGAGATGCTGGGAGTAAGACCTGCAGTGGCGGGGATGCTAGCTCACAACTAAGCAATTTCTCGATTTTGAGACAATTTTCGGACAGTCTATCAAAACTCTGCCAATTTTCATTCTAGAAGACAGAACTGTCCGTATTCTAGTGCACTAGGATTCTAGCTATCCAGAACTGCTGAGATGCTGGTTGTAAGACCTGCATTGGCTGGGATGCTAGCTCAGAACTTAGCTATTTCTTGATTTTGCGACTATTTTCGGACATAGTCTATCAAAACTCTGTCAAATTTCCGTCTAGAAGATAGAACTGTGTGTATTCTAGTGCACTAGTGAGCTGGCTATTTAGAACTGCTGAGATGCCGGGTATCAGATCAGCATTGCCTGGGATGCTATGCCCAGAACTTAGCAATTACTCGATTTCGCGACTGTTTTTGGACATTGTCTATCAAAACTCTGTCAAATTTCCTTCTAGAAGATAGAACTGTGTGTATTCTAGTGCACTAGGGTTCTAGCTATCCAGAACTGCTGAGATGCTGGGTGTAAGACCTGCATTGGCTGGGATGCTAGCTCACAACTAAGCAATTTCTCGATTTTGAGACAATTTTCGGACAGTCTGTCAAAACTCTGCCTATTTTCGTTCTAGAAGACAGAACTGTATGTATTCTAGTGGACTAGTGAGCTGGCTATCCAGAACTGCTGAGATGCCGGGTATCAGACCTGCATTGGCTGGGATGCCAGCTCAGAACTTAGCAATTTCTCGATTTTGAGACAATTTTCGGACAGTCTGTCAAAACTCTGCCAATTTTCGTTCTAGAAGACAGAACTGGGTGTATTCTAGTGCACTAGTGAGCTGGCTATTTAGAACTGCAGAGATTCCGGGTATCAGATCAGCATTGGCTGGGATGCTATGCCCAGAACTTAGCAATTACTCGATTTCGCGACTGTTTTCGGACATTGTCTATCAAAACTATGTCAAATTTCCTTCTAGAAGATAGAACTGTGTGTATTCTAGTGCACTAGGGTTCTAGCTATCCAGAACTGCTGAGATGCTGGTTGTAAGACCTGCATTGGCTGGGATGCTAATCTAAGAACATAGCATTTACTCGATTTTGAGACTATTTTCGGACATAGTCTATCAAAACTCTGTCAAATTTCCTTCTAGAAGATAGAACTGTGTGTATTCTAGTGCACTAGGGTTCTAGCTATCCAGAACTGCTGAGATGCTGGGTGTAAGACCTGCATTGGCTGGGATGCTAGCTCACAACTAAGCAATTTCTCGATTTTGAGACAATTTTCGGACAGTCTGTCAAAACTCTGCCAATTTTCGTTCTAGAAGACAGAACTGTGTGTATTCTAGTGCACTAGTGAGCTGGCTATCCAGAACTGCTGAGATGCTGGTTGTAAGACCTGCGTTGGCTGGGATGCTAGCTCAGAACTTAGCAATTTCTTGATTTTGCGACTATTTTCGGACATAGTCTATCAAAACTGTCAAATTTACGTCTAGAAGATAGAACTGTGTGTATTCTAGTGCACTAGTGAGCTGGCTATTTAGAACTGCTGAGATACCGGGTATCAGATCAGCATTGCCTGGGATGCTATGCCCAGAACTTAGCAATTACTCGATTTCGCGACTGTTTTTGGACATTGTCTATCAAAACTCTGTCAAATTTCCTTCTAGAAGATAGAACTGTGTGTATTCTAGTGCACTAGGGTTCTAGCTATCCAGAACTGCTGAGATGCTATTTGTAAGACCTGCATTGGCTGGGATGCTAATCTAAGAACATAGCATTTACTCGATTTTGAGACTATTTTCGGACATAGTCTATCAAAACTCCATAAAATTTTGTTCTAGAAGATAGAACTGTGTGTATTCTAGTGCATTAGTGAGGTCGCTATCCAGAACTGCTGAGATGCCGGGTATCAGACCTGCATTGGCTGGGATGCCAGCTCAGAACTTAGCAATTTCTCGATTTTGAGACTATTTTCGGACAGCCCATCAAAACTCGGTCAAATTTCGTGATAGAAGATAGAACTGTGTGTTTTCTAGTGCACTAGGGAGCTGGCTATCCAGAACTGCTGAGATGCTGGTTGTAAGACCTGCATTGGCTGGGATGCTAGCTCAGAACTTAGCAATTTCTTGATTTTGCGACTATTTTCGGACATAGTCTATCAAAACTGTCAAATTTACGTCTAGAAGATAGAACTGTGTGTATTCTAGTGCACTAGTAAGCTGGCTATTTAGAACTGCTAAGATGCCGGGTATCAGATCAGCATTGCCTGGGATGCTATGCCCAGAACTTAGCAATTACTCGATTTCGCGACTGTTTTTGGACATTGTCTATCAAAACTCTGTCAAATTTCCTTCTAGAAGATAGAACTGTGTGTATTCTAGTGCACTAGGGTTCTAGCTATCCAGAACTGCTGAGATGCTGGTTGTAAGACCTGCATTGGCTGGGATGCTAATCTAAGAACATAGCATTTACTCGATTTTGAGACTATTTTCGGACATAGTCTATCAAAACTCTGTCAAATTTCCTTCTAGAAGATAGAACTGTGTGTATTCTAGTGCACTAGGGTTCTAGCTATCCAGAACTGCTGAGATGCTGGGTGTAAGACCTGCATTGGCTGGGATGCTAGCTCACAACTAAGCAATTTCTCGATTTTGAGACAATTTTCGGACAGTCTGTCAAAACTCTGCCAATTTTCGTTCTAGAAGACAGAACTGTGTGTATTCTAGTGCACTAGTGAGCTGGCTATTTAGAACTGCTGAGATGCCGGGTATCAGATCAGCATTGGCTGGGATGCTATGCCCAGAACTTAGCAATTACTCGATTTCGCGACTGTTTTCGGACATTGTCTATCAAAACTATGTCAAATTTCCTTCTAGAAGATAGAACTGTGTGTATTCTAGTGCACTAGGGTTCTAGCTATCCAGAACTGCTGAGATGCTGGTTGTAAGACCTGCATTGGCTGGGATGCTAATCTAAGAACATAGCATTTACTCGATTTTGAGACTATTTTTGGACAGTCTGTCAAAACTCTGCCAATTTTCGTTCTAGAAGACAGAGCTGTGTGTATTCTAGTGCACTAGTGAGCTGGCTATTTAGAACTGCTGAGATGCCGGGTATCAGATCAGCATTGGCTGGGATGCTATGCTCAGAACTTAGCAATTACTCGATTTCGCGACTGTTTTTGGACATTGTCTATCAAAACTGTGTCAAATTTCCTTCTAGAAGATAGAACTGTGTGTATTCTAGTGCACTAGGGTTCTAGCTATCCAGAACTGCTGAGATGCTGGTTGTAAGACCTGCATTGGCTGGGATGCTAATCTAAGAACATAGCATTTACTCGACTTTGAGACTATTTTCGGACATAGTCTATCAAAACTCCATAAAATTTTGTTCTAGAAGATGAAGCTGTGTGTATTCTAGTGCATTAGTGAGGTGGCTATCCAGAACTGCTGAAATGCCGGGTATCAGACCTGCATTGGCTGGGATGCCAGCTCAGAACTTAGCAATTTCTCGATTTTGAGACAATTTTCGGACAGTCTGTCAAAACTCTGCCAATTTTCGTTCTAGAAGACAGAACTGTGTGTATTCTAGTGCACTAGTGAGCTGGCTATCCAGAACTGCTTAGATGCCTGGTATCAGACCTGCATTGGCTGGGATGCCAGCTCAGAACTTAGCAATTTCTCGATTTTGAGACAATTTTCGGACAGTCTGTCAAAACTCTGCCAATTTTCGTTCTAGAAGACAGAACTGTGTGTATTCTAGTGCACTAGTGAGCTGGCTATTTAGAACTGCTGAGATGCCGGGTATCAGATCAGCATTGGCTGGGATGCTATGCTCAGAACTTAGCAATTACTCGATTTCGCGACTGTTTTCGGACATTGTCTATCAAAACTCTGTCAAATTTCCATCTAGAAGATAGAACTGTGTGTATTCTAGTGCACTAGGCTTCTAGCTATCCAGAACTGCTGAGATGCTGGTTGTAAGACCTGCATTGGCTGGGATGCTAATCTAAGAACATAGCATTTACTCGATTTTGCGACTATTTTCGGACATAGTCTATCAAAACTGTCAAATTTACGTCTAGAAGATAGAACTGTGTGTATTCTAGTGCACTAGTAAGCTGGCTATTTAGAACTGCTGAGATGCCGGGTATCAGATCAGCATTGCCTGGGATGCTATGCCCAGAACTTAGCAATTACTCGATTTCGCGACTGTTTTTGGACATTGTCTATCAAAACTCTGTCAAATTTCCTTCTAGAAGATAGAACTGTGTGTATTCTAGTGCACTAGGGTTCTAGCTATCCAGAACTGCTGAGATGCTGGTTGTAAGACCTGCATTGGCTGGGATGCTAATCTAAGAACATAGCATTTACTCGATTTTGAGACTATTTTCGGACATAGTCTATCAAAACTCTGTCAAATTTCCTTCTAGAAGATAGAGCTGTGTGTATTCTAGTGCACTAGGGTTCTAGCTATCCAGAACTGCTGAGATGCTGGGTGTAAGACCTGCATTGGCTGGGATGCTAGCTCACAACTAAGCAATTTCTCGATTTTGAGACAATTTTCGGACAGTCTGTCAAAACTCTGCCAATTTTCGTTCTAGAAGACAGAACTGTGTGTATTCTAGTGCACTAGTGAGCTGGCTATTTAGAACTGCTGAGATGCCGGGTATCAGATCAGCATTGGCTGGGATGCTATGCCCAGAACTTAGCAATTACTCGATTTCGCGACTGTTTTCGGACATTGTCTATCAAAACTATGTCAAATTTCCTTCTAGAAGATAGAACTGTGTGTATTCTAGTGCACTAGGGTTCTAGCTATCCAGAACTGCTGAGATGCTGGTTGTAAGACCTGCATTGGCTGGGATGCTAATCTAAGAACATAGCATTTACTCGATTTTGAGACTATTTTTGGACAGTCTGTCAAAACTCTGCCAATTTTCGTTCTAGAAGACAGAGCTGTGTGTACTCTAGTGCACTAGTGAGCTGGCTATTTAGAACTGCTGAGATGCCGGGTATCAGATCAGCATTGGCTGGGATGCTATGCTCAGAACTTAGCAATTACTCGATTTCGCGACTGTTTTTGGACATTGTCTATCAAAACTGTGTCAAATTTCCTTCTAGAAGATAGAACTGTGTTTATTCTAGTGCACTAGGGTTCTAGCTATCCAGAACTGCTGAGATGCTGGTTGTAAGACCTGCATTGGCTGGGATGCTAATCTAAGAACATAGCATTTACTCGACTTTGAGACTATTTTCGGACATAGTCTATCAAAACTCCATAAAATTTTGTTCTAGAAGATGAAACTGTGTGTATTCTAGTGCATTAGTGAGGTGGCTATCCAGAACTGCTGAAATGCCGGGTATCAGACCTGCATTGGCTGGGATGCCAGCTCAGAACTTAGCAATTTCTCGATTTTGAGACAATTTTCGGACAGTCTGTCAAAACTCTGCCAATTTTCGTTCTAGAAGACAGAACTGTGTGTATTCTAGTGCACTAGTGAGCTGGCTATCCAGAACTGCTTAGATGCCTGGTATCAGACCTGCATTGGCTGGGATGCCAGCTCAGAACTTAGCAATTTCTCGATTTTGAGACAATTTTCGGACAGTCTGTCAAAACTCTGCCAATTTTCGTTCTAGAAGACAGAACTGTGTGTATTCTAGTGCACTAGTGAGCTGGCTATTTAGAACTGCTGAGATGCCGGGTATCAGATCAGCATTGGCTGGGATGCTATGCTCAGAACTTAGCAATTACTCGATTTCGCGACTGTTTTCGGACATTGTCTATCAAAACTCTGTCAAATTTCCATCTAGAAGATAGAACTGTCTGTATTCTAATGCACTAGGGTTCTAGCTATCCAGAACTGCTGAGATGCTGGGTGTAAGACCTGCATTGGCTGGGATGCTAGCTCATAACTAAGCAATTTCTCGATTTTGAGACAATTTTCGGACAGTCTGTCAAAACTCTGCCAATTTTCGTTCTAGAAGACAGAACTGTGTGTATTCTAGTGCACTAGTGAGCTGGCTATTTAGAACTGCTGAGATGCCGGGTATCAGATCAGCATTGGCTGGGATGCTATGCTCAGAACTTAGAAATTACTCGATTTCGCGACTGTTTTCGGGCATTGTCTATCAAAACTCTGTCAAATTTCCATCTAGAAGATAGAACTGTCTGTATTCTAATGCACTAGGGTTCTAGCTATCCAGAACTGCTGAGATGCTGGGTGTAAGACCTGCATTGGCTGGGATGCTAGCTCATAACTAAGCAATTTCTCGATTTTGAGACAATTTTCGGACAGTCTGTCAAAACTCTGCCAATTTTCGTTCTAGAAGACACAACTGGGTGTATTCTAGTGCACTAGTGAGCTGGCTAATTAGAACTGCTGAGATGCCGGGTATCAGATCGGCATTGCCTGGGATGCTATGCCCAGAACTTAGCAATTACTCGATTTCGCGACTGTTTTTGGACATTGTCTATCAAAACTGTGTCAAATTTCCTTCTAGAAGATAGAACTGTGTGTATTCTAGTGCACTAGGGTTCTAGCTATCCAGAACTGCTGAGATGCTGGTTGTAAGACCTGCATTGGCTGGGATGCTAATCTAAGAACATAGCATTTACTCGACTTTGAGACTATTTTCGGACATAGTCTATCAAAACTCCATAAAATTTTGTTCTAGAAGATGAAACTGTGTGTATTCTAGTGCATTAGTGAGGTGGCTATCCAGAACTGCTGAAATGCCGGGTATCAGACCTGCATTGGCTGGGATGCCAGCTCAGAACTTAGCAATTTCTCGATTTTGAGACAATTTTCGGACAGTCTGTCAAAACTCTGCCAATTTTCGTTCTAGAAGACAGAACTGTGTGTATTCTAGTGCACTAGTGAGCTGGCTATTTAGAACTGCTGAGATGCCGGGTATCAGATCAGCATTGGCTGGGATGCTATGCTCAGAACTTAGCAATTACTCGATTTCGCGACTGTTTTCGGACATTGTCTATCAAAACTCTGTCAAATTTCCATCTAGAAGATAGAACTGTCTGTATTCTAATGCACTAGGGTTCTAGCTATCCAGAACTGCTGAGATGCTGGGTGTAAGACCTGCATTGGCTGGGATGCTAGCTCATAACTAAGCAATTTCTCGATTTTGAGACAATTTTCGGACAGTCTGTCAAAACTCTGCCAATTTTCGTTCTAGAAGACAGAACTGGGTGTATTCTAGTGCAATAGTGAGCTGGCTATCCAGAACTGCTGAGATGCCGGGTATCAGACCTGCATTGGCTGGGATGCCAGCTCAGAACTTAGCAATTTCTCGATTTTGAGACAATTTTCGGACAGTCTGTCAAAACTCTGCCAATTTTCGTTCTAGAAGACAGAACTGGGTGTATTCTAGTGCACTAGTGAACTGGCTAATTAGAACTGCTGAGATGCCGGGTATCAGATCGGCATTGCCTGGGATGCTATGCCCAGAACTTAGCAATTACTCGATTTCGCGACTGTTTTCGGACATTGTCTATCAAAACTATGTCAAATTTCCTTCTAGAAGATAGAACTGTGTGTATTCTAGTGCACTAGGGTTCTAGCTATCCAGAACTGCTGAGATGCTGGTTGTAAGACCTGCATTGGCTGGGATGCTAATCTAAGAACATAGCATTTACTCGATTTTGAGACTATTTTCGGACATAGTCTATCAAAACTCCATAAAATTTTGTTCTAAAAGATAGAACTGTGTGTATTCTAGTGCATTAGTGAGGTGGCTATCCAGAACTGCTGAGATGCCGGGTATCAGACCTGCATTGGCTGGGATGCCAGCTCAGAACTTAGCAATTTCTCGATTTTGAGACTATTTTCGGACAGCCCATCAAAACTCGGTCAAATTTCGTGATAGAAGATAGAACTGTGTGTTTTCTAGTGCACTAGGGAGCTGGCTATCCAGAACTGCTGAGATGCTGTGTATAAGACCTGTATTGGCTGGAATGCTAGCTCAGAACTTAGCAATTACTCGATTTAGCGACTATTTTCGGATATAGTTTATCAAAACTCTGTAAAATTTCCTTCTAGAAGATAGAACTGTGTGTATTCTAGTGGAATAGGGAGCTGGCTATCCAGAACTGCTGAGATGCTGGGAGTAAGACCTGCAGTGGCGGGGATGCTAGCTCACAACTAAGCAATTTCTCGATTTTGAGACAATTTTCGGTCAGTCTGTCAAAACTCTGCCAATTTTCGTTCTAGAAGACAGAACTGTGTGTATTCTAGTGCACTAGTGAGCTGGCTATCCAGAACTGCTGAGATGCTGGTTGTAAGACCTGCATTGGCTGGGATGCTAGCTCAGAACTTAGCAATTTCTTGATTTTGCGACTATTTTCGGACATAGTCTATCAAAACTGTCAAATTTACGTCTAGAAGATAGAACTGTGTGTATTCTAGTGCACTAGTAAGCTGGCTATTTAGAACTGCTGAGATGCCGGGTATCAGATCAGCATTGGCTGAGATGCTATGCCCAGAACTTAGCAATTACTCGATTTCGCGATTATTTTCGGATATAGTTTATCAAAACTCTGTAAAATTTCCTTCTAGAAGATAGAACTGTCTGTATTCTAGTGCACTAGGGTTCTAGCTATCCAGAACTGCTGAGATGCTGGTTGTAAGATCTGCATTGGCTGGGATGCTAGCTCAGAACTTAGCTATTTCTTGATTTTGCGACTATTTTCGAACATAGTCTATCAAAACTCTGTCAAATTTCCGTCTAGAAGATAGAACTGTGTGTATTCTAGTGCACTAGTGAGCTGGCTATTTAGAACTGCTGAGATGCCGGGTATCAGATCAGCATTGCCTGGGATGCTATGCCCAGAACTTAGCAATTACTCGATTTCGCGACTGTTTTTGGACATTGTCTATCAAAACTCTGTCAAATTTCCTTCTAGAAGATAGAACTGTGTGTATTCTAGTGCACTAGGGTTCTAGCTATCCAACACTGCTGAGATGCTGGTTGTAAGACCTGCATTGGCTGGGATGCTAATCTAAGAACATAGCATTTACTCGATTTTTTGACTATTTTCGGACATAGTCTATCAAAACTCCATAAAATTTAGTTCTAAAAGATAGAACTGTGTGTATTCTAGTGCATTAGTGAGGTGGCTATCCAGAACTGCTGAGATGCTGGGTATCAGACCTGCATTGGCTGGGATGCCAGCTCAGAACTTAGCAATTTCTCGATTTTGAGACAATTTTCGGACAGTCTGTCAAAACTCTGCCAATTTTCGTTCTAGAAGACAGAACTGTGTGTATTCTAGTGCACTAGTGAGCTGGCTATTTAGAACTGCTGAGATGCCGGGTATCAGATCAGCATTGGCTGGGATGCTAGCTCAGAACTTAGCAATTACTCGATTTTGAGACAATTTTCGGACAGTCTGTCAAAACTCTGCCAATTTTCGTTCTAGAAGACAGAACTGTGTGTATTCTAGTGCACTAGTGAGCTGGCTATTTAGAACTGCTGAGATGCCGGGTATCAAATCAGCATTGGCTGGGATGCTATGCTCAGAACTTAGCAATTTCTCTAATGCGAGACTATTTTCGGACATAGTCTTTCAAAACTCTGCCAAATTTCGTTCTAGAAGACAGAACTGTGTGTATTCTAGTGCACTAGAGACCTGACTTACCAGAACTGCTGAGATGCTGGGTACCAGACCCGCATTGGCTGGGATGCTAATCTAAGAACATAGCATTTACTCGATTTTGTGACTATTTTCGGACATAATCTATCAAAACTCTATCAAATTTCGTTCTAGAAGATAGAACTGTGTGTATTCTAGTGCACTAGTGAGCTGGCTATCCAGAACTGCTGAGATGCCTGGTATCAGATCTGCATTGGCTGAGATGCTATGCCCAGAACTTAGCAATTACTCGATTTCGCGACTATTTTCGGATATAGTTTATCAAAACTCTGTAAAATTTCCTTCTAGAAGATACAACTGTGTGTATTCTAGTGCACTAGGCATCTGGCTATCCGGAACTGCTGAGATGCTAGCTGTCAAATTTGGGATTTTAGCTCAAACTTAGCTTTAATCAGAATATACCTACAATTTCTTTTGATGTTCGTGTCCCATACATATATGGAAAAAAATTTTTTTACAGTTTTGACTAGAACTCATTATATATCGTCTAGAAATGTTAGTATCTTACGTTTGAATGCTATTTTGAGGCTGTGGAGTGGATAACGGCTGGGATGCTGGAGTGTCAAAATGTGAAGTTAGCATCTCATTTTCAAATTTCATTTTTTTCGCGAAAATGAGCAGAACTATGAAAAAAAACCACCTAGAACTGTAGAACTATTAGGGATGCTACTAGAACTCTTAAAAAAGATTGAGATGCTAGCACTTGATATGCTAGGTTCACAGACACGTCGGTGTCGGGTCGTGAGTGACCCGTTAATAATATGTTTAATTCCTTTACATCGTAAAATTGCACTTATACTATTAGTTACTCTGTGACTTAGGTATACTTATACTGGTTTTCATGAAGGCTCGATTTGACGCAACCGTGATGCTTGGTAATGGTAACATATTAAAATGGCATTTTAGGGATAAAAGAAAAATAACTGAACATATAGGTATGCATTCCGATCACGTTGAATATTTATTAAACATATTATTAACGGGTCACTCACGTATTTTAAGTCGAAAACCCGTCGGTGTCGGGTCGTGAGTGACCCGTTAATAATATGTTTAATTCCTTTACATCGTAAAATTGCACTTATACTATTAGTTACTCTGTGACTTAGGTATACTCTTATACTGGTTTTCATGAAGGCTCGACTTGACGCAACCGTGCTTGGTAATGGTAACATATTAAAATGGCATTTTAGGGATAAAAGAAAAATAACTGAACATATAGGTATGCATTCCGATCACGTTGAATATTTTTCACCATATCTCACGCGTCACGATAAACTTTTTAGCACTGCGAACCAATATCACTACAACCAAAGCAGCCCAACACAGAAAAAAGACAGAATAGATTGCGTACAATGAAGGAGGCCTATATATAGGTAATCATCGGTCTTTCATCCGGAAAATATTAAAGATGATTGTTAAATTTTCCCTTCTTAAAAAACTACACTAAAAATTACTTTGAAACTGATTTTGACTTTCTGAGCGTTACGAATGTGTACTCCAGGGGCTTGGGTAGCCTTGTGCCAATGCACGGAATTGCATACAATATAATCATAAAGACATGTTTACAGTCTTTATGTCTCATACCTATTAAAGGAATACTCTTAGACGGTCCATCAAGGTTATGGATTACAGAAATGTGATATTGCGTATAAAAACACACTACCCCTCGTTTGTTCCTGTCTGTCAGGCTATTTATAATTGATTGTAATACTAAAAATGTCGAGTTTCTAATAAACGTGTCTGGTATGTAAGTTACAGCGAAATACATACCTTTACTTTAAAAAAAATGTTTAAGTTGTACGAAACGACACTGATTTGTTATCGCTTCTTATAAATCACTGTTTGTGAAAATGATTACCGTGGTCAAATCCCATTTCAAGTTTCGCTGTGCCTATAATTTTCACTTATCGGTTTCAAGTATCGGTGGAAAATAGGAAAGCATGGCTGTCAGTAGAACACCCAAGTAATAATATTTAGGATCAGCAACGCGCATGTAATATCTCTGGTGTGGCAGGCGTCCATAGGCTACGGTGACTGCTTACCATCAGGCGGGCCGTATGCTCGTTTGCCACCGATGTGGTATTAAAAAGAACCAATAATACATTAATATTTATACAACCAAGAGTGAACCAATAGCGGAAGCCGCTCGACCCCAATTGCAAAGAAAAACCGCAAATCGATGTACAGGTTAGCCGTTTGGCACACGCATATTAGGAACTGCGGGTCAAAAATTTTGTTTTGACCTCTAGTATGCGTGTGCCAAACGGCTAGCCTGTACATCGATTTGCGGTTTTTTAACCCTTAAATGCATGATTTTTTGTATAACTTTTTAATAAATTGAAATAGATGTGTCATGCTGTATAAAAGTAATAAATGTGATTTTGGATAGCTGCATATTGAGCCACGGACCATCAAATATACGATGCATATATACATCATTATGCATTTAAGGGTTAATTCGAACGGGTTACACTACAAGTGCACTCTCCACTGAGAACAATCAAATGACATTCTAAAGCTAAGTTTCATCAAACAGACGCAGTCGCGTCAGTTTGTTTGGCATTCAAACAAAACTATACAGGTACATCTTTATTTATTACGTTCATAAAATACTCTCTATTGCAACAGCTATACGTGAATTTAAGCAATAAAAATAATAGATAAATTCCCGTTTACACATGTAATCCCCTCTTTTGAACCACCCAACCATGTCCCCTAACTTATTGAAGCAACTTGTATTAAGTACATTTCCAGAAATATATACCCCAATTGTACCATCCGTATTGTTAACTGAAAAATAAACCTTGTTGCAAAGATATAAGAACCGATTGTCAATTGTTAGTAGTGTCCCCTATCGGGACTTTGAATTCATTTATTTAGCTTATTTAGCCCTTGAATGTGGGGTTTAGAATAGTTTTCACGGTCGATATTCAAGGGCATACAAAACAGACAGGTAGTGTTTTATCGTTATGAGGTAAATGCGGAGAACGGCATATAACATTTATTGCAGAGACCATCATAGGGCAAGAACTCGCGTATAGGGACCCACTGACTACCAGTCCGCCGGACGATATTGGCCTGTCAGTTTAAACAAAAATTTGACGGTTCCGAACAACTGACAGGCCGATATCGTCCGGCGGACTGATAGTCAGTGGGCTCCTATGCGTACGTCGCTCAGACACAGTCAGAATTGAGCTTTACTGCTTCTGCTTTAAGTACCGAGCTTCTGTAGGTGGAGTTGAAGTATGTCTACAAACGAAAGAGTTAAAGCGACGAAAGAGTTAAAAGCGACGAAAGAGTTAAGAGCGACGAAAGAGTTTAAAGCGACGAAAGAGCTCGTAGACGGTTTTTACCCACATTTATTTTTACTAGTCGACCCTGTCGTTTGTAGTTTCCCGCCAATCCGGATAAAATGCGTCCAAATCGTCCCGCCATCTCCTTTTCGGCCTGCCTGCACCCCGGCCAGCACCACATTGACCTTAACAAAATGTTAAAATAGCAATTCGACTGTGGGCGGTGTTCCACATTTGGAAATGTAAATAAATACGTACAGGTTTTTTTTTGATCGGCTAATAGTTTACATTTTACTATGTCTTGGCAAACTGATGATTTCTTATGATCAATTTGAGATAAAAAAAAACGATAGGTTGGTAAATCAGCCTAGGCATATGTTGTTTAACAGAAAATAATGAATTTTTGCAATTGTTATGTTATGAAGCTTAACGCCTAGACTACAATGTAAAATAAATCAGACATTATTTTTCTAGTGTTGATGATTTTTATCTGAATTTTCTACAATCAGCGACCAATCCTATGAAATTCTTACAGAATTAACAGACGTCATCATTAGTTCATCAACCGGACTAAAAATAGAGCAAAAACCACCGTCTAACCGCAAATACGCCGGTTTTCCTCTTGCAGTTTTTGCAAGTTACAGTTACGAAAGACTTCGTGAATGTTATCTTTGATGCATTGCATGGAGGCTAAATCTTCCGCCTGTCTTTATGAGTACGGGGAAATTGTTAAAAACTGCATGTGGTGAGTAAGTTTATTTTAAAGTGGAATACATAATAGATGCATAATATATGTCTATTGTCTGTGTATTTACGTATAAAAACTATTCTATTCTATGCATGGTTACAAAGTGAGACTCAAAAATAATCAACGTGGAGGCAGGCCCAGGCGGAGGGGACAAGGCGATATCGATTATAGAAAATTCCGTTAGCTTAACTGACCGGATTGAACCTCCAAAAATGTGGAAACCACTGAGATTGTTTACTGCCTTGCAACTTATTTTTTGTATTTTAACGCAATTTAAATGTTTCTGGGTTAGGAATTTAATTGAAATATGTAGTAACAATAATAAGATGACAAATATACCTAATATAGCCACACTCCCAAAATAAAAATAGGTACATAAGCTCTTTCCCACTGACGTCCAGTTTTTTGCTGATACGGTTTTCAGGTGCCCGTTTTAGTAGTATACATGCTAATATAGTCACGTTCACGCGAGAATTCTGTTTGCTGGACATTGCACGTATCCTGCAAACGGGATCCTGCAGAAAACCGTACCCGCAAGAAACTGGACGTCAGTGGGAAAGAGGTTTAAGAATTGTCAACAACCATTTTTCTGAAGTCACTTATTGCAGTGACCATAAAAGAACCGCAAGCCAAAACCGCAGCCAAATAACACTAGACCCTACTCATAGTGTTGTGTTCCTGCCGGTGAGTAAGGTTGCCAGAGCTCAACGAGGAAGAGGAGTGTTAGGGTCGGCAACGCGCATGTAACTCCTCTGGAGTTGCAGGCGTACATAGGCTACGGAGACTGCTTAACATCAGGCGGGCCGTATGCTTGATTGCCAACGACGTAGTATAAAAAAAAAAGATCTACAACTGTAATAATTATTGATATAATTATAGTTGTTTACTTGCACGCGAATATTTTCACTCAAACCACACATTACTTTAATTACACCTACACGTAACTTCATTACAGTATAACATTCAATTACAGTAATGTACCTCAAATTGCCGTTTTACGTTGAAAATATTTTTTTCACAGAGACATCTTTACAATTTAAAGTTTTTCGAAACATGAAATACCTACATAGTTAATGTTAATTGTACGGGCGATGAGAAAAATTGGTCTCATGTAATTTACAAACTAACCTATATTGTTTACTCTATACAAGCTCATACAAAAACACTCAAAGGCGATATATTATTGGTCGGTACTGTAGATCATTAAATGAGTCATGTATGCGACTGTTCCCCTCTATATACTAGTTTACATATACGTAGCAACAGCAGTTATGAAACTTACATCATAAAATAATGTCACTTGCTCGCTTCCTCTTTGTCAATACTTTGAGGCTATTTCTAATTGCAATATTATAGCAATAACGCCAACTAATATGTTACCTGTCGCTTGGAACGATGACACATGCTCTTGTAATCTTAATGTTGACCTCGGCATTCTTGGTGGTGGTAACGTATCTATGTAAAGATTTATTAATGAGTATGGTGTGTGGTGTATCACAGAGACACTTCTTAGGAGTCGTAGGTGTGTACAGTTCTCATAGAAATCTGTCTCTTGTCATATTTATGATATCCTGACTTTTTTAAGCATGACAACAAATCTACTGACGAAACTGACACTTTTCAAAGCGCCACATTATAAAGCATAAGTGAACCTGATATTCTTTCCCAACTCTTTTTTCTTTGACACTGCGTCCTATTTAACCTCCTAACCTAACTCTTTTTTCTTCGAGCATTCAACTTGTTCGAAAGATACATTTGGCTTGATAATTCTAAATCTACATTAGGAATTAAACACACCGATATCCTGCAGCTAATTGACACCACGTGTCCCGTTTCCGTTCGATTTGGACTGTCTACGCTTGTTAGTACGTTTCACGCCTTACTACTTTAATTGTCAAGGCCTAGCGTGCGTTTTTAGTTCATTTCTCTTTGACATGCAAGTTTTAGTAGCACAATGTAATGATAATCTAATACTTGTAATAGTTTATTTCAATGCAGACTGGTTATGTATGAAAGTAATCGATGACGTTTTCAATTTTTCATCATCATCGAATAAGGTCAGTGAATCCTGTTTTTCTCTTCCTTTAATCAAAGCTTTAAATAAAATAATTGATTCATGCCTCTTAATCAACACGGCCGCTGAAAATATTTATTATATTATTAGGCATATCATATTACACTTAAACTTAAATATATGAATGGCATAGAAGCACGGCGTACAGAACACTTTCGAAAGACATGAAAGAGGCATATGTCCAGCAGTGGACGGAAACATGCTGAGAAGAAGAAGAAGATATGAATGGCATAAACTACCACCAGTGCTAACGTATATAACTTACCTACTACCCAATTGCTCAACCCCAAAGATGATACCGGAATAATACTATAGGTGGAACTCGTTTTTTTTAAACAATAGACCTACATCAAATCTAATACCTAATAATAGATGACAATGCGTAGTTACCTAGTAAATGACAACCTAATTTCAATGTCTAGCCAGTTTGACACCTCACCTCTATTGATGTTAAGATAGAAGCAAATTTAAAACTTGACTTCAAACAATATTAATCCAAGTTCTCTAAGAGTAAACCTTTGATGAAATAAGGTCTTATCAAAGCTAGCAATAAGGATGACTCCAAGACCTATCAAATAAGACCTTATCTTTAGGAAAACAAAGATTCAATACGGTCGTAGGAAGATATGCTTGTTTAGTTAAGCAGAAGTAAACTTTAGTCTTTAGCACAAAGTTAAGTAAAGGGCATACTGTGTTATGCAAATGTTTTAGGTTACGGAGAATAAATTGAGAATTTAATTAGGGTTTTGAATAATTTAGCAATTAGCAATCATGTTTAATTTTCTTCTTAAACCTATCTAGTTTGTAGAAACAAGTGGTTCGGAGGGTACATAGTAAGTTAGTGAGTTTCCTATAAAATGGGTACATGTATAAATCAATGACTATTTTACTACCGGTTTTGGAACAATTTAAGTAGACTGTTAGACGGAAGAAAATCGTAATTATCTTTGCCTTAAAAGCCTAAAACGATGCATTTTCAACGTAAATGTTCAGAAGCATTAAATTTCCCAAAAAGCATTTTATTTCTACTTGATACGTCTTTGGAATCAATTTAATTCCTAAATAAAGCAAAAAAAGTTTTTTTTTTTTTTTTTTTCAAGCAAACCACCTAATCCGCATTCATGTCAAGTAATCAATGCAATTCCCTCGATCTGCTGTCGCATAGAGCTCCCAAATCACATGAAACGTAGAATTTGATTCAATCAGCTTAGACTCCATTGTTTTCAGTCCATTCCGTGTGTTAAATTGGAGTACGGATATAAAATGACGCATATCCCGTGATTCCCGTGTCTAAATGAGCCGGTATTTTTCTATAGCTGTAATTTGCGTGCATACCATCCAAGTTGCCGAGATGAAGATGCTGAGGTGGATGTCCGGCGTTACCAGACTACAAAATCCGTAACGAGTACGTACGAGGTAGCCTGGGCGTGGCCGTGCGCGAAATCGCCGATAAAATGTAGGAATGGTATGGTCACATAAAAAGAATGCCTTCTGCGTAGGAAATTTGGCACTACAACTTTCCATCCCAGGTGGAAGATCCAGGGGCATACTCAGAACAAGATGGAAGTATGTAGTACTAAAGGACATCGAGTCAGTGCAAGTTATCCGAGGACGATGTCGTGGACAGGGCGAAGTGGAGAAGGAAAGCTGACCCCACCACCTTGTGGGACAGATAGCTAGGAAGAGAGAGATAATGTAGGAGCGACATACTTGACATATCAATTGGCATGGAAGGAAACATCTTCGTATAACTCCATTTAGGTAATTATTTTGGTTTCGTTTGATAACCGCTCAATAGAAACTTTTTGTGACGAATCAATATCTGGCTCCTACTGTGTTGAAACAGTGGAAAGAAAATAAAGTAAGGCTGAAAACTGGGACTGCAGGTTGTGACATCAGCTAAACTTGGTTTCTAAATTCTGTAGTATTGCCTAGTTTCGTTTCCAGTACCTTCGACTCGCTATTTTGTAGAATTTATATTTGACTGGCCTTGGTCAGGCCTAGTCGATTAATATGTTGCCAAAGGTACGAAAGGGCCACCAGCCGTAGTCGGAATTAAATAATGTGAGAATGAGATGTATCTATTTAGCGACACAGTCTTATAGTTATCAAATAGTTTTTTGGCCTAATAAATAGGTCCGGCCTAGTGGGCAGTGACCTTAAGTCAAGGAAATCCAATTATGAAGCTCATGTCATGGTCCTAGGTTCAAATTCTGGTAAAGATTAGTGTGATAAGCACAATGCATCGAACATCGAACTTATCGGACACGGTGTGAAACTGTGAATAACGAAAAACTAAAATAAAATAATTCGTTTCATTAAACACGCTCAACTGATTACTTAAGTACTTACTTACTCCGTTGACTCAGCGACCCAAAATGAGACTTGACCTGCACAAAGACAGCGCCACTTTTCTCGGTCTTGTGCGACCTCTCGCCAATTGTTGACTCGGAGTTCGCGCAGATTCGCCTCCACCATGTTGCTCCGGCGATACCGGCGAACTGATTGCTATTATTAATTTTCTCACATGCTGAAACGGCCTTATCTTGCTACGATCTTCATATAAAGATACGTCTTTACAGAGCCGCAGCAGACTGCCCACTAGTTAGCGTTGTTTCCACAAGATAACGTCTAATAATGTTCATACCTGTTAATACTTAACAGCAACATCCTTCACTGATCATCGGAGAACCTATTTATAGCAATAAGGTTTATGATCAGTTAACAGTGTCAGTTAAACAAGATGCCGTTAGGCGGTCACGGGCCGCAAAGTTTTTTCTCGTTCACCCACTAAGTCGAGACATGATTATGAGACGTGGATTCGTGCCGGTTGGGCTTGATTTCACTTTGCGGATTAGATATACTCTGGTCTCTGGCAAACTCACTTTGTTCGTAGAAAAAGGCGAGAAATTCAAATTTTCTATGGGTGGGCAACCCTTGGAGCCAACATTTTTTTTAAATTTGCCGCCTTTGATATGGATGAAAATGGCTTGCCAAACTATACAACGTATTATAATATACAGGTTGGCTACAAGATAAGTGTATTGCCGTTGCCAGGGAGGTTTTGGGATTATACTGAGCAACTTTTACTATGGGACCAACCACGAAATCGCGAAAAAAAAATTACCCTCCTAGAAAATAGACCAGCCAAAATGTATGAAACAGCCAAATTTTTTTTCGTGATTTCGGGGTTGGTCCCATAGTAAAAGTTGCTCAGTATAATCCCAAAACCTCCCTGACAACGGGAATGCCCTTATTTTTTAGCCACCGTATATATAAATATGCAAGAAAGGATCTTCGATAAGGTATTTGTCGCGATCATACAAGATCAATTATCTCTCTAACATAATTAAACATAGACAGATCGGCCAAACAAAGTTAGACGTGTGCTACTTCATCCGTGTTAGCTCGTCTATATTTGGCTTTTCTTCGTGAGAAGACGCTGTTTATGTCAACATACAAAATCCATCTAAAGACAGTCTGCGTTATTTATGGCGACACAGACGGTTACGAAGATATTACTAATTTTCTGCTGCTTGCTAATTGTACAAAATTTCATTTCTATGCAAAATATTCAAAGAAAAATAACCAAGAAACAGAAAAACTATTAACTTCCATCCGTAGTCTACCCTCGCCTAGAAATATATTTTCCGCACTAAATCCAAATTCTTGTAATATTATTGAAATTATTAATTACAACACTACCTGTTTATTATAACCAAATATTGTGCTGCTATCATAGTCTACAGACAATTTATAGACTCATTTGGCACGCCGCTGCATTTCGTCGACGCTTTGCCAACGTCGATATCCCCTTCTAAAAGGTCTCAAGTCCCAATGTCTTCCTCCATAACCCCACCATTTTTATAGTACTCTTAAATTACCATTCTTAGATCTTATGCCTTTGGAATAAGGTTTACGAATAGTCATAGTTTACTATGGTAAAAGAAACAGTGCGTTGTCCTTTCTTCAAAAAGGTCGTTGTCTTCCTGCAGAGTTACGCCGTTTTGAAAAATAGTCTATGGTGCGTTGTAGCCATTGTGGCGCCACAGTTTCTCATCTGCGGAGGGAATAGAACAAGCCATTTTCTGATTAAAACTTACTATTTTCCTTGGTTTTTCTTGGGTTTTGAACATGAATGGATATATTTTGTCATGAATGAGTTACACGTTACACTGCATTTTATGCCTAACAATATTCTTGTTATTATAAGTATGACTCATTTTGATGTTATATGGTTTTGTTTTGAACCGGTTTTTATACGGCCTTGACGATCGTCTTGATTATTGGCGCGCATCTCTCTCAAAGCATGAGCGATCTTCAAGATCGTATATAAGATCAAAATCTTTAACAAGACGTTAAGTCTGAACCGGACTCGCGTACTATTTACGGAGTAAAGTTCTGTAATCAGTCTTTTTTTTTTCATTTACTAGATGTGATGCGTCATGGAACCTATCCTTTTATCCGCCGAAGCCTCAAGCGTGCATCTAGAATCAAGTCGAGATGAATGAATTCTCGATTGGCTCCGATCCAAACGATCCAATATCCGTGGGCGGTACTAACAGCAAATTGATTGACCATCGATGAACTTTAATATCTTGGTAATAAGGTTTAGGAAATGTCAAATAACATTGTTGAAGATGAGGCGGAGGGTGCCTACGCAATGCCTATCATTAACTGCCTATGAATTTCCTGTTATAAGCTTAAAACCTACAACTTTACGAGGATGTACAGTTACACAGTCACATGTCAGTACATAGGATCTTTTAGAGTTAAGCATAATTAATAGGCGGAGCTTAAAGTTCTAATCAAATTATTGCTGCTGAAATTGGATTAAAAAGAAAAAAATAACGTTAGCTCAAATTTTCAAATGCCAAGAACCCATGTATAGTGAGTTGCTAGACCCTCAGAACTAAGAACTATTTCCGATACACCGTACCGAGTTCTGGTTTTAGTTCTCAATATATCTTTATACTTTTTGACTTATCCACTTCTAACTCTAAGACTAGTAGCCTCGATGAAATCAGATTACTAAGGCTTGTTCGTCACGCCGAAAACATGTTTTTGGTCTGTGGCTGTTGTGTGAAAGAGCTAGTCATTTGTACCATTTCTCTAATTAGTACCTACTACCTAGGTAATTCACGCTCCTCTAAATTTTGAGAACACTATGATACATTTCTTAAAGTTTAATGTTGCTCTCGATCAAAATCAGCATGAACTATTTTCATCTCTATCTATTTTTGATTTGCCGAAAAAGGGAAATGGCATGGAAATGGTTGTCGCCCTGGGCGGTGACCTGACGGAAATAGAAGGGTGACCCGGCCCTTCTGGGGGTCTCGCCCTAGAAGTACTTGTACCTTCAGGCTTTATACAATTACGAAATAAATGGTTATCCAAAACCTTTTTGGTTTATTTTGTGCCACAACTTATTTACCGAGTAGCGCGAAGCGTCTCCGTTTCATCTTCGGCTAAGTTGCGTCCAGCTGGCCGTTCTACTCGACAGAACGCTTTTCCCAACCGATTCTTGTGAGGTTTTGTGAGTAGTTTCGATAATGAATCCTTTCAATTTTTTATAAATTTAATCCTTTAGTATAATTTTTGCTAAGACTGCGACGACTCGTAATATCTTAATTCTTCTCTGAATTCAGAACACTAGCACTTTAAACATTGTACCTAAGTTTATAATTCGAGTTGTCCTTAAGTCTTATAAGCCTAGTTAGTGTTCAGTTTCGAACTTCGCTAGTTCGTAACTGGTTAATAGTTTAGTAGTTTCGATGGCGGACCAACGACAGAACGTCGTTGTATTATGTGGTTGTCAAGTGACGTTATAACGTTTTAACGTACCGTGACGTAGTAAAGGAGTTACGTCATCTGAACTCGGTATCATCGGTAGTTCGGTACAGTGCGAGTTTATACTGAAACTGGTTGGTTTAATGTATGCATAACATTGAGCTTATTTATGTAGTCAATATAGTAACTATTGTGTTGAGTTATTATGGATGCTCATTTTTCGACGACGATTAAACGAACTTACCTGTTCAATAAGTATGTAAGTGAAATTGTATCACAGTAACTTCCTTCGAAGCAATTAATTAGCTTGCTCCTAAAGTGTGCCTACTAAAAATATTGTTAAGCCTTGAAAAGTGAATGAGATCGGTGAAGTTGTGCGTCTACATCGTATGAGTGGTAAGCCAGTAGGCCCAGTAGTAGTATTGCCTTGTGAATGTTTTGAATTATACTCCGTTGCAGCGAGTCCGTTATATAGAAGAATATTTATTATTGCTCTAACGGTTATACGAGGTATATTTTTACCCCCAAAGGCAGAACAGCATTTATTACACACAACTTCACGATTTAATCACCAAAAATATAAAGTTCCTGGCTGCGTCTGACTTCGATTAACTCCAAAACTACTAGACCGAATATATGACAATATGACATAAATCGTACATTGTTCGCCTAGAATTGACTTCATATCACGAGAAATAATTAACATACCGAACTAAAATCAATAACTGAGCTATTTTTGGTCTTCGTTACGCACGATGCGGCAGATTACGCTGGACAATTTAACCAGAGTGAGGTGTTGAACAGCTTACAGCACGTATAAATCAGCTTGCTAAGACACGATAGCACTAAGCTAAGAGTATTTTCAGCACAAAACATGCAGTTAGTCTAGGAGGCGGCAAACCGAACGAATCGCGGTGCTGCTTTTGAGATAATATTGCGGCCCTTTCAGCTTACAAAATGATAATTTTGTAATAGGGAATATTACGCTAAACTCTGCGTAAGGGGACGCCAGGGCGCCCCTACCACAATCTGAGGGTCTATCGTGAAATAAGAAAATCGAAATTTCTTTATCTAACATCTCTGTCACTCTTGCATATTCGAGCGATAAAGAGGCAGATAGCGAATTTTCGGATTCGCGTTTCCCGTTAGGTCCTCTGTAAGCAAACCGCCTTGATGCATCAATGTCATATTTTATTATCTTTGAAAACTTGTCCTGTTAAAGGCACAGTATCTATAAGTTACTCTATGGTTTACTAAACGGGCTAGTGCTGCACTCTGGTGGCAGAACATTGCAGTAATACCCCCTATTTCAAAATTCCAGGTCCAAACTTATGATTCTTCTGGATATTTACCGCGGCTTGCTCCTTTTCTTGAAAATCGGTTATTTTTATTAAGTACTCGAAACGCATCCGACTCGCATCAATACTACTCAATACATAAGTACGAGCGAAATGCATGTGCGAATGATGTTAAAATAGGATGAAATTGACATCAATAAGTTCGAATTGGCCTGCTAGCATTAGGTTTGGCTAGTGGGCTTAGTCAAAGGCCTTTGACGAGTCGATCGTAAAAGTTACCAATTCCAGCTTTGACTAAACAACAGAAGTTGAACCTCGTAATATCCAGATACTGCCTAGGAGCTTTGAATAGGTGAATGAATAAATGAATGAAACTCAGCGAACCTCATTAACTATTCCACGTTTCGTTCCAAAATAGACCGAGAAACATTAAAGATTCTTGAAATAAAATAAATTTTTCATAGTTTTATTTCCTGTGTAACTATCGCATTTTTGTTTAATGATTTTATAGTAATTAGTGAGTTTCGGTTGTCACCTTCGAAATATTCGTTACTTTATGGGTATAAAACAGGGTTTTTACGGCGTGACGCGGGGCCATAAAAGGTGAAACGAGGTACTGGTGCCTTGAATTAGGTCGGGTAGGGTTGACATTTGACATTTTCTAATGAAAGCGGATAATTATAAGTACATATCTTACCAAAAACATTTATATATACAGGTACATGTTCTTCTAACTTCTAAATATATATTTGTGCCATTCTCAATCAAAAGGGTACGTATTGTCGGTTGTCAATAAGGCGCTATTTCCATATAGCTTCAATTTGAAATCAACCTTATTGACAAGCGACAATGTGGTACCTTTTGGTTAAATATGTCACATTTTTTGCCGTTTGAAGATACAAAAAATAAGTAGTTCGCTCCGAATAGCACCAGCAGAAAATAGGACCTCTTCATATCGTATACTATGAACCAGCTGTTTGAACTGTTTTTGTTTGATAGCTATTGCTACGACCGAACCTAATAATTGTAGTGTATAACTAGCCTTATGTTCCGTTTTTGCATGTACAACCAGCCTTAAAGTTTGTAGTCTATGATTGTTCATTATTTTAGCATGTGGGTATTTTTGCACTTTGTAATTTTTCCTCAGTCACCCGTTGACCACGAACGCTGTAAAGAGTTCGAAACGTCGGGATGTATTATAAATTCAATATACGCGATATAATCCGTTTTCATAGTTTTATTTTATAATATCATAATTAATATGTATAATAGTACTCACCGCTCCCTGCTATATAGGGCCTTGGTCTAATAATACAGATTGACAATATCCAAGAGTGCCTTGACTGTTATTATTGCTACTTAAGAGATTTCCTTAAAATTATTCAGTATAATAAACTTCATTAATACAAAGTCAAGAAATATCGAAATAGGTACTACGTAGGTACCTACCAAGAAGCCAATTTGGTTCACTGTTTCAAATCCTGTACGATAAGTTGTCTCAAAATAGGCAAACCGGTGGGAGTTTTATGGACGATCTGTCACTGGTAGTTTCAATTTTAAAACCTACTCTCTATTGACGGTCATCTTAATCTAAAACATCAATCATAATACCCCAGGTAGACATTTCCAAATTTGATTTTCATCCAAGAAATTCATCTCTCATCTTAAAGCAATCTTGCTTGCATGCCAGCTTTCTTAGTCCAACCAATCGAGTCGAATCCATGTATTACAGTATTTCACTTGATAGTCTTCTGTCTATATTTAGACGAGTGCAGTATCTGGGGCGGCGGTGTTAAGTAATCTAGTCGACTAGGCGTAGGGAAATTGATTACTATCAATTTAATATCTTTTCCAATTAATTATACCTCTCGCGTCGAATGATGACAGTTCATTTTTACATAGAGTAGTATTAACTGTCACGTACCTAGTAATATATTTGTAAGCATTTTTTTGGAAGCTTAGCACATAAATTAATTTAGAAATTAGAAAAAAAAACCCGTCCAAGTGCGAGTCGGACTCGCGCACCGAGGGTTCCGTACTTTTTAGTACTTGTTGTTATAGCGGCAACAGAAATACATCATCTGTGAAAATTTCAACTGTCTAGCTAGGACGGTTCACGAGATACAGCCTGGTGACAGACAGACAGACGGACGGACAGACGGACAGCGGAGTCTTAGTAATAGGGTCCCGTTTTTACCCTTTGGGTACGGAACCCTAAAAACGTTTAAGTAATATTAAAAATACGGTAAAAACGTCCTCAGCCGAGCGCATGATTGACGCGACAGTATCTCGCCGCGAGATAGACTACCCGTCTTTTGCTAACTGTATGAATTAAAGGGGGACGGGTAGTCTATGTCGCGGCGAGATACTCTCGCGCCAATCATGTGCTAGCCCGGCAGTGTAATACAATCTTAAAACGATTTTAACCTACTTATACGTATAGGTATTATTTATAGTTATGACTGAGATGAAAATAGAAAAAAAATGTATTAATATATAATTACATACTGAACTTGTGGACTAAACTTGTAGTACAGAATTATATAGTTGTATGGTTTGACGGTAGCAGAATTTTCATACGCAACGACTCCTCTCGTTGATCGGACTAAAGGTAGGCGTGGATCGTGGGATGTTTGAACAATGGAGGATTTCCTTGGTAATTAACTAATTATTACTAAGTATGACAGTAATGTTATCGCTCGAGCCGTATGCATTTTACGTAACAATTGTGACAATAGGTAATATTGTTACTAAGTATGACAGTAATGTTATCGCTCGAGTCGTATGCATTTTACATGTATTACGTAACAATTGTGACAATATAGGTAATATTATTACTAAGTATGACAGTAATGTTATCGCTCGAGCCGTATGCATTTTACGTAACAATTGTGACAATATGTAATATTGTTACTAAGTATGACAGTAATGTTATGCATTTTACATGTATTACGTAACAATTGTGACAATATAGGTAATATTATTACTAAGTATGACAGTAATGTTATCGCTCGAGCCATATGCATTTTACGTAACAATTGTGACAATAGGTAATATTGTTATCTTTTTAACCTTGTTTTAGGCAAATAATCTTATAAAGCATAATGAGCAGTAATACGACACCCACACGAATATGATTTTAATGTATGTTACAAGATTTGTTACTAGCACAGGCTTCGGTCTTTTTAGGCTATCACTGCACACTATAATATGTTATGTTTCAAGAAATTGTGAATAAAATTAATAATGAGCTGGTACTCACTATGAAGAGCAAGTATGATTTCTAGTAAGAAGCTAGATTCATTTCAATAACCTCAACTTTCATTCACCTCTCGGCGAGAAGATCAGATGGCATTGCCAGAAACTCATAATTTTCAATTTATTAGACAGTTATCCAGAGTATACCAGAGTATACCGACCCTTTGAAATGCGCAAACATAAAAAGGTTCCAACCATCGATCTCTTTCTTGAAAGTAATTAGAACTAAGAAAACCAGGCATTGTAATTAATAATTATGACAAACTCCAAACCCTCCACATTTTCGTAGGCGTGCGCTACTTTTACTCTTGTTATTTGCTAATGAAAATGTAATTGGTCCGAACGAACGCTCAAAATAAATAACATGTATTTTTACCTAATGAAAAACACACAGTCTACTGAATATGGTCTCTTTGAAGCAAATATTCCGATATTTTCCTTATATATAATCATTCCTAAGATCCCAAGAATCCCAAGATACTTCTCAAACGGGCCGTGTCAATTGCCTTACGTCTAAATTATACCAATAAGGATAACAAAGTCGTATTCAACTACAATTCTCATATTAACTTACGACATTTGGCGTTTGAACGATAGCGTATTGGGCCAAGGCCTATGAAATATGTTAACAACTCCTAATATGAACATTTGCCATAAGTGATCTATTGGGGATAACGAAGTGTACTTTAGGTTGTGAATTGAAATGTGTAATATGTAACGATAAATAATTTGGGACTTGGCTTTTCACACCTTGAAGTAAAATGGGACCATAATGTTTACTTTGACTGTATTTTTTTGTCCTACCGCTGGTGTACGACAGTTTTCAGACATATCTGTTCTTGAAATAAAACTATGAAAACGAAATATATCGCGTATATTGAATTTATACTACATCCCGACGTTTCGAACCCTTTACAGCGTTCGTGGTCAACGGGTGACTGAGGAAAAATTACAAAGTGCAAAAATACCCACATACTAAAAATAATGAACAATCATAGACTATAAACTTTAAGGCTGGTTGTACATGCAAAATCGGTTCATAAGGCTAGTTATACACTACAATTATTGTCAAGTAGTAGTGTATAACTAGCCTTATGAACCGATTTCTAATATGTCCGCTGTCCTTTACGTCAAGGGGGAGAGAAGAGATGACCGGACGGGATGGTCTAATGGAATTAAATAGGAGTAGCAGAGAAAGCGTTATTTATTGTCATAATCTCATTTGTCATTACTGTCTACTACCAAAAAGATAGTGTCAGAACAATTACAATTACTTATGCGAAATGAGTTTTATGCGTAACATTACATTAGGACCATCAATTATTATGCGACCCAATATAGACCCCACCAGGGAGGGGGGGGGGTCGTTTTTTTTTAAATTTCGATCGCTCGATTTCGTCACTCGAAAATCGGTGGAAAACGGCGAAATCATAATTTCTGAAATACGACTGATAAAAAATTTGGAATCTAGTGGTATTGACCATTCGTTTTCTATTGTATTAGTAGAATTTAAACGCCTAGTAGTGAAGATATTATTGAACGAAATACACGAAATCGAGAGGTCGAAATTCAAACATCGGCCCCTAAGAGATATACTGACACCTTATTCCTAACTACCTCATTTATGTCATTAGAAAGCACCTAGAAAATAAGTGGAAAGCGGTAGATCGATGGAAGCCGGGCCCAAGTTTAACGAGATAAGTTGGAATTAGTCTGCCGGTTTAATGTACCTAATGATTGCCCGGACTCCCGAGACATTCTTACGTAATAGAACACAGAAAAAAAAAAATAGTTTCTAAGTCAAGTTTTAGAAATTATTTCGGATTATGTTTTTTACAAGATATTTAAAAAAAATGTGTGTGCGTGTAATCTTTACGCGCGATTGAAGTAAAACTTCTTTCACGATGACGTTTATCGCTATGTTGGCACTTCGTGCGTGTGTCACTGCTGAGCGTTGCTTCCGTCAGAAAAAAAATCTGAGGTACCCTCTAGTCGCGCCTAAAGAAGTTTTTACATGGCCATTACACCTAACGTATAAGATAGATGATATTTAAAAACGTCGGTTGTGACAGTACATGGTCGAATCAACTTTTTGACCGACACAAATCTGTCCACAACTTTTAAACTTCGTTGTAAAATTATACATTTTAAGCAGGTAATGGCTTCTACGAAGCATAACAACAAACACTGAAACATATTTCAGTTTATGGTGTATGATAACACATTCAAAGCCTCAACTGTTAAACCTAATAAACAGAAATGTAGGTATATACCTAGCCCGATTTATTGGTAACTCCAGAGACACTCAAAACTGTCAGTCAAAAAGTTGATTCACTCACATACTTATAATTAAATAATACCATTATATAATCTGTGGTAATACATCGTCTTAATTGTAGTAGAAACTGTTTTACTTAAGCTAACCTTGCACCGAATAAAATAAAGCGAGGGAGTGTTTATTATATAACTTCATATTTTCATATAAATTTCACTTACCTAAAGGGGCCCACTGACTATCAGTCCGCCGGACGATATCGGTCTGTCAGTTGTTCGGAAGTGTCAAATTTTTGTTCTAACTGACAGGCCGATATCGTCCGGCGGACTGATAGTCAGTGGGCCCTTTAACGATGACATTAGCATACTTTGTCATTGCAAGACGTCAATTCGCATAAACAAAAGTGTAAATTATAAATGCACAAAGCCGTGACGAGTGGCGGAAGACAGGGGAGGCCTTTGCCCAGCAGTGAGACACAATATAGGCTATGAAAAAAAAAATGTTGAACACCAAACCAACCAACCAACTGCAAATACTTAATATAAGTTTAGTTATTAGAATAGAATTTATTTATTCATGGTAAACTACATTTCATACAAACTTATTACAAAGAAAAATTATATTTAAAACAAAAAGTATATAAGTTTACCACGAAATGGTTGCACCTCAGCATAATGCTAACTATGGATGGTATAGAAAGGATCGCAATCTCTTATGGTAGAATTGTTGTAAAAGTGACCGCGTTAAGCTTTAAATAATAGTTCCTAATCCCTCCGGTGGCGCTAGAGGCTCTGGGACATGAGTATAACATGAACCACATAAGGCAACAAATAACCCGACCAAATTACGTAGGTTGTTTTTGGTAGTATTTCGGTGTATGGTGGCGCCGCCTAATTACTGTTTTTTGATGGACACTTTTCATACATAGAGATTTGGCTCCTTTATACAGCACATAAGGCAACAAATAACCCGACCAAATTACGTAGGTTGTTTTTGGTAGTATTTCGGTGTATGGTGGCGCCGCCTAATTACTGTTTTTTGATGGACACTTTTCATACATAAAGATTTGGCTCCTTTATACAGTCTCCATGATGCTAACCCTAAAGTCAGCGCTGGACTTAACGTTCTATTTCATCTAATTCCAGTTGAGCGGCTGAGGCGAACACAAGATGGGGAAGCTACTATCGAAGATCTTCGGCAACAAGGAGATGAGGATACTCATGCTGGGGCTCGACGCAGCTGGAAAGACTAGTATCCTTTACAAAAACTAACATACATACCCGAAAACTAATCTTAAAATGAACGCCCCTCCACTAGGGTTTGCAGCAGGAATCAAAGTTTTACTTTATTTATTTATTTGAAAATGTAGTGATTTCACTCGTCAATCGTTTGCGCCGTAGCAAACGAAACGGTCTTCTTCTTGCTCGTGTAGAGGGATCAAACTTCTTAAACTAAATTTTTGTCTGCCAATGTTTTGCCACTTCTAGCCCTCGGGGTGTGGCCCTCAGGAGATCTTCCTCAGTGCACATCGTTGAGCACAGAGAACACTGTCTCATGTGTATTGTTGTTTGGGTTACTCCACACTCGCAGAATGTATCACCTTGTAAACGAAACGGTAATGTCTCTCTATCACTCTTCCGTAAAGTGCGACAGACAGATAGCGTTTCGTTCGCTACGGCCCTAACGATTGACATTCTGGCTAGGCTCCTAGGATCATGAGCTCTTTCGAACCTAACAAGAGAAAAGGAAAGTGTCCCAAAATTTGCATACTATTTTTCTTTCTATGAAAAATGGTCACGGAATAAAAATAAAAATCAACCGACACTTTTGTTCTAAATAAATTTTTAACAAGCAGAAACGTCTGCGATCGATGCTATTAAGCTTAGAATAAATTTAAAAGTGGAAAAATTACTGCCTTGAGCGAGACTTCAACCGTGATCCAGAGGCCGTGAGTTCAAGTCTCACCCAAGGCAGTAATTTTTCCACTTTTAAATTTATTCTAAACTTTTGTTCTATTAGGGCCGAAAGAGCTCGACATTCTGAAAAGAAAAAACACAATAGTTATTCCCAAATCTGAAAAGAAAGTGGTGTAATTTTTTTTTTTTTTTTTTCATTTATTTGGAGCATTGGCAACACGGCCATCAGCTCAAACGTGTAGTGTACAGTTAAATAAAATGGCCCTGATATGAATCAGGTCTGGATTGTTTAGTAGAGGGTCTCCTGAACAGTACTACACTTTAGGCATAATCTGTATTGTTGGTGTTTATACCCTACTCTCTCGGCCTAGTACCAATTTGCTGTCTCGCCACTGTATTCGGTACGTGTGATCAAGGCATTATCATCGTCCTCCTAGCATTTGTTTCGTACTGTGACGGGGGCCGTTTCCTATACTTCCATTTGAAATCCTGTTCCGGAGTTTCAAAACTTAAGGCCTTAGTCAACATCCAATGTTCAGCTCGACTACTTTACGTTAAGCACTAAAGGCGCTTAAACCTTTAATAGCTAGGAAAGCTTAATGCCCGGGAGAATCACTTCTGGTTTTCTCAAGAGAAATAGCCCGTTTTAATAACAACCTCGAGCCAGTAAAAACATTTTAGACTGGGTAGGCTTATTCGCTTCGTCTTAGTCAAGGACTCAACATATTTGTTTAATGCCACGGGATTATGTACGGGCCTAAGATTAAAACTTGTTCTAAGAAGTTTCAAGTTCCTAAACTTACTTAGGGTTTTCGTGTAACTGTATCGTTCATATATTTTTTCTTGTTATTTTTAGCTTTCGGAGGGCGGAGGGCGAAATTATATAACTGCCTTACATTTCTGACTAAGCTACCCAAAAGGGCCTTTGGCATGTTGGAAAAACACTTCATTTATATTCAGCGTTTGAAAGCGATCTTTGAAAAATCGGCTTAACTTTTCTTCAAGCCCTTTTCTTAAAAAACGTTTTAACCGAAGCTACTATGTATCGTAATCCTTCGTTTCTTTACACACATTTGGCGCTCGCGTGCTGGCCGTATTTTACGACAAGGTAAGCTAAGAAAGCCTTATCTCGTATACCTAACCTAACCTACATAACCCTAGCTTGAGAGGTTTTCCACTTTCGACCCGCCTTTTACACGAATTATTTAGTTTCTTATTGTATTTGCAAAAATAATATCTTCGAGCAAGTAAGCTTTGAAACTCTCCTCATCAAAAGTTACGAACCAAATTCGCCAGCGATTTATTAAGATTTAGTTTGACGCTACATAACCGACTAAAATTCACCGCAAGTTTCGACAGTCGCTGCCCCTGGTTATGCCCTCTTTTTTTGGCCTTAGGGACAAGTTAACTCTAGGGTCTAACTTCATGTCTCGCAAAGCTAAACTGTGGATTAAACCGCAGTATTTCCAGACTTAACCCTATACGACATTCAAACCTTTAAGAAAAGAGCGTACTTCCATCTAAAGCCGGCCGGGAGATAGGAATTGTTGCAATTTTATTCCTCTGGTATTGCAAGTATCCATGGGTGACGGTGATTGCTTACCATCAGGCGGTTCGTCTACTCGTCCTGTATTAAAAAAACAACGGTAAATACGGCCTGGAAGCGAGAACGTAACGCAGAGTATACGTAGTGACTTTTCATATGCGTTGCGTTTATTCTATTCATTTCGCTCTGTAAACGGAGCGCGCGTCAAATAAAATAAAGCACACAAACTATCTAGGTAGAATAGGGAACGTAAAGGCGATCTTGTGGCTAGAAAAGTCTAAAACGAAATGTCTTAAGTAGATATGTACCGTAAATAAGTACGGAGTAATGTAGAAATGCTTCTTTATTTGGCCGCTTGCCCACGCTTCCTGGCCCGGTAGCGTTCCGTGTTTGCATTATACATTAATTTACCTTTCGGAAGTCGAGATATACATTACTTTGCTGCAAGCTTTAGCTACAATTAATTCAGAAATAGTCATGACCAGAAGTTATGGAGTCAGTTTTCGTGGTTCAAATAATGGCACAAACTTTTCGACAGCACGTCTCGTTTTGTAGCAATACGCTGAAGTCCGTAGCTGGCCACCATCATCCACTGTCACCTATCCAGAATCTATGCAACTTGAGGTCGCCTACCCTATATCCACAGAATATCTAATAGCACTTAACTGTCAACCGAAACTGATTACGAGACATGTTGTTGTTCCTCAGCGCATATGATGTATACCTGTATAACGCATTATTGTAGGGACTTAACTATGCCTATTAGGTAAATCTGTAGTCCTACGCCGAGTGCGCTCTTAGACTTGAGTAAAATACCACTGCTATTACAAATTACAATAGTTAACCTCTCATCTGCATCATTTTCATCTGTACAATCGCTCAAGTCAGCAATATACACTCAAATTCCATTGCACTTCCCGATACTCTGACCCATTTACCCGCGCAATTATCCCAGTGATACAGTCGTGATATGCACGCGATCGCGCTGGGTCATTTTACGCTCGGTTGCAATGCAACTGCAACTGCAGTTTCGTGCACGTATGTGTGTGCAATGTTTGAGCGGTGTGATGGTTAGTAATTTGTTTGTGTTACCGTGTTACCCATGTCGTGCCTGTACTCAGCCTGAGGCACATACAGTGAATTACGAACACTGTGTTCAAAATTATTTATAAGCACTTTCTTGCATTTACTTACTTCGGTTGCTGCTACGGCAAATTATTTTTGCTTCACTTATGGACTACAATCCATGCGATCCTTAATTTTTTAAAGCGCATGATTTTACCTTTTTTAGGGTTTCGTATTTTACGTGGAAAATGACAATTGTGGGGTAAATACTTCTTAAGAATCCCCAGCAAACTCGGTTCTCCATACAAACGTAGTTACGCTCTCATTTTAGAACGACTAGCTAGATTGCTCTGAAACTTTGTACTTACAATAGGATAAGGTATATCTAGGTCTGTAATTAGTTTATGTAGGTTCACATACAATAGTTAAAAAAATACAGCGAATTTAATATTTTCATACAAAGCTTGTTTTTGCTCTATTTCGTTTGTTTTATATACTAGAGCTATATAAACTAATTACAGACCTAGATATATCTCATGCCATTGTATGTGCAAAGTTTCATTACAATCCAACACGTAGTTTTAAAATGAGAACGAAACTCCGTTTGTTTGGGATGGTGAAATTCGGCCGAGCTTCCTAAAGCGAAATCCGAGATCTATTTGCACTGAAGATAGGATAGTATGAAAAATGCACAATCAAGCTAACAAAATGGTTGAAAAAGTAGAATATTTCAACGTTTGTCAATAGAGTTTAAACACTGCAAATTTAATTAATTATGTTTCCTTGAAAACATCATCGTTATTTATGTACCATTGTTATTGCAAGCTTGGCAACTAATTAAGGCAGCCATATTTAATGTTTGGATCATATAATTTAGTAAATTATGAATATTATTATGTATCTACATATTATCTCTTCCCGCTACTGCAAGTGTCAATAATTATTGCAAAAAGGTGTTTTTAATTTAGCTTGTGTTTTATCTTTAGGTTATGTTTTTTTTTCTTCAATTAATCTTATATGATTTTTATGTCAGAAGTGATGAATTGTTCCTTCGCAGTGCTACTTGGGTAATATTACATTATACATTCCTGCGGCCCATCTATACAAATGTAAATCCAAAATTTGCTACTGAAATTTGAACCTATAGTGCAGGGAATAGAGTTTATTTTGTTTTGTTTGAAAATCGAAAGAAATAATAGAATATGATTTAAATTTCATCAAACTGAATAAGTACTACAGCTAGCACCGTGAGCCTTAGGTTACAGTAATAATAAAAACACATGAATTCCCTACAACCATAGAGTAACTTATACTAGAGCGGTACTGTCATAGTAAATTTTGTAACCCCAGTAAATTCACTGCCATCTGTCGACACACTTTAAAACTAAAAATGAAGATTTATAAAAATACGATAGAATGTACTTAAATATAGATAAATGATTTTTTTTATTTGCATTAATTATTTTTATGATTTTGACCCATGTTCTTTCACTGATATGCGTTAAAATTGTTAAATAACAAACGAAACCGTCAATGCCATTTATACGACTGTAGGCTAAAACTAGTAGCGCCCTCTGAACGAGAATCAAATTTTCTTGATTTTCGAGGCACGTTTTTTCCTTAGACTGTATCCATCTATTACGGAGTTATATCTATCTTTGCTACAACTTTACACATTAGTACATTGTGCAACATGGGGCGTAAGTTAAATATTGCAAACGAGAGTATAGTTAAATCGCGACGGCTTGCCGGAGTGATTTATAGACTCGAGTTTGCAATATTATTACGCCCCGTGTTACACACAATGTTTTTAATCACACTTGCGATACAAAAATGAAGTATAGAGACAAAAAACTATTGATTATAATACTAGAAACTTCATAACTCCCGCTAAGCCTGCGTGCAATTCCACATTTACTGAGCGAGTGTGATGAAAAATATGTAACTGGGTCATCATGGCCTTGAAGATGTTTAAAATCATAAATTTTATCCTTAACATGCACTTCAGCTATTTTATATAAACTTAAATTAGGTCAGTCAGTCACAACGATACCCACGGTCGGTTTCAACGTGGAAACGGTCACGTATAAGAACGTCAAATTCAACGTTTGGGACGTCGGGGGGCAGGACAAGATACGTCCGCTTTGGAGGCATTACTACACAGGTAAGAATATATAAAAATATAAAATGTTTCAACGTGGAAACGGTCACGTATAAGAACGTCAAATTCAACGTTTGGGACGTCGGGGGGCATGACAAGATACGTCCGCTTTGGAGGCATTACTACACAGGTAAGAATATATAAAAATATAAAATGTTTCAACGTGGAAACGGTCACGTATAAGAACGTCAAATTCAACGTTTGGGACGTCGGGGGGCAGGACAAGATACGTCCGCTTTGGAGGCATTACTACACAGGTAAGAATATATAAAAATATAAAATGTTTCAACGTGGAAACGGTCACGTATAAGAACGTCAAATTCAACGTTTGGGACGTCGGGGGGCAGGACAAGATACGATTGAGAGATTGATGTTTCAAGAGCTTCTAAGCGTATGCTATTGTGATAAACAAGTGCAATTGTACTTCCTGGTATCACTTCCCTCGATTCATTCTCGGCACCTGCTCTGAATAAATCAACGGATTAGATGCACAACGCTCATCTATAAATAAATATCATGTGTGTTAAACAGTTTTCTATTACGAAAGTTTTTGTTGCTTGACTGTTTCTTTTAATGACGTCTTATTTTTAGATCTTAGATACTAAAACAATAATTGGTCCAACCAATCCGTCATTTAGTTAAGTAAAGTCAATGACTAAAGCAAGCTGTGACTAATTTACAAACCAATTACTGCTTCTGTACTTTGTAAAATGCAAAAGCAAATTGGGGCAGACGAATCGAAGTACTAGCATTTTCCCAACACTATTGGAGACTGATCTCGAAACAACACTCTATAGAATTCAGAATTAGGCCACCAGCCTTCACTTCTAAACAGCTTCGCTCCTAATACACGTCCGTTTAAGAACTTAATTATTTAACTGTACCGCCTTATTCACTTATTCGTGAACATACCGTGCCGTCTCACGCTAACTTAACTGACTATAGACCTTAACTCGTTGCAGTAAGGTTTATCGGTCAGTTAATTGTGTCGGTACTAAAAACTGACCGGTCAATACGTGCTGTTACATTCTTTCACATTGTAAGAGGATTAAAATCATCCGTGAAATGCCTGTACAATATATGTTTTTATATATTATTGCCTTGACCTTATTCATAGTATTCGTGTCCGTCGTAATATTATGGGTAGTGTAGTTTGTAGGATTACTTATTCTATATGTGATTTTTAAGTAAAAATAAGACTACTTACTTTTTTATGTCAATAATTCTAAACTATCTCAAACAGGGAGAATATGTTTGTGTTCCTATTATGGCATTCTTACAAACGTGAATTTTGCCATCCGAAATGGGGTCGAAAAAAAGGAGATGGGCGTATCGCCAGTGACAGTAGAAAGTTGTAATTAACTCTCTGCTCTGGTGTTTCCTTACACTATAATGTGGGGTTCTTGAAAACAAAGAGTGTACTTAAAAGGGTCAGCAACCCAGTCCCTTGGAGTTGCAAGCGTCCTTGGGTAACAGTTTGTTACCAACAAAAAGCATCATTCGGTTCGGTAATCAGGTCGGTAAAATCACGTTGTGCGCATTGCGATATCTAATAAGATGCGTACGCACATTCAACACTCTTTTTTGTCAATTCCAGGCACTCAGGGTCTAATATTCGTAGTGGACTGCGCGGACCGCGACCGCATCGACGAGGCGCGTCAAGAGCTTCACCGGATCATCAACGACCGCGAAATGCGCGACGCCATCATACTCATCTTTGCCAATAAGCAAGACTTGCCCGACGGTAAGTCATCAACATTATATTCTTCTTCTTCAACAACAAACATTATACCGGCGCCACCATGCTCGTTTTCGACAACTAGTAGGACCTGATGAGACTGGCGAAAAATGGGGTGAGAGGACGAGAGTTCAAAGCTGCTTCTATTTCAGTGAGGCAAGTCGCCATTTCTTCGAAAGTTAAATCAGTTATCAGTGGCAATTGATTACAATTTTCATCGGATTTATCTTCTGGTATCACGACCTTCTGGACTACCTATTATTAGAAATGGCATAACTATAGCACAGAATAAATAATAGTATTATCATACAGAACGGCCACGCACCGCCCCGCCCCGATTCTATTACCTCGTCGACAGCAGGCAGATTGATGGCCGTTTGCCGGCCGTTCAGTACTATTTTTAGCAACTTACACAATGACGCTTGACGCGTGTACAGACGTGTCGTTCACACATAGAAACACATATGATTATTGATATATGGCGTGTCCGCCCTGTGACTATAGGGTGGCAAAGTTGGCAAAATGTCACCGGCCGTAGAGGAGCCCCAATTTGACCGAGAGGCCGTCAAAACACAGTGGCTGGAATTTGTAAATTCTTATCATTGTAGGCTTTATGTAGTTACGCCATTGACAATTAGCATGTCTTCCTACGACATAATTTATTAATAACCAAACCATTCTCAATTCCAGCGATGAAGCCGCACGAAATCCAAGAAAAACTGGGCCTGACACGTATCCGCGATCGCAATTGGTACGTGCAGCCGTCGTGCGCCACCACCGGCGACGGGCTGTACGAGGGGCTCACGTGGCTCACCAGCAACCACAAGTTATGAGCGCAGGAGTAGGCGGCCCGGCTGCCACGGTAACTATATTATTAACACATGCCCAACAAATCACACATGCTATGCGTATTTCTCATGTATTACGTCGGACGGACGATATTATAAAAGTATCCAGCAAAAACTGGCTAACAGTAGCCCGGGATAGAACGAGGTGCCAACTCGCGTCTTATGCATATTTAACTTCCACCCTGCGACCATATAGCTCTAACACCCCACTCTGGACGGCCGGTAAAGGCAAGCCAGAGGTGAAAGTCCTGCGGCCCCTGCTCAGTGTTCACTCCAGCCGGCCAATGAAGACAAGCCGGAGGGAGGGGCCTGATCGACTCTCGGGGGTATGGGACGAAAGGGACGCCACTTCCCATTCAGCTCGCCACAAGCTGCCCTGGGGGCTTATTATTATTATTATTATGCATAGTTACACTTTTAAAATTAATATGGAGTAGTTTTTTGGGGAACTCACATGTAAAATAAAACGAAGCGCGATAAAATTAAGCTTGCCTGACGTAATTGTATTCCGTAAACTGTCGATAACATAGTTATGTATGTCCCTGGCACCCGGTAAAGGGTTATAACGTACTAGCTATTTATCTTCAGTTCAGAGCAATTAAGTTACAATCACACACATAAGACATAAGAGGAAGTAGACGTAGTTGAATTGAGTTAAAGAAGTACTTGATGTTGTAGTGGTAATAAAGAGAAGAGGAGCCAGTCCCAAACTTCCTTCCTCCCTATCTTGCAGGACATATGGCTGACACAGTAAATCTACTAACATTAGCTGACAGCTACTGTGCGTATGTACAATTATTGTTCACGTTATGGACTTATATCTTGGGGAGCTACGCTAGCTATGAAGCAATATTGAAAAGTACCCCTATCCTCTCTCCTCCTGAATCCTGATACAATTACTTGTCCAAAAAAGACAAAAAAGTATGTATGTGATATTTTTATTTACCCATACATGTCCAGAAGTAGTTTTTGGACTGACGAGTAGTCTGGCATGATATGGATTAGTTACAAATTAAAATAATGTGATGCTGAAAAACTCAAGAATCTGATATACAAATTTTTTTTTCAGGTGAGGATTTCGATGCCATTTAATTTAAGTACGCTGCCCGTGCCGTCGAATCTTGTAATTTCTCAAACCAGTGTCCAACGCGGGCCCATCGTGTAATAAACACTCAGTGTGGTGCGATATGCAAGACTGTCCAAAACAGCGAGGACTATTCAATTATTAGATATACAGATGTGCGATGCGGAGAGTTTTCGAAAATCTGCAAAAGGGAAATTTCGCAAGAAATAAAAATATTGTATTAGGCTGCGTTACCACCAGAGATGTGCGAGGGATGTATTTGTTAGGAATCAATAGAAAGGGCTGCGCTGAGCGAGGATAGATAAATGAAGTGATTCTATTGGTTCTTAACAGACACATTCCTTGGTACGCATTCTCTCTGGTGGAAACGCAGCCTTATCTTATAGCCGCCCACAGGTCAAGACATGCCAAGAACAATGCAATTTTGATTTGTCAAAATAAAGGTTAGATATACAATGTAATTTAAGGTCTTTTTATAAGCCTCTGGGCGGCTAGAGGTTCCTCATATAAAATTATGAGAAGTTCCGAAATAATTCCATGTGGAAATTTCGCAATTTTAGGAAACTCTCCGATGACACATCAGTGATTAGATAGTTTGTGAACTTTCACAAAAAAAAAAATGAGAAATCAATTATTCCATTATTTAATTAAATTAGAGGTTTGTTGTATCGATTGATTTATTTTTTTTGTATGTTTATTTAAATTACTTAGAGTAAAGATTTTTTATTAATTTAAATGTGTACCTCCAATTTTGTATGATAGTATGGTAGAAATTCGAAGTTTTTAATGCATTATATTATATCAATTGAATGTGGATAGGAGAGATCGCAATATGTGTATTACTTAAGTAATAACTATCACGCCTGCGCTATGAAGCTGGACGTATTTGTATCTTGACTGTTATCCTTTACATTATAATATTCGAAACTTTCGCGTTTTGAACACATTTAAAACCGAGTTTATCGCGAATTTATTTACCTATGTGCCTTTATTTCCTACGTTACGCAGGTTTCACTGGTCAACAGATTTTTGTCGTATCGTCGGAAATAAATGTAACAAGAATAAATTCGCGATAGACACGGTTTTAAATAATGTTATCCTTTGCAGTATTACATTCTCTTGTTCCTTGATTTAATAAATTAAACTAAAGGTTAATCTTTTCTTTTCTTGATGGACTTGAGGGCGGTGTTGCCCGTAGCCAATCACGTCAAAGGGTAGGAACAAAATAAATGCTCTTAGAGCACGACGCTGTTCGGTGGTTGTTGTAGTTGTCTCGTAAAACCGATAGCTGGATTTTACGAGAAGCACGTGGACTACCGGCCGTTGACTCCAAAATGGTGGTTAAACACGCTTTGAGATTAATTCTCCATTCACTGCACACTACCACATTAGATTATTGTATAATAAAGCTATCGATATTACACTTTAAACAATATTAATGAGCAAAAAACAAAGGAATTAATCACGAGGCTACTATCAAGATGGCGTTCGAACCGGATGTCAGGTTAATCTTTAAACTTTCAATTAATTTTAATAAAAGTTTCGTTAATGTAAAGTCTAATCGCGTTATAAATGCGTTACAAGCCTCAATTAGCTGTTAATCGTTTGTCTTAATCTGTCATTTTGACTTATCTATTTGTAAGAAAGGGATAAAACATAAATTAAATAATTGAGACTTGTAAAGTTTTATCAATGTTTTTTTTTAAATCATTATTTACCATTGTATATGTATACTTATAATTCATAATCACTATATAGTATAAAACAGTCGCTTCCTGCTGTCTGTCTGTCCCTATGTATGCTTAGATCTTTAAAACTACGCAACGGATTTTGATGCGGTTTTTTTAAATAGAGTGATTCAAGAGGAAGGTTTATATGTATAATACATAACCATTGCACACGTGCGAAGCCGGGGCGGGTCGCTAGTATAACAATATAACATTGTATGATGATATTGTCTTCGGTTACCGCGATAGTTACTCATGAAATAAAACTATGAAAACGGATTATATCGCGTATATTGAATTTATAATACATCCCGACACCCGTTGACCACGAACGCTGTAAAGAGTTCGAAACGTCGGGATGTATTATAAATTCAATATACGCGATATAATCCGTTTTCATAGTTTTATTGTATGATGATTTGAAATGAAATTTCTTAACTGTAATCTAATTAATAAGTTGGTAACTACTGCGATTTTCTTTTCAGTTGTATTATTATGGAGTATCCGAAAGTCGTTTGTTGTATGTAATTATAACCAATGTATATTTTCCTTTATAATATTAAACTCAAAACAGTCAAGGTATAAACACAAAATTGTTGTAAATCAATGTACATATTGATGTTTTACAATGTATGTACATAACGAATATTGTATTATCATCTTATAATTTCATGTTGGTGTATTTTGTATAAAAAGTAACCGGGATCCCTTAGGCTTTGTGTAAGAATTATAAATAAATTTCTTGAAGATTACAACTGAATAAAGCAACGCATTTTCGTATAAATGTACCTAGATTAGGTTGATCCATTTGCCGTAAGTTGTATATAATGGCCAGTGAAATTAATGTAAACTATACACAAAAGAATATTAAGACGCAAAGTATTTTCAAATTATTGTACCACCATAAAGCATAGAAATAAATTAAAAATGGAAAATTTCACTCTTACGCAAGGCTAGAACTCGCGACTGGATTACTAGCCCATAAGATGTGTAATAACGTTACGATAGATGTCGCTAGACGCCTCCCTAAGGGTGCATATGGTGGAAATATTAGCTGTCGTCGAGTGAAGTCTCGGTAGCTCAGTTGGCAGAGCGATGGCCTATTCATCCAGAGTCGCGGGTTTGAGCCTCGCCCGTGGATTTTTCCCAATTTTAATTTATTTCTAAGCTTTATGGTACGTTTTTGCTTAATATAAAATTGGTTTATTGTACCACCATAACTTTCAGTAAGTATATATAAATTAGGGCTGATGATTGGCTAGAGAATGCCTTGTGGCATAAGTCCACCTTTTTGTACTTTATTGACTACGAAATAAATAATAAATTGTTGACAGCTATAGCGGGTCAAACAAGTTTGTCAGTAGACAAAGGCGCGAAATTCAAATTTTGTATGGGACGATAACCCTTCGCCCATTTTTTTAATTTTGCCGCCCTTTTTTTTACTGACGGAAATGGCTTGACAGAGTATAAAATGAATGGTAAAAAGTTTGTCGAGCGTAAACGTTTGGCAAAATTCATTCATTCACAGTTGTCACAAAACGTATGGCGTTGTTTAGCGCCATCTACTTGTATTGCGTCTTAATATTCTTTTATCTGTGGACTAAACTAATAAGCAATAACGAAATTAAAAAGTTACTAATTTATACTAATCATGTTGTGTCTGCTTGAGTTTTGTTTATAATTTTTATATTTACCAAACGTGGGAATTATCGGGGAATTAGTTATCATTTTGAATAAAGTGTCATTGTCTAAACTTAGATATATTTGTTAAATGAAATATTTCCTCCGTAAATGATCACTGAAATCGTAAAATCAGGCGTTTTGTTGGTAAATTAGAATATTCTTAATTTTTCTTGAAAATTTAATATTATTATTAATCTGTTTTTGTTGTTAACATTTTCTATCAACTTTCAGTATTCCACAGTGGCTCTCGACATCATATTTATTTACAAATCACTAAGTACCCCAATAATTCCCATATATTTCCGAGTAATTTCTTTAATTGTAACGCGACGTACGCTTGTAGCTTTCAATGTATTGTGGATTAATGACCATCTAATGTCAAAAAGTGGCAAGATTTCCATAATTACTCAATTTTTTGATTATTTGTTTCTTGCCTTATGATTGAACATGAAATCTTAACTTAAGGATTATTAAAATTACAGTGCTGTTATTAAAAATTTGCTTCGGCAATATATAATAATCAGTAATTGGCGGTTTGGATGATATCAAGTTGAAATGGTAACATGAATAGTCATAGTCATAGTCATTTATTTTATAAAGCCAATTTACAAGTCAGTTGCTAAATTACTATACAGTAAAGTTCATCGATTAACTGGCGCGGGCAGTGCACGGAGTACAGCCGCCGCGGACACTCGTGCCTGAGGAAGTATTCCCGACGAATCCGAAACATGTCGCCAAAAGCGAATAAAAATAATAGTGAGTGAAACCGTATTCGTAATACTTTGAAATATGCCTCACGATAGTTTAATTTCGATTAAACTGTGTTTACTGCTACTAATATTATAAATGCGAAAGTAACTGTCTGTCTGTTGCCGCTTCACGCTTTACTGAATCGATTTAATGATTTTAAAAGAAAAAATATTGTCGGAGCGCAAAGTTATAGTTCTAGCACTGTATTTTTTCTAAATATTTTCTAAAAAGTTAAGAACATGAGAGTATTGAATACCCCCACAGGCAATACTAGACTGTACTATATTATTAACTATGTCTATGCTTACATAAAAAAAAACATCGTTCTTAACTTTAGAAAAGAAGACATTTTCTTACAGATTTGTTCATAGACATATATATATTACTTCGTAAAGACCGGCCTTACGAGCACTACGAATGGGGCCGATACATTGGAGTCAAAATCGCACTTAGTTACACCAGCGTGCTCAGTCGTGTTGCGAATTGCGCAGTGGAAAGGCGTCACCATTGGTGTAAACAAAGTATAAGCGTATGCATACAATTCCGACTGAACACCGACGCTTTCCACTGCGCAATTCGCCACACGACAGCGCGCTGGTGTAACCCATACGTAGTGCTCCTAAGGCCGGTCTTTACGAAGTAATATATATGTCTATGGTTTTGTTACTAGTATTGTTACATTCTATTCAGTTATGTGATACGATTATACATATGCCAGTAATATCGGTTAATACTCTGACCTAGTAATTACATGACAATATTTAAGTTCGCTTTTAGATGATTGCGGCCAAATCTGGATAATATGCACGTTCCTAGAAAATTTTAGCCTCACTGGTACTGCGGTCTAGATGTTTTAGAACTGATACATACATAACATAGATGTCGGCACGAGAGTTGAGGTGAAGCAATAGTATGAATCTTCTCAAATGATTTTTACGTCTAATCTGTTAAACATAAGCCATTGTTTCTTTCTCAGCCAGTGCTACGGCGCGTGCCATTGTTAGAGACAATGGTACGCAATGGGCGACCGCTCGCGTAAAAGGAACAATGGCATTTGTTTAACAGATTACCGTCTTAGGCGAAATAGTCATTCGAGTAACTTGTGCCGATACCTATACTAAAGAAAGAGTATACTTTTAACGCATTTACTGCCAGGGGGCGTGGCCTAGGAACAAACTTGTATGACGGTGAACGCACATGTGCGTTGGGGGCAGTGAATGTGTTAATGTAGTGCAAAAGTCAAAGAAATTGATCACAAAATTACAATTTCATGCCAGGTTACCATAATTCTCCTTAACATTTCAAAGGGTTCTGTTATGGAACACAATTGTAAATTGCCATTTTTATTACGATTTCCGATGACTTTGGCACTCTTAGAACTGAATAATCAAATGAATTAGGTTAAAATATCTCGTGAAATTAATTATAACAATGTACACAAAATGTTTCGCTTTAAAAGTGCAATTAAATTAGTAATTGTAATGCACTTGTATAAATTGAGTTTAATATAAAATTATTTAGTTTAAATTTGAACCGAACAGCATTGGTGCGTTATACTGGGAAGCGAAAGTGTGGGTACGAATACAGTTTGCTGTATAATATTGTAGAAAGTTATTCAATATAAATTCACACTTGACCATTTTGTTTCATTAACTATAGTACTTATAAATTCAAGATCTTCCCGGGCAATAACTACAGTTCTAACTAACGGAACGGCAGCTGACTAACATGAAGCTTCACGATACATCTACCTTCCACTGTTATCGCCCGGGAAGAAATGGGGCATCTTCTACGAAAAGGGACCTTATTGTCGATGGCGCTTACGCCGCACAGCGTCGCGCGGCATTGTATTTATTTCGGAGCATCGTTTATAATGACGTAAGCGCCATCGACAATAAGGTCCCTTTTTATAGAAAATACCACAAATGACTGACAGAGTGATTTGAGTGTCTCTCCAACTCGCAAGCAAAATACTACCCTCTGTAAGGACTGTAAGGAGTTCGATTCGGTGAAATATTAAACAACGTTCAAGAATGACCCCACAGAATAAGACAAAGTAAGTTTGGTGTCATTCAAAGCCATTCTACTTTGCCCCTCTAAATAGCTTTAACCCTTAAATGCATAATGATGTATATATGCATCGTATATTTGATGGTCCGTGGCTCAATATGCAGCTATCCAAAATCACATTTATTACTTTTATACAGCATGACATCTATTTCAATTTATTAAAAAGTTATACAAAAAATCATGCATTTAAGGGTTAAAAGAACAGTCAGTTTCAATCTAAGGTGCTAGCATAGTGCTAGCTACAGGATAACAAGAAAATAAAACTCAAAATGTCTTCTAGTCATATAATCAGGTCAAATAGAATCCACCCAACGTACATGGCACCTACTACCGCCGCGCTTCTCAAAGTTTGGCCTATCTTAGCCAACCTCAAACGTATCTTAGCCCCTATCTTGTAGCGCTTTAGGTCTAAACGACAGCGTTTGAGGACATTGAACAGGTTATATTTGACTATTATGTTTACCATAATGCTACCGTAACGATATCGAACTTTCAAAAGGAGCACATGTTCATATTACGTCATACAATTGTAGTTTTTTATTTATTTCGCCACGTCAAATGACAATAGAATTTACCTTCCCTATTTTCTTCGGTTTAGATCCTTAGTTTTGTTCCTTCTCTTCTTTGATAATAATTATTGGTAAGTGTTCTCCTTATAAAATTCAAGTCTTATTGTCAATTTTCACGTTTGTTGCATTACAAAATAACTTGAACTTTCGTAATTTTTGCCACAGATAGATTGTTCAATCTCATCTTATCCATCAACATCATCGTCATCTTCTTGACTTAATATATTTTGGGTTGTTGTTTCTCGATTCCCATCTTGTTCATAATTAACACTGATGCTTAATTTAATACTTTCTCTTCTTATTATTTTGTTACTTGACAAATCCTTTACCAGTTTTCCGACATTCTCATATTTTATACTTTAAACATCCTCGCCTAATCATTTTGTTTTTACTTTATATAATTATTGGTCGTTTCTTAAATCGCTTCACAAAGTATAAGTTTCTCAATTCCCACATTGTTTATACTTTATATTTTAATGTTTTTCGCCTAATCATTATTGGTGCTTTGTTTATATTGTTTCTCAATAGCTTATTAATTTATGTTCAACTATTAGTACTAGCGGTGACATTGCTCGTAGTCGACCAATCAGCATTGACATCATCAGGTCTTGGTGGGAGTATGATCTGAAGTTCCTCTTTGAGTTGGACCTCGTCTTCCGCCAAATCTTCAGGTATGCTGCTATCCAGTCCTTCGTTTACTGAATCGCAACTACTGAAAACAGGAGGCTTTATTAGTTGTTTGAAAGTTGAAGTAATTTCTATAGTTTGTCAAAGGACTGTCTCATTTCAAGCATAGAGAGAGTCTTACCATATTTGTCTTACACTAGTACTAGTATTAGCACCCAAAATAAAAGGACGAGTATAGTTTATGTTTGTTCTTATTTACTGACAATTTGGTTTGACCAACTATATATTGCCATACCAACGACAACAGCTGTAAAAGTTTAAATTTGGAATTCGTGAAGTGAAAATATGGTAAGCAAATTTTGAATGAGAGTCTTCGTAGAGCGTTATGCCAACTGATCATGTACGTTTGACAGTTTGACCTGATACCCATATAACCATTCCGGTCGCAGAAATTCAAAGTAGTAACTTAATGTCAGATATGTCGTAACAGCTACTACACCTTGCGACTGTATTCAGTTTTGGTTACTTAGTGTGGTAACAGTGTGTACACAATGCGACCAGAATTGTTTCAGTAACTATGTGTGGTCGCCGTGTGTACACTTTTCGGTCACAAAGTGTCTAAACATTTTTTTATACACTGCGTTCAGTTTGTGACCAAATAAATCTATACACAAGTGTCGTAACCGTTCCAGAACTGTTTCGAAACATTGTGATCGAACAAAAACTGGTAACACTAACAATGTGTCGACTCTTCCCCATTTCTGGTAGCGGTGTCCTAACGGCGACCGAAAATGGTTGTAAGGGTAACTGGACTCATTCAAATGCCCTAGCCGTAAGGTACAGAATGGCTTCTACTGGTCTGGTAATGACTCCAGCTGGTCTGCTGTGACCATTTTTAGGGCTCAACGCTCGAGCCGATCACTAAACTATCACTAATGCCCCAACCTAAAGGTACAAAATGGTTGAATACGCACTCGCGCTGGTCTCCCGCCTGCAGTGACGTGTATAGTCGCGCATTCCGTGCAATCGCATGCCGACCGGAACATCCTCTGCGCCTGATCTGATCTCTGGACTTTCACTCTAATGCCCCAGCTTTAAGGTAGAAAACAGCTTGTACTCACTCGCGCTGATCCCCCGCTCTAACCGCCTGTACTGACGTGTATAATCGCGCACGAGCTCCGTGCAATCGCATGCCGACCGGAACATCCTCTGCGCCCGATCTAATCTCGGGGATCGGGTGAAGTACTAAGCCGTTTTCTGCAAGGTAAATTAGTTTGTGCTAGGTAAATGTCTCTAAAGCCGACGCGTGCCGGGCAAAGTGGAAGGAGACTCGAACAGCTCAAACTCAAACACTAGGAAATAAGCCACAAGGGCACTTTTACACGTCAATTTGTTTTACAAGCAATAACAATAAATCTCCAAAAAATATAAATACAACAAATATGTACGTATTAGATAATTATTTAGATATGAATACAGTCTCCAAATGTCTAAATAAACCAAAAAAAAACGATAATAAAAAAATAAGAAACAGACAAATGCTATAAGTAGTAGTAGAAAATAAGTAGTAGTAGAGTAGTAAATCACTTTATTGTACAAAAAAAATGGTTAACATGAAATTCATATAAATTTAGGTACAAAGGCGAACTTATCCCTATAAGGGATCTCTTCCAGCTAACCTTAGTTAATGGGTTAGTGCGTATAAGTAATCTAAGACAAGGCAAATGATGATCTGATGAGAATAATAACTGCCAAGGAGTGCGACCGTTCGTCTATTTGCCTCTATATTGCTCGCATACCTACGCAGGCAGGTAAAGAAATTTCGATGTTTGCAGCAATGGACCATCAGTGTCACTACATATTTGTATGTCGAGATATGTAAACCTAACAACTTTGCTGACTACAGGTACATATAATAATTTTACAACACCCAATAAGTCTTGCGCCTCTCTTGCTTTCTGTCGAATCATACATGTTTTCTCTTGGCCTAAGCAGCGGTAGGTAGGAGATTAAGGCACTATAGATATAATTAAGTGCCAAGTACTAGGTACAATTAAGGCTCATCTCATAAAGGACGGTAACGACATAATTAATCATTCCCTTTGAGCTGTCGGCCATTCATTAACTTCGAGAAATGGAAAAGGGAATTCGGGATAATTTCTCTTGAGTTACCTAATGCTTTTTCCATACTATAGGAACGTAAATGAAAAAATTCCTCGTCAGGTACACACCTAATTAGATACCTACCACCTACCTACACAGATTACGTTACAGTAAGGAAACCGTAATCCATACGATACGATACGATCATTTATTGATAAAAAATATTTTTACATGTCATTATGTCTTAATACTAGGTACTTAATCCATCCATACTAATATTATAAATGCGAAAGTCTGTCTGTCTGTCTGTCTGTCTGTGTGTTCCCTCTTCACGCTTAAACCGCTGAATCGATTTAGATGAAATTTGGCATATAGATAGGTTGAGTCCCTGAGAAGGACATAGGATAGTTTTTATCCTGAAAATCATCCCTTAAGAAAGTAAAAAGCGGGGTGGAATTGAGATAATTAATGAAGTGTCTGCTAATTTGTGTGCATAATATGCTCAAATTGAATAATTGCTATAAGACTTTCTCCAGGCGCTATTCTTACTCTAGCTGGGGTTACTAAGTCCACGCAGACGAAGTCGCGGGCAAAAGCTAGTACTATATATATTAATATTATGAATGCGAAAGTGTGTCTGTCTGTTACCTCCTCACGCTTAAACCGTTGAACCGATTTAGTTGAAATCTGGTATACGGAGAGTTTGTCCCGGGGAAGGACATAGGATCCTTTTATCCCAGAACTCACCCCTCACGGGGGGTGGAAATTTGTATGGGGCATCAATAACCGCTAAACCGATTTAGATGAAACTTGGTATGGGGATTATTTGAGCTGTGGGGTAGGATATAGAATAATTTACATCCCCGAAATCATACCTTAAGGGTGTAAAAAATGGGATGGAAATTTAGTGGACCAATTTGGGGGTGAAAAAAAGGATGGATTTAAAAGCAGATTAGAAAAACTTAAGGTACCTACCCAAATTACTAATTCAACGCAGAAGAAGTCGCGGGCAAAAGCTAGTAAGTAATACTATGCAGTGTTGCAATAATTCGAGTCTAAATTTGAAGAACCTGTACTCATTTTTATCAGACTGCGCTATGAAAACGTTCGAACCTTTCAAGACCCGAGTCGAGTCCTTTATTGAGGCTTTCTTAAGCGCAATTCAAAAGGACGCGAGCCTCCGAATAAAGACTCCGTCAACAATTTTGTAGGCTGTACTCAAGTCGCGTCATTGTATTGCTTTTCGTAAAAAAAAGTCTACAAAAGACTCCGTTCTCTAAAAAGTTGAAATGATCTCGAGTTTCGGGCGAGAATAAGTAATAGTAGTATCATACAGAACGGCCACGCGCTGCCCCGCCCCGACTCGAATTACCTCGCCCCGCGACAGCAGATTGACGGCCGTTTGCCGGCCGTGTCGGCCGCTCAGTACTATTTTTAAGCAACTTTACGTTCACACATATAAACGCAAGTTATTTTCGATGTATAGCGTGTCCGCCCTGTGTTTCGGAGCATCTTACCATCCGGCGCCGAACTAGCTCCCATTTATTACTTGTAGATATTTTTAGTTAATTTAATTATTTATGTTTTTATATTTATATCCCTGGATGATCTATTGAAAATTGGAATAAACTGCATGCCATTTAATTCAAATAAAAGTTTCAATTATGAGTCTTAAAAATACAGTCGAGTCTTAAAGCAGAGGACTCAAAGGAAAACATGCACAACGAATAGCATTAACATACTTTATCTCTGGCACAAGTGGCACAACTTATTTGTAGAGCCGTATTTGTCGTTGTGCGAGTATCATTGCAAATGGTACTTCCTGCCTATTTACTTACCAAAGTACCTACACGAAGGTGTAGGTACTTAAAGTGAAGTTACGCTCTACGACCAAAAAGTGTGACCGAAAGGGAAGTTAAACTACAGATTTGTATCTCTTTTGATTACGAGAGTAAAGACCTTTGACAGTGTGTCAACTGATAAGTTAACTTGTTCAAGATGTCCATCTTGAGTTGGATGCTCTCTATTGCATTGCACGTTTTGGTCGTAAAGCTTACTTCTTTGAGCTTTGCTGACTATACATATGTATACCTGCGTGACTTACCATCAGCCATAGTAGGTTCTTTGGTCCTTAGGTCTAGATTGAGAATATTTTCGTCAGGCGGTAACATTACTCTTGGCTTGTCTTGGTTATCTGCAAAATATCTACAAAAGTTATTGTAGGCATTCAGTATATAATTTGATCGTTGCTCATGTACCTAATAATTACGATCATTTGGTTATGCTTTGCCCTGTTTTCTGATTATTATCAACAAATATATTGGACCTAGTTGCTGAGCCCCCAGGCACCCATGAGTCGTGGCAAAAAGCCGGGACAACGCTATTGGATGAGGTACAGTCAAGGCATAGAGTAACTTATACTAGAGCGGTACTGTCATAGTAAATTTTGTAACCCCAGTAAATTCACTGCCATCTGTCGACACACTTTAAAACTAAAAATGAAGATTTATAAAAATACGATAGAATGTATTTAAATATAGATAAATATTTTTTTTTTTATTTGCATTAATTATTTTTATGATTTTGACCCATGTTCTTTCACTGATATGCGTTAAAATTGTTAAATAACAAACGAAACCGTCAACGCCATCTATTCGACTGTAGGCCAAAACTAGTAGCGCCCTCTCAACGAGAATCAAATTTTCTTGATTTTCGAGGCACGTTTTTTCCTTAGACTGTATCTATCTATTACGGAGTTATATCTATCTTTGGTCAAGGTATTAAATATTAATACGGATTTGTCAAAATTATGTACACACTTCCTTATATATGGACAGTAAGGTCGCATATACATATTTTTGGCACTGTCAGTGTCGATCTTTAATATATAAGACTGTAGGTATAGGTACTATTCGTTTGGAAAAAGACAACCGCGAATTGACGGTGTGCTAACTTGCGTAATTTACGGTAAAGGAGCTGAAGGATAAGGTAAAATCGTGATTGTGGAGACAAAAATGTGAATAATCCATGTGCTCATGTTTTCATACTAGGTATTTGACATCCGTCTACTATCTCAAGCCCAATATTTCTCCTTCACCAGGGAGGAGTTTTGGCCGAATGATGTAAAGTTCCGGGGCTGTGAAATGCATCGCAGCCATAATGTGTTTTAATTTTTTATATATGCAATATGTGCAATAAAGAGTACTGTAATTGTATTAAATATTGTATTAATGTACTTATGCTAGTTTTAAGGTCTATGCGCCAATAGCCTGAAGATACAGATTTTTGATTTAATTTTTTTTTTCATAGCCGCTAAGCGGGAGCCACTGTTGCACTCACAGCCAATACATCGTTTTAAATTTACATACGGTACTAACCGTTCCTCTGCGACCAGGGTGGGAAGTCCGCGTGGCCCCTGAACAGTGATTCCAGCTCGTCCGGCGTCATCCGACCGAGGTACGGCACCCGCTTCAAGTCCGGGCGATGAAGGCAGCGGTATGAGTTGCGACGCTGGAAATAAAGTATCTTGTATTAAAGGGTTGTGAAAATGAAGAGCGACTCCAGCGCGGCCGGCGTCATGCGGCCGAGGTACGGCACCGGCTTCAAGTCCGGGCGGTGTAGGCAGCGAGTTGCGATGCTGAAAATTAACCTTTTCGACGCCGTGTCAAACACAAAAGCTGTCATCCAGACGCCACGTCACCGACGTGTCAAACTGAAATTGTACTTTATGCATATGCATGAGGTCTATGTTGCTCTGTGGTCTATGACCGATTAATCAGTCTTTGGCGTTGAACCTACTGTGCGTATATATCGGTCATTGGCGTCCGAAAGGTTAAAGTATCTTGTATTAAAGGGTTCTGAAAATGAAGAGGGACTCCAGCGTGTCCGGCATCATCAGGCCGAGGTACGGCACCCGCTTCAAGTCCGGGCGGTGGAGGCAGCGGTAGGTATGAGTTGCGACGCTGGAAATAAAGTATCCTAGAGGCTTTCTGGTTGTAATAACGGATTTGTTATAGATATGATCTGTCAGTTGTCATCATATCCAGATAAGATTCATGAACAGTTATTAAGTACAATCAGAATACCCTGAAAGACGGATTTTTAGGGTTGAAATTAACCCTTAGGTACATAATACAAACAGGAGTGGGGTTGGGGACAATGGGGTAATTTACGAGGTATTATATGATTTATATGTACATATATCCGTGTCCTAGAATAAACCTTTTGAGAACATTGCCAGAATATCCGTCTTACATTGAGCATAGATATATTTACAACGTAAAATAGATTGTCTCCGCTAGTAAATGAAATATACTTTGCTAATGAAGTTTCCCGGGAATAGAAAGGTTTTGCCAGTTTATTTTTGAAAACGGAAGTATTTCTCTTATGATCATAAATCGGTCTCATGGTTTATTCTCAGATCAAATTATTATCTACTAGATATAGTTCCATTCTGTAGCTTTGTGTAAAAAAAACCTTGCGTATTTGATCGTTGTATATTAATAATAATTTTGTACTCCATGTATATCGATTACAAAAAAGCATACGATTCCGTTCCCCACTCGTGGCTGGTACAAGTCCTAGAGATATATAAAATACATCCAAAAATAATCACTCTCTTAAAAACTGTTATGAACACCTGGACCACCCGCCTAAAACTCACTACTCCTGCCACTGTAATAGAAACTGAACCAATTAAAATACAAAGAGGTATATTCCAGGGTGATTCCCTCAGCCCTCTTTGGTTTTGTTTAGCTTTGAACCCACTCTCCAAAACCTTAAATTCAACAACAGCAGGATACCACTTACATTACACAGACATTGATAGACAAACTGAGAACATTAACCATTTACTTTACATGGACGACATCAAACTGTATGCTGACAATGAGACTGACCTTTATCAACTGACTGACATGACAGAAAGATTTAGTAATGACATTAGAATGCAATTCGGAATAGACAAATGCAAAATCAACTCCGTTAAAGATGGACAAATATACCAACACAATTACACACTAGAATCAGGAGAGTTGATTGAACCACTTGACGAACAAGAGACTTACAAATATTTAGGATACAACCAATTACGCCAAATACAATACAAAGAGACAAAACAAAAACTAATACAACAGTTCCGGCACAGGTTAAACGCAATTCTCAAATCACAACTTTATTCCCGTAATACTGTAAAAGCCATAAATACATTTGCCATACCCGTTCTCACATACTCTTTCGGTGTAATAAACTGGACCAAATCCGACCTCAAAGCACTGCAACGCACAATTAATACGACGATGACCAAATTCCGTAAACATCACCCTAGATCATGTATACAGAGACTGACACTACCAAGAAAAGAAGGAGGAAGAGGCATCACTGACATAACAAACCTACATAACAGACAAATCACAGCTCTAAGACAGTATTTCTTCAACAAATCAGAATCTTCTACACTACACAAAGCAACAACACACAATGACCGTAAACTGACACCGCTTAATCACAAGATACAATTACACAAAGAAATGAACACCTGACAGACGACAAAACTAAACACGCCGAATGGGCTAGAAAGTCTCTCCACGGCAGACATCATCAAGACTTATGCCAACCTAATGTCGACAAGGAGGCGTCGAACGCGTGGCTGAGTCGTGGCGAGCTGTTCCCGGAGACTGAAGGCTTCATGATGGCGATACAAGACCAGGTAATAGAGACAAGAAACTACCAACGACACATAACAAAAACTCTAAACAACGACAGATGTAGAAAATGCAATAGCTGCCCGGAAACCATACAACATATAACAAGTGCATGTAAAACAATAGCCCAGACCGACTACAAACATAGACATGACCAAGTTGCAAATATTATCCACCAAAGACTTGCCTATCAACAACATTTCATTACTGAAATAGAGCCATATTACAAATATAAACCTGAAAGTGTATTAGACAACTCAACAGCCAAACTGTATTATGACCGAACCATCCTTACTGACCGAACTACCCATCATAACAGACCTGACATCACACTAATAGACAAAACTTGCAAAACTGGATACCTCATAGATATAGCCGTTCCTAATACACATAACTTACAAAGTACCATAGCCGAAAAACTTAGCAAATACATTGAACTGAAAGATGAAATAATCCGGATATGGCATCTGCAGAAAGTGACAATAGTACCGATTGTTTTATCCACTACAGGTGTAATACCTAAACAGCTACATCAATCTCTAAGGACCTTAAAATTTCCGCCCAAAACATTCCATCTCCTTCAGAAGGCCGTTATCCTCAATACATGCCGCATTGTAAGAAAATTCTTACAAACTGACCAAGAAACTCTTGCTGCTTCAACCAGACCAACCTCACTATCAGCTACCCATGCAACCTTAAACTTTTCCATAGCGTCAACTACTGAACCACTTACCGCAAACTCGGAGACTCACACGACGGACAGGAACCGCTCATCCTGATGTACCGTAAATTAAGGAGATAATACATATTTACACTTACCTGAGATGCACTTGGCCTAGGCCCGTGCATAGCAGTATTCCGGTGAAAGCCGAGAAAATACGAAAAACAAGATAATAATAATAAAATACTTTATTGTGCACTACAAAGAAAAATACATGTTACAAACAATGACAGGACATAAGTGAGTAGGTAACAACAGGCGGACTTATCGCTAAAAAGCGATCTCTTCCAGACAACCTTCAGATAGCGATTCAGTGGCTAGAAATAAGTTAATGGGCAGTGCAAAATAACAAAGGTGTAAAGTTTACAAATCAAATACCTAAGTATAAATAACAAACAATGAAAAATAAACTACATAAACTACATATATTATTTAAGCAACAATAATACACTACATAAACCTATACAAAATACATAAATACATAATGAGAATTCAAGCAAGAGAGGAATAACGACCAGGTAGCGTGAACAAAAAGAAAAATATATATGTGTAAGTGAAAGGACCAAGACTAAGAAAGAGATTTTAAATAGTGTTCTTTTAGAAGTTTTTTAAAAATGGGTAGGGATTGAGCACGTCTTATATCAATGGGCAAAGCATTCCACAATCTTACAGACTGGAAAGTGAAGGATTTGTTGTAGAACTTACTAGATGACCGAGGGGCAGCAAGAAGGCGATTCTGAGCACACCTAACAGACAAAAGAAAACAAAACCGTTTTTTAAGGTATTCAGGAGTGTTTGGAATAAATAAAGTGCGATAGAGTAGAGACAGGATATGTGTATTACGTCGGAAACGAATCGGTAACCACCTGAGCTGTGACCGGAAGCTGGAGACATGATCAAATTTTCGTAACCCGAAAATGAAGCGAATGCACACATTTTGAAGCCGTTCAATCTTGTTCAATTGCTCTTCGGTAAGATCGAGATAAGAGATGTCGGCATAGTCTAAAATGGGAAGAAGAAGGGATTGGGCCAGCGCGGTTTTAGTGGAAAGTGGTAAAAAGTTGCGGAGACGCCTAAGAGATCCCACAGCGGCAAAAATTTTACGACCGACTTCATTAAGTTGCGGACCCCAGGAAAGAGTACGATCCATAATCACGCCCAGATTCTTTACTTGGGCCGAGTACGGGATCTGGACCCCATCGAATAAAATAGGAGGCAGACTCTCAAAATTCACCTTAGCTATGTTCTTGGGGCTACCAATAATAATAGCTTGGGTCTTCGTAGGATTAACTCTAATTCCATAGCAAGAACTCCAGTGCAAAATGCGCTCTAAATCAGAGTTGGTGGTAAGAATCAGAGAAGGTAGATCCGCAATTGGGCACTGAGAGTAAATTTGGAGGTCGTCGGCATCACATGATAAGAAGAAAGGAGGTTAAGAGAAATAGAATTGATGAAGATGGAAAAGAGAAGGGGAGACAACACGCCACCCTGCGGGACGCCAGCTAGCGTGTTGCACCACGATGAACGAACGTCGTCTATTTTAATACGTTGCCGACGACCTTCCAAGTAACTGCGAAACCACCTAATCGCATCAGGAGATATATTGAGAGTACCTAGCACCCCTAACAGTATATCGAAGTCTACAGTATTAAATGCGTTAGTGAAATCGAGCAATGTCAGTATTGTTAGCTTTCCGTTATCCATTCCTAAACGGATGTCGTCTGTAATTTTAACTAGAGCGGTGATTGCTCTTATTTTCGCCACACTTTTGTGCCAATATTACAAGAGCTGCACCTATCACATATCAAATTAAAATCAATTTAGTGAAGAATTTATTCATAATATTTAACAGACTCATTTTATTACAATAGGCCTCCACGATCGTCATTTAACGTTAAATTTTGTTGCAATCTATACGTATTTATAAATAAAACTCTCACGAAAGCTCCGTGTTTAAGCCCCGAGGATCGCGGTACAATGGCGGGAGTTCTTTGTATCTCATTGTTGCTTTGTTGCCAAGTTTTATACTTTAACTTGGCCGATATCTCGTTGTATGGAGATGAGATACAGGAATTTACATTAGGGAGATTAAAAGGCATTTTATCGGTAAACAGTTTGGATGATTTATTTGTTTAGACGTAGTATTTTTCGGTTGTAGGAATACTGGCAAATCGATTATCAAATATAATTAATAAAAAAATTAAAAACACGACCGCGGAATTTTAACGCATATGTTGCATATATATATTTTGAATCGTCTTTCAAAGCTCTTCATTTTGATACCCCACTCGATAAGTGCAAGATTTGTTTTCCAAATGTCGCGTATAATTGTGTATTACGTCCGCCATTTTGATTTTATTATGAGGTCACATAGCCTATGTCACCCGGTATGATGTAAGGATTCTAATGATATATCATACATCTAAATCGGTCGAGGAATTTAGAAGTTATGGTGGAATAAAGAAACACATACAAACATGAACCCTGAAAACAATACACTCCTTTTTTTGGGCAGTCGTGTAATAAATTCTTCGTTTTCTAGTTTGTGAGTAAAAACTGCCACTCACATACTGACGGACGGGCATAGAAAACTGAAAAGCTCAGTCGTAGGTATTATATACAATAAATTATTGACGACAGAGCAAAATTCAAGGAAGCGCTGGTGGCCTAGCGGTAAGAGCGTGCGACTTGCAATCCAGAGGTCACGGGTTCAAACCCCAGCTCGTACCAATACCACTACTCGTACCAATGAGTAGGTATTTTCGTACCAATACTCGTACCAATGTCATTGTGAGTAGCTACTAACAAGTAAGGTTTATTGGCACGCTTGCGCCCGTAGTCTTTTTTTGCATGTTGTTGCAGTTGCAGTATGGCGTTTAAAATGTTAACTAACTATTCGTAAATCTTATTTCAAAGTGATAAGGTTGTACAAGTATAGGTACCTTCACGATCCCCGGCGTCAGCTGGATCCTCCCACAGGCTTCTGAAGAGCTGAGGCAGTGAATGATGTTCTCATGCTTGACGGAGATGGCTGACAGGCCGGTGCGCACCAGGTCCTCGTTTATCTGAAAAATAATTTTGTATCTTTAAACTAACGCTTTAAACTAGATGTAGATGTAGTGTAGTGTGATCACTTTGGCTAGAGAACGCAAAAGTAGATCATGTAAGGTACCTGGAGTTCTTTTCCCTCGCAGCACGGCACTAAAGGCGGCAGCTCCTCTTTCAGCCTGTGCGCCGAGGTCAGCCCCGTAGTCACATTGTCCCCACTGGCCACAGGTTTCATCAGCGAAGCGTTCGAAGACCTTCTCTCCTTCACCTCCAAATCGGAATCCTTCTGATTCCTCACGGCTAATGTCGGGTGGTCATGGAGCAACTGCATTTTGATCGTATTGTTAGTGTTGATTGCTAAAAATTGGGATGTTGGTGAGTGTATATTTTATACAGTCTTTACATTTTCACTGTAATTTTGACACTGATTTGAAAGTTCGATTTTTGAGAGGTTTACTGTTAGTTTTTTAGATAAATGGTCACGTTGGAAAAAGGTTAGATATGTGTTCGGTAAAGTTTTATTATAACCTTTACGAGACATAAAGCGGTAGATTGAAAAAGGTTAGATTAAAAAAGCGCTTTAAAAAAGCGCTTGAATCTGCCCGCACGCTAAATTTGATTTAAAGACTAAGGCTTAAAGTTGAAAATCTAACAACGCTTGATAAAAAGCGCTACCGCCATCGTGTGAAAAATACACATGTTTCCATTTGTGTTATTCAAACGCTTTTGATAAACGAACGCTGTGGGAATGAGGCCTAAAGATGGCTAAATTTATCATCTTAAGGGGATCCCATGCCCCAATGACCCTCGATCTGAATCCCTTAGTTTTTTAATGCTTTTTTTTTTGTAGCTATTTATTATCATATTCACAGCAACGGCTTTAACTTTAAGCAATACAGTATCCCATATTTAATTCAAAGTTCATTGTTTTCGAGATATTAGGCATCAAAGTTGAACAATTTTAGGCCATAACTTTTGTGTTAATTAGCTTAAAATTAAAATCTTAGAGTCGTCAAAGATGAACCCCAATATGTATATTTCATACATGTAAGATCTTTCACAGCAATGGAGACACGAAAAAAGTGTTTTTTAGACAATTTTTAAAAAAATCATAAATAAATAAGTATTCATTTCTTTCCAAATCCGGTAAATAAAAATGGAGATAAAAGATTGAAGAACAAAAGTGGTGGTGGTAGTGCAAAAGTAGGATACGATTCAAAACGTGTCAAAAATCGATGAAAACCTCGGGTAGCCCCCTAATCTGAAATTCATATCTACATTAATACAGTACATATCTACATTTCGCTATCACTATTAATATACAAAAAGTACATTATTACTAGACAGATGTCAATAACAGATTAAGACGAGCTTCAAATGTTTGAGTAGGCCTTAGCTAATTAAATATAGCCATGTCTAAAGGCTACTTTTCTCTTGTAGAAAAGTGCAAGAAAATACGTAAACATTTCTATCTAGTTTAAACAACAGTCTTGAATCTTTTTCACCCATTGCTAAAAACACAGCAAGGCTTGTATTTACAGTTACATATATACCTACTGATGCGTGTAAAATGTAACGCTATTTTCTAGTTTTAATTAAGCTCGAGCAGAAAGCTGCAACCAACTTCATATTTTCTTGTCACTTTACTGAAGAAATACGTACATTGTTGACATGGTTGATTGATAATTTGTACTTCTAGAACGCCTCCTGGGAACTTCCTTTTATTAGTTTTATTCCTAGAGAAAAATACGCCTCGTGAAGGCTTCTAATGAGAGTATAGTTCTTTTCTCTCGTTTTGTACACGGACGTTTCAGTCAGCTAGTACAACCTGGCTGAAACGTCGGAAAATAAAATATTAATTACAAGATATTAATTATGAGAGTATAGTTATTTTTGCATAGAATCGATATTGAGCTATGATTTGTATGGAATGGAAAGAACATGGGATTTTTATTACAGAATAACCATGAAGTCGCAGTTAGAAGTTTGTGTATAAACTAATACATATTAATGTCTAGATAATTAATAGAAAACGCCATATTGGAAGAAAAAATTACAATATCTGAAATGGAACCTTTTAAAATAAAAGTGCTTATATTAAAGGCTTAGAGTATTTTCACATTGACGGATCCGATATCGGATGTAGGAGCACACACAACAAGCATTATGCCTATACACATACGCACACAAACAAATATTATCGGTTCGACAGCTAACGGAGGGCTCCGACATGGCTGAATTTATCGGAAGCGCTTTTCCGATATCGGATGTCGGAAGGCGCTGCTACAAACAGCTGCAGGAGAGTGCCATTGGCATTAAGTTCGCCTTTTTTAGCTTATTTATCGTTTTTAGTAATAATGATATATTAAATGCATAAATAAATGCATACATAATCTTACATTTGATTACTTCCTTCCGACATCCGATATCTGATCGGACAATGTGAAAACGTTCTTATTTGAAGCCTTTCTATCAATGATAGGAAAATGGGGACACCGTTTGTATGGAGAAAGTGGTCACGTCACTTCGTCCCTTTTAATGTTCAATCAAAGCTCACAGGCCTTAAGGGGTCCACTGACTATCAGTCCGCCGGACGATATCGGCCTGTCAGGTGTTCGGAACTGACAAATTTTTGTTCTAACTCAGTGCATGGGCCCCTTAAGGACTTTCTATGGCGCTTTCCCTATCAATTAGTTAAGTACCTATACGTTTTTAGATACCGTACACTGGTCACTCGAGAGCCCTTTGGATCTTAAGCGTTTGCTAAATTAAAGCGCACGTCTCTTTGAACCCTTATTGATTGATATCTTAATTTTATGAGAACGTTGGTAAATTATGTGTTACATAAATAAATTAATTTAAAATTATATTTGTGATATTTGTTTGTAGGTAATAAGCAAAACTATTCAGGGGTAAAAACACCAGTTAGGTACTTAACTAAGTTTTTTTAAATAACTGGTAAATAAATATTTTATATTTTAGGCCCGATTGTAATGATAATGTCAAGTGTTAGTTCATACATTTGCTACCTACTAAACGCAAGTAGCAAATCTATGATTAGATTAGATTAGATTAGATTAATTTATTTCTTATTGGGAATTACATGATATTTAACAATGTCACAATGTATCTAAATAACATGAACTCACAAAAAGATCGTCAAATTGTATAAAATAATAATTCAGTAAAATAATTAAAAAATAATTAAAAAAATTATGAATTCGCACCGGCCACCCACATACTCGACGAGTGGCATAGGAAGTAGCGAGGGAAGTAGGCAGAGACGTAGTGTGCTGGGCTACTCGTCATCGGCCGCCATACTGCCCTGCATACTTCCCTCACTACTTCCCATACCACTAGTCGCGTGTGTGGCCGGGGTATTAGGGCATTAGTTTTACGCAATCAAAAGACTGTACACGATGGAACCCGGCCATGGATGATAAGCCGCATACTGACTGAGCGAGCAGCCTCGCGAGACAAATCCTCGGTCAGTCAGGACGTGCCTCGCCCGAGGCAAACGCATATTCGGCCTCGGCTGAGCGTGCCTCGGCCCGAGCATTGTCGGTTTTTGTCCATGCTCAAAGGCGTCTCAGTACGTTTGCCGCGCTCATTAAAGACGGTTGTGTTTTGCCTCGCTTGTTCGTCGCATGTTATCGTCATGGATAAAGAACAGTGCCTTAAATTAATACAACTATATGGTGAATATAGACGATTATGGGATGCAAAATGTCCCGATTACACTAATAGAGGACTAAGAGAAGATGCGCGGAGAAATATAAGCCAGGAAATGAACATATTTCCGTTTTCTTTTTTGTACAAGCCGTAAACTTATTAGAAAGGGAGTGGTGGCGACAGCTTTTCGAATGAACGGCCTCATGACACGGGCGGTGTCTGTGCGACTTCACGTTAAACTGAGCGCTCGATGTTGGCTCAGCCTCACCGTGGCTCAGCTTTGCCGCGAGCGGCAGCCTAGTGCATCAAATCCAACTGATCGAGGCTGCCTTGCGCGGCAAACGTTGCGCGGCATACGTCCGCGGCTGCCTCGCGAGGCTGCTCGCTCAGTCAGTACGCGGCTATCTGGTATATCTTTTTACCAAATGCACATATTCAGGCAGTTCTTCTATTTTAATAATCTGTAATTATTGTAATTTATAATGAAAATACAATTATATCATATCTTAGGCAGTACCTACCATAACATAGTCCACCACGAATGGACTGAATAATTTCTTCCTACTTATTTCTCTATACCTCTACGCACCTCCGGAAGCAAAGTTATATTGGCTGCTCCGAAGGAATTGCTCGTAATGGCTGTAATTTGATTTGCCCAAGATCATTGGGTGAGTTATTGCGCTATTAATATAGTATTAATGCGATTTACGAGACGTGTCAGGCACGAAAATGGGTTTTAAACGTCTTTAACTGGTAGGTACAGCCAATTCAGGTTTAACTGGATGTTCAAGATTTTAACACTGTAATATGTATACGACCTTTTTACAACCCTCAGTCAAATTTTGCAAGGGGAATACTTATGTAGGGACCGTGCGCGTTGGAGGGTCGGCCATCTTGTGCTACATTGCCAAAGCAAGTGCTGCCATCTACCGCTTCGCACGTATTCTTGTTCATAGTAGGTTCTGCTGTGGTTCTGCTATCTTATGGGCTACATCGGAAGCATACACATTCACGCCTCGCGCCAAAAATATGACGGCTCCTGCCCCCTATATAGGTAGTTTATTCACGCTTGCTTATAGAAAAGCCAAAATGTATGTAACGGCCTTTTTTCCGCCACTTCGGGGCATTATTCCATTCATTATAATGACACTAGCAAATAAGCAAAGAGAAAGAAAACAATTGAAATTTCCATAATTACAGTGCACTGACATACAGAGGAATAAAATAATATCGTTGTATTTCCTTTAACGTTGACGTCATTAAAACGAATGGAAAAAACTTGTTAGTTGAAGCTTCGTACTGCTGCTAAAAATCACCTAAGGGTCAAAACGACCTAAGTAAATTTGCTCCATTTTAGGACGTATACTTATAAAAATTAAGTGCTTATTCCTTTGGAAGACAAAGTGAAGTTATATTACCTCGTGACCTGGGTATAGAATTTAAAAATATGTGTTAATGGCTGAAATGCCTTTTTAGATTTTGAAAGCTATTTATTTTTCAGAGGTATGCCTCGACTCTTCGGAGAATCCTTTAATTAGAGACGGACTACTAACGTGTAGGTACGAATATAATAGGTATGTACATAGAGTAACTTATACTAGAGTGGTACTGTCATAGTAAATTTTGTAACCCCAGTAAATTCACTGCCATCTGTCGACACACTTTAAAACTAAAAATGAAGATTTATAAAAATACGATAAAATGTATTTTAATATGGATAAATGATTTTTTTATTTGCATTAATTATTTTTATGATTTTGACCCATGTTCTTTCACTGATATGCGTTAAAATTGTTAAATAACAAACGAAACCGTCAACGCCATCTATACGACTGTAGGCCAAAACTAGTAGCGCCCTCTGAACGAGAATCAAATTTTCTTGATTTTCGAGGCACGTTTTTTCCTTAGACTGTATCTATCTATTACGGAGTTATATCTATCTTTGTTACAGTGCACTGACATACAGAGGAATAAAATAATATCGTTGTATTTCCTTTAACGTTGACGTCATTAAAATGAATGGAAAAAACTTGTTAGTTGAAGCTTCGTACTGCTGCTAAAAATCACCTAAGGGTCAAAACGACCTAAGTAAATTTGCTCCATTTTAGGACGTATACTTATAAAAATTAAGTGCATATTCCTTTGGAAGACAAAGTGAAGTTATATTACCTCGTGACCTGGGTATAGAATTTAAAAATATGTGTTAATGGCTGAAATGCCTTTTTAGATTTTGAAAGCTGTTTATTTTTCAGAGGTATGCCTCGACTCTTCGGAGAATCCTTTAATTAGAGACGGACTACTAACGTGTAGGTACGAATATAATAGGTATGTAAATAGAGTAACTTATACTAGAGCGGTACTGTCATAGTAAATTTTGTAACCCCAGTAAATTCACTGCCATCTGTCGACACACTAAAACTAAAAATGAAGATTTATAAAATACGATAAAATGTATTTTAATATGGATAAATGTTTTTTTTTATTTGCATTAATTATTTTTATGATTTTGACCCATGTTCTTTCACTGATATGCGTTAAAATTGTTAAATAACAAACGACCGTCAACGCCATCTATACGACAGTAGGCCAAAGCTAGTAGCGCCCTCTGAACGTGAATCAAATTTTCTTGATTTTCGAGGCACGTTTTTTCCTTAGACTGTATCCATCTATTAACGGATTTCACGGAGTTATATCTATTCTTTGGTATGTATTATGTTTAGTTATTTTAGACGAAATGCGAAGTTTTAACTTTGAACGACAAGAACCTTTAAAGGCAGCATAATTTGTCGTATCCATCGCGCTAAAAAAGTATGTTGCTTACGTTTAAATCTCGTTTAAATAAAATAGTTCAATGTCAGTATGTTAATGACGATCTGTAAAATAAAATGCCAATTTCATATAATAAAAGAACAGGCCCTATTTCGAGATACACAACTGTCAGTTTCGGCATCCACATCAGTTACAGAGGAATGATTCGCCAGGTGATGCAGCAAAAACATGTCGACAAAATGATTCTAAAGGGGCCCACTGACTATCAGTCCGCCGGACGATATCGGCCTGTCAGTTGTTCGGAACTGTCAAATTTCTGTTCTAACCGACAGTCCGATATCGTCCGGCGGACTGATAGTCAGTGGGCCCCTTTAGTTTACTAATAAGGATATCATGGAGACTGTATAAAGGAGCCAAATCTCTATATATGAAAAGTGTCCATCAAAAAACAGTAATTAGGCGGCGCCACCATACACCGAAATACTACCAAAAACAACCTACGTAATTTGGTCATGTTATTTGTTGCCTTATATGGTTCATGTTATACTCATGTCCCAGAGCCTAACTAGCGCCACCGGAGAGATAAGGAACTATTATTTAAAGCTTAACGCGGTCACTTTTACAATAATTCTGCCATAAGAGATTGCAATCCTTTCTATACCATCCATAAAGGATATGATGTCAATCTGTCAGTTAGGTGCCTATATATTTAAATGATTTTCGATTTGATTTGATAGAAAACCCAATGGTAACATTTGTATGCCGCGGTAGTTTAGAACTTCAGAATCTGGCTTGCGCACCGTTGACTGCGCCCGTCAATGTAGACCACGATTTGCATAACCTATTTAGTCGCGTCAGACTGTCAGACCCTCCACGCTGATCCAGTAAAGGGGTAGATGAGAACCCTAGGTATATTGTAATACCTATACTAGTAAAGTTTATTATTTACCGAAACGCTTGAGCCTGTAGTTACAATTTTACCCGAGGCAATTATTTTTTAACCCCGCGGACGCAAAAAGTGTCTGTGGCATATCATCATCATTAACTTAAGAGTTATTCTCTTGTCGGTGGAGTATCTTCCAGCTTTCCCTATCCCGCGCCAGCTCTTTGACTTTTTGATACGACACGACCCCTATTTTTTCTTTCACTTGATCTAAAAAGCTGCGTCTGGGTTTTCCTCTACCCCGCTTCCTTCCTATCCGCCCCTCCAGGATAGTTTTAAAGAAGTAGTCGTGTCGTATTAAGTGTCTATTTGCAATAGTGTTCAGAATAGCCCTTCTTTCACTCACTCTTCTTAAAAAGAAGAGCTATTCTGTGGCATATAGGGGGTTTAAAAAAAATTAAATTTACTTAATATACTCTGTCAAGACATTTCCATTAGTAGAAAAGAGCGGCAAATTTAAAAAATGTAGGCGCGAAGGGTTATCGTCCCATAGCAAATTTGAATTTCGCTTCTTTTTTCTACTGGCACCTGTTTGACCGGCTATAGTTATTGTATTTTCCATTTGGGCATTTTTTTGTAAAGTAATACACTCGATTTTTTTCAAGGTAAGTAAATTTAATGTTATTTCTACTCTGAATCATGAGCTGATCCAACTTAGAAGAAAAAAATGACCCAAAATTGTCATACATTTTACGTACTCTCCATTCCGTTACCGCCGTACAAAGTGTTTGAAAAATAGCAACGGAATAGAAAAATAAAACTTGGGACGCACTTTTTTTCTCTCTCACTCTCTTTTCACTCGTGATTCTGAGTAGGAAAAACATTAAATTTACCTACCTTAGAAAAAAAGTCGAGTGTATCACTTTACAGAAGCATGCCCACTTTCCAAAAAAAAAAAAATAATTAGAATTCAACGCAATTTTGGGAGTCAGAGTAAATATCAAATCAATACTGTAGGTCTATTTAATAATGTTGCTGCAACATTGTTGCATACAAAGAAGCTTATTATAGGTAAAAGGCATTTTGCCGTGAGACCGAGTGAAGAATGTTTTTGAGAAACATATTAATTACTATCGCTAAAACTGCTAGTTTCGTTCGGAAAAAACGATTGTGAGATTTGCTTCGTATAGTTGACGAATTATAATTTGCACTGATTTCTTAAACATCTTCTACGGCGAGTTGGTGAAACTATATTTCGTTAACTTCACTATTTAGTAGTCCTCCGAGTTCTAATCTTCATCGCGTAATATTCGTAGAACTTCCAAGAAACTGCCTCATCTACCAACAAACTTAGTTTAAACTTGTGTGCTGTAAATTGCAACCCGAAATCACAGGCAAGTGCTGTACTAACAGCTATACGTACCTCTTGAGTCTTGACTATTGGAAAACTTTATTGTGTTAGCAATAAGGATTACGATTTGTCAGTGAAGTGAGGATGGTAGCAATTAAGGCTGAGGTAATCGGGTGTCCAGTCTTGGTTTAAAACTTAGTTTAGTTAAGGTTAAACAAAGGAGAACACGGTAACAAGACAATGATGCATTACGGTGTGATTTAGTCCTACTTTTAGCACACGATGAAGCATGGCTTGACCTCCTTCACACTAGGCGAGAACTAAGACACCAGCGCGCTGATTTCCCACCTTCATCACCGGGCATAACATTCTCTTGCCCGCTATGCAGTCGCGGCTGCCGCTCTCGCATTGGACTTACTAGTCATTTACGTAAGTGCCGCAGTGTTAGGGACGCCGTTTAAACCATCATTTAATTGATGTTGAAGGCCAATGATGATGAGTCCTACTTTATTTGGTTGATTGTACATTAATTCATGATTTACATTAATTGTCAGTTTAATGTGTCGTGAACTGGTCGTGAAATTAATTAATACGTTACCTCGATTTGTGCTGCTGCTTCATCATTTAAGACAAAGTTAGACGAACACGAACTGTAGTGGGGTGTGACTTTTTACTTCCCTTCGTGTTCGAACTTTCTTCTTCCTCGGTTCCTCGTGGCTGAGGGTCGCGACCACATGGTCGTTATTTTGCGCACCAAGGCTCTCCATTCTGCACGATTTTCCGAGTGATAATAGGCGCCTGTGTAGATCCCTGGCAGGCCTTCTTTATATTGTCTACCCAGCGGGTTGGCATAATTATGAAGTCAATGAAACTGAAGAAAAACCAGAGTTTTTTATGATTCACGGTTAGTTTCACTAGACTTATATTGACCGGGATATAGATCGTGATTACCTTTTGTACAACACAAACAATACAAAAGGTAATCACAGTCTATATCCCGGTCAATATAAGTCTAGTGAAGAAAAACCGTTTTAAAAGAACTGAAGGCAACGACGCTCACGAGTTTTGGTGTCAAATGTGTAATTCAATTGTAATTCATCAACTGCATAGTTATGATCCTAGGTCTTAGAATATCGATAGCGTTGAATAGGAATGCGTTTAAAATTCGCGCACGATCAACACGTATAAAACTTACTTAGTTAAACGCCCCACGTCCAAGTCACATAAACATGACACCTAATGTAGTATTTAAAATTACCCATTTACAGGCATTAAACGGTGTTGGCGCGTGTGGCTATTGTATAAGGTTCATTGACCACGAAAATACAAACTTTTCCTACACTGATTCGCGGCCTTACAATTTTATATTTTTTTCAAAATACTGGCCGATTTTGAGTTAATTCGACTAAAGAAGTAAAAAACCTCAATATTTTAAGAAAAAAAAATTGACATTTTCTCGAAGAGCTACATAAAATGTAGGTTATAGGGTATATTGTTTTTGTAAATAAAACTGCTCCTTTTTCAGAGTAGAAATATAGAAAATTTTCAGTTTTTTCGATAATACTCATGATCATTTACATAATATTTCACAGAAAATACTACTGCAATAAAAAGTTACTAAAAACACTTCAAAACCACAACCAGATTACAAAACAAAATTCTGCATTTTCCCACACTAGAATTTGAAAAATTCACATAGTACCTACAACTGAATTGAACAAAGTATAAGAGATAAGTACTATAGGTCTGCGGACAACCTGTCAATTGACTCAAAGGCTGTGTGACAGGTCCTTAATTGGGTTTCTTCACTTGATCAGGCACGTAGAAGTCCTTTTGATCCCGGTCCTGGATTTCAGAGTCACCGCCTTCTAACGCCGCTTTCTGTGAAATGAAATCAGATATGATTGGTCATCATTTCATCATCTTCCTCTGACGTTGTTGGCTCATGGGAGCTTGGAGTCTGCTTGGCAATCCCAAGAATTGGCGTAGGTACGAAAGCAACTGCCATCTAAATCTGCCTTATTGGGATTTGTCCGGTTTCCTAACGATGTTTTCCTATACCAAAAAGTGACACTGCAACTGCATTGGCACAGCTGGGGCCAATTTCTCGAAAGGTATTATACTAATATTTTATAGTCCACGAACTGTCAAATCGTATGAATTTCCGTAGCAACACACTAATAATATTAGTCCAATATCGTTCGAGAAATGGGCCCCTGGAGTTTAGAGGTTTAAACCGCGACCTCCAGATTGAAAGTCGCATACCTTAATCGCTAGGCTACCAACGCAACGCTTTTAATGATAAATGATTAGTTTAGTAATCGATTAATAATTTTGTTTAGAGAAACGCGAATTGGATAATGATTGTAATATTATAAATTTGAAACTTTAAGGCGGTTCCCTGAGCCAGAAGGCGAAAAATCTCATTATATGATCATGTTTTTCTAAGAGGCGTAGACGTGGCAAAAATATATGTAGTTCTTGACTATATTATCTTTAACAACATAGCTTCTGATACACGAATTATGAAACTTCGCTCGATACATTTAATTCCCAAAGTAACCTCTAACTTTGACTTTTAATCCTACTTTACTCGGTTATTTATTATGTGATACTATAAACAAAAAAAGAAGAAAAAACAATCTTAACATAAATAGTAATTTCATAGCTTTAGAATTTCGATATTGTAAGGTAACGTTTTTAAAATAAATAAAAACCGACAAAATTCGATCAAAATTTACACTTGGCGTGTATGTTCTTTCCCGTTCTTTCTTGCGAAATGTGACAAAGACAGCAGCAAACCGATGGAACAGCCTTAAGAGAACAAAATGTTATTTAGGTGTGTATTAAATAAATAAATAAAATGAGCGGTATATATTTATGTATATATTATAGTATTATAATGCTTTTAGTTAAGTTAAGTGTATGTTGTTAGTTAATTTAAGGTGTTTGTGTTGTCAGAATATGAGTACGCATGCATGCGCTCACCCGAACAATGTTAACTTAGTTACTTAATTCTAATTCTCATACAAAATACAAAAAATACAAAATAGTTTATTTGGTTTAACTTATGATACACTTTACATACAAGGCGTATAACAATACTTGTGACGGGAATAATCTTATCCAATCTAATCTAGTCTAATTCTCATGTTAAGTGAGTTGTAAAATTCTTATAAGAAATAAGTTCTTTAATCCCAACTAGTTGCGCCGATACTTGTGACGGGAAAAATCTAATCTAATCTAATCTAGTCTAGTTCTCATGTTAAGTGAATTGTAAAATTCTTATAAGAAATAAGTTCTTTAATCCCAACTAGTTGCGCCGATACTTGTGACGGGAAAAATCTAATCTAATCTAATCTAGTCTAATTCTCATGTTAAATGAATTGTAAAATTCTTATAAGAAATAAGTTCTTTAATCCCAACTAGTTGCGCCGATACTTGTGACGGGAAAAATCTAATCTAATCTAGTCTAATTCTCATGTTAAGTGAATTGTAAAATTCTTATAAGAAATAAGTTTTTTAATCCCAACTAGTTGCGCCGATACTTGTGACGGGAAAAATCTAATCTAATCTAGTCTAATTCTCATGTTAAGTGAATTGTAAAATTCTTATAAGAAATAAGTTCTTTAATCCCAACTAGTTGCACCGATACTTGTGACGGGAAAAATCTAATCTAATCTAGTCTAATTCTCATGTTAAGTGAATTGTAAAATTCTTATAAGAAATAAGTTCTTTAATCCCAACTAGTTGCGCCGATACTTGTGACGGGAAAAATCTAATCTAATCTAGTCTAATTCTCATGTTAAGTGAATTGTAAAATTCTTATAAGAAATAAGTTCTTTAATCCCAACTAGTTGCGCCGATACTTGTGACGGGAAAAATCTAATCTAATCTAGTCTAATTCTCATGTTAAGTGAATTGTAAAATTCTTATAAGAAATAAGTTTTTTAATCCCAACTAGTTGCGCCGATACTTGTGACGGGAAAAATCTAATCTAATCTAGTCTAATTCTCATGTTAAGTGAATTGTAAAATTCTTATAAGAAATAAGTTCTTTAATCCCAACTAGTTGCGCCGATACTTGTGACGGGAAAAATCTAATCCAATCTAATGTAGTCTAATTCTCATGTAAGTGAATTGTAAAATTCTTATAAGAAATAAGTTCTTTAAACCCAACTAGTTGCGCCGATACTCCGATAGTTGCACTTCATTTCGTAAACATCAAACAATCTATATTCCACAAAGTAAACTCTGACTTTGTAACAAGTTGGCTAACAAAAGCAACCGAGGGCAAATCATTTATTCAGCAAACCTCGAACGGCCGTATTTTTAGATAAGTGAATAAAGTTTGGGCGCTCTATGATGGAAAAATTGAGATGAAAGAGCTTTTAAAAAGCCATTGTTTGTAGGGAAATTAGCTCTTAGAGACCCACCTAATAAAATTGACAATTCTAAAACATGTAAAATAGTAGATTGTTAACCAAGGGATGAAATGATGCCTTTCATCCGAGTTAAACACTACTTTTCATTTCAAATACAAGTAAAATGCATGTTTTTTTAAACATGACTAAGTATACATTTTTATAGTATTTCCTGAGGGTACTTTCAATTAACAATTCAGGTAAAAGTATCGTTATTTATGGAATGGAGAGTCAATATCAGAATGGAAATTGTATAACAAATCCATTTAAACTCAAATTTCAATTACTTATCGTAAAAAAAAAATATAACTTACTTCAAACGTAAAATGCTCTAATGCAGACTCGTCATTTTCTATACACCTTTTAGAACAACAATGACCCTCTTTCAGAGCATGAGAAATGAAACACTTTTTAACGTAGGCAAATCACGATTATGCAACTCTTTTATAGGATATATACACAAAGAGCACTGTAGTAAAATTTGCTTGACGTCCTATTAGTAGAAACAAAGTAACTCACCAGCCTCTTCTTCTCTTCCTTCATCTGCTTCTGCAGCGAGCTGAGTACTCGCTGGGCGAGGAACTCGGTGCAATGGCGTACGTCAGGGTTCGACAGGTATATGCCGTTGTTTACCACGGCGCAAGTTAATCCCTCAACCGCTTCGCCCCATTCCACTGAAACGTAATAGATTGATTTAGTCACGATCAGGGATGTTACGGATGCCGATTTTTTGACATCCGCGGACGCGGATGCGGATGCGGATTTTTAAAGGCTCACATCCGCGGACGCGGATGTCGAAATTGGGCCCATGAAAAATGTCAAATATTACACTTTAGTAATTTTTATTTAAAAATAACGAAAGCATTAGTATTTGAACAAGAATATAGGAGCCCCACAATCGCATTACTATACTAAAGTCCAAATAAAACAAACTTTTCGCTTCTTGTCGCTGTCCGCCATAGGCTAAAGTGCTCGATCGACGAATCACAAAAACGAAACGAGATTCCTATTGGCTAATGACGAAATTACCTAGCACTTACGGCGCCGCCGCTAAGACGTTCCTGTACCTACCTGTTCCACATCCGCATCCGCATTAAGCTCCGCATCGATTTAATGCGGATGCGGATGTTGAAAATAATGCGGAAGTTCCGCAGTTGCGGATGCGGTTGCGAATATTCGCAACATCCCTGGTCGCGATCACCATCACTCATGATCATCACTCACAATTGACTAGCACGCAGCGATTGTTCGACTACCCACTTTCCTAAATTATTAGGTGAAATTTAACTAATCGTCAGTTGTGGCAAATCACAGTTAGGACTGGCTACTTTTTAACATGAAACTGACGGTAAGGTGACTATTTTGGAACTTATTGACGATTTTATGACGAAGTGATGATCCATCCTGCCTGAAGATTAAAAACGAGAGATTTCTCGTCTGGATTTTATGAAACGAATTTAACAGCTGTACGTAATCATTTTTATTTTCTTTATTTAGGATTACCAACAGATAATACATCTTACATGCTCTTAAATCTATATAACAATCATGACTGATGCTTATCTAATTATAGGTAACCACAACTTATATAAGTGTCTTGTACCCGTGAACAATAGTGAACATGCAGTAAACTTATATATATAGTATATTATAATAGTGTTTATTGTAATATGTATTTTTAACTTATGTCTGTCTCTGTCTTTTGTATGTTATATTATATATTAATTTTGTTGTTTTTCTTATTACCTGTCGTGATTGTTTCACCGGATGGTCTCACCGGAAGATCAGCGCTGGAAGTCGCCAGCAACATGCTGAGGTGAGATAATTTCGTGGCACTTTTTCTTTTTATTTATGTTTCTCTGTTTTGTATAACTTTCTATTCGTGTGTGCTAACGAATAAATTATTTCTATTCTATTCTATTTCTATTCTAATTTTATTTTATTGATTCAAAAACATGTGTGTTTTAAGAGACGAGAGCTCTACAAATATTATACAAAACTAATGCAGATATTTTATACAATGAAGATAACCAACACCTTCCTCTGAGCCTTACCTAGCCCAACTCTTTTAGAGTTTGGTGTTTCGTAGCCAGGTTAAAAATAAGTGTCAAACCAAAACTTCTTACCATCCGTAGCAAAATCTAAATAGTTGCGTACTCACGAAATGCTCTAAAAACCAGTTGATCTGTTCCCGATTCGCCAGATTCTTGTTTTGCCATATTCCTGTTTCGCCGGGATAAAGTAAATTCGTAAATACATAAAAAGTAAATACATCACAATCCGACGAAACAAGAATTCGGCGCATCGGGAAATAATCTAAAAACTAAGTCAACTCACACGAAGCAACATGGTGTTTAAGCCAACACATTTAACTGGCCATCAGTGGCATCAGTGGAGCTTCTGACTTAATCACGGTGACAATTGTCACCTAAGAGTGACAATTCAGCGTACATTTGCTGGTCCAACAACCGTCAACAACAAAAAGACGGTACCTTTTATCGACCGGGAAATGGCCAGAAAGTTCTCAGTGTCAGCTGTCAGGTGTCAATTGTCAGCGTGGTGAAATAGGCGCCTGGTTGCAAAAAGCCTTAAGGATACTCATTGCGTCAACCATAGTACAACACAACTTACTAGGATGTCTCATGAACAGCAGCGTGACTTTTCCAGTAACGAGATCCATGCGTTTTTCCACGATTTGTGCCACCGAGCGGGAGAGGAGCTTCGCTGCTGCGTTTACATTCTAAGAGCAGATATACATTTAATTTAGAGAACCACAGGCAAGGATTAGTGTGATGAACAACAGGAGGATTCTATTTTAGTGACACTAACAAACGCTATTATAAATTTTAAACCAAATTTGGGCATTCTAATATTGGTCATTAACAAATGATAGAATTGGCGTTCGTAAGCAATAATCATGTGGAAATACTGAAACAGTAAGTAAGGCTAACAGCAACAGCACATCTTCACTGGTCGATGGCCGTGCGTCTTAAATATTCGTATCTATCCTTTGCAGTCCAATAATCTCTCAGCATTTTGTTCATCGCAAATGGCTGTCTTCTTACATGCTTAATATTTAGCTTGCAATGTTTGTTTCTATTATGTATGTTCGGGTCAAATTTTGCAAGCTAAAATAGACCCACTTCCCATTATTCGGCTGAGGTGAAACTTCACATATATATCTAAGTTAGGTGACAATGACAATGGAATATTACGGTGCCATCGAGCTGATCTGACGATGGACACAGAAGGTGGCCGAACTCTGTGATAAAACAACGCAACCTAATTGTATTTGGGTTTGTTAGAATGCTTGCTTGCTTGGTTGCTTCATTGAGTATAAGTTGCATGTTGACAGAAAAGTACAATCAGCGATAAAAACTTGTATCAAATATTTAAATATTGACAAAAACTTATTTTCATATCAAGCTGCTCATTTGCGATCTATTTCATACAGTGAAAATTACGGCCAGACATGTAAAGAACAGAATTTGTATATATTAACATAAATAAACGATTATCTTATCTTATCTTACCTCCAACAACTTAAGCCGCTCAGGCAAATACTGTCCGATGGCCACGGGGTCCGTGAGATCGTCCAGCTTGTCAGTAAACGTCAGCTCGGCTAGCTTCGTCATGGACGGCTAGAAAAAAATAAGTATGATATTAAGGTGGTGTGTAGCTACTAGCTAGTCCCCCGTCTGGGTTGTACACCCACTTTATAATAAATGAACTCATTTATAAAGTGGCCATGCAACGTGCAGCTCGCTGTACAGTCGCCATCAGATATATCGGAGCGCCCGAGGTGCTCACAAATATCTGAACACGCCTCTATTGTCAAGGCGTTAGAGTGCGTGTTCAGACATTTTGAGCACCTCGGGCGCTCCGATATATTTGATGGCGACTGTACATCTAAACAAAAGTGAAATAGAAAAATAAGACTATATTTATCAATCCAATGTATCCGAGGCTGTTGGAGACTGAACTAACAGTCGATGAGTCGAGGATAGAAAGGGTGTTTATGCTTGATTTAACTGCTTTTCACTTCGATTGCGAGGAAAATAAATAATTGAACGAAGCGTAACGAACGTCTACGTTTTGACTCGGGCATTTTGCTTTCGTATGTCCGGATTCTTAATTCTCAACCGATTCTCGTGAAATGTTATGACCAGATTCTATGATTAAATAGATTTTTTTAACGATCCGGTTTTTGGAAATCTTTCAAAATGGCGGAGTCGTGATAAAAGGTTTTTGTTTTTGAGATTTTTACAGAGGAAATGGCAAAAAATGCAGAAAATTTGTATCGCTGGTTTAGGCGGTATTTGGATATTTAGTTTTTACTAGAGAATAAGTAACCAAAATTCGTCAGCTTAGCTAAGAGCTATCATGGTGCAGTTTGCAAACATTCGCTTTGAAGAAGGGACCCCCAGTACCTGGTTCGATCCCCAGTAATTGTATGCAAGGTGCATAACTTTTTGTGTTTTTATACACTTAAATTTTTAATGAAAAATTTCATATAGTTGATTGATCAAGCGTGGGCTAAGCGTATTCGTTTAATTTTTACAAGCTTTTATTTAACTAGCCCTAAAAATATGTTTTTTTGTCATTTTAATTTTCTAACGGCGGAGTCATACATTTATTCAGCTTTAAGCTATGCTGGCGAGGTCTACAGGCTCACAGCGCTACTAGTGTATTTAGGGGGTAATTCTATCGTATCGCTGATAATGCTCGTAGCAGCGGCTGACTAACAATTCCCAAGTCTTGTTTTTCCCGATTGAGTAAATAAGGTTCAGCTCATAGCCTCATATAATTAAGCTTTGTCGACACTGTTAACTCCTAAACCTTATTCCAAATACATACATTCTACGTATTATCCCTACCATTGGCGTAGGAGGTCTGTTGTACACACTCTTCATCTCCTGTTCGGTCACGCTGTCCGGCGGGATGACCGTGACCTTCCCGAATTGTATGGATGCGTCGCTCTGGCTCCTTTGGTGTTTGGCCAGCTCCTCGGTCAAAGCGCGCCAGCGTGGCTCCTTGGAACCGCTGAGAAAAAAAATGATAAATATTATATATGTCGCTATGCGCCACTTTGAGACGTTTATTCAAGGAAGTAAGTATAGAAAATATCATCAATATCATAGCGACTGGTTAGATCAATCATTCCTCCAGAGGATCTGTCGCCAGAAAAGTTGCCTCAGCCTACCACGTAACAATATCGGGATGAACGATTTCATCTCTACTAAAGGGGCCCACTGACTATCAGTCCGCCGGACGATATCGGCCTGTCAGTTAGAACAACTGACAGGCCGATATCGTCCGGCGTTTGCATTTATATTATTAAGGGGCCCCCCTTAATAATATAAATGCAAACTGTTACTTCTTCACGTATAAACCGCTGAACCAATTTAGATGAAATTTGGTATAGAGATAGAGAGATAGAGAGTTTGAGAAGATCATCATCCTATGCAGAATTCAGGGGCATTGAGCAGGGCCGACCTGGCACATAGAAGCGCAGCGTACAGAACACTGGAAAGACATGAAAGAGGCATATGTCCAGCAGTGGACGTAAACATGCTGAGAAGATGCAGAATTCTACGCGATGGATTCGTGGCCAGAAGCTAACAGTAATAAATATCACCACATAGTATAAAACAAAGTTGCTTTCAGTCCCTTATGTATGCTCAGATCTTTAAAACTACGCAACGGATGTTGATGCGGTTTCCACTTATAATAAATTAAATAAAAAAGCCATTTATTCCTTAATATCGTTACAATATTATAAGAGAATTATCGAATTAATGTTGCATGCATAACTTATACTTTATATTTTAGATTCTAAATAATTTACTGTATGTCTACTAAATAATTATTTTTTAAATTTTTTCATTATGTTAATTTTAATATAATTTATAATTCAATTATTTTAATAAAATTTAATTTTTCAATTTGGTATATAAATTATGTCTTGGATATTAAGGACCTCTCTCGAGTATAGGCCTCCTCCAACTCCTTCCATTTATCTCTAGTTTTTGCTTCTTCAATCCAGTCCTTGCCTGCTATTTTGGTAATTTCATCGGACCACCTTTCTACGGTTTCCACTTATCAATAGAGTAATTCTTGAGGAAGGTTTTAGTGTATAATTTGTAAAGGTTTTGTGTAATCCGTGCAACGTCACTAGTATGAAATAAATAAAATTAAGTGCTGGGAGTCAAATACACATCCATGGCAGCACATAAAAACGAAAGTGGCCCAGAAATGTTCTTACCGCTTCTTCGATGGCGGGCGGTAATCCTTGAAGAACGCGATGGCAGCATGCTCGCGCACCGAGCGTTCCACGTCACGCATGAGCGCGTGCGTGCGGCGGCGGGCGAACTCCATCACCACCGTCTGCAGAATCTGTACACAACATGGTCAGAAATATTAAAATATTATAAGCTCCACATATGCCCAAGTTAAGTGTGTTGCTATTAGTTTACCTGTTTCTACTTAAGGGGCCCACTGATTACCATCCGCCGGACGATATCTGCCTATCAAATTTTTGTTCTAACTGACAGGCGGATATCGTCCGGCAGACTGATAATCAATGGGCTTGGACTGATAAGCTCCACATAATTATGCCCAAGTTAAGTGTGTTGCTATTATTAGTTTACCTGTTTCTACTTAAGGGGCCCACTGATTACCAGTCCGCCGGACGATACCGGCTTGTCAGTTGTTCGGAACTGTGAAATTTTTGTTGTAACTGACAGGCTCATATCGTCCGGCGGACTGATAATCAGTGGGCTGGGACTGATAAGCTCCACATATGCCCAAGTTAAGTGTGTTGCTATTATTAGTTTACCTGTTTCTACTTAAGCGGCCCAGTGATTACCAATCCGCCGGACGATATCGGCCTGTCAGTTGTTCGGAAATTTTTGTTTTAACTATGACAGGCTGATATCGTCCGGCGGACTGATAATCAGTGTGCCAATTAAGACACTAAGCGATAACTATTGGCAACCTAGTTACTTTGTAATTTACGCGGCCCTATAGGGAATTTAAAAAAAAATTGTTCGTCTTGGCCCGGCACTGTCGTACCCCCAGATTTTCGACATCATTTTTGGAAACATCAGCACATCAGTGAAAGTAACGAAGATAATAGATATTTACTGATTTAAATTCACGATTTCTACACATTATTAAATTGTAAAAAAAAATAATCGGGACTTAGTAACATCCCCAGTGCGCAAAACGTTCAAGCTGATAAACAAGACCAAGTGCGGGTAGTTCGAAATACTAGCGGGGCTAGAAGATGTTGATGTCAATTTTAGCCAGTCTTCTCCGAGGCCACGGGGATAACGCCGTCCTCGAAACAGCGGAGGTAAAATCTTAAAACTTAAATAAGCGATTAAGTCCCGTTTTACAATTTAATAATATAATGATTGACTAACGAAGTCATACTAACAATGATGTCGGTAGGGGTGGTAATGATTATGATAAATGGTGATAATAGTCATGGTCTCATGGTTGTGATAACGGAGGTCGTGATGATAATAAATACGAGTACTTGCCTCCTCTAAAACCTTGACTGGCGGTGACGGTAGCACCATCCCCATGTCCATACGAATGCGCGCCTCTCCTAGTGACATCAGATTGTCTCCAGTGGACATAGGGGTGTTCAATTGTACATTTTATAAACTATGAATACTTGCCTCTTCCAAAACCATGACAGGCTCTGAAGAGTCTTCGTTCTGACTGGACATTGGTATTGAATACATACCTCCTACAAAACCTTGACCTGGCGCTGATGGCAGCACCACTCCCATATCCATACAAATCCGTGCTTGACCGAGGGTCATCAGATTGTCAACAGTAGATATACCGTGGTTGATGACTTCCATAATGATGAAAACTTACCTCTTCCAAAAGCTTGATAGGCTTTGAAGAGTCTTGATTCTGAATGTCTGATGGGAACACGTAGACACTGATATTTAATACTTGCCTCCTCCAAAACCTTCACTGGCGCTGATGGTAGCACCACCCCCATGTCCATACGAATTCGCGCCTGTCCGAGGTTCATCAGATTGTCACCAGTGGTAGACATGGCAGTGCCCATGGCTTCTATGGCCGCTTCTTGAGCGTATTCGGGGCTCATGCCTTTGGTGCCGCGTTTAGACTACAAAAAAGTAAATTAGGAATCATATTGTGTAAGTTGTTATAATGAAATTGGCATATCATAAAACGATATCTTAAAGACTGCATGATGTGGTAAATCTTTTAAATGAATGTACATTTTAAGCAGCACTTCTCCCTTAATAATGTGTGGTTAACAAACTACATAATATAAAGTTAGGCTGTCTGTGACTTTGAACGTAATATATTCCACAGTACCTATAGTCTTTATGAAATTCTCTTGTTAAAAAGTCGCGAGCAAAAGCTAGTATGATAATAATGACAAGTTATGAAGGTGACGAAATAGGATAGTCGATGAAGCGGTCCTTGAGCCCAAAGTGTACCTTCTCAAATTCGACGCCCATCTTCCTGACAAGCTTAGCCGCTTTAGCAGTTCCACCGCGCGATTCCTTTAGGTTCTTCAGTCTGATGCATTGTAGCTGTAGATCAGTATTGTAAGCGTGCTGCTCTGACTTCCTGGTCACGAAGATAACATAACATTACTCTTTATTCCACTCCTCTATATCTTATAAGATTAAATAAACACAGTACGGTCACAGTCACATATTTTAATTGTTGATCCATCTAAGGTTCAAGCTAATTTGGTCAATACTAACGGTATGAAATGTCAAATGTCAAGTAAACCCTAAATGGATCCACAATTAAAGTCCGTGACTGTACAAATTACAAATTTTAACCCTTTTGACCGCCAAAGACGTCATCTGACGCGTGCGTATAGCCTAATATCAACCTTCGTCCATTTCGACTTAGTTCATGGTGGTTCACAATGAAACGCCGCACCTGATAAGCGTAGCGTTCAATACGATAGCGCATGTGTAAAACTTGAACTAAATAAAAAATATAAAGGCAATGATTCCCATTGATTCAGAATTCACCTCGGAAAAACGCTAGGAAGATCATGATGATGATGAACAAGGAGCCAGAAGCAACCCCCTACCCTTCTTCCTACAGTTCACACACGCTTATTCTTACTTAATCCTCCTCTGCGCGCCAGCATTCATGTCTTCCGTGTATATCTTGAGAAGCAGCGCCTCTTCTTGTATCTTACCGTTCTGGGCTTGCACGCGCGCGTTCCACTTTCTGTTGGCCTGGCAAATTGATTTCTCGATAAACATTATAACAGAAAGGCTTACAGAAGTTACAGATAATGTCCAATGATGTTTGGACATTCGGGGGCTAAAAATGTTTACCTAAAATGGTGTTATTCAAGCAATGCTAAGCGTTAACAATAGTAAGCGTCAGAAAATGGCGCTTATTTTTAAGATTTTCAATGGCATATTTGCCAGATCGAGACGAAACTTTTAACAGGTCTGTACTGGGTTTTCCTTACCTTCAAATGCCATTGATTAAATGGAAACGAACCTCGCTCTCCAGAAACTTGGCCCTCGCCTCCCTCTCCTGTCTCAGGCGGCGCAAGCGATTCTTCTCGTTGATCCTCCACTGCCGCACCATGGTGATCTTCCTCTTCAGTTCCAGTTCAGCCGCTGCCTCTACCCGCTGCCTGTTTTAAGCGTTAGCTTTCTATAGTATGAAGAAACAATATTTAAAGAATATTTTACAATACAGCTTAAAATGGTATCAAAATTTAATTACTTTTCATGATCTTAACAATAACCTAAATAATGTTATTGGATACAATTCTTATCTAAAAATTATAGTTAGGAGTTATAGCTTTTTTTTCACAATCCATATCTTCCGCGGGAACAATATAGGCCTTTGTCCTTATACACCTGCATGAAGTAAGATCTTTTTCGAGCAAGTGTGATGAAATAGTTATTTGTGCAACAAGAGAGGAAAGTTGGTTTTTCTTGCGAGTGTTTATTTTCGCTCAAGATTCTACCTTAGAATCACTCGCTTCGCTCGTGATTCAATTATAGAATCTTTCGCTTTCTCGGGACTCAAAAACACGAGATGTAAAATAACTTTGCTCTCGTGTTGCACACATAATTTTTCACCTCAGTAGTGAGAACATATTAAAGGTTAAAATGTATTTCGAAAAAATAGATAAATATAATATATTATAAACAGAAAAAAAAAGTATTATAATATGTACGATACGATAAGATACGATACGATACGAGACGAGACGAGACGAGACCGGACCGGACCGGACCGTACCGTACCGTACCGTACCATAAAAAAAATGTAATAAAAGTATGAAGTTCATGGCCTTCACTAAATTAAAAAGCTACATTGTTTCACTCCCTGGAGTGAGGAAAGTCGCACTTTCCTCACTCCAGGGAGTGACGAAAGTAGGCTTGTTCGAGCTGCTGAGGTGAAAAAATAAATGCATGCATTATGTACTCATGAGGGCGTTTCTCCCATTCCCCAACTTTTATGTCCCACCATTTTGTTGTTTTTCATTATTTATTATTAGAAAAACTAGTTTCTTGCTTTCTTTCGGATGGAGCTATATACTTAGACCAAGATAAGTGTGCAACAATTTTAATAGCACACGCAGTGCAAGTGTGTGTGTGAAGTGCAAAATCGTTGCAGACTTATTTTGGTCTAACTCTACCTACTTTTGAAATTTCTTAGGCAAAAGAGCCGTATTGACATACTATTTTGTTAGATATAAGGCCAATGTGGTTAACACCGTCTATCAGGTAAGACCGTCTACAAGCTCATTCGTCGCTTCCTCTTGAGTTTGAACACATAGTCCACTTACAGAAAATTGGTAGAGCAGAAGGAGCGAAACTATTCCTTTCTGACTGTGTCTTAGCGACGTACGTATAGAAATAAAAAAGTATTATGCACTATGACGGTCTTCCCAACATAAAAATTGTATATGCTGGTCTTCTCGTCTTCGTCTTTACTGCAACATTATATGCTGAGTCGAGCCCCTTCTTAACATCACGCTGTTTTGAATGTCAATGTCAACTTAACTAGGTACCTACTTAGTATGCATCGCCCCGAATCGCATCTGGCCCAAAAGTTCCCATCAAGCTAGCAGCGTTTCCACGCTGTACAGCCAACGAAATCCCCTGCACCAGATACGACCTGGAGCGTGGATCGCAGTCCCTATCCCTAAGCCGGTGACCAAGTTCCTTAATAAACGCTTTAGCCTCCGTTCCCCAGTATGTAACCGTTCCTTAGTATGTAAATTGTTAAGTAGATTTTAAGATCGACTTCGAATGTACCTACCAATAATGTTTGTGGTGTTAAATAAAAGTTCTCTCTTTCTCTCTCTCTGTCTCTCTTCTTCAATTTTTGTAGTGCTAAAAATACAAAATAAACCAATACCAACTTGATACGGGTCTCCTTCTCGTGCGCGCGCTTCGCTCGTTCTTTGCGCATGCGTTCGTTGTATTCTTGTAGGTAGTTCATACGCATTTGTATCTTTAGTTCTTGTTCCTTTGCTCTGTAATTCATTAAAACAATAATTTTTCTGTAATTATTTAAACTCAGGGGCGTAGCTAGAGGACCAAATTTGCGCCCCCTGACGACTGACAACAGTTTCCCTGCTCCTGCGTTTTGCCCATTTCGCCCCCCCCCCTTTGGATGGCGTCCGGGGCACTTGCCCCCCCCCACCCCCTAGTTACGCCACTGTTTAAAGTTGACGGCAATCGGGCAATCATGGTCAAGCACGCAGCCCAAGACATAGACGGAGAGCTGGTGGAAATTTGGAGTAGGTCCTTGAGGCAAGCTGAAAATTTGCCTGATGCTTCTCCTATCTTACCCTACCTCAGCACTACAAGTCTGGCTGCAGGGTAGCGGGTCTAAACCAACCTATAAATTTTTAAAGAATTTTTTTTTGGTGCCCAAAAAAGGTTCTTGAGGCAATCTGTAATTTCTACAAGTGAAAATTGAATATCTAAATAGTCATAAAAAAATTATGCCAGACGATTTGGCCGGGTCTTTAACCTTGCCAGACGCGTGCAAAATATTTTTTTAAAAAAATTCAAAAAAGGTTCTTGAGGCAATCTGTAATTTTTACAGGTTAAAGTTAAGTATCTAAATAGTCATAAAAAAAATAAGCCAGACGATTTGGTCGGGGCCTTCTACCTGCCAGACGATCTAGAAAGTTACGTATGGCACTTACTCGCACGCAAAATTAAGTTTGTTATCCTGTATAAATGTATGCTAATACAAAGTTAATTTTGTAGTGCAGAAAATTAAAGAGAAAAGTACAAATTTGGATGTACGATGTGATTGTGAGTATATATTTATGATAATTATGGGTATGAATAGGGTGTGGGCATAGTACATTTGAAATTAGCGACAATATGTCCAGCTGTATCTCTATTGTAGATACATGGGTAGTTCATTAGTTATGACGAAGGCCTAGGCCGGGAAATATTTTTATTTTATTTTAATGTAAACATGGCGTGCATGGCTGTGTTCATGATTTATTTTTCATCTTTCATATATCATATAATATAATTAAATAATAAATAATTTATTAAATAATTAATTAATTATTTTAGGGGTTTAATATAATTTTAGTCTAATTTAATTTTAATTTTAATCTTAACTGTAATATAATAATTTTATGTAATGTTATAATGTAATGTATTATGATCCTAAGTTGATTGAAATAAATGAATAAATGAAATAAAATTAATTACATCACACGTTTAGGGGGGGAGGGGGTCAAGAAAATGTGACATGTTGTGAGGGAGTCACAAACTTTGTGACGTCACTATAAGTTATTTAAATTATTTTATTCGCTGTACAGTTAAATAACAAGTTTTTGGAACGATAATCGTTTTTAATCGTTTAATTTTCTTGACATGCAATGAAATATCGTCCTCATGTGCGTCAAAACAGCCTTCAAAGTATCACGTTTCGGGCGGAGCAACTCGAGAGAACTGTAAAGCGAGGTTTAGACTAGCAAGAACTTGCATGCAATTTACGTTACATTACCGACTACTAAGGTAAACTGCATTCAAAATGTTTATCAGATACCGCAATGTAATGAAAATTGCATGCAAGTTATTGCTAGTCTAAACCTCGCTTAAAGGAATTTCATACGAAATTGAGTATTTATTTTTATTTTAATGTAAACATGGCATCTGTGTTCATGCGAACGGGCTAAACAGCTGAAATTTGTTTTAGTCGGAGCGCAAAAATAATCAAATTTTCTTTCCCGCGTAAGCAACCCTTAATTTATATTTAAAATAAACGCAAAAAAAAAACAAAATCTTTATAGGGCTGTATCTGCTAAAGCATGCGTCGTAGCGCAAAAATAATAAAATTTTCGTTCCCCTCTAGGTAACCCTTAATTTATATTTGAAAAAAAAAACCAAAAAGACAAAAAAATCTTTATAGGGCTGTATCTTATAAACCATGCGTCGTAGCGCAAAAATAATAAAATTTTCGTTCCCCTTTATAAAACCCCAAAGTAATATAATAAAGAACACAATGAAAATCAAAAAATAAAAAAAAATAAAAAAATATATATAGGGCTGTATCTCCTAAACCATGCGTCGTAGCGAAAAATAATAAAATTTTCGTTTCCCTCTAGGTAACCCTTAATTATATTTAAAAAAAAAACAAAAAAAAATCTTCATAGGGCTGTATCTTCTAAACCATGCGTCGCCAAAAATAATAAAATTTTCGTTCCCCTCTAGATATGATCCTTAATTTATATTTGAAAAAAAAAAACAAAAGAAATATCTTTATAGGGCTGTATCTCCTAAGCCGTGCGTCGTAGCGTAAAATAAATCAAATTTTCGTTCCCCTTTAAAAAACCCCAAAGAAATATAATAAAGAACACAATGAAAATCAAAAAAGAAAAAAAAAGAAAAATAAATTTATAGGGCTGTATCTCCTAAACCATGCGTCGTAGCGAAAAATAATAAAATTTTCGTTTCCCTCTAGGTAACCCTTAATTTATATTAAAAAAAAAAAAAACAAAAAAAAATCTTCATAGGGCTGTATCTCCTAAACCATGCGTCGCCAAAAATAATAAAATTTTCGTTCCCCTCTAGATATGATCCTTAATTTATATTTGAAAAAAAAAAAAAAAACAAAAGAAATATCTTTATAGGGCTGTATCTCCTAAGCCGTGCGTCGTAGCGTAAAATAAATAAAATTTTCGTTCCCCTTTAAAAAACCCATGTGATAAATAAAAAACACAATAATAATAAAAAACAACAAAAAAACGTTATAGGGCTGTATCTGCTAAACCGTGCGTCGTAGCGCAAAAATAATCAAAATTTTCCTCCCCTTTAGGAAAGCTTTAGGAGTTAATATAAAAAATTACCAAAAAGAAAAAAAAACAACTTTATAGGGCTGTATCTCCAAAACCGTGCGTCGTAGCACAAAAAAAAACAAATTTTCGTTCCCTTTCAAGGAACCCATAAGTGGTATAAAAAACACAATGATAAAATAAAAATAAAAAAAACGTTATAGGGCTGTAACTGCTAAACCGTGCGTCGTAGCGCAAAAATTATGAAATTTAAAAACAACGAAAAATAAATATATATATATGGCTCTAGCTTCTAAACCGTGCGTAGTAGCGCAAAAATAATAAAATTCTCGCCCCCTTTTACCCCACACACTGAATAACCTATGAGTACATGAAACAATCACCATCATCATCATATTTGTATTATTATTTGTATTATTCAAGCATTAATAATAAAATAACAAATTCACACATTATAATAATTACAACACATTACTATTCTGTATTTAAATTGTACATGTATTTATTAAAATTACAATACATTCTTATAAATTCGGTCATATTACATTTACTATATCCCTACTAATACTCAGTGTACATAATTATCATAAATATACAAATATTCATAATCACAATCACATCGTACATCCTAATTTGTACCTTTTACCTTTAATTTACTGCACTACAAAAATAACTTTGTATTAGCATACATTTATACAGGATAACAAACTTAATTTTGCGTGCGAGTAAGTGCCATACGTAACTTTCTAGATCGTCTGGCAGGTAGAAGGCCCCGACCAAATCGTCTGGCTTATTTTTTTTTATGACTATTTAGATACTTAACTTTAACCTGTAAAAATTACAGATTGCCTCAAGAACCTTTTTTGAATTTAAAAAAAAAAATATTTTGCACGCGTTTGGCAAGGTTAAAGACCCGGCCAAATCGTCTGGCATAATTTTTTTATGACTATTTAGATATTCAATTTTCACTTGTAGAAATTACAGATTGCCTCAAGAACCTTTTTTGGGCACCAAAAAAAAAATTCTTTAAAAATTTATAGGTTGGTTTAGACCCGCTACCCTGCAGCCAGACTTGTAGTGCTGAGGTAGGGTAAGATAGGAGAAGCATCAAGTAAATTTTCAGCTTGCCTCAAGGACCTACTCCAAATTTCCACCAGCTCTCGGACCAACAGAACGAAATTGCGGCGCAGTGTGGACGCCCTCACCTTGAGGACATAGGACTTTAAGTCAGTAAGCGCCACTTGCGCCATCCAACTAACCCAGGTTAACCGGTTACCAGTACAATTTGACACTGGATTAACGGTTTAACCGCTTAACCCCGGGTTAGTGGGATGGTGCAAGTGGAGCTAAGTAAATTTAAAGGCATGCATCGAAGAACAGGGTAGCGTAATATGAATCTTGGTAAGGGTACCCGAATGGGCTGATATAGTGGTTATAATTTCTCCGCTTCCTTGACGATTAGAACAAGTTAGATAGACTGCAGTTACTATAGTATATTAACAATATTTTAGTTTAAATATTCATACATTAACTTTAAGAAAAACGAAATTGATTGGTATATTTGATTTATGTTAGCTCCCAAACGAATTTTAAAGGATAGAAGGTACTCACGGTGCTGGGCCGAAAAGAACGCAAAATATAATCCACTTTAATTCAACCTATGTAAAATTAAATTTCCATATTACACCCATAATTAAAATCATATTTTTGTAGATCTCCTCCCCCGCACCCTATACATTATACATAGACAAAACGACGTAGATTTTTAAATCACGTGGGCGAAGCCGTGGGCAAAGCTAGTTTTATGTATAAATAGGGACATCAAGAGCTCTCTAATACAATCGTATTCGCTACATATTTACCTACATGCAACAACATAAAATCCTCCATCTATAAAAGTGCTTAGTAATAAATAATTCAGTTGAGTAAACACAATAAACAGCTAATGGATGTTTTTTGAAAGCGTCCGGTAACTTTGTGAAACTGACGGTTTCGCACATTAATGTCACACAACAACGGCTACTAATCGTTTCTAACGATTGCGTACAGGTAGCCTTACTACGAGTTTTACACTGACATACTCGCTAGCGTCTGCGTAACTTACTTTCTAGCGAGCGAGCGAGATGTATAGAAAGTAAGTTACGCTGACGTCAGCGAATAATATTATGTCAGTGTCAAACTCGTGGTCTAACTGTTAAATTGGGAATGTTGCCACTTGATCATTCGGTAAATGAAATTATGCGAATAATTGGTTTTAGAGAACCATTTAGAGGCAGCGAAAGGGTTAAATTCGTCAAGAGCCTGCTACGAGGCTACGGCGTAGCGCGTAGCTGGCGTTTAAAGCTTCGTATCGCTTGCAAGAAGTATCAGGAGGCTTATTCTGATTGTATAAACAGGTCATGAATTTAATCGGAACTTGTAATGGATATGATTTGTTAATGTAAAAAGTGTCATTTCTTCGAGCAAATGATGATACCACGTATAGCCTGCATCATCTCAAATGACTTTTTCGTCTAAGACGGTAATCTGTTAAACAAAAGCTATTGTCTCTTTTCAGTGAGCTGTCGGTCTTTGTGTGCCATTGTGTGTTGGCGCGTGCCACGGCGCGTGCGGCGCTCACACGCAATGGCACACAATGCCCGACCGCTCGCATAAAAGAGACAATGGCTTTTGTTTAACAGATTACCGTCTAAGATGAAAAAGTCATTTGAGAAGATGAAGCTATACTAACAACAACGTTCTTAACCAACAATGGATCTTATGTCGTTGGAATAAGGTTTAAGTTAACAGTTATCAGTGCGGAAGGTAATCCCGGGAACATGGAAATTGGAACAATTACGTTCCTAGCTCCAATCTTGGCTAATTGCATCACAGGTGTGTCAGATCACTCATATTTGTACCTAATGGCTGCCGCTATTGCTTTAAGGCTCGGCCAAACACAAGGCACGACGCAACGCCGCGTCCGCGCCGCGTGATACCTGTTCAAACAGGTCGCGCGCGGATCGCGCCGGCCTCGCGCTCTCAACACGCCCTCATCGCGCGCGCGAACGCGGCGCGGCCTTGTGTTTGGCCGAGCCTTTATCTCTTACGAGTAAGGCCGCTTTCCCACTGACTTCCAGCTTTTCGCAAGTACGGTTTTCTGCAGGATCGCGTTTTCTGTGGTATGAGTGCAGTATCCCGCAAACAGAATACTCGTGTGAACGTTACTATATTAGCACGTATACACCTAAAACGGAATCCTGCAGAAAACCGTATCCCGAGATGATTCTGTACAGTAATTTACTAGCGTATTATATTATGGATGTAACAAAGCAATGGTATTGTAGTAAATACATTAAACTTCCGAAAAATTGCACAATACGATTCAATAAGTAAACCACCACTTGAAATACAACGCTACCACAAAGCGGGCTCCATATATCATAATTCTCAACTTACACTCAATATATTATTATCTTCGGTTACCGCGATAGTTACTCATGAAATAAAACTATGAAAACCGTTGACCACGAACGCTGTAAAGGGTTCGATACGTCGGGATGTATTATAAATTTAATATGCGCTATATAATCCGTTTTCATAGTTTTATTTTACACTCAATAAGTTCAATAGCACTGAAATCATATGAAATATGACGATCTATACCTAGCTGTTCTAAGTCTACACTAGAATCAATCTACGTTGCCGATGGTACCCTTATATCAAGCTCTATACACAACACCCTAAAACAACTCTGAACCTTATCACAAAGCTATAAGACTGATAATCACACGTGTGATATGGAATGTGTTCCTAACTCGATTGTTTCGGGATTGTTGTTTGCTTCAACATTATTACATTTCACGAGAGAGCTGTGGGTATTATACAGTGTGTAAATTCAATACGGGCGAATATTTAAACGGTGGTTAGCATATAGTATATTGAGAGCGTTGAGAAGTGTATGTGGGGTAAGATTACAAGATAGAATTAGGAACAGTGTGATAAGGGAAAAGTGTGGACTGAGCGAAGATGTAGTGACAAAAATTGAGAAAGGTATGTTGAGATGGTTTGGACACGTGGAAAGAATGAGTGAAAGGAGGCTAACAAAGAGAGTGTATAAGGGAGAGGTAGAAACGGGAGTTGGAAGGGGCAGACCTCGGCGGACTTTCTCTGATCATATCGGGGAAATCCTGAAGAAAGGCCAGGTCAAGAGCACCCTAAACCGGCGAGCGTGTATGAGGAATGTTATGAAAGTGAAGGAAGCGAAAGAGGTATGTCAGGATCGTAGCAAGTGGAAATCCGTGGTCTCTGCCTACCCCTCCGGGAAATAGGTGTGATTATGTGTATGTATGTATGTATGTATATTGAGACAGATTTTGCTTAGAAATACAATGAAAATTTTAACCATACAAAATAATTCGGCGCGCAATGTAATACAACCTAGGAGGATATAACCAAACGGACCCGCCACGTCTGTAATTTGCTGTACAACAAAGTCTGCCAATTTTTGCGGGGGAGGGGAACGTCAAATGTATACGTAACGTCAAAATAGCCATGTCAGATAAACGTCAGTCCATACATTGTGTATGACCAATGGCCGATTTTCGACAGAGGGGAATGCCTGTTAATGGCTACTCCATTTGGTTATATCCTCCTAGAATACAACACTCAAGTTACGGGGTACGAGCTTTTTAAAGTAACTGTCAACGCATGTTGGCAGTTACTATTAAAAAGCTCGTATCTCGTAATGTCATGTCATCTTATGTCTCTTAAGACGAAAGTGGAGGACCCGCGCGAAATCGCCTTTTCATACAAACGTAGTTCCCATTTTCCTCTCTGGATAATAACATTATTTGAAAATATTTTGACACAATTTGTTATATATCAACCAGCTATGCCCCTACGTTTTGAGTTTTTTCGAATTTTTTATTATTATAAGTTAGGAGCAATTAAAAATTTGTATGAAATTAGTTTTTCGCTCCTAATTTTTACTACAATAAAAAATCGAAAAAAAATATTTTCCATAATGGCAATATCCAGAGAGGAAAATGAGGACTACGTTTGTATATTCGTTTTGATAATTCGCACAAATGTTCTGATTTCCACCTCTTCCATACGTCTGAGAATAGTTTTTGCACAAGTTGCCATCTCGTCCGCTCGTCTCTTTCGGTTCGTATATTGTCAAATTTGGACCGCTTGATAAGAAGTGAGACGGCGTCAGAAAATTCAGGTCGTCTGGGTCTTCGGAGATAGCGTGTACGGAACCCTTAAAAATGAACTACGGGGTCATAATTAAGTGTAACTTAAAAAAATCTATTTATTGATTATACGGATTAATTCTATATCTATAGGCTGTTACTGAACCGGTGAGCTCCATCTTAGGCCCTGTCTTCACTTTCCATCAGGTGTGACTAGGGCCAATCGCCGATCAGTTTATAATAATAAAAAAAAACTGGTTTAATTTATTGCCCGTATTAGATTTACACCTGTATAAAGTTTCTTGTACTGGGGCTGAAGGGAAAATAATCGACATTGGTAATGGTCCTGTCTTGAGCACTGAACCTGAGATTTATCTTCCGAAAAGGAAATTAAGAGGAGGTGTAAAGCCATGAAATTAGAAAGGAACAAAAGATATGGCACGCAACTTGCGACGGAAGATCCGGCAAGCTCGGTTCTCCATACAAACGTAGTTACGCTCTTATTTTAAAACGACTAGCTAGATAAAAACTTTGTACTTACAATAGGATAAGGTATATCTATGTCTGTAATTAGTTTATGTAGATACCAAAGTTATTATTCAGATACCAAAGTTAAAAAAATACAGCGAATTTAAATTTTTCATACAAAACTTGCTTTTGCTCTACTTTGTTTGTTTTATATACTAGAGCTATATAAACTAATTACAGAACTAGATATACATAATGTCATTGTATGTGCAAAGTTTCATTACAATCCAACACGTAGTTTGAAAATGCGAACGAAACTCCTTTCGTATGGGAAGGTGAAATTCGGCCGAGCTTGCTGCGGACTCTTAACAATAAAAGTATACTTGTGAATAAAATTCTGCTAGTCAAATCCCTCGGCTATATCAGTAGCTATTTTATCATCATCATCATCATCATGTCAGCCGATAGACGTCCACTGCTGGACATAGGCCTCCCCCAAGGCTCGCCACTCCGACCGATCCTGTGCCGCTCGCAACCACCGAATTCCCGCGACCTTCACCAGGTCGTCGCTCCATCTCGTTGGAGGCCTACCGGCAGTTCGTCTTCCGGTACGCGGACGCCACTCCAGAACCTTCCGGCCCCACCGGCCATTTTATACTATTTTATACTAAAATTATACTGATACTACAGTATGCAGGTTTTCGCAATTTTTTCTATCAAGTCAAGCCCCCTCTTAATGAGCTATTCATGGAACATATGCGGTATTTTCTATTTTATTTATTTATTATTTTATTTTATTTATTTGGGGCATCAACAGCAATACAAATCATAGTGAACAGAAAACATAGCCAATAACAGATGTCCACAAAAGTACAATTAACATGCAATAACTAAGTGGAAACACAAAAAAAAGAAGGGAGTAAAAAAGCATTCTATACAAACTATATATGGCTTGCATAACATGTGTACGTGTGTGTTTTGAGTGATTGTGTGTGCGTGTTCGTGTGTGTTTGTTGTATAAAAAGAGACCTTATTGTCGATGGCGCTTACGCCATTATTAACGATGCTCCGATATAAATACAATAGCGCGCGACGCTGTGCGGCGTAAGCGCCATCGACAATAAGGTCCCTTTTCATAGAAAATGCCCCATATTGCTGTTTTAGCAAAGAAAAAATTGCGTACAAGTAAGAAAAATTCCTTAAAAACGTAAATAGGTAAATATAAAGCTCCGCTTTACTCTGTCTTTCTTAACATTAAAAAAAATATATATATATTTTTCATGTTACAAGATTTGTATAAATGCGTCGCGTAAAAATTTTACTCTCAGTTCTCATTAGCTTGTCTATTATTAGATATTTTTATACAAATTAGCTTTCATTTATCATTTATGTTGTAAAATAAGAAACAAAGAATTGGCATGTTCCTTTGAACTTTTTTTATCGCAGTTTCAAATGCTTAAAAAAGTCTGTACAAGGTTTTATTACTAAAGGTACGCAGTTTTATAGACCTAGTTCATGCTAGACACTCGACAGGTAAATTCGAACGTACTAACGTACACTCAGAAAAAGAAGACACCTAGAAGTTATTTAGATATCATTCTGATTTTAATGATATCGAAATAACTTCTTTAGTTATCGTGAATTTCATTAGAACTTCTCGCACATCATCGATATCATTTAAATATCATTCAGATGTCGACGTCGAAGTCGTACGTTCGAATTGGCCTCTGAGTCAAAATGGTGGTGTAAAATTTACGATCCATTAGTTTCAGGTAATGAGAAATATCTTATCATTAATATCATCTGTCTCAAAAACTTTTCTAATAAGACTCCTGAAACCTAGACGTAATTAGTTGCGATATAATATGATATATAGAGATATTTCACCCACTTAGGAATAAAGGACTGATTGAGAAAATAATCAGATATAAATTATGATATAGATTAGTTGCTTTGTGGCATTGTACCAAGGATGCATTTCCCCGCTGTATCGCAATGCTGATACGTTGTGCGAGAAAGCCGCCAGCTCTTCGGTCACCAGTTACGTCAACTAGACGCTTCGCGATTTCTGCAAACAACTTATGCGCGCTGGGACCCCATGGACCTAGAGTTTCAACTTCAACGTATCAGCATTGCGATACAGCGGGGAAATGCCGCCAGCATCCTTGGTACAATGCCTCAAGGGCCTTTTTTAGATTTAAGCTAGTTATTAATTTCGTTTACGTAGTACCACTGTATATATCTTGTATGTAAATAAATAAAGTAAAGTTGCTTTGTTCAGAATTTAATTAAGTTGTGTGTAATAGTGATTGTTTGTTTTGTCTAGACCATTTACAAAGAACTACCAAGTTTTACCAAGTCACAAAAAAACTATTTAGATACAAAAAAATAACATTATTTTCGCCCTTTTTCTAAAAAAAAAGTCTTCTTAGGGCAGTTCTACCATCAACGTATGGATGGTATAGAAAGGATGCTAATCTCTTAAGGCAGAATTGTTGCAAAAGTGATCGCTTTTAGCTTTAAATAATAGTTCCTAATCTCTCCGGTGGCGCTAGTTAGGCTCTGGGACATAAGGCAATAAATAACCCGACCAAATTACGTAGGTTGTTTTTGGTAGTATTTCGGTGTATGGTGGCGCCGCCTAATTACTGTTTTTTGATGGACACTTTTCATACATAGAGATTTGGCTCCTTTATATAGTCTCCATGCCATCAACGGTTTAGGCAGTGTTTTATCTGTCAGTATCATCTATCGCATAGTAGTAATAACCTACATAGGATATTAGTCACCTGCCAGACAAAAGCTGCCTCTCTACTGAGGCGAAGAGAGATGACAAGAGATGTGTGGGAATCAGCGAATAAAATTGGTACTCTTCTCCGCTCCGCTGGAGAACAACCAACGCTGTCGGTTGATTCCCAAACGCCTCTTCACCTTTGCTCTCCATCTCGGTGGAAGGCAGCATAAGTGTAAGGCCTGAGTGGACGCTCGAGTTGGGCGTGTAGCGGGGCGGGGCGTGCCGCGTGCATGTTAAACAAATGCAAACGTATAGGATCGGCCTTAGTGCACGTTGCTCAAATCACTTGTGAGCCCGACGCCACGCTGCACGCTCCGCTTCGAGCGTCCACTCAGGCCTTACACTGTCTCACAGTTATGTATGATAACCTAAAAAAGCAGTTAAATAACTTCTAAATAAGCCAGACGATATAAAACTTCTCTGACCTAGTTTGACTCAATTTTTTTTGCTTCTTTCATAGTTGACAAATTAAAATCCATTTAGCAAGGTTGCACTAAAAATAATTAGGTAAACAAACAAAGCAAACTTTTGTGTTAAAAAAATATCAAGGCTCATTAACTCAAAATAAGAGCGTTTTAAGACGGCAGATTTAGAACTTAATTGGCTTAATTACGCAAAAAAAAGTGTCAAAAAATGGCGACGATAATTTCTAATTAAAGGAGCTACGCATTAAAAATACCAACACCCACTTGAAAGCGAATTGGGACAAGCAATTTCAGCAAAGAAATATTTATAAAGCGCGACTAAATTACTAATTGCCAGTAAATGGAGAGTTATGGGTCCTCCTAGTATAGGGCCTTGCGACAGGTCAATATGCACAGTTATAGGACACTATTTTGTAAAAGATAGGGTTGAAAATGATGTAGCAATGTTTGGATTAGTAGTCAGGGCAGTTAGATACACGGGAGGCTTGCGTGGGAACTAAATGGAAATAAAGCATAGACATTAATTAGTCTGTTGTGGGCTCACGTTCGCGATTCGTTAAGAATGTTAAGTCTGTTTTCAGACGGAAACATTTATTTGGCGCAGATCTACATAATTATAATAAATCTTTATTCATAAAATATACATTTATGTACATATTTTCGTTTCTGCTAAGTACGTACAAGCTTTAGTAATCGACTTTTGCAGTTAAAAATTAATTATTGAGAATTTTAACGAGGAAAATTCGACTTGAATATTTATTACGACGGGAAAGCTGGAAATTTTGTAATGGCCATCTCGCATTCATCATGTAAATCATGTGACAATCTCATGAAATATAAATAGGTACTTATTTATATTTCATGATGATATTTATGCTAAATTTGTGGTGCAAAATGCTTCCCGGTTTAAAGCTTTTTAAGTAAACTAGAAACTTACCTGATACAATATCTCAAAATCAATCGATTTCTGTAAGTAACTATTTGGATATTATATTATTAGCAATGTCCTATAATATTAATAATATATAATATTAAAACTTATAGTGCAATTTGATTACATTCACTCATTCGTTGATTCAATACCTTCTTTAGGGTTCCGTACCCAAAGGGTAAAAACGGGACCCTATTAGATACTAAGACTCCGCCGTACGTCAGTCCGTCCGTCCGTCTGTCTGTCACCAGGCTGTATCTCATGAATCGTGATAGCTAGACAGTTGAAATTTTCACAGATGATGTATTTATATTGTCGCTATAACAACAAATACTAAAAACAAAATAAAATATATATTTACATAAGTGGGGCTCCCGTCTCCCATACAACGCGAACTTTTTGACGTTTTATTTTTGCGTAATGGTACGGAATCCTTCCTGCGCGAGTCCGACTCGCACTTGGCCGGTTTTTTGTAGTTAGTAGGTACTCCATATTTCTAATTCACCTCAACTCTCATGCGGACACTTACATTCGGATGAGAAGTTTTAGTTGGATGTTGGATCGCTCGCTGGGGATAGTTTTAGGTACTTAATAGTTAAATACACGGTCCGGGTAGGGATTGTTGCAAACTTTCACGAATTGGTCCAATTTTAACAATGTTTGTGTTAGATGTTTGCCTTAATATTGTCTTCGGTTACCGCGATAGTTACTCATGAAATAAAACTATGAAAACGGATTATATCGCGTATATTGAATTTATAATACATCCCGACGTTTCGAACTCTTTACAGCCCGCCCGTCACCCGTTGACCACGAACGCTGTAAAGAGTTCGAAACGTCGGGATGTATTATAAATTCAATATACGCGATATAATCCGTTTTCATAGTTTTATTTCATGTTTGCCTTAGTTTTATAATTTCATTGCTTGTATAAAATTGGCGTTCTTGTCAATGCCAACTTACTTTTGTGACTCAGCGACGCAAAAAGGGTTTAAGCCTCTGACACGTGAGCTCTCCACGTGTCCCGATCATGCGCAAATTAACGTCACGTTACTGGCTTGGTTCTAACTTCACATTGTCTTCCCAGTGAGACCTGGTTCGAGGCAGAAGGTGACCACTTGACCAGTCTGTCGGGTGACGTTTCGCCTATGATATTAGTATACCTAAGATTTCGCTGCAGTAATGATATTGGTTCCAGTAGGTACATTTATCAGTTCGTCAGTGGATTCAATAATTATTGAAGGTTTACTCCGCTAATGTGAAAATAAGTCTATATAATTTACATGAAGTAAATAATATTTTTCTGCCAGCTATTATGAAAAAGTGAATTATGGAATACTCTCGCGCCCCTTCTCTGCCTCTTCTAAAGCGGGCTGTGATCAGCAAAAATATCTAGGCTTCGTGCTACATACATATATGTATTTATATATATTTTTATTATAAACTGATCGGCGATTGGCCCTAGTCACACCTGATGGAAAGTGAAGACAGGGCCTAAGATGGAGCTCACCGGTTCAGTAATAGCCCATTCACTCTTGCTTTAAAGAGACCGAGGTCAATAGTGATCAGGGAATACAGATGGCGGGAGCGCATTCCATTCTTTAGCCGTCCGTACCAAAAAGGAAGAGGCAAAACGTTTCGTGCGAACAAATGGAACGTGGACCACGAACGGGTGCATTCGCTCCCCGCGCCTGCATGTCCGATGATGGAAAGGATAAGGTAGGATCAGATCCTGTGCGCCCTCCCCATATAAAAAATTGTAAAGTTATATAAGGAATACAGAGAAAGACTTGAAGCCTTTGAAATGTGGTGCTGGCGGCGGATAGAGAAGATTAGTTGGACCGAGAGAAAATCTAACGAGGAAGTTCTCAACCTTGTACAGGAGAGGAGGTCCCTGTTGCAAATCATTGAGAGCAGAAGAGGGAAGATGGTTGGGCACCTGTTACGACACGAAAAATAAAATTCATAAAAAATATTGTGGAAGGGAAAGTAGGAGGAAGGCGTAAGAGAGGGAGACCAAGAAGAACATACATGGACCAACTTAAGGAAAAGATAAACGTCGTGTCGTATCAGGCGGTCAAACAAAAGGCTCAGGAAGGAGATACATGGAAATTGCTGCACCGACAAGAGCTAGGCTCTTAAATTAATGATGATGATATAAGGAATATATAGTGAACTTACAGTCGCTTCTTCTCTGCCCATTCAGCAGCATTCTCCCTAGCCACCTTCTCCAGATGTTCTCTGGCGCGTTCAGATCTGTTGAAGATGTCCTGTCTGCGGGAAACGTCTTTCTCCACGCGTTTCATAGTCAGATCATCCCGGCACCGCTCGTCCTGGTCAAGATAAGCTATTTGAATTGTATCCTTGAGTTATCTAATAGAAGTATATAGGACCTTAAATAATCAGAAATATCATCATGATCTACAAAATATGACCATTTTAGTATGCAAATAGTTTTGTAAGGGTAAACAAACTAACATACCTTTTTGACATATTTTGATATAATATTGTCTTCGGTTACCGCGATAGTTACACATGAAATAAAACTATGAAAACGGATTATATCGCGTATATTGAATTTATAATACATCCCGACGTTTCGAACCCTTTACAGCGTTCGCGGTCAACGGGTGACGGGTGACTCAGTCACCCGTTGACCACGAACGCTGTCGTCGAAACGTCAGGATGTATTATAAATTCAAGATACACGACATAATCAGTTTTCATAGTTTTATTTCATATTTTGATATGTTTCGAGGATCTTAATTTCATAGAACTGAACGCTGCTTAATATCAACTTATGTAAATACACCTCAGCTATGTTGCTTCAAAGATACCTTGGACGTTTAATGGCGAATAGGACTGCTGAGGGTCTGATTTCTGTCATTCATTGTTTTAATGTGACAAGACTTATATTTACTAGGAGTAAGCTACTTACGATAACCTTCATAACTTGATGTATCTGATCCATGAACTCATTATACAGATACTTCCTATACTGGTTGAAGTCTTTCAATGAGCAGACCGCCCTGCCATCCGTCGTGCAGAAGCCGAGCTGCTTCATCCTCTTCCTGGCGGCTTTCTGTGCGAAGTAGCAGGCCAGGTGGGGGTCGTGCATGGGAACGTAGTCGTAGGACACGTTGTTGCAGTAGGGGTCTGTTAGGTCGAAGGTCTGCCTGAAGTTGCTGTTGCCGAGACCTACGCGGCGGACCTGAAAAAAAAAGTTTAGTAAGGCCACAGGGCGGACACGCTTTACATCAAAAATTACTTGCGTTGCGTGTGAAAGGCACGTCTGTACACGCGGCATGCGTCATAGTGTGAGTAAGTCAGCGGCCGGCAAACGGCCGTCAATCTGCTGTCGCGGGGCGAGGTAATTCTAGTCGGGGCGGGGCGGTGCGTGGCCGTTCTGTATGATAATACTATTACTTATTCTGTGGTAAGGCTGCATGTTGTAAATCTGTTTAGCTGTTTTTGAGTAATTGAGGAATAATCGTCATCCGATTACTAATATTGGTACCTATTTTGTGTTTTAGTATTTTCTAGGCGGTGGAGCATGCCATGGAGAATTACCTAAGTATGACTGAATGCAGTGCAGTTACCAAGTTAACAATTTCAAACTATCTTACTTAAATACATTTACTAGATTAAGGCATGGAAAACATGTACAGAGTCTAAACCCATTACCAGTGCGCGAGACGATATCAGCCTGTCAGTTAGAACAAAAATGTGACAGTTCCGAACAACTGACAGGCCGATATCGTCTGGCGGACTGGTAATGGGTGTGCCCCTTAAGATACACCTAAGTTTACATTGAAGGAGTATTTTTCTTCGTGAATATTCTATAAAACTACCAACATACGACGACTTAGAGATCCTATACAGGGATAAGTTAGCCTTTGTTGTATTTGATTTACACTGTATAGTATGCGGTGCTGCGCTCGTTCACTTACCTGTACTGACAATGGCATTCTGTTAAACAAAAGCCATTATTTCTTTTGTGCCTGAGCGCGTGGCTTTTGTGCCTGATCGCGTGGCTATTGTGTGGGAGCCTCAGGCACAAAGGCCACGCGCTCAGGCACAAAAGACATAATGGCTTTTGTTTAACATAATTCCATTGTTAGTACGTAAGTGAATGCTGAGCTCAGTAGAGATAGCGTTAACTATAACTGTGTTTTTTATATTTTTGTGTCTTGTTTCTAATGTAGGTACGTAGGTACAATATAATAGAAGGTAAATAAAGCATTCCGTTTTCTACAAAGCGAATAGAAATGCATTTGGTCCTCTAAGAATAAAATTGACTGTGGTTGAGGTTTTGGAACCATTTTATTTACTTTCCTAGAAACCTCAGCGTGTTCACAAATTAACTCCGGGTTATAACTCGGCTCCACGGCGGTGTTAGTGGCAATAAATACACGTTACGTCCGTTGTAAATTGCACTCGTGTTCCTCGGAGGATATGTTTTAGAAAACCGGCCAAGTGCCAGTCGGACTCGCGCATGAAGGGTTCCGTACCATTACGCAAATAGGCTGTGACAGACGGACAGATAGACGCACGAGTGAACCTATAAGGGTTTCGTTTTTTTCCTTTTGAGGTACGGAACCCTAAAAACGGCAAAAAAATCACGTTTGTTGTATGAGAGCCCCTCTTAAACATTTATTTATTCTGTTTTTAGTATTTGTTGTTATAGCGGCAACAGAAATACATCATCTGTAAAAAATTCAGGTGTCTAGCTATCGCGGTTCATGAGATACAGCCTGGTGACAGACAGACAGACAGACGGACAAAGAAGTCTTATTAATAGGGTCCCGTTTTTACCCTTTGGGTACACGGAACCCTAAAAAGGAAATCAACCGAGCCAAGTATCAGCCACACTCTTACCAAACCCCGTTATCAATGATGCTGTTCATTCATGGAGAATAAGCGTTGGCATAAATGTCGTGTACCCTAAATTCACCATTTCGCCTTAACTCTTTAGATAGATAGATAGATAGATAAACCATTTATTCGTTTACCACAATACACACATATTAAAACAGAAGAAACACAGGAAATACAAAAAAGCAACATTAAGATAAAAAACAAAACTTAAAAAAATAAACCGTAGAATTGCTGTGTGCGTTGCAGCAAAACAAAAGGGTTCTGGCTCAGTTATACACTCCGCTCTTTCGAGCGAAGCACTGGTAATTCTGCTAGAACCCAGGTCACTAACAGACTATCAATGTAGAAATTATAATGTTATAATAGTAATGAATAATTGGCCTATTTCTAATAAAATTGCCATTATAATGTCTGAATAGAATAGATGTGTCGTAGGGATGTATAGGTGTGGTGAGTCTTTCTCTTCTTCCTCGCGTTATCCCGACATTTTTCGCCCTGGGGTCCGCTTGTCAACTAATCCCAAGAATTAACGTAGGCACTAGTTTTTACGAAAGCGACTGCCATCTGACGTTCCAACCCAGAGGAGAAACCAGGCCTTAATGGGATTATTTCGATTTCCTCAGGATGTTTTTGTTTACCGAAAAGCAACTGGTAAAATATATCAAATGATATTTCGTACATAAGTTCCGAAAAATTATTGGTACGAGCCGAGGTTTGAACCCGCAACCTCCGGATTGAAAGTCACACGCTCTTACCGCTAGGCCACCAGCGCTTGTTTCGCCTTAAATCAAAATTACGCTATAAATTGTTACATGCGGTTCAAAGGCGTATTGAATACATTTGAGGAGTGTCGTTTCAAAAGGGCTTATTTACACTATAAACTTTTTTCGGGAAATTGAGTAAACATAAATCTACGGTTTCCATTTCGTAATTATTATTTTATTCACGACCCGCCCCGGCACGAGTTACACAAAACCGTAAGAAATTATACACCTAAACCTTCCTCAAGAATCACTCTGTTGATAGGTGAAAACCGCATGAAAATCCGTTCAGTCGTTTTTGAGTTTATCGCGAACATACACACAAACCAACAGACGCGGCGTGGGACTTTATTTTAGTGGAGTGCATACACATATTATAGTAGTTATAGACATGAAACCGAGCGACCAGGGGTAAGAAAATGACATATTCGTGTATTGACAGGTTAATGTATGGCAGCGTAATCCTTTTTCTCTTTCATTCTTATAAAATTCGGTATTTCGCCATCGCCTCCTAGCTATGCTGCCATAACCCGACCATGAAAAAAAACCCGGTCGGTGATAAGGACAAAGCATGGCACTATTTTCTCTTTCCTCTTATAGGAATCGCAATAAGACTATCTTTCTCTATCAAAGAGTGTCAGGCCCTTGAGTCAGCATCGAATAGACAATGGTGGTATGCAACTTACAATAGTCTTGGGATGGGGGAACTAGAGACTTGGACAGTCCTTCGGAAAGGCCAACACCAGCGACCGACCCCAGGGCCTGCAGTACCAGCTTGCCACGTCAGGGGAGTATCCGAAACCAGACAGGTTATTTTTAAATTAACGGACCACTACCACGACCTCCGCTCGGTTTTATTTTCACTATATTTCTTTGTTTGAACGCTTTTGGGACTATAATTCAAATCCTCCTACCCCAACCGTTTCATTGGCGCCCAACGTGGGGCCAATTTTTGGCTTTGGATTTACTTACGTTGTGTACCTCACATTAACACCTGTAGTTATATAGCGGCACCGCAGCGGGTGAGTGGCAATAAATCTACGTTACTTCGGTTGTAAATTGCCCTTGTGCCCGGAGATTAACTTATGGGGACGGTCACGACTTCTTAAAGAAAAGTGGGGGATATACTCGTAGGATCGCAGATTTGAAGTGATATTATTATCCTCTAACGTTTATTAAGATAGGTAAGGCACATATTAGTTTATTTATACCTAACACAGACATCATTTTTATCTATTACTAGCTTTTGCCCGCGACTTCGTCTGAGTGGACTTAGTAACCCCAGCAAGAGTAAGAATAGCGCCTGGAGAAAGTCTTATAGCAATTATTCAATTTGAGCATATTATGCACACAAATTAGCAGACGCTTCATTAATTATCTCAATTCCACCCCGCTTTTTACTTTCTGAAGGGATGATTTTCGGGATAAAAACTATCCTATGTCCTTCTCAGGGACTCAACCTATCTCTATGCCAAATTTCATCTAAATCGATTCAGCGGTTTAAGCGTGAAGAGGGAACACACAGACAGACAGACAGACAGACTTTCGCATTTATAATATTAATATGGATTCATTTAAACTTTATTGCACAAAATAATACAAAAAATTACAAATCGCTGGCCCGATGTTACAGGGTTCTATGTTTTGCACTTTTATCGAACTAAAATTTGAACTTTATCATAGTGACATTAAGTCGAATTTCAACTATCTTGAAAATGTACCTTAATGCCTAAAGGGCCAACATAGGGCTAAACAGAGATGTAATAGAAACAGAGATGTTTCACTTTCAAAACTATTCGTAAGCTGCCTTCTACTAAAAAAACCGGCCAATTGCGAGTCGGACTCGCCCACCGAGGGTTCCGTACTGTTTAGTATTTGTTGTTATAGCGGCAACAGAAATACATCATAATTTTTTGCATGTGAGGTTGGCCTTATATTTTAAGTGTTTGTTGTTATTCTAAGAATATTTTAGCGTGTATTCTTAGGTATTTTAGTATAGTTATATTTTCATATCGTACGCCGAAAGGCACACCATGGCTCATGGACCTAATATATTACCGAAATGACACCTTATGTAACCCATGATGACGAAATAAATGAATCTTTGAATTTTTGAATCATCTGTGAAAATTTCAACTGTCTAGCTATCACGGTTCATGAGATACAGCCTGGTGACAGACAGACAGACGGACAGCGGAGTCTTAGTAATAGGGTCCTGTTTTTACCCTTTGGGTACGGAACCCTAAAAAATACCGTACGTAATATATATATATATATATATTTTTTATACCTACAACTTTTTTCCGACCGCCAGATAACAAAGGTAGAGCTATAGTCTGCTATAATAGGTATATTATCGTAGCTGACTATACAAGGGTTATCCGCCGCTAGAAATCGTAATCAAACGGATGGATAAACGTACAAATTACTCGTTGTTATGATTCCACTCAACCGAACAAATATAATCTCGTCCGGACCTAACCCTCGAAACTGTTGAACAGAAATGCGAGCTAAAATGAATTCAATCAATCACGGATCTATATATATCCTGGATTGAACTGTTATTTATTTTAATATTCATAATTAACCCTAAGGCTGCCTTTCCATCGAGGCGGAGATGATAGGGAGACGTGCGGGAATCATCCAATAGGATTGGTTGTAATCCAGCGGAGAAGAGATGTGTATTACATTGCTATTGGTTGATTCCCGCACGTCTCTCATCTCCGCCTCAGTGGAAAGGCAGCCTTTCACCGAGCATGACAGTTAATCAGTTTCGTTAAATTTTCAAACAAATAAATATCAACTCTATTCCTTGCACTATAGGTTCAAATTTCAGTAGTAAATTTTGTGTTTTTCATTTGTATGGAGCCTTAGGATCTCTATCTATATATTATTATTATTTATATATTAGCGATCTCTGCTGAGAAAGATTGAAAACAGAAGGGGAAACATGTTGGGGCACCTGATACGGCACGATACTTACATAAAGTCTATAAGAGAAGGAAGAATAGAAAAAAGGAGAGACAGAGGAAGACCGAGACGTGCGTTTTTGGACCAAGCCAAGGAGAAAATCAACGTAGTGAAGTATCAGGAGCTCAAAACAGTGGCAGAAAGAAGAACGGAGTGGCGGTTACTCCACCGACAAGAGCCAGACTCTTAAGAGCTATGATGATGATGATGATGGAGCCTTAGGAGGCTATAATATCAAAAGTTAGGCGACGGACCAAAATACAGCTAGTAAATAAGGTAATATGTGCAACACAATACCTATAAAAGTAAGTTCTTTCAGTGCTGACCTAAAATTATTTATAAGCTAAACGGCAAACGGCAGCTGGTACCTATTTTGTAAAATATTATTAGATCGCGATAGCTGTTCGAAATTAATTGAAAGTTGGAACAACAGATGGTTGCTGGTGTGAACAGGAATAACGTTAAATACCTATATCGTGGGATATCTATGTTAATTTTTTAATTTAATTTAATTTATTTAAGGATCACCAACGGATAATACATCAACACTAGTACATTACAACAAGGATAATTGACATTGACTGATGTTTAGCCACTTATAGGTGACCACAGCTCACACATGTATATTTCAAAGAGAGTATATAAACAACTAATGTAACTTATTTAATAAATTAACTTAAATATTAGATTTTAAAACCGTGAGTTCATTATGTATACAAAATTTCAACTTATTGGTCCAGTAGTTTTGGAGATAATGGGCTGTGACAGAGGGAAAGACAGACAGACGCACGAGTGATCCTATAAGGGTTCCATTTTTTTCCTTTTGAGGTACGGAACCCTAAAAGTAGCAAGAGCAGAAAATGACTAAACCTCATTAGGTACGCTTCGCTCTTTGTTTCTTCTTGATGCGTTCTTTCCTATCTACAACCAAAGAGAATTAAGTAGACATAGAGTGCTCACTACATACATCAGTTTTGTTACCAAAAAGACCTTTTCTTAGTCGACATCAAGCGTCAAGTAGCGGAATTATCAGTACTGCTACTCGACATGAGATGTCACTTGTGTCGCGACTGTCGAAAGGTGTATTGCTCAACAATTTACAACTAATATTATAAGCAGGAGGAGTTGAAAACAGAGTTCCTGTTAATCCGGTTATAATATTAGCTGAAAATCGTTGAGCATTAGACTCTCCGTTCGTCGCGTAGCAGTACTGATAATTCCACTACTCGACGCTAGATGTCGACTAAGAAAATAATAGTTTTTTAAATAATAAAACTGATGTATGGAGTGAGCACTCTATGTCTTAATTCTCTTTGCTACAACCATTAATTAAGTGTACGTGCGAGTGTCACCCGCAGAAACACACTATTTCCCGCCCGGGCCGTCAAATGGCCAGTTATTTATACAGGACCCGTCAAGGTCCCGCAATATCTCGGGCGTATTGTTACTTTGAACCCTGCTTAATCCTTAGACCATTTTGGCTTAAACTTTCTAGCAGCTTTCTAGCTTTCTTACAGGGTTCATAGCTTGAGCGGCATTTTAATGTAAGGCCTTATTGTACCTATGAAAGCAATAAATTACTGATTACTGATTACTAGTGGAACTTGAGCTCAAAATATGTTATAAATATTTGTAATCGGGGAACAGAGTTACAATAGTTGTGTTGAAGCGATTATTTTTATTATAGCCTTCATTGCTGGTAAACTGCACATCATTGTCTATCAGTTTTTCCTCGCATCGTTTTTCTTGATTTGGTGTCCAGCGTGTCCTGTGACACAAAGGCCTCTTCCAGCTTCTTCCATTCCTCTCTGGTATTCTGTTCCTCCAATTGTATTTATATCATCTTTCCATCTTTTAAATTGGCCACCTTGCTTCCTTTTTCCATCTTGTGGGAGCCATTCTGTAATAATTTTTGTCCATTTTGTTCTATTTTCTCTGGGTGTATGTCCTGTCCATCGCCATTTTAGCTGCCTTACTTTCTTAAGGAGCCCACAGATACTGCCCACTGATAGAGTCCGCCGGACGATATCGGCCTGTCAGTTGTTCGGAGCTGTCAAATTTTTGTTCTAACTGACAGGCCGATATCGTCCGGCGGACTGATAGTCAGTGGGCCCCTTTAAGTATGTCTGAATGTGAAGCGAGTGTTTGGTAAGGGATCGAGGTGATGTCTGAAATGACGGGTCGTGGCAATCTTTTATCCCTCATTTTGTCACTTATGGCTTGTAGTGGCGGTCTATTTGGTTAAGAAAAAGTGCCAAGCATTATGGTATAAAAAGGTTTTTTATCCCGATTCCATTTGGTGAAGTGGAACTTGTGAGAAATACTGACTAACCCCTTTTCCTCGTTATTCATGAAACTTTACAAGACTCAATTGGCTTATTTATTTTCCATCCCTTTTTTACGAATGCGTAAGTTATAATGACAGAGTAAGACAATCGAATATTTAGCTAAATGCGGCTTGTAGCGTGCTTATGGATAAGTAATGCCATCAAAGCCCCGGACAGACAGACTGTCAGATATAGTATCTGACACGATCTTATTTGTAGAGCCATAAAAGCGTGTCACATATTATTTTTGCGGCCTTCTAAGAGTAACATACCAGGTGACTGTACTCATACTATAATCGAAAGAGCGCGTGATTTTGTATAGAAATAACGTAAACAAATGCTCAATATTGGGGAAAAAGCGCGCACGAAGGGTTCCGTACCATTACGCAAAACACGGCAAAAAAATCACGTTTGTTGTATGGGTTAAATATTTATTTTATTCTGTTTTTAGTATTTATTGTTATAGCGGCAACAGAAATACATTATCTGTGAAAATTTCAACTGTCTCTAGCTATCACGGTTCATGAGATATAGCATGGTGACAGACAGACAGACGGACAGACGGACAGACGGACAGACGGACAGACGGACAGACGGACAGACGGACAGACGGACAGTCGGACAGACGGACAGAAGGACAGTGCAGTCTTAGTAATAGGGTACCGTTTTTTAGGGTTCCGTCCCTCAAAAGGAAAAAACGGAACCCCTATAGGATCACTCGTGCGTCTGTCTGTCTGTCTGTCTGTCCGTCTGTCACAGCCTATTTTCTCCGAAACTACTGGACCAATTAAGTTGAAATTTTGTGACCCAAAAACGGACATGTAACGCAAACAAACATGGGGGCCGCTTTTGGGGGTAAATGAAAAAAATAAAAAATAAAGTGTTTCAGAATATATCGTGTTATGTATCAAAAAATGAAATAACTCATTTTGAGAATCTCAAATATATATTTTTTATAATTTTAGGATAAACAATTTAGAAGTTATTCTAGAAAATAGGCAAAAAATTACCATTTCCCCTCTATTATCTCCGAAACTACTTAGTCTAAAATTTCGAAAAAAATACACAAAATAGATTAGAAATGTGCAGTCAAGCGTGAGTCGGACTTAATGACTTAGTTTTTGATCCGACCCCTACGGGTTTTTTAAAGACATTTCACTCACGTTTCACATACAAAATACATTGTTTAAATTGTGTAATATACGGAACCCTTAGAACGCGAGTCCGACTTGCACTTGGCCGGGTTTTTACCCTTGGGTACGGAACCCTAAAACCGTGAAAAGGTCATTGCATCCATTGCCCGACGTGTAACCTCGTCGTGAGCTCGTCACAAACTGAAACGCTATTTAGAAGGCTATCGGCTGCGGAAGCCAACTAAGTGACAGCAAAAGGCTGTACAGTCGGCAACAGATGTTTGTGTTACACGTTTTCAACAATTTCGCTATCATATTTCATATTTATTTATTGCAACCATGGTTTTATAGGTATTACAAATTCTTGGTAGTTCCACATGGACCCCGTGGGGGCATAGCAATATATACTTAGGATCTAATCTTAAATCTATTTCTATAATATAAAAGTAAGTCAATTTAGTAGTTTTTATACATATAAGCCGAATTGAATCAGATAATTGTCAGCGTATTAAATACAAAAATAAACGGGCAACTAATTATTATTAGGTGATGTCAAATTATATAAGTATTAAAATAATAAGAATGTAAATGTTTTAGAAATAGGATTAATATTAGAATGCAATATGTCAATCTCCCGTGTTATTAATAATACTACTACTACTACTTCACTGGCTCAGTGACCCAAAAAGGATCTTGTCCTCTAAGAGAGCGCCACTCTGCCCTATTCTGCGCCACTTCACGCCAATTGGGTATTCCGAGGGCGGACAGGTCTTTTAGGGCTTCGTCACTCCAGCGGTATCTGGGACGCCCAGACGGACGTTTTCCGCCCGGGTGCCCCACATACGCTCTTCTCACAGCACGATCCTCTCCCATCCTCTCCAGGTGACCAAGACAGTGGAGTCGTGTGGCTTTGATCTCGCCAATTATATTGGGCACCGCAACCAGCTCCTTTAGCTCTAATATATGTGATTAATAATAATAGGTAAAAATATCAATTTAATAAGCAACTGTGTCTACACTGCTGCTGTGTATCAATCCAGAGGCCGTGAGTTCAAGTCTCACCCAAGGCAGTAATTTATCCACTTTTAAATTTTATTTAAGCTTAATGGCATCGTTCGCAGGCGTTTCTGCTTGTTAAAAATAATTCAGAATGTGTAGCACATCGTAACTGGTGAATTTCCAATATGACTTGGTACTCCGGTGGCCGTTTAAGACGTGTAACCCCGGTAGATGTCGCTAGGGTCCCCGTGACCCATATAGTGGGAAGATTTGCTGACTATGGATGAGGTCTTGGTGGCTCAGTTGGCAGAGCGCTAGAGTATAGATCCAGAGGCCGTGAGTTCAAGTCTCACCCAAGGCAGTAATTTTTCCACTTTCAAATCGTTCGCACACGTTTCTGCTCGTTAATAACTAATTTACAAAATCACAGATTAAGACAAACGATAAATAGCTAATTGAGGCTTGTAGTGCATTTATCAATAACACCAACAGTCACTTGTGTTGCTGACTGTACTGTAGTTTAAAGCAATCTAAAAGTTCTAAACACTTTTAACACCGATAAAGATGGTAAAGTCATAAGTTTTATATGAAGGTTAAGGCGTTCTTATACTGGTATAATGGCTAGTTTTGAAACGTTATATTTTCGATAAAAGGTTAAAGCGATATCAATATCATTAGCTTTTAAAGCGTAAAGGAAGACATTGATGGAAAGGATTTATTTCGGCTAATGTACGTATGTTTGTATTGCATCGGGTGTGGCTTAAAATGATCACTTTCAAGCTACATTTTTGAAGTAAAACTTCTATCGGCGCGACTAGAGGGTAACAGTTTTTTTTCTGACGGAAGTAGCTTCAGATGCCCGAAGGGCAAACCGCCCAGAAATAGGAGCCCCGCGAGGCGGGGCTCCGTCTAGTTAACTTGTGAAGGGAATTTTTAAATTGTTCGATCCACTTGATGGATGCAAGTATCACAGGATAATTTCAAAATCTTCCACACCAGTTCCACGGTAGAGAGGTTTCGTACAAAAACGAAAAGTGTTCGATCGTAACTGGATACGAATAAGAAGAAATAAGTTTTGGATCACAACTGGTTTCGTACAAGGCTGAAATAGTTTCCGATAGCACCTGACTACGAAGCTCTGGTTCCGTACGCGGCCGAAGGGTATACATTGCGAATTTCCTATTTTTCGCACTTGTATCATAATGTACACATAATAATGTATAATGTACATCATAATGTATATTTTTCGCACTTGTATAAAACACTTTTGCTTTGTTTTGACAAAAAAAATATATTTTAAAATTTACAGAAACACGAAACGAAGATGTGAGGTTAAGTAAAAATACATAGGTATGCAGATATACCAATTTCCACCCTTCCAGGGGTTCAAACCACATTCACGCTCTAGTATATCAGAACTTAGTATTGAGCATTAACAAAAATATATATGTATACTTGTGATTTTTTTCACCTTATTGCAATGGATTAAGGTGAAGAAATATATACATATTTATGAACTTGACTTTACAATTGTTGTCTCTCTTTCTTGTCAGTAGGGTCATTAAGAGGCCGTAGTCGATTTTGGAGCAAAATTTTTAAATTGATAGATTTAGTCGTTGAAATTATACCCGTTTTGTTACGTAATATCTAAATAACAAGTATTGGTTTCTATTAGCACGTCTTCTCATCTTGCCTTTTAATAATGAGGTCGCAAGCGTGCGTCACCGGTAATATATGAAAAGAAGGGACAGTTTTTAAAAATTCATCAAAAATTTATGGTGGTATATTATACAAATTGATGTATAAGAATAGTTTCAACAAATGTTGTAGATTGTTTAAGTATCAAAATTACGTTGAAATTAAGTCGATTTTGAGAGAAATTGTCACTTGTTTTGAAGTAATTTCTGGAGAAAATTGATTTCGTCTAACTTTCATTTACACTACTTCAAAGTCATAATAATAAAAATGTAGTCTGATAAACGTCAAGTACAGGATATGTGTAATACAAAATTACCATGTTTAGCCGTCCAAACTTTACGAAATTTACAAATAAGAGCGACAAAATCAGTGCTTTACGCGCGTTTACCTAAACGTCCATCAGAAAAGCAAACATTACTAATTTAGTGAGTCTGTTTTCAACAAATTGATCTGATAAAAGGTAAGATAAGAAGATGCGCTAATAGAAACCAGTACTTGTTATTTCAATTAGGAAACAAAAGGTGTACAATTTCACCGACTAAATCTATCAATTTTACATTTTTGCGACTAAAATCGACATCGGCCTCTTAAAATGACGATTATTTGAATACGACGACTTCTTCATGTACCTATATTTATATTTGTTTTTTAACTTTTGAATGATTGCAGCAACTCAGCAAGCATGGCTTGAGTTTTATCAGAACCCTACACCGTGAATAGGGCTCATTATCTTGATATAGGCCTTTTAAAGGGGATTTAGGGCTATTTATGAACAAGGGCCATGATTGTTGAATTATTCGTATAAATGGGTCACATGATATACATAGAACGGAGACAAAAAATATCTTTTCCGTCTTCAAAAAAGTACTGGTGCTTTGAAATATCTTCGCATTTTAGGTTACTCTAGGACGTTTTTCACCTACCTATTATGAGCTATCTCTATCGATATCTAAATAGAAATAGTTTTAGTTTTAATTTTTCAAAACGTCCGGGTTCGATTCCCAAGCTGAGTACAGGTTTTTTTTTAATGTATGAATGCAGTTTATCTTGTTATTAAAATCGATGACATGGTTCCTAGGAACAGATTTTCGTATGTCTTATAGTTTCAGACTTTCCCATACTGACCGATCTGAATGGGCCATCCTATATAGTATGAAAGTCATGTCATAATAAGTTTTTGGTAAAATTTAATTTTTGGTAACAAGCTTTTATCTCTGACTGTACTTTTCTTTCCACAGGCAACTAACTCATCGAGACAATTCTGAAAACCCCAAACACAATTAGGTTGCGTTGCTTTATTACAGAGTTCCTATAGCTACCTCCTGTCTCTATCATCAGATCAGCTCGATGGTACCATAATATTGCATTGTCACCTGATTTACATATGTATGCAAATTTTCATCTTCATTAGAAGTTGGGAAGTGGGTCAAATTTAACTTGCAAGATTTGACCCTAACAAACTTACATACATAGGTACATTGCAAGTCATTAAGAAGCTTGTAATATATCGGGAGATGATCTTTTTAGGATTAGTTAAAATAAAAACGGCAAAGTAATAAAACACATTCAGCCTTGACATACCGTTACCGTCGTTAAGGGGCCCACTGACTATCAGTCCGTCGGACGATATCCGCCTGTCAGTTGTTCGGAACTGTCAAATTTTTGTTCTAAAGGGGCCCACTGACTATCAGTCCGCCGGACGATATCGGCCTGTCAGTTGTTCGGAACTGTCAAATTTTTGTTCTAAAGGAGCCCACTGACTATCAGTCCGCCGGACGATATCGGCCTGACAGTTGTTCGGAACTGTCAAATTTTTGTTCTAACTGACAGGCCGATATCGTCCGGCGGACTGATAGTCAGTGGGCCCCTTTACACTTGCACTTTTAATACCTATCTTTATTCAATGAGATCACTATTAAAGCACTTACCAAACATTTATTTAAACAAAGACTCAACTCGCTAAAGACCTTATAGCGAGATACGCCCTTGTCGTAGTGAGAACGAAATTTAATCCCCGAGATATAAACAAGACTCTTGAGGAAGATAAGTTGAGTGTTAAATCCTTATCTTGCTTTATTGCAAACAAATCTTGCTTAATACCTACTGGATTGCATCGGGACTTGGAATATTTTTCCGCATTAAGGCGTGTAAAATGTGTAAATCAGAAGATTCAAAAGAAAAAGTTAACATATTTTTGAGCTTGTAATGCAAAATAATGTGTGTCTGTTTGTTGTTTCTTTTTTTAGGGTTCGTACCCAAAGGATAAAAACGGGACCCTATTACTAAGACTCCGCTGTCTGTCTGTCTGTCCGTCTGTCACCAGGCTGTATCTCATCAACCGATAGCTAGACAGTTGAAATTTTCACAGATGATGTATTTCTGTTGCCGCTATAACAACAAATACTAAAAACGGAATAAAATAAATATTTAAGTAGGGCTCCCATACAACAAACGCTATTTTTTTTGCTGGTTTTTGCGTAATGGTACGGAACCCTTCGTGCGCGAGTCCGACTCGCACTTAGCCGGTTTTTTTTCCAAGCACCGGAATTCAGATTATAAATTCTTGTTTTGATATAGGCTTAGGCTAGTTTTATTGAGGTCGTCTAGCTTAAATTCAATAGAATGTCACAAAAAATTGGTTATACGACGGAGTTCGGAAGTAAGAAAGATTTGAAAGCTTTGAAGTAAGAAAGATTTGAAAAGACATACACAAAGAGAGCTCTTACGTTCCAAAAGTATTCAGTAAAATGTTATTAATACAGTCGAGTTAAGAACTGTGTGTTGAAAACGTAGCTTACATCGAGATTAAGGTATTAAGGCGTTTACATACGCCTCATCCGGCCGCGTCTGTAATGGCATCCTTTCATTGGCTGTATGGAGACACAAAGCCCTGGGGGCCGATTCTGGCATTTTGATATGGTTTTAAGTGTCATCAGGCATTTCACGCGTACCAACAAGTGTGAGAGATATCCCTTATGAAACGACTGCTATCTGCATTTATTCCAGGGCTCAAACTTTCAGTGCCGATGACGTCAAACTACACACAGGATTATTTCAAATAAAAGATATAAAAAAATACAGTACGTAGCGGCCCCCTATTTTAAACATCTATCGTTTCGTCGTCGTTTATCGTTTTTATCGCGTATATATATATATCTTTACTTGAAAAATAATTATAGTGTATAACTAGCCTTATGAACCGATTTTGCATGTACAATCAGCCTTAAAGTTTGTAGTCTATGATTGTTCATTATTTTAGTATGTGGGTATTTTTGCACTTTGTAATTTTTCCTCAGTCACCCGTTGACCACGAACGCTGTAAAGAGTTCGAAACGTCGGGATGTATTATAAATTCAATATACGCGATATAATCCGTTTTTCATAGTTTTATTTCATCTATCGTTAGAGTTTTGAATGATTCACGGTTTGTTTCACTAGACTTATATTGACCGTGATAATACAAAAGGTAATCACGGTCTATATCCCAGTCAATATATAAATCTATCGTTAAATTTAAATAATCACAATTATTTAGCAGTGGCGCTAGTTACCACTTGAAATGAGCAGTAGGTCCTAATTAACATTTTTGACTGATATTGTCATTCATTATTAACAATTTGACCATCATCATCGTATGTCCTGTGGGCAAAACGTCAATGACGTCCACTAAAGTATGCAGAAAACAAAACGAAACGCTAACTTTTCCATACATTGTTTGCGATTACCTCACCGTTATGTTTCGTTTTCTACAAACGATTGTTATATTGGCTAGGCCCCCTGGTCAGCAATAATTAGCGTGAGCCGCTAACGCTGATTAGTGCTGACGGTCGAGGTCGTATCAAAACAAGATCAAATTGTCAAAACAGAATGGGTCCCAGTCCGGCTTTATTTTAAGTATTTCAGTGGATTCTTACGGTTCTCATGCAAATTCGGGACAGTATTAAGACAGGTAAATTACGAATTTAAATGAAAGGAGTGATATTTGAGCTTCAAAGTGTGACTTAGTTAAGCTTCGAATAATAAATTAGGTTTATTTTAAAATGTACGTACATGTGTGTGTACGTATTGTTCGTGTTTTAGTTAAATCGACGACAACAACGTACAAGGTGCAAAGTGCTAAAAGGTTCGAACTACGTCAGCTGTAGCATAATGATCTAGAAGTCGAAACCTATCGCCTGGTATAAGAATTTTCTTAAAATGTCACTTAGTATAGATTTTTAAATGACGCATACAGTGCTATCTGAGTCGAAAATCTGTATACTAACACGAACACCATTCCAAGTGCCACATCGAATCGTACGCGATGAATGCCATCTCACTCACTCGCGCGTACGGAGCGCTATTTACCACATCGCACTCAGTTCGCGGCGGACCAGCTAGTCAACGGTTGTGAATGCTTCGATCGTTTTCTAGAGAATATTAACATGTTATTACGTTAATTTTGTCCTAATTTTGAGTTTTTGTAAGAATTTTGTTGAATTCATTCGATCGATCAATTTACTACAAATATAAAGTTTGTTAATCATGACGGAGAAACGTGCGAGATGGTTGGAATCATTAAAATCAGGAGCAAAAAGATCGGGTACGGATTACATCAAAACAGAACTAAATAAATCGACCACAATAAAATGGAGGTATGTAATATTTATTTACATTTTCTTTATATTTTTATGTTTATACGTTTAAAAATGTGTAAAGTGTTCGATGTGACATATAGAACTACATACGCGAAAAGTATTATTTAAGAGAACTACGCACGCAGGACTATCTGCCACTTAGAACTGTTTACGCCATTTAATCAGTCACTTAGAACTATTTACCTTTTTTTATTTGTTTTTGAACACACTCAAAATAGTCATATCTTTCATTGCAAGTGCTAATTTAAATAATAAAAAGCTTAAGCGTAATATTATGTTATAATGCTATGCTATGTGTAATAAAATAACTATCCTAGATGAAGATTTTATACGGGCAGTTTTGTTATACCTATAGCTAATCCTTATTTTGATCACTGTTTACATTGCACCACTAATATAGCTTTACGTATGAATATATGCACATAATGTTAAAGCTTAATCTATGTTGCTTTTAATATGCATGGTAGGTATTTGACTTTCAGAGTCACCACTAAGGATGGACGAAGCATCATGCGAGGAATTATATTTAAAAAAACAAAAAACATTGTCACCCCAGTTAGCAAATACAGTTCCAGACAGGCAAGACAACCAAAACTTTGATTGTATGAATAATTTTGAAAATATTAGAGATCCTTCTTTGAATGTCACGAATTATGTATTGTGGCTTGGCCGTTTCGCTACCGTCACATGGACGGAAGGTGAAAAATTTATTCATTATTCTTTATTATACAATAGTTCTTGTAGTAACGAAACGAAAAATTTGACTAAGATGTAGAGCCCTAACTACAAGTAGGTCTACCCACAAGTAGTTAGAAGCTTGGCTCTACAAGAGATCTGATATTAAGTTTTTGACAGTGCGAGCCTAATGGTTTCTTTCATCTTGGCAACATTTTACATGAAAATTTTTGGTGGGATTTCACTTTGGATTTGTAAGTTGCGTATGACAATTTTCCATCCCCTAATTTAAAGGATAATTAGGAGTAATTTACTATTAAAAATCCTGAAATACGTATTTGAAGGCATATTTTCCACAATCTGCTTTTTAGTGATTCCCCATACAAACTTCAGCCCCCTTTTAACCCCTAACGCTCTTTTCCACCCCCTTACGGGGTGATTTGAGGGTTGAAAACTATTACTACAAAATGCTACCCCCCTTTTCACCCCCTTAGGGGCTCAAAATTTCGTTTTTGAATTTTTCTGTTGTTTGTGTACTAAGACTATGTTATATACCAAATTTCAGCTTCCTAGGATTTCGGGAAGGACCCTAAATGATTTGATGATCATCAGTGAGTGAGTGAGTGACGAAATTATGTTTTTTTTTTTAGATATGAATAAAATCTATAGTAAATAAGTGTTATGTAATTGAAAGTGTTTATGCTTACTAAGTCTACTAATGACATCATATGCCGAGAATTTTGTTTATCTGGTATAATCTAAACCCAGTAATGAGGGTTCAAAAAAACGACAAAGCGCTTCGAGAAAAGGTAGGTAGTGCGCTTCGCTTTGCTCGTCTTGGCGGGGGCACCGTGCCCCCAGGTTCTTCGCGAAAATATCTTGATCCTGACGTTTGTTTTTATTTTTATTGTAAGACATTATTCATTTGATTGAATTATGTCTCACAATTGATTGATTCAAAGACTTGTTTGAATACGTAATTTTATCAGAAAGACTGATAACTCACGTGATATTAAAGAAGATTTATCAATGTGATAGTAAACCCTAAGGTAAATAAGTAAGAACAATGTTTAAAGGTGCTCCTTTTTTCCTGACTAATTCCGTGATGTAGACTGATATGTAAGGTGTTAGTAACAGGTTTACATTTTTATTACATAATATTGAATAAACAACACATCAATAAATTTTAATAACAACTAATAAACTTTTACTTTTATTTAGTACTTTCTACATAATTATTAAGTTATAAAACTAATGTCGAATATGATTCTATCTGCAAAATGTGTCAAAATTATAATTATTCAGATTTATATAAAGTAATTATGCAACCAAAAATAAAATAAAAAATAGTGCGTTAAAACTATGTTATAAAATTTAAAAAAATAATCGAAACAAATGACTTAAATTTGATGACTTACTTCACACATAGAATCTTTTACAGTGAGTCGGACACTTTTTTTACCAAGTATAATATTCTAAGTCCCAGATAGACCTACATACGAAGATTTGATAGAAAATTACAACCAAGTATAATGTTCTAAGTCCCAGATAGACCTGCTTACGTAGTTGTTAAAGAAAATTGAAACCAAGTATAATATTCTAAGTGGTAGATAGAACGGTATACACAACGGTGAGCAAATCGTTATAACTTAATCTAGTGGGCTATCTGCATTTTCTCGAAAAATACCATTAAATTGAGTTATATGAAAATAAAATAAGCAATACAATAAAATTATAATCATGTGTGCCAAATTTCAGTTTATTATCTTTAACACAAAAAAAATTATAAGGATTCTACTTCTGATTTGCTCTCCTGTAAAGTTGTCATTTTTCAATTAGAATCATATACGTTGTTGTCGTCGAAATGTGTGTAAGTTGGAACAAAAACATTTTTTTTTCTGATTAAAACTGTTGCAATTTTGCTGTAACTTTAATTTCATGAGAAAATGTGTTACTTTCTTGTAAACAGATACCCGAAACCCGCCTTATTCATAAAACTTTACGGGCCTGAATACATATATGACTTAAAACTATATGGGAAACAATAGAGACCCGTAGAAGAGCGTATATAAGGGAAGACCGGCTACAAGCCTCTTCATAGCTTTTAACTCTTGCGTTCGTACAGTCGCCATCAGATAGCACCTCGGCCGCTCCGATATATCTGATGGCGACTGTACACATATTCGACTTATAGAAGGTCGGTAGAGCAGGAGTAAAACTCTTCCTTTCTGACTGTGTGCGACGTACGTATAGAAATAAGAGAGTTCTTGCTCTATAACGGCTTTCTCTGCACCAAATTTAATATACCGGTCTTCACATTGACGTTACATATAATGAACGGGTCTCTATTGTTTCCCATAAAGTTTTAAGTCATAATGTATTGTTTGTCCGCATTTTCGTTAGTCATAATTTGATTTTAACTCAGAAACGCGTAAATTTTCAGGATTGCCATAAAACAAACCTAACCTAACCTAACCTATCTATAGGATAACCTTACGAAAATCCTGAAAAGTTAACGGTTTCAGAATTATGAATTATGACTTTCAATAATTATGTTAAACAAAGGGACCCCATAATGAACTGGTAGGTACTCACATCCTCGCCAATCCTCCCTCTCGAAAACGTGATCTTCCCAACAGGCATCTTCGGTACCGGCAGCTTACTCTCCAGCCCAAGCCGATACCACAGCGGCAGCCCATTCTTCGGCACAGTCCTTAACGGCTTCGGCACAGAATCTATGATCTTCTTCAGCTCTGTAGGCTTCCGTAGTGTCATTAAAGTTACATTTATCTCCCCTAGATTGTCCCCCCCGGACATGTCGTCGGGGACCGAAGACATTTTTGATCAAAATTAAATAATACGAAATAAAAATAGGACCGCACGCAGCGTTGACGGCTCACTGGAATTTGATGGCTGATGTCATTTGGGATTTGAAATGTTGATGGGTAAAAAGGTCGGTTGGTAACACATGTATTATGGCAAAGGTTTTACTAAAGTAATACGAAAACGTCACTACGGTGTTGAAAACTCTTCAAAAATATGAATATTATATATAGTTGGTCAAACCAAATTGTCAGTAAATAAGAACAAAAAAAACTATACTCATCATTTTCTTTTGGGTGCTAGTACTAGTGCAAGACAAATAGCGGCGAATTCATACGCGTTAGCCCTCATTGAATTGGTCAAACCAAATTGTCAGTAAATAAGAACAAAAATAAACTATTTCTAGGGTGCTAGTATGTACTAGTGGAAGACAAAGATAGTATGATTCTCTCTGTCTGTCAGACGAGACAGTCCTTTGACAAACTAGTCTCCATGGTTATCAGGTAATGATACCGCAGAACACTTTATGCATGTGATGGAGACTATATAAAGGAGCCAAATCTCTACGTATGAAAAGAGTCCATCAAAAAACAATAATTAGGCGGCGCCACCATACACCGAAATACTACCAAAAACAACCTACGTAATTTGATCGGGTTATTTGTTGCCTTATATGGTTCATGTTATATTCATGTCCCAGAGTCTAACTAGCGCCACCGGAGAGATTAGGAACTATTATTTAAAGCTGAAAGCGGTCACTTTTGCAACAATTCTGCCATAAAAGATTGGCATCCTTTCTACACCATCCATAACTTTATGATATTTTTGTCACTCTTCGAATATACATTCTTTACAGACTATAGACAAGAGTGGCTTAAGATAACAAAAATATGACAGTTCTCCTACACGGCGCTTTGCTTTATTACCAATATGAATTAGTGACCAATACCATACAAATACCTAGTTTGTTAATCATTTCCTTGAAATTACTAAATGCCTACATAATAAAGAGGTAAAAATAATTATGTTTTACTTATTATATCTATACAATGTTTAACTATTTTTATTTATAGATCCCGATATGTTTTCTTGCTAAGACCAGTTTTGTAGGTGGATCAGATTAAATTTATGAGCTTTTACGAGTATATATTAGACTAATTTCCAGACGAGACTTTATTAACCATTACTTTTACGCATTTTACGTAGTGATGCCTACTGCTACTTTCTATCTTCTTCTTTTCTTGATGGACTTGAGGGCGTTGTTGCCCGTAGCCAATGTCACGTAAAAGGGTAGGAACAAAATAAATGCTCTTAGAGCACGAAGCTGTTCGGTGGTTGTTGTAGTTGTCTCGTAAAACCGATAGCTGGATTTTACGAGAAGCACGTGGACTACCGGCCGTTGACTCCAAAATGGTGGTTAAACACGCTTTGAGATTAATTCTCCATTCACTGCACACTACCACATTAGATTATTGTATAATAAAGCTATCGATATTACACTTTAAACAATATTAATGAGCAAAAAACAAAGGAATTAATCACGAGGCTACTATCAAGATGGCGTTCGAACCGGCAGTCACTTTCTATCTTACTTACTTACTTGCTGCTGTGGCACGACAACCCGAAGTGGATCTTGGCCTCCGACACCAAAGACCGCCATCTCCATGACTGTCCCAAGCCGTTTCTGTCCAGTCGACGGCGCCGAGTTCGCTGAGGTACTTTCTATCTACTTACATAAAATTAAAGAAATATCTTTTTACAGGAAATGGCGCATTCGGAACTCCAAATGATGTCATCCGAAGGAGAAACGACGCACCAGCTAGACAGGCGAAAATGTAAGAAATAAGTAAAACAAACTTTCGAAGTATTTAGCAATTTCAGTATTTTAATATTGCCGCTGCTAAAAGTGCCACTCTGCACGGAATCTAGGCACGACAGTGGCAATGCCCTAGGAATTAAAATATGGTGGCAAATGACCTATGCTGATGTAAATTGAGGTTAGGATTATTAGCTTTAAGTGCGCATTGCGCTAGTCTAGCCGGTAGTAATACTGCCTGGGTTCTAGGTTGGAATCCCGGTAAAGACATTTCTTTTTTGTGTTTATTTTATTACAAATATTTTTCTTAAGTTATGTATGTTTTCAATGTACATTAGTATTTACTGTTTATCTATTATACACTAGCTTTTACCCGCGACTTCGTCTGCGTGGAATCAGTAAAGCAGCTAGAGTAAGTTTAGGGCCTGGATAAAGTGTAATAGCAATCATTCAATTTAAGCATAATAAGCTTAATTGCTTGACATTAATTATCAGGCAATTCATTAAATCTCTCAGTTTCACCCCTCTTTAGGGATGATTTCCGACATAAAAACTATCCTATATCCTTTGGGACTCAAACTATCTCTATGCCAAATTTCAACTAAATCGTTTCAGCGGTTTAAGCGTCAAGAGGTAACACAAAGACTGACAGACATTCGTATTTATAATATTAGTATGGTTATGTATTACTTACTTACTCAAACCTTAAGGGGCCCACTGACTATCAGTTCGCCGGACGATATCGGCCTGTCGGTTAGAACAAAAATTTGACAGTTCCGAACAACTGACAGGCCGATATCGTCCGGCGGACTGATAGTCAGTGGGCCCCTTTACTGTGGGACTGGATCCATTTGTGTAAGATTGTCGTAAAAAAATTTTTTTATTTATTTATTGTTCATAAGTTCTAGTTCATAAATAGCTAGTTAGTTTTATCAAAGATAGATATAGATATAACTCCGTACAGTCGAAGGAAAAAACGTGCCTCGAAAATCACGAAAATTTGATTCTCGATCAGATGTCGCTTCTACCTTTGGCCTACTCTCGTATAGAGGGCGTTGACGGTTTCGTTTGTTATTTAACAATTTTAACGCATATCAGTGAAAGAACATGGGTCAAAATAATAAAAATAATTAATGCAAATAAAAAAAATCATTTTTCCATATTTAAATACATTATATCGTATTTTTATAAATCTTCATTTTTGGTTTTAAAGTGTGTCGATAGATGGCAGTGAATTTACTGTGGTTACAAAATTTACTATGACAGTACCGCTCTATAATATTATATCCTCTTTGGTTTTATCCTCGTAAAGCACACCATACATTTTTATTATTATTTGAACCGTGGTACTTACTTTGTTTTTAACACTTAATTCATAATTTAATTCTACATTATAAAGCTACAAATCTCTTTGTATAAATTTATTTCGTGAAGATTTATGAACAATAGTAATAGTTTAATAATAAATACTCATGTCATATCATTATATTATGATAACCTTTTATTAAAGGTTAAATAAGATTAATCACCAGCCATTTAGATAAAAAGGGCAATGATTTGTAGTCACACGCAGTTTCACATTTACGTATGCACATATGTAAATGTCCTCGCTACGCTCAAGATCCTAACTTAGAATCACTCGCTTGGCTCGTGATTCGATTATAGGATCTTTCGCTTTCTCGGGACTTAAAATAAACACTCGCAGGAAAAACCAACTTTCCTCTCTTGTTGCACAAATAACTATTTCAATTCATCCAGTACAGCGAAAGTGTGAATCTTTAAGTTTATTGGCCATTTTACAAATAAATATAGGGTCAAAGAATAGCTCAGTCAACCAGTACAACAAGTCTAATTTTGTCTAAGTGTCACTCTATTTTAGTCACACAAAGGTGTAACATCATTAAATTTCTACGTCACTTACACCCCTGTCAAACTAACAAGACGTCCCCTCATTTCAGCTGCTTAACCGATCTTTTATTCAGCGAAATATCATTAATATGTATACACTACTTCACTTTAATCCATTAAAATAAGGCAGAAAACTGTATACATATTTACGAGCTTGACTTCAACAGTATGGATGATACTCTCCCTTACTGGCGGCAAATAGGTTTACCTCTCGACGCGATTTTATGCTATTCAATTATGAACTTTGGCATGATTTGTGTAAAGTCGTTATTTGAATGGTTTGTTGGATGTAAGTCGAGATAGTAATGGATATAGGTAGTTTACAGTCGTAAAGAGGTATAAATAAAAGATGCGCTATAAAATTAAAATCACAGTGTTTGAGTTGAAATAAAAAGGTTTACCAAAATATCCAAGTGACGGATATCCAGGTATTAACATTCCTATAAAATTATTAAACAAAAAAGTTTGATGTTTCAAAGAAAACATCGACACCATCAGTTAAATATTTAGAAAACACATTTTTTGTTGTGGTTTGTCCCATATTAAATTAAAAGTAGTAGACATTACGATCAACTTATTTATATTCACTGTGATTAAAGACTCATAATTTTATATTTTTCTCCAAAACTAAACCAAACTAAAGGTGGATTAAGGTTTTTGAATAAAGTTTTATTGTGATATAGTCTAAATGTGACATTTTCAACCAAAAGGTACCACATTGTCGCTTGTTGATAAGGTTAATTTCTAATTGAATCTATATGGAAATAGCGCCTTACTGACAAGCGACAATAAGTACCCTTTTGGTAGAAAATGGCACAAATAACGATATCAGAATAATTTGTATTTTATGTTCTTTCTAAGGGTTTGTTTCTGTGAAAGGAACCCTAAAACCTAATCCAGCTTGATCCGTTTGCTTTCAAACACTGATTTCGAATAAAAATTCATGAAAAGAAAATACCCATCTAATAAGAAGGTGGGATTAATATAAAAACGGAGGATTTTCACGTGAAAACCACAAAACTTAAGGTAAAAAGCCTCATTTTAATCCTCTAAAGTGATGCGTCAAAAGTCTGACAAGATTAACTTAAGTCACCATTCTGGGTAAACAAATTAATCTTCTTTCTTTGTAATATTGTATTGACGTGTCCCGCCGAGTTTGTTGCCGGTCCCATATTGGGATACCCTCCTACAATTTAGGTGGGAATTAAATCTTCTCGAGTCCGTGGTGTAGGGTTGGAGCCGGCGTAGTTTTTATCGCGTATATATATATATCTTTACTTGAAAATAATTGTAGTGTATAACTAGCCTTATGAACCGATTTAGCATGTACAACCAGCCTTAAAGTTTGTAGTCTATGATTGTTCATTATTTTTAGTATGTGGGTATTTTTGCACTTTGTAATTTTTCCTCAGTCACCCGTTGACCACGAACGCTGTAAAGGGTTCGAAACGTCGGGATGTATTATAAATTCAATATACGCGATATAATCCGTTTTCATAGTTTTACTTCTTTCTTTGTATTAAAATAATTCGTCTCTTTATATAATTATCACTACGTTAATTTAATCGACTAGCGTCTTGGCCCTATTTGTTTCTACGTCATTTTTTTGCCCTATGTATTATTGCTCTATATATAAGTTTCATATAAAATAGTTTTTAATATTACCTTTATTCGAATTTAAACTGTTGTAAGACATACTAACCATGAAGACTGTATAAAGGAGCCAAATCTCTATGTATGAAAAGTGTCCATCAAAAAACAGTAATTAGGCGGCGCCACCATGCACCGAAATACTACCAAAAACAACCTACGTAATTTGGTCGGGTTAATTGTTGCCTTATATGGTTCATGTTATACTCATGTCCCAGAGCCTAACTAGCGCCACCGGAGAGATTAGGAACTATTATTTAAAGCTTAACGCGGTCACTTTTACAACAATTCTGCCATAAGAGATTGCGATCCTTTCTGTACCATCCATAATACTAACATTAAAACATTTTACGGTTTAGACTCACTTGTTACCACTTGCGAGCGTCGCGGCGCGCGGTAGCGGTAGTACGCAATACACGGTCGTCGTGAACGCTGCTCGCACTATTAGTGTTTGAGAAAGGAGACCTAGGCTCTCCGAAACATGTCGCGCGAGTGACTAAAACAAGTGAGTCTAAACCGTAAAATTATTTAATATTACCTTTATTGTTTTTAGATATTCAAAATTGTCAATCTCCTCCACAGGACAGGCATTGCCTAGTATGGAGGTCAGTAAAAACTGTACCCTGTGAATATTAATTATAAATAAACAATTTTTTTTTCTATGTTATATTTTATACGCAGAGACAAACAACGCATAGCCTAAAACCGTTAAAGTGGTGGTACAGTCGAAGGCAAAAACATCGATCCAGACAAATGGTTCACAATATGTAAACACAACTTTATGAGGGCTATCGTTTTTTTGCTCACCAGTTGGCGCCTCTGTTGATGGTGGTCCAAAAGACTATAGAAAAGCTGTCAGTCATTGAAGTGACAAGTGACATTTGACATTTCGAACTATGGAAAATACCACCATCTACACTAGCGCCCCTAGCGGCGAATTCATACGCGTTAGCCCTCATTGTCTAAGAGTGTACACATATTTTTGAAACTTTGGGAATGTATATATATTTATGCCCTTGACTGTACCGCCCCGCTAGTAGTGTAACAGATGAAACAACGCACCAAAAGTATTTGCCACCCTGGAATACTTTTACAGATAAGAAGCGATTTTGAGGGGGTGAAAGAGGATGAATTTTTGTATGGGGTTCAAGTTTTATTTAAAGCTGGGAACTTGAAACTTCGTTAAAACGCATCTTATTAATAAGATAAAGAAGAAGAGAAGATAACTTGAACCCCATACAAACTTTCATCCCCTTCTTAACCCCCTTAGGGGTTGAATTTCTCAAAATCGCTTCTTATCTCTTGTACACTTTATAAATGCAACCTGTTTAATAAAGCTACAAGTTACAATTTACAAGCGGAAGTCTCTTTCTAATATATAGAGTAAGAAAGAGAGTTCCGCTTGTAAATTGTAACTTGTAGCTTTATTAAGTAGGCCAATGGTTAATATGCACCTACGTTAAGGCCGTTCCATCGATTTGCCGCTGTCACTGTCACATTTCACAAGAAAGAACGGGAAAGATCATGCGCGCCAAGTGTCAATTTTGATCAAATTTTTTTCGATTTTTATTTATTTTAAAAACTTTACCTTACAATATCGAAATTCGAAAGCTATGAAATTACTATTTAAGTTAAGATTGTTTTTTCTTCTTTTTTTGTTTATAGTATCACATAAAAATAACCGAGTAAAGTTGGATTAAAAGTCCGAGTTAGAGGTTACTTTGGGAATTAATTGTATCGAGCGAAGTGTCATAATTCGTGTATCGGAAGCTATGATATTAAAGATAATATAGTCAAGAACTACATATTTATTTTTCCACGTTTACGAATATCAACGCCTCTTTGAAAAACATGATCATATAAGGAAATTTTTCGCCTTCTGGCTCAGGGAACCGCCTTAAAATATTTTCCATAATGTCAATATCCAGAGACGAAAATGAGGACTACCTACGTTTGAATGGAGATACGGCCGTCTCCTTTCCTCTTAATTGTTTTCGTCTCAGTTAATTACCAAGTTGACGTGCGCAATATTATCTGTTATTAAAAAGGACAGCAGTACAAAGGGCCATTTTCTCATCAAGTTGGTAAGACATTAGGGAATCGCAATTTGTTAATATGACAGCCTTAAAATAAATGTTTGAATTGAAGCAAAAATCTTGTTATATAGGTAAACTTCGTCTGCGTGGACTTAGTAACCGCAGCTAGAGTAAGAATAGCGTCTGGATAAAGTCTAATGGCAATCATTCAATGTGAGCATAATTATGTTTAATTGCTTACACAAATTATCAGGCAATTAATTAATTATCTCAATTCCATCCCGCTTTTGACCCTCTTAAGGGATGATTTCTGGGATAAAAACTATCCTATGTCCTGCTCCGGGACTCAAACTGTCTCTACGCCAAATTTCAACTAAATCGGTTTAGCGGTTTAAGCGTAAAGAGGTAACACACAGACAGTTATTGGCCCGATTATGTGCAGGACTAACTCATTCTGTGCAATAGTTTTTATTACTATTATGTTTATGTACATACAACTAGAACCAAGTATAGGTAACTGACAGACATATTAAAAAAATATATGTTGCAATTTTCGATTCCCAAATATCGTACTTAACGGCGCAGTACTTAAGTATTTTTAGCCTTATTAATTTAACTACATAGTTAACTCATAAACAATGAGAATCTCATTATATTTATCTGTTACACACATTATCCTCATGATTATAAAATCGTAAAACTATGTAATTGTGAGTATTGTGACGATACGAGCCACAAATACGAGTAAAACCGCACTAAGTCTCTACCAATTTCATATGTAGTTACATCATTCTTCTTCTAAGCGACCGTGCGCAGAAGCGATGCGTTCAGAGGTTCGCATCACTTATAAAATACTAGGTAAAATATCGACCAGTATAACTGTAGCCATGAACGGAACAATATTACATGGTTGTAGATCTTGCTTAAATTGGTCGTGGTATAGCTGAGCGCTTGGTAATGTTTGCAAATGACGCCTCTGTAGTTCAGTCAGACGATATCCGACCACGTTGAGACGCACGCGTCTCGCTCCGCCGCGTACAATCGTAAACATTCATGCTATAACTGAAAACGTAAATAATAACCTCAAAACTTAAGAAAACAAACTAAGTGTTTGTGTGAAATGTTGTAAAGTGCTAAGGTGAAGTTTGTTGAAGTTTTCGCTAATTAGATTAGGTTATAAGTATTATTGATAGCAGTTCATTCATATGCAGTCGGAAGGTCAGTGTCGATCGATGTTATCACTGCCTAGACACTCGCATACAGTGCAAATAATATAGGTTTCATATTTTTTTTATTATAAACTGATCGGCGATTGGCCCTAGTCACACCTGATGGAAAGTGAAGACAGGGCCTAAGATGGAGCTCACCGGTTCAGTAACAGCCTATTCACTTTTGTTTTAAAGAGACCGAGGTCATATTGATCAGGGAATATTATTATTGATATTTATGTAGCAAGAATAGTAGATTGTTAACCAAGGGATGAAAGGCAGTCATTTCTGCCGAGGTATTTTTGGCGCTCGAACCCAGTGAGAGCGCCAATAGTCCGAGGCTGAAATGATGCCTTTCACCCGAGTTAAACACTCTACTTTTCATTTCGAATACGAGGAAAGTAAAATGCATGTCTTTTTTAAAACATGACCAAGTATAATTTTTTATAGTATTTTTAGGTACCCTACCTTCAGTTAACAATTTAGGCAAAAGTGTCTCTATTTATAGAATGGAGATTCAAATATCAGAATGGAAATTGTATAACAAATACATTTAAATTCAAATTTCAATTGCTTATCGTAAAAAAATTCAAAAAATCGTACTTCGAACGTAAAATGCTCTAGTGCAGACACGTATCATTTTCTGCACACCTTTTAGAACAAAAATGACCCTCTTTCAGAGCATGAGAAATGAAAAAATGATTGATATTTTGTTTCGTAAATAATCTCGTGATTTTTAATTTGACTAAAACTGTAGTATATTCCTCAATGTCATAAAACTTATGCATAAACATGAAGTTTTAAGGGCCCCCGGCAAGCTCGGTTCTCCATACAAACGTAATTCCGCTCTCGTTTTAAAACGAGTCGCTAGATTGCTCTGAAACTTTGTACTTACAATAGGATAAGGTATATCTATATCTGTAATTAGTTTATGTAGCTTCCGATACCATAGTTAAAAAAACAGCGAATTTTTTTTATACAAAACTTGTTTTTGCTCTATTTCGTTTGTTTTATAAACTGGAGCTATATAGACTAATTACAGACCTAGATATACCTCATGTCATTGTATGTGCAAAGTTTCATTACAATCCAATACGTAGTTTTAAAATGAGAGCGGAACTACGTTTGCACGGGAAGGTGCTATTCGGCCGAGCTTGCCGGGGACTCTACACCGAATGTTTTCATAAAATAGTTTTATTATTTTTCGCAGTTAATTAATAATGCAATCACCCGCACGATCAAAACGAATTGATTGATGTCTTATTCACCCAATTGTATTTATAGTTTTGACTTTACAGTGAAATATACGACACAAACATACATAATACCTATTAAATATATTAATAACGGGTCACTCACGTGTCTTAAGTCGAAAACGCTCGACATGTTTCACTCCGTACCGAGTAGCGTCATCAGGAGCTTGCGTCGACGGTGACGGACCGGCGCAGACTACCGTCACCGTCGACGCAAGCTCCTGATGACGCTCCTCGGTACGGAGTGAAACATGTCGAGCGTTTTCGACTTAAAACACGTGAGTGACCCGTTATTAATATATTTAATATGTCTGTGTCTCACGGAAGTTTTGTTATACATAATACCTACTTTCAGACATGCATAAATTGATAAAATCATAATCAGCCCGCCATCAATCCGTTCAAAAGAGGAAACATCTTTGAAATTCTGATTTTTTCGGTACCTATTCTTAAGTTTATACAAAGTTATTTATAGTATTTCAGAACATAATATTCATATTAATTTATTTACCTATTTACACACACGTTTTTTAACAGCTGCCTATCTTTAAACATCTGTTTAAAATATGAAAAATAAAATGAGTTGTGGGTAAAAGTTATTCTGTACTGTTTTTTTTTGCGATATATTAAATACAATACATATGTACCTTTATTTTATTGCATCTTCGTTATTTTTTAGAAAATAAAATTTACATTATAAATCTTATGATTTGATAGAGATTCAGACTGAAATCAGATCGAAATGTTATTTGACTCTATTTTGCTACTTTGGCTCTCCTAATTTACCTATTCTATTTTTCTCGTAGGTATTTTTTTGCATCTATACTTGATGAAATCGACCATTGGTTATAGACACACATATTTTAATAGTACATTATAATACAAGTGTGCTAAGTTGGTCATTACACACGAGGCGATATTGTGCGCGCGAGCTGTAAGCGAGCGCGCAATAAGAAAGCCGATGTGTGTAATGACCAATGCACACGCGTTTCATACGACGTTTTTCAACACACTTGCGAGAAAAAAAAGAAACTCATATTAATCAAATTTTAATAGTTAAAACAGTTAGTATTGTGTGTTGCATCTGTCATACTCGTCGCGCAGGCGGTCGGGCGCGCCGGTGCCCGCCAGTCTGACCAATTAAAGAAGGCTCCCTTTTCATGCATATTATTAGCAATCAGTTACCTTCTTAACTCAGTCGGATAATATAATGAAAAAGCACGAGTGGAATAATACACTGAAAGAGCACGCGTGTTAAATATCTAGGATTATGAGCCAAAAATCGGTGGAATATAAACGTCGTTTTGAGCAAGTGTGTTGAAAATGTGTATTTAGTTATTGACTTAAACCGAGAAAGATAACGCGCGTCCAGACATAAAATATCGCCCTATTTGCGAAATGAGTAAGTTTCGCAAAATATTCCTTTTTACAAGTTTTAGATTTTTGATATAAAATCCAGAAAGGTTTTTTTCAGTAAGTTATGAAATAATAATCTTTTGACACTTTTAGTTTTCATTGTCTAATTTACAAAATTTTACATTTTACTAACCGGATTTTTATGAGACACGTTTTGCGAAACGGGAGATTTTTTCAAACGAAATATTTAAGCACTAAAAGTGGAATAATTAGTTCATTTTACTAAAGGAATATACATATTTATATATCGTCTTGGTTCTGCATAGTTACATTTTGCGACTGTATCATTAATTGTGACGTTTTCAACCAAAAGGTACCACATTGTCGGTTGTCGATAAGGTTGTTTTCTAATTGAATCTATATGGAAATAGCGCCTTACTGACAAGCGACAATAAGTACCCTTTTTGTTGAAAATACCACAATTATGCGCATTTGCGTACCTAGGCATAAAAATACCCTGACACTTAAAACAATTACCCTTCTTTATTATGGTACTAAAAAAATTCAAGTTGAAGAGTTCAAGGGCATTAGATCTAAATCCAGAAATAACACGCTCCGTGAGGCCGGCGGCTAACGCTAATAGATATGGAAACATAGTGCTATGAATTATATGATGTGTGATTTGATGATTAATACAGTATTTTTAGGGTTCCGTACCCAAAGGGTAAAAACGGGACCCTATTACTAAGACTCCGCTGTCCGTCTGACAGGTCTGTCTGTCACCAGGCTGTATATGAACTGTGATAGCTAGAAAGTTGAAATTTTCACAGATGATCTATTTCTGTTGCCGCTATAACAACAAATACTAAAAAGTACGGAACCCTCGGTGCGCGAGTCCGACTCGCACTTGGCCGGTTTTTTTTAATGATAATTACTCGAGTTGCATGATTTTGTTTTTTAATCGAACTATAATTAGTAGCATTATAAAGAACACTACAAATTACAAAACTAAGCATGAAATAAGTCAGCATAATTAAAAAAATACCGGCCAAGTGCGAGTCGGACTCGCGCACGAAGGGTTCCGTACTCCGTACCAGCAAAAAAACGGTAAAAAATCACGTTTGTTGTATGTTTGTTGTTATAGCAACAGGAATACATCATCTGTGAAAATTTCAACTATCTATCACGGTTCATGAGATACAGCCTGGTCTCAGACGGATGGACGGACGGATAGCGAAGTCTTAGTAATAGGGTCCCGTTTTTACCCTTTGGGTACGGAACCCTAAAAACTGGCAGTTTTTGCAGTAAAATTATATTGATTTCATTTTCTGAAGTACACTTACAGAATTTCCTTTGTTATCCATTAAACGTGTTAAATTCATTACCTTTATTCACGGTACATTTAACAGTTTATCCGTTTGAAATTTAATGTTACAAACTATGAAACTACAAACGTAGTTAATAACTTTTATAATTTAAATGTTTCTTGATGGCAACAAGTATGCTTAAAGAAAACAGGCAATCTGTGTCTTATATCTAGGCATTAGAGTCCAGATTTACTTAAATATAAACGTACTTGGTGATAAAAGTTTGGCTGTTTTTTTATCACTGGGTCTGGGTTAAGTTATTAGATACTTTTATCTCATATTTATATGAGCATTACTTCGTATCACTTAACTGTGTGTAAGGGGCCCACTGGCTATCAGTCCGCTGGACGATATCGGCCTGTCAGTTCAATTTTGTTCTAACTGACAGGCCGATATCGTCCGGCGGACTGATAGTCAGTTGGCCCCTTCGGACGGTTAGCAATCGTCACAAAACTGACGGTCAAATCCCATACATTTTGTATGACTCACGCCGCTGACGCAGAAAATATACATATATGTGGCGTTCCATGCGTAAAGGGTCCTTATGCTCCATGTGCATAAGGACCCTTGTGTGATGGAAAGCCACATATTTCTTTAGATACGGGCACCTTGTAAATTTTTTAGTCATAAAACTGGTTTTTTTTTTCAACTTGTATTAAAAAATTATAGAATAATAGTTTAGAACGAGACTATACTTTCAATAAAAAGACGTCAAGATTGATTACCTTTTTTGTAATGCTAAAAAAACCAAGTACTCGTATAATTCAAACTAGTGTTTTCGAATATCGTAGTTATCTCAAATAATAGTTCTTTCAACAGACTAACCTGTATAAACGGAAACGTTAAATAAACAAACGTTCGGCCTAAGTGGCCTTCCTAATTAGTAAACGTAATGAATGTACCAAAACAAACTGATAACATGAACCTTAAAACAAGGGCATAAAGACCACCAAAGAGCAGTTAAAAGTTGGTGTTAAAATGGCGACGAAAATTAACATAAAATGTGGCGTTTACATAAAACATGAAATGATGTTCACGTTTCACGTACTTTTGAAGGTCGTTATTATTTCTTTGTAAAGTGTATGTAGAAAGAGTAGTTAAAAAAATATACTCTGGCAAGCCGTTTTTGTCAGTAGAAAAAGGCGGCAAATTTGAAAAATGTACGCGCAGCGAAGACGATCGATCTCCCATACAAATTTTGTTTTTCGCAACTTTTTCTACTTAGTTGCCTTGCCACAGTATAATCAGTATAAACCTAGATATTCTGAATGCCTAATTTTATAACAGCCAAAGCACTTTGGCTATTATAAAATGCTATATAACATCGTGTGACAGGGACGACATGATAGTATCTTCATGCGATCAAAAGATTCTGACGTTTAATAGACAGCAAGTGAATTATGTATAACTAATCTTTAGGGAAAGTAGTGCTTACCGGGTTATTCCCACTAGTTACCACCAAGTTGTTACGAGTGGTAACTACTGGAAATGTATTTCCTACCTTTTACTACTGGTATCTACTGGGAAAAAAATCCCAGTAGTTACCACCAAACCGCATTGGTGGTAATGGTAAATAACTACTGGCATAGAGTAACTAATACTAGAGCGGTACTGTCATAGTAAATTTTGTAACCCCACTAAATTCACTGCCATCTGTCGACACACTTTAAAACTAATAATGAAGATTTATAAAAATACGATAAAATGTATTTAAATGTGGATAAATGTTTATTTTTTATTTGCATTAATTATTTTTATGATTTTGACCCAGGTCCTTAACTGATATGCGTTAAAATTGTTAAGTAACAAACGAAACCGTCAACGCCATCTATACGACAGTAGGCCAAAGCTAGTAGCGCCCTCTGAACGAGAATCAAATTTTCTTGATTTTCGAGGCACGTTTTTTCCTTAGACTGTATCCATCTATTACGGAGTTATATCTATCTTTGCTACTGGGAATAAGTTTTCCCAGTAGTTACCACTGGTAAAAGGTGGGATTTTTGTTTCCCAGTGGTTACCACCAACATTTGGATAATCAAAACAAATAAAAACAGTTTAAATAGTATCAGTATAAATATAGAGTGATTTACTAAATAATTATAAGTCGATTAGTATTTCAGTAAACTGCCTTAAAAGTGATCAAAAATATTAAAACAGTTCAACCGGTATCAGTGCAAAAACTAAAATATATGTGGGAATTATTTTTCCCAGTATTTACCAGTGGTAACAAGTGGGAATAATTCCACTTACCCTACCTATATCGGTAAATTACCCTACTGAACATACTACACATTTCTCTTTTTTAAAATACTATCCATGTAAAATCAAGCTCCACAGAGATATGAAGCGAGCAGGTATCGCGTTGCAAATTTCACGCTGCTCTCGTTAGTGATAACCTCATTTTTAGGGTTCCGTACCCAAAGGGTAAAAACGGGACCCTATTACTAAGACTCCGCTGTCCGTCTGTCCGTCTGTCACCAGGCTGTATCTCATGAACCGTGACAGCTAGACAGTTGAAATTTTCACAGATGATGTATTTCTGTTGCCGCTATAACAACAAATACTAAAAAGTACGGAGCCCTCGGTGCGCGAGTACGACTCGCACTTGGCCGGTTTTTTAGTTTACACTATTGTTATTTGCTCTGCCTGTGGTCAACTGTGCAACGGGATAATGTTTGTCTTATTGGTCGTAGTAATATTTTCAAGGGTTAATTATGCCCATGAATCTATGGAATGTTGATCAATAAGAAGCAGACTAAAAAGTATTTAAGTCCGCGTTGCAGATCCCTGATTTAACATAATAGAAACCCTTGCAATTAACAAACTTTATGAAAACGTCAATCGGACCGAACGTTTGAACGTTAAAAAAAGCAGTTCGCCTGCACCCGGCTTGCAGTTGCAAATGCAATCGGAGCGATGAAATTTGATTCTTGATGAAGAATTTGTTTGGTTGCTTCGGAAGCTTTAATTACAAATCATACTTTCAAGTGGCATACGTCATTTTCGAGTTGAAGGAATTTCGATTCTATTTTAATTAATCAAATTCCAAATTTCAATGACGTTAATTGTCCTCAAGGCGGTACAAGGTTTTTTAATAATACTCAATAAAGGACTTGACTCCGGGCTTAAAAGATTCGCAAGTTTTTTTAGCGCAATCTCGTTCTTCAAATGTGTCTATATCTACAAAAGACTTGATTTTCTATGTGAAAACGCTCTAAGAGCCAACAACCAACCACCAACGCTACTCTTAAGGGGTCCACTGACTATCAGTCCGCTGGACGATATCGGCCTGTCAGTTAGAACAAAAATTTGACAGTTCCGAACAACTGACAGACCGATATCGTCCGGCGGACTGATAGTCAGTGGGCCCCTTTAGAGCGTTTTCACATTGTCCGATCCCATATCGGATGTCGGAAGGAAGTAAGATATATGTGTTTCTCTGTATTTATTTATGCATTTAATAAATCATTATTACAAAAAAACTGGCCAAGTGCGAGTCGGACTCGCGCACGAAGGGTTCCGTACCATTACGGAAAAAAACAGCAAAAAAATCACGTTTATTGTATGGGAGCCCTATTTAAATATTTATATTATTCTGTTTTTAGTATTTGTTGTTATAGCGGCAACAGAAATACACCATCAAAATTTCAACTGTCTAGCTATCACGGTTCATGAGATACAGCCTGGTGACAGACAGACAGACAGACGGACAGCGGAGTCTTAGTAATAGGGTCCCGTTTTTACCCTTTGGGTACGGAACCCTAAAAACGATAAATAACGCAAAAAAGGCGGACTAAATGCCATTGGCACTCTCCTGCAGCAGTTTTTGTCATAGGCGCCTTCCGACATCCGATATCGGAAAGGCGCTTCCGATAAATTCAGCCATGTCGGAGCCCCCCGTCAGCTGTCGGACCGGTATTATGTGTTTGTGTGTTTATGTGTAGGCATAATGCTTATTGTAGTGTGCGTGACCGCCAGGGGTCGGAAACCGGTATTTGCTCCATACAAAAATACCGGTATTATTACGTTCTTTTTCGTTCTTTTGTTTATAATTTAATTTTTAATGGGACGTTTTAATAATGCAAAATTGTTTCCTAAATACATGATTCAGTCCTACGTAATGAGCATAAAAAAAAATCAAAATATTGGGCTATTTAGGGGTTTTTAAAAAATACCGGTTCCGAGCCCTGGTGACCGCTAAAGACGGCGCCCGGGCGCGCCCCCGCGGCCTGACTACGCGGACATAGGATCCTACATCCGATATCGGATCGGAGAATGTGAAAACGCTCTTATTCATGTAATCCATCTTCATTACCTTTAATTAAACAGGCTAAACATTTTGGTACGTCAAATACGAAATGAAACATTGAGATAACCCAATCCTACCTGACGAAAACCGTTTCAACTTGTAAGTGCTCCAGTAATTTTCAGGACCCTTGGGTCCTCTGCCGGTAGTGCCGATTCTAATCTCACGGACGTCTTTAACTTCATTTCCCATTGTACAGTCGCCATCAGATATATCGCGGCCAAGGTGCTCATAAATATCTGAACACGCCTCTATTGTCAGGGCGTTATAGTGCGTGTTCAGATATTGTGACCACCTCGGCCGCTCCGATATATCAGATGGCGACTGTACCAATCTGTGTGAGAGATCTTCAATATATCAAAATAAGATTAAAACGCATTGAACTATTATTACTAACTTATAGAACCGGTACTTAGAACCATTATTTTGCGCAATTAGGTGTTTTGACAACAAACTATAGAAGCGGAGCGTGAGTCTCGCGACCTAAACGCCTAAGGCCCTGGTCTGCAACAAACGCCGTAGGTCGCGTCCGGCGTGACGCTGTACGCGACGTACGAATGCTTACTATGGAAATGCACTATAGTGGTCTCTCACACGCCACACGCCGTGCGCCGCGTCTGGCATTCGTACGGCGCGGCGGCGGCGGCGTAGGGCGCGTCCGGCGTGACGCTGTACGCGACGTACGAATGCTTACTATGGAAATACACTATAGTGGTCTCTCTCACACGCCACACGCCGTGCGCCGCGTCTGGCATTAGTACGGCGCGGCGGCGGCGGCGTAGGGCGTGTCCGGCGTGACGCTGTACGCGACGTACGAATGCTTACAATGGAAATGCACTATAGTGGTCTCTCTCACACGCCACACGCCGTGCGCCCTGCGCCGCGTCTGGCATTCGTACGTCGCGTACAGCGTCACGCCGGACGCGACCTACGGCGTTTGTTGCAGACCAGGGCCTTAGCGCCATGAATTTTTACGGCGCTTACGTTTTGGTCGCGTGGTACAGGTTGCGATTGCGACAATTTCATTGATTGGTATGGCATCTCTATAGTTAATATCTCAATGGCAAAACCGTAACAAGTTGTTATATTTGAATCGGGCGCTCTTGATTTGATCATGAATCATGATATCTGTTATTTACTCGTGTTCTGATCTTTGATGGAAATTGGGTCGTATTTATGTTTAATATTAACTTTGTGATTAAAAAGGGTTAGATTAGATGGATATGATTTGTTTATGTTTAATTTCACGTTTATTTATTATTTTCTTCTATTTCTTTACACTGGTTTTCACGACGGGTTATTTAGATAAATCAAAGTGAATAAGTATACAGTTCCTATCGTACAGTTTTCCATTTTTTAGCGTTCCGTGCCCAAAGGGTAAAACGGGACCCTATTACTAAGAATCCGCTGTCCGTCTGTCCGTCTGTCTGTCTGTCACCAGGCTGTATTTCATCAACCGTGATAGCTAGACAGTTGAAATTTTCACAGATGATGTATTTCGGTTGCCGCTATAACAACAAATACTATAAAGTACGGAACGATGGCCCATAACAAAAAATTGTCTTATACGTGAATAATCTGTATAAAATTTCCTACAGAATAAATATACAGGGTGGTACGTATCTTCAGTTTTCGATGAAAAACTTACTTTATATACTATACAACTAAGATAAAAAGGATTTTACTATGAGCTTTACGTGGCTTTTCACTAAAAAGGTTTACGATAAGTACTCACTAATACCTCTATTCAGCTGAAATGAGGGCTATCGTTTTTTTGCTCACCAGTTGGCGCCTCTGTTGATGGTGGTCCAAAAGACTAAAGAACAGCTGTCAGTCATTGAAGAGACACGTGACATTTGACATTTCGAACTATGGAAAAGACCACCATCTACACTAGCGCCCCTAGCGCTTCATACGCGTTACCCCTCATTGCGTCCACTCAGTCTAACCGGTCTAACTTTAAAACCACGTCTCGGTACGTTGATTTCAGTACCAAGACTTTGGCTAGCGGAGTTCAAATTTTGGACCCGGGTATGTCCTTAAACTACGTCCAAAAGAGAGGTATGGGCACTGTGAATGACATCTCGCTTTGTGTGGTAGGGCACAGGACAGCGGATGTCATTCCAGATCTAGAGCAGAGCCCAACTGGGGAGTTACCTCCACCTTACAGAAAACCGCAGCCAAATAACACTAGACCCTACTAATAGTGTTGTGTTCCTGCCGGTGAGTAAGGTTGCCAGAGCTCGAGGGAGAGGAGTGTTAGGGTCGGCAACGCGCATGTTCTGGAGTTGCAGGCGTACATAGGCTATGGAGACTGCTTAACATCAGGCGGGCCGTATGCTTGTTTGCCACCGACGTAGTATAAAAAAAAAGGCCACTCAAGTTTCGCTAACTTAACTGAACGTAGCTCACACGACTGTTTTTAGTTGTGTTGCTTACTGTACAAGAACGTTAACCCAAGTTTTGCCAGTAGGAGTGAATGTAGCTCTAACGACAGTTTAGCTACTGTGTTGTCTACTGTGCAACTATGGTCAACCGAAGTTTCGCCGACTGAAACAAATGTCTGGCTATAAAGACACGTTATGGCTGTGTCGCCCGCTGTACAGTCGCCATCAGATATATCGAAGCGGCCACGGCGCTCACAAATATCTGAACACGCCTCTATTGTCAAGGCGTTAGAGTGCGTGTTCAGATATTGTGAACACCACGGCCGCTCCGATATATCTGATGGCGACTGTACGGCAGCGAACTTTGTAAGTCCTTGCACAAACTCCGTTATTAAATCGCCGCTTACAGTTTAATTGATTCTGAGTGTACGTGTAACTATAAAATGTATATTTTTGTATATTTTCGAAATGTATATTTTGCATTTAAGAGTCGGCAAGCAAGGAGGGCCGACCCCAACTAGAGAGAAGAAGAAGAAGAGTCGGCAAGCTCGGCCGTATTGCACCTTCCCATACAAACGTAGTTCCGCTCTCATTTTAAAACTACGTATTGGATTGTAATGAAACTTTGCACATACAATGACTTGAGGTATATCTAGGTCTGTAATTAGTTTATATAGCTTCAGTTTATAAAACAAACGAAATAGAGCAAAAACAAGTTTTGTGTGAAAAAAATAAATTCGCTGTATTATTTTAACTGTGGTATCGGAAGCTACGTAAACTAATTACAGACATAGATATACCTTTTTCTTCTTCCTCGCGTTATCCCGGCATTTTGCCACGGCTCATGGGAGCCTGGGGTCCGCTTGACAACTAATCCCAATAAGAATTGACGTAGGCACTAGTTTTTACGAAAGCGACTGCCATCTGACCTTCCAACCCAGAGGGGGAACTAGGCATAGATAGATATACCTTATCCTATTGTAAGTTCAAAGTTTCAGAGCAATCTAGCTACTCGTTTTAAAACGAGAGCGGAACTACGTTTGTATGGAGAACCGAGCTTGCCGGGGACCCTTAATACACTTTCTTTCACATGGTATCTTTGAAATTAGTGGTCAAAGTTGTGTTTTATCCTCTACACTAGAATGTAAAGTAATTTGATTGAAATTTGAGTTGTTTCTTATTTCAGCTGGTGCAAATGGACTTTTGATAAAATTGCGTTGTGAAAAATGTTGTGTGAAACACACCGAAGCAAAATTCCTTCACTTTTAGTTCCTTGAAACCCTTACAACGCTCACATTTTTTTTCTGGATTCATTCGCATGCTCGGGACTAGGACGAAGGGCAAACAACAACTTTCATCCCTTTTTAAACAAATGACTATTTCTAACTAAAAGGAGCTTTCTAAAAGGAGCAAAAAACCAAGCAGAGCTTTTAGATTAGTATCCAAAGTGTTTAAAGTGGAATGTATCGAGTATAAGAGTCAAGTGGTTTTCAATGATGCTTGTCGAATACTGCAGAGGTCGGCAGAAATTGTCGAATTGAAATGTAACCTCGTAAGGCCCAATGTGCATTACAATGTACACTCTGTTTCAATATACTTTGAACCTTAGAGTAACTAAATTAAGTAGTATTTCTTTTGTTTGATTGTTTTCTAAAACAAACGAAAGTCACCCTAATCTATACAACAAGGTTCAAATTATAAATAGGGAAACTTTGTATGGTGGGCCTTATACGAAGTTAAAACAATCTCGCAATGAAAGTTTGAGACAATCAAAGTGTGGCGTGTAGCATTAAATAATGTAGGCATTAGGTGGGCGTTTTCTAATATAAATATTGAAAACCTGATTCTTTCAAATCTGGACATTCTTGGGCTCATTCTACTCAGAATCGACAGCATTCTTCATCGTGCCATTAAAAAAAGATGTCCCAAAATGTCCATTCCATTACGTCACGTTTTAGTGTGAATTTTTACACTTGTGAATGTACAATTTTCATACAAATTTTTGGGACATTTTTTTATCATCAGGATTGAATATGCTAGTGATTCTGAGTTGAAAAAACCTAAAAACACCAGGATCTGTAAGAATCAGGTTTTCAATATTTATTTTAGAAAACGCCCAGGTATCAAAAAATTAAAATTCGAAATTCGTTTATTTTTTAACAAGGTTTATCCTGGGTGTCGAATCCTCCTTTTAAGTTTGACACTTGTGTTAGGAGGTATTCGCTCTTTCATACAAAGGTGAGAAAAAAATTAAAAAATAGGTTTGACAATATTATAAGTATTATAACTAAAACTAAACATTACAAGAATTGATAGTACTAATGTTTTTTTTTCCTGTCGGTGTAGGTGCATTAACCGTTCACGGTTGTAATTAGGTATAATCATATCATATCATCTCACACCCACACATTCCATCCACCTTTTCCTCGGTTTTCCTCTCATTTCGTGGCCAGCGCGTCATGCATTCAGACCAGGGCTCGGAACCGGTATTTTTTAAAAACCCCGAAATAGCCCAATATTTTGATTTTTTTTATGCTCATTACATAGGACTGAATCATGTATTTAGAAAACAATTTTGCATTATTAAAACGTCCCATTAAAAATGAAATTATAAATAAAAGAACGAAAAAGAACGTAATAATACCGGTATTTTTGTATGGAGCAAATACCGGTTTCCGACCCCTGATTCAGACAAGTTTACGCTTTCACACGATAGGCGTAGCGTTGAAAGGGTATTAAAAACACATAAGGGGAAAAATAAAACAAATACATAATGTAAAATTGAAAGTTAGTCTTGCAATATTTTTTGCGGCGCGGGCAATTTTGGATAGCCAATATTTGATAAATTACTTACTATCTTAATGAAATGGGGGAATCAACTTTTTCTTGTCACTCGTTGCTATGGTTACGTTCTCCTGGCTCACTGAAAACCCCGATTTTATGGTAATTAAAATAACCAAACATGCATTTTTGTGGTAGATTAGGCCTTCCACTGAGCTACCACTAATAAGCATGGTTTGTGGATCGTTATACAACATTCCGTCTAACAAACTGTGCTAATATTGTCCCCTGGCTGACGGGACACAATAACAACAAGAAATAGTTCATTCACCCAAATAACAACAATATATGGCAACTACAACTACTCATATTTTGACTAAACTTGTAAGCCTGGCATTTCGCAAGGGTTTACCCGGCTTGAGTCAGCTTATTTGTCATGTCTAAAACTATACGCGAATGTGTACCTTACGCCACAGACAATAAGGTCCAAAATGAGTACACTATCAATCTTATATCAACAAGTCTTGGCAAGAAATCTGCCCCGGCTGTCGTCTGGGATTCCCCTTTTCATTCATAATAAACTTATGGACCGCGAGCCAGGCGCAAATTTCGTCAGTCATCGCCTCCCGGGCGAAAATTCGTATAGCGGTTAACAGCTATGCATGATGAACCTTCGTGAACGTCAGCTGCCGCTCCGTTGGTGGGTTGAGGAATGGCAGCCACCGAAAGGCGTAACACGGTCTTTCCACCGCGATACAACCGGCTGACGATATGTTTTATTAACAATAGCATCTAAACTACCATCTGACAAAGTATCAAACGGGAGGCGATGACGCCGATGACTGAAAATAATTTTCTTTTTTACATGTTCATGTGACCAGCTGACGGTCTTTCCACAGCGATACAATCGGCTGACGATTTTGTTTATTCACAATAGCATCTAAACTATCATTTGACAAAGTATCAAGCGGGAGGCGATGACAATTTTTTTATAGACTTTATTTGCTGCTATTCCTCAACCCACCAACGGAGCGGCAGCTCACGTTCACGAGGGTTCATCATACCATAGAGTAACTTATACTAGAGCGGTACTGTCATAGTAAATTTTGTAACCCCAGTAAATTCACTGCCATCTGTCGACACACTTTAAAACTAAAAATAAAGATTTATAAAAATACGATAGAATGTATTTAAATATAGATAAATGATTTTTTTTATTTGCATTAATTATTTTTATGATTTTGACCCATGTTCTTTCACTGATATGCGTTAAAATTGTTAAATAACAGACGAAACCGTCAACGCCATCTATACGACAGTAGGCCAAAGCTAGAAGCGCCCTCTGAACGAGAATCAAATTTTCTTGATTTTCGAGGCACATTTTTTCCTTAGACTGTATCCATCTATTACGGAGTTATATCTATCTTTGATCATACATAGCTGTTAACCACCATACTTGTTTTCGCCCGGGAGGCTATTGGTCATGGAAATCTGTTCCTGGCCCGCGGTCTATTACCCCTTAGCTATATTCGACCAGTATGTCTTACAAATACAAAATTATTTTATTTGTCCAACATAGGTTATAACTAGGGTACGTGTTACAAACTGAAATAGATAATTATCAATATTATCATACACTTGAAAAAGTGACCACGTTCACCGGTGGCCGAGGCGGGAATTGAACCCGCGTCTTCGGCTAACGTGGTACCACTAGACCACCCGGCCACACACAGCCAGGGCCACGGCCAGGGTGGGCCAGGGTGTTACAGTTCAGTCAGTTTTTAGGGTTCCGTACCCAAAGGGTAAAAACGGGACCCTATTACTAAGACTCCGCTGTCCGTCTGTCTGTCACCAGGCTGTATCTCATGAATCGTGATAGCTGGACAGTTGAAATTTTCACAGATGATGTATTTCTGTTGCCGCTATTACAACAAATACTAACCCAAACACCCTCGGTGCGCGAGTCCGACTCGCACTTGGCCGGTTTTTTGACTAAAATGTGTACATAGTGATGTGGCTTACAGCGTACACATTTTGAGAGCATGCATGTCAAAATATAATAAGTATTTACATATAATTATTATTATTTACAAATTAACCTTTCGAGCGATCGTGGTCACCGGGAAATTGAGGAAATATGTGCCATTCTCAACCAAAAGGCTACTTATTGTCGCTTGACAGTAAGGCGCTATTTCCATATAGCTTCAATTAGAAATCAACCTTATCAACAAGCGACAATGTGGTACCTTTTGGTTGAAAACGTCACATATAAAGTCAATTTCTTCAAATGCATTAGCCTGCAAAATTACCTACTGCAGTAAGCCAATTATACACTGCGGCCGCACAGTCCTATGCAGAAATATTTCATGTAACAAATAATAAACAGCTAAAGGGTCATTCACACGATACGATTTTCTCACCTAGAAAAAGACCCGTTTTTACCCTTTGGGTACGGAACTCAATGAGCAACGTTTTTACACCTTTTCGTTCACATTTACTTATATTATACACGGTTCTTTATAAAAACGAAACCAATAATATGGTCCAGTGATAATTGTAATTATTTTGGATTAAACCCCGAACCATCAAGACCTTAAATTATTATATTTTAATCGCACTTAAACTATCGTGAGACATATTTCAAAATATGTATCAGTACGGTTTTTACTCACTATTATTTTTAGTCGCTTTTGGCGACATGTTTCGGATTCTTTGGGAATCCATCCTCAGGCACGAGTGTCCGCGGCGGTTGTACGTCGTGCACTGTCCGCGCCGCCCACGTGCTGCGCGAGCGACGAGGCGGGCGGCGCGGGCAGTGCAAGACTTGAATAACGCTAAATACTTTCCTCCCCGTAGAATTAAGATCACTCAAACTTATTTCTCTACCTAAAGTTTGTATAAAGGCCAAATACCAAATGTTAAAAACTTTAGATGGATTGGAAATTGATTATGATGGATGAGGAAAAAATGTTTTGTTTTACATATTATAGAAGTTGTTGATAAAATTGTTGTAAATTTATAATTACGAAAGTTTGTCAATGTTTCGCTTGATTTCTTTTTCGGCGCGAGTAGGGTAGACCGAGGCGAACCGGACCACAGGGTGAATTGGATCAGACTGAAAATCTGTTGATATTTCAAATATTTCTTATGACAGGCATCGCAGGCTAAGAGAGACGTACGGTGTCATTTTAATGTGGTCATATCAATGCAATATTTCGAATATCATCGGATTTCCCATGTTGATCCGATTCGCCTCGGTCTACCCTTGGCATATACCATTTCTGCAGTCATCGCAACCTATATATCACATATTTGTCGTTAAACGGAAAAGGTAAGGTAAAGGTGAGCGGAAAATTCAAAAGTGGTTTCACATTCAGTGGTAATTAATAAGGTTTAAGCCTCTCATGTAGACATCAAGACATTATGTCCATAATTGTGACATTTTCAACCAAAAGGTACCACATTGTCGCTTGTCAATAAGGTTGATTTCAAACTGAAACTATATGAAAAAAGCGCGTTATTGACAACCGACAATAAGTACCCTTTTGATGGGAATAGCACAATTAAGGCCTGTAAAGCCTAAAATACGTATCTGGGGGCATGTTTTATACAATCTGCTTTTTCTTTTTACTGATTCCCCATACAAACTTCAACCCTGTTTACCCCCCTAATGCCCTTTTCCACCCCCTTTTCACTCTTACGGGGTGATTTTGGGGTTAAAAACTATTATATATCCTTCTCCATAACAAAATCTATCGAAATACCAAATTTCAACTAAATCGGTTCAGCCCCGTTAGACCGGGGCTATGTTAATGACATACATACATACATACATATAATCACGCCTATTTCCCGGAGGGGTAGGCAGAGACCACGGATTTCCACTTGCTACGATCCTGACATACCTCTTTCGCTTCCTTATGTTAATGACTATGTCCTAATACTATGACCACAGATTTAATATATACGCTAGATGACGCAAATACCACGATTTGTATTGAAACCAAGCGTGCCGACTTTTTCATACAAATTTTACGCATAATATAATTTTAAAATAACTTAGCTATAGGAAATATGTTCTTGCCTTTGGGTGCTCGCAATTTTTGGGCTGTTGCAGTTAATTATCATACAACGAACCATTTATTAAGTTTTCACGGACGTCCGGCCCCAACAACCGGCGGCGTGGACTGTAAAGAGCGACAGTCAACCTCGACGCTTGGTCGGGGTTCGGACACGCGAAGTAGATGCATTAGCGTCTTCTATGGTATATTTATTTTTGTGACTATGACTATTTAAATTGGTATGGTTTTACATTAAAATCAAATCAAGCCCACATTTGTAAAACAAACGCTTCTCAATACCATCATACCCATGATGGAATTTCTATATAAATCGAGTCCAACGGACACCGACGCGATCCGGTATGCGCACGCGCAATCGACTGGCAATTGATACGTATTGGTGGCCGCTCGCTATTGGACACGTATCGGCAATTGATCGTGGTAATAGAACAATTAGGGCGATGTCGCCTAAGTGTTCTGGTTGTGCAAATCACTTGTCAATTTTCGAGGGGAGGAAAACTGCGCTGGCGCAGCGACAAAGTGTGAGAGCGCCGCTATGAACGCTTTTTTTTTCAAATATTTTACGTTTATGGTGGCATTTGTCGCCAGCGGCAATTTGGGACCAAGAAAAAAGCGTACTCCCTTCTTAAAGGCCGGCATCGCATTTACAACCTCTCTGGTGTGTAGGTAGGTCTTTTACAACCATTTAGTTAAAAAATTCGCTTGGACCATATATAAGACAATATACACAGTGGCTATAAAATAAGTGAATACCCGTTGCCAGGGAGGTTTTGGGATTATACTGAGCAACTTTTACTATGGGACCAACCCCGAAATCGCGAAAAAAAATTTGGCTGTTTCATACATTTTGGCTGGTCCACTTTCTACGGGAGGGTAAAAAAACTTTCGCGATTTCGTGGTTTGTCAGTGAAAAGTTGCTCAGTATAATCCCAAAACCTCCCTATCAACGGGAATGCACTCATTTTTTAGCATTCTGTATAAGATCAATTTATAAAGTCCAAATGTCACTCTACCTATACATGCGTGTATAAATAGTATTCATGTATTAGTAGTAGTGTATAATAGCATACTTTACTATGCTTTGGGTGCATGAGCTAATAACAAAGTATATTTAGTCACATAGCCATAAAATTTTACAGTAAAACCTACCGCCATTAGAAACTAGACTTTATCTTAAAGTGCACAAAGCTTGTTTATTCATTTAAGTTCCTGATTGAATCCTTGAGTTTTGCTGATGCTACTATTTGTCGGAAGTTACGCTTGGGTTTATTACGTTACGCTATGGTGAATTGAATATTCTGAAACAGCGTAGATAGAAAGCTGGATTTTTATTGGTATTAATCATACCATATCATACACTGTCAGTTACATACTTAACAATAATTAATCATACCTTAACTAACATAGCGGTTTCACTCACGTGTTTTTAGTCACTCGCGACACATCCGCGCATCGCGTAACATGTCGCGCGAGTGACTAAAAACACGTGAGTGAAACCGCTATGTTAGTTAAGTTAATATGTCTCACGATAGTTTAAATTCGAATAATTAATCATTTTAAATTAAATGCACACAAACTAATAAATTAATAATGTCAACAATTATATAATTGAACAAATTCAAGTCAAAGCCTTCGGATTCCCCATATTCAATATTAAAATTGACGACCGGTCTGGCCTAGTGGGTACCTAGTGAGGTAGTGATCCTGCCTGTGAAGCCGATGGTCCTGGGTTCGAATCCCGGTAAGGGCATTTATTTGTGTGACGAACACAAATATTTGTCCCTGAGTCATGGGTGTTTTCTATGTTTATAAGTATGAATTTATCTATATAAGTATGTATTTTGTCGCCTAGCACCTATAGTACATTGCTTAGTTTGGGGCTAAGGGATAAGCGGGAAGTTGGAGCTTAAACACGACCCAATAGTGTCTTGACAAGCTCACGTCGGGCCTAATACGACCTTCGGCCGTGTGAGATGTTCCATAATAATAAAATAAAACTTTTTAATACAGTTGCTCAAAAAGTGGTACTTTTTGTGGCTGCGTAGCGTGTGAGAAGCTCAATTTCTCGAACTAGTGCTTTTTACTTTTTAGTTCCAAACTATACTTTCGAAACGCAGTTAAAATTGAATTTAGCGCGGAGCAGGTACCAGGGCCTCATGAGTTACTCGGAGGTGTCGTTGACCAACCCGCGCCGGGCCCGCGGCGGCCGCGGCCGGGGCGCGCACGAGTATGAAGGTATCGCGGGCTGCGGCAGCTCGCGTATCGCGGGCTGTATAGGTACTTTTGGTTTTGGTTTGGTTTGGTGGTATGATTCTACTAATGATATATTAATTTATTATTTTTTCGCAATTGTATTAAAAAACGTCGTTTACAACACGTGTGAAATGTCTTTTTACCACTCGTACCGAGTCTTGCCACTCGCTTTCAGCTCGTGGCAAGATACCTCGGTACTAGTGGTAAAAAAACATTCTTTTCACACTAGTTGTAAAATGTACTATTTCGGCAAGTAGTACAGTCGAGTTTATAATTTTAAGAATTCGACTGTACCTAGCCTTAAGGCCCTTCATTAAATTTATCCTCATTAGTATGAAGCGTATGATATGAATAATAATGACAATGAGTGTTATTCAAGTAGCTCAGCAGATCGGAAATTCATACTGAAATAATATTACTACCACCGAAATTATTCAGAGAATACGCCTTTCTTGAACATCGTGTCTAGTTTCAAAGTTCTCAAAAGTGAACTTTATGCCGTACGAATTACGATTGATTTCACTTTGTCACTGGATTGGAATATGTTTTGCAATACAAATAGCGACCGAGGCGGAATCTGAGACTCGGCAATAGGAAGGAGCTCGAAAATCATGTACAGCCAGCTGCAGAGAAAAGGTACCCCACGTTCATACAAATTTACAGAAATTTGTAGTCAGCAGAAGACCTCGCTATGCGGGCGAGATGTTTGAAATCATCTTTATACGGTAGGAGTAGAACCATTTTTGGGGTTCCGTACCTCAAAAGGAAAAAAACGGAACCCTTATAGGATCACTCGTGCGTCTGTCTGTCTGTCACAGCCTGTTTTCTCCGAAATTACTTTACCAATTAAGTTGAAATTTGGTATACATATGTAAGTTTGTGACCCAAAGACGGTCATGTAACGTAAATAAGAGAATTTTAAACAAGGGGGCCACTTTTGGGGGGTAAATAAGAAAATTAGAAAATAAAGTTTTTCAAACTATATCGTGTTACATATCAAATGAAAGAGATCATTATACGAATCTCAAATATATATTTTTTATAATTTTTGGATAAACAATTTAGAAGTTATTCAAGAAAATAGGCAAAAAATGACCATTGCCCCCCTTTATCTCCGAAACTACTGAGTCTAAAATTTCGAAAATAATACACAAAATAGATCTTTACCTAAGATTACAGGAAAACCTATTAGAAATGTGCAGTCAAGCGTGAGTCGGACTTAATTAGTTTTTGATCCGAGTCGCACGTTACCGCTAGGCAGGCCTCCTTCACTCGCTCAAAGCCACGCGCTATATGCCTACCGCTCGGCGTATCGTCGACGATATAATCGACAGAGGGCCGCCGAACGCCCGCCTGAGCGCTCGCACCGCACGTTTCCCGCGCTTACGCTTCGAAATGCCGAAACCACGTAATTATTGTGCAGTAGATGGGTGTAAAAGTCAAAAAACAAAAGAAAATTTGTCGTTTTTTAGGGTTCCTTACCCAAAGGGTAAAAACGGCACCCTATTACCAAAGATATAACTCCGTAATAAATGGATACAGTCTAAGGAAAAAACGTGCCTCGAAAATCAAGAAAATTTGATTCTCGTTCAGAGGGCGCTACTAGTTTTGGCCTATAGTCGTATAGATGGCGTTTACGGTTTCGTTTGTTATTTAACAATTTTAATGCATATCAGTGAAAGAACATGGGTCAAAATCATAAAAATAATTAATGCAAATAAAAAAATCATTTATCTATATTTAAATACATTCTATCATATTTTTATAAATCTTCATTTTTAGTTTTAAAGTGTGTCGACAGATGGCAGTGAATTTACTGGGGTTACAAAATTTACTATGACAGTACCGCTCTAGTATAAGTTACTCTATGCTATTTTCGAAATCATTTATGGCGTTTTTAGGGTTTCGTACCCAAAGGGTAAAAACGGGACCCTATTACTAAGACTGCGCTGTTCGTCTGTCCGTCTGGCTGTCTGTCACCAGGCTGTATCTCATGAACCGTGATAGCTAGACAGTTGAAATTTTCACAGATGATGTATTTCTGTTGCCGCTATAATAACAAATACTAAAAAGTACGGAACCCTCGGTGGGCGAGTCCGACTCGCACTTGGCCGGTTTTTTCATTTCCGAGAGACGAAGAAAGGTGAGTAGTATTTTAAATCTATCTTTATGAATTTTGACACTATTTATTTCTTTGAACATAAGTAGATAAATCGTAAATTAAGGAGTTTTTTGAGTCAGGTATTATAAGTGTTGTTTTTAAATATTTGATTGACTAATATAAAATATGGTTGATTCGCAACATTCGTTTTATTACAATAATAACATAAGTAACAGTACAACCCTAGCGCATTCTTACGAGGACGCGTTGGCACGTGGCTCGCACGGCGAGCAAGGCAGTCTCGACTCTTTGTGCGCCATACTTATGGTACTTTTCTTCTCGTCCTGAGCAGCAGGTATTATTATTAAGATTTTGTAGGCTATTATAGAGTAGGTATTTTCGCTTTTGTATGGGAATGATGTATCTGTTACGTAGTAACTATTTATTAATCTGTGCGCTAGGCCACCAGCGCTTTCAATCCTGGTTCTCATCTCAATGAATTGCAATATTCATAACGGTATTTGCTTTTTTCTGCCCCATACTGAACACTCCCTACAAATATCTGTACCACGAACACACCCCTGTGTGTCTTCTAAAAAATATTGGGCAAATAAAGACGACGAATCGCAATGTTTGCTGTACTAACAAAAATAACTGACGATTTGTGACCTTTATGTCTTCGTGATACGGTTCAAAAAACGTCAGTTAACTGTGTCCACAAAGGTCTAAAAGCAACACTCTTTACCGAACTTAGGTGGACTCTAATACCTTTGAAATAGGGCTTACAATTAGTCAGCTCATTGTGTTGACTATGGTACACGTGCGGGCATAATTAAGGGAACACAGTCACACAATTGTTATATTTACTCTTTTATGTCCACAAACGTTTTGCGTTTGGTTAGGTATTAGGCTAGATTTGATTATACTGAAACGTATTTTTAAGCATATTTGTTAGGAAAATTGTATCACCGTCAAAATTACCAATAAATAAGGAACGAATAAATGTAGGGATCCCCACATACGGTTGACCCCAACATTTATTAATCCTGCAATAACCTGTTACACTAAGCAGCACTAAGGAAGTTTTGTTTGTATTTTTAATGTATTTACTAACACATAGCTATAACGATGGTACTAACAATATTGTATGGAATTTTGAACGTTCCGAAATAAAGATATTTTATTAAGCATTAAGAATATCTGACACGATCTTATTAGTAGAGCCATAAGAGCGTTTCACATATTTTTGCCTTCAAAGATTATATACCTACTAGCTTTTGCCCACGACTTCTTCTGCGTTAAAATTAGAAATTTGGGTGCCTTAATTTTAAAACAAATCTGCTTTTAAATCCATCCTTTTTTCACCCACAAATTGGTCCACTCTATAAATTTCCACCCCATTTTTACACCCTTAAGTTATGATTTCGGGGATAAAAATTATTCTATATCCTTCCCCACAGCTCATTTTGTAAATCAGGTCCGTAAAGTTTTATGAATGTGTTTACATTCATGCGATTATTTCGTAAATATAACTTCATACGAAAAAAACTTTTTTGTTTGTATAACAATAATATTTCTTTTAGAATAGACTCTTATCCTTCGGCACTGACATTTCGTACTGCATCAATGTTGCTAGTGTTGCTACTAATATAAATTTGACATGTTTATTTACCATTATTTCTATTCCAGGAAAATGGATGACTGAGGCGCAGTCCGACTGTCGACCAGGCAGTGAAGTGTTTACATATCCAGTGTACATATCGTAAACATTATATAGAGTGTTCAAGTCATAGGTATAGGTTAGCCGATGTACATATCGCAAGTGCACATATCGGAACTCAAATTACACTTTGTGTACGTTTCGTAACTAGTGTTCATATCGTAATAAGTGTACATATCGTAACTGGGCAATCAGTATTTTTAATCGTAAGCTAGCGTGTTTTAATCGTAATAAGTGTAAGTAAAGTAACTGATGAAACCAGTGTGTGTATAACATAACCAGTGCGTAAATCGTGATCAGTGACTTCGAGTCGCTAGAAAATTCTCGTCTCGTAACCAAAATAGTAGCATATCCAGTGTACCGTGACAGGTGTGTCTAACGTAACTCGTAACCCAGTGTGTGTAACGCGTAGTCAGTGTACCTACCTATTGGGGTAGGTGTATCTAAAGTTACTTGTAACCCAGTGTGTGTGTAACGTAACCAGTGTCGTAACTAGTGTAGTGTAAGTGTAGTGTAGTGAAGATGTCGGAGCGGTTCAAGGTGACAAAGTCGGAGGAGCCGGCGAAGACGTACAAGAACTACGGGGCTACGTCGGCGGAGAGCGATGTGGAGCTTAAGGGGAAGCTGCTTCCTGATTCAGGTGAGAATAGTCTTAAATGTAAATCCGCGTACACATGCTAAGCCACATGTTTGGATGGTAATTTTTAGGACCAACACTAATATTGCAAAAAACTGTCTGTTCCATGGAAAATCGACATCCCCCAAATGCTTAAAAAAATCAATGTGTGATAGTTGAAAAAAACTCAGTTATCTATTTATGCCCATTGACGCAATAGTCAACAACACACTTGACATGCATTTACTATTCGGCCGCTCTACGACGCGTAAAAAAACACTCGTGAAAAATCTCTCGCAATATTTCAGGGTGTGAAATCCTTTAACATAAACTAACTGTGTCTGGGCAATAACATTCTTTATTTTATACTTGTCTCTTGTGTATTTGAGCTCTTGACTGACAGATTAGATTAGAAGTGTTTCATGTATATAAGAATCGCTTTGAGCTCATGTCGGTTATACGGAATGTTTATATCTCAGTTATATTACATGCTTTCTGAATAGCAGAAGCTATTATTTTCCTTTTTTACCGGATTGGTAAAGGAGGGTTAAGTTTTTGGAGCATTTATATGTAAGAGAAACATAGTTTCTTTTGCTCGGGGCAAGAAAAACAGTATGTTTCCCTACAAGTGTTTCTTTTACCTCCATGTTTCTCTTACCCCATCTAACCGTATGTTTATACGTATATCTAATCCATTGGCCCGACTTACAACCTTCACCATTTGATGGATTACAATATTTTACAAAGTGTGAGGTGTCATTAGTTGTTCGTCTCAGTTGTGGAGGGGTATATTAAAAATGCTTGCGAAGCTAACCCTAAGTCGGATTCTATTATTTCCTTAAGTTTTTATTATCTTTATAATTTGCGATATGTAAAAAAATCTTATGAATAAAATACTATTTTCACCACACCAGCTGGTCCCAATTTCACCACGGTGACAGGTGCGACAATTGTAAAACATCAATGTTGCTGACGTCACAGGCATCCATGGGCTACGGTTACCGCTTACCATCGGGCGGGCTGTATTCCTGTTTGCCACCATCATTGTAACATTTAAAAAAACTTAATTATATCGGCAAAAAACAGGTACGTTTATGACGATGATGATGACAACTGTCACAAGACTTATAAGAATTTTCGGTATTTCTTGACAGGAAATGAGTTCTGTGTCGGAATTTTGCGACAATTGTCGTGTTTCTTGTGACAATTGTCATTAGCATAGCAAAATAAGTACTTATTTATTGGCGTTATAATGGAGTTTTATTTATTTATTAAAATGTTGGTGGCAAACAAGCACACAGCTCGTTCGATGGTAAGCGGTTACCGTAGCCTATGGAGGCATGTGACGTCAGTAATAGTGATTTCGACAATTGTCGCACCTGTCACCGTGGTGAAATTGGGGCCTGGTAAAGGCTCTCTTGATTGTTCAAAAACTGATGAGAATGTTACATTTTATCCACATGTGGGGCAAAGTAATTAAAGGAAAATTTTGAGTTTTTTCCTTATGTTGGTTGGCTTAGGTTGTTTCCCAATTTTGTGAATGAATTGTATTAAATCTGTAACTTATATACCTATAGTGGAAGAGCGGAGTATTTACAATACTTAAAAAGAGATACTAGCCCAATTACCGAAACATTGTATGCTACCAAATAAATAATTTTAATTTTTTAATTTAATAATATTATTTAATTTATTATTTTTTAAGATTTTCTTTATAAATAAAATTATTAATATTTATTAAGACATATACATTTAAAAAAAAAAAAAAAAAAAAAAAAAAACAAAAAAAAAAAAAATTTAATAATATACTTTCGACATGTAAAATACTATGTTTTATGAATAAAAGCTTGAATCTTGTGGAGTTGGCTCGGCTATGCGCGCCGACTCCGCCCGTTCGGTGCAAGCATTTCTGGCCTATGCTTTTGCATATTATGACGCATATAAAGTATACACCACTCCATTAATACACGTAACTACACCAGTTTACACGCTGAAATAGAACGCAGTGCACTAAAAATGAGAGCCTGTACACACTAAAGTTAAGGCTTTTCAGAACGCTATGAAAAGGTCACGCAGGGACTTTTTTATGCACTGACCTGTAAAACTATTAGTGGAGTTTGCATGTCGGGCGTGAAATTTTAACTGCACTGCATTGTACTATGTGGGTACGTACAGTCGCCATCAGATATATCGGAGCGGCCGAGGTGTTCACAATATCTGAACATGCACTTTAACGCCTTGACAATAGAGGCGTGTTCAGATATTTGTGAGCACCTCGGCCGCTCCGATATATCTGATGGCGACTGTACTACGTAGATTAAGTTTTTGAAGGCACTCGACAAAATTTTTTTAGACTAAACAATAATCGAAACTCAACTCAAGTCTTTAAAATTAAGCAATAAAATTTAAGACACGTTTTGGCCGTACACGTTACTCTAAGAAGATCCTCGAAAATTGGATCGAAACATGTCGAGCGTTTATTCGACTTAATAATACGTGAGTAACCCGTTTAAGAAGAATATTAATATGTTTCAGTCTCAAGGGAATTTTATAGTTAAAATACTTAAAATCTTCGACTGTCTGCATTCAGACTCTTCTTTCCATTCTTTCTCCACCTCCATTTCTTTTTTCTCTAAGTATAAGTAACTCTAAGTATAAGTCGAGTATAAGTATAAGTATAAGTATAAGTATAAGTATAAGTATAAGTATAAGTATAAGTATAAGTATAAGTATAAGTATAAGTATAAGTATAAGTATAAGTATAAGTATAAGTATAAGTATAAGTATAAGTATAAGTATAAGTATAAGTATAAGTATAAGTATAAGTATAAGTATAAGTATAAGTATAAGTATAAGTATAAGTATAAGTATAAGTATAAGTATAAGTATAAGTATAAGTAACTAAATCTAAGTATAAGCAAAAGTTAAATGCAGATCAATGCTGCATACAATATTACACCCGCATTTTGTTCTTTTTGAATCGTAAAGTAGCTTTCTGAACAATTCTCAGTGCTTTCTCGTAAATGTATTCGAGTCTACGGGATTCCGTTGAGACACGTACGGAATTTAATACTTATTGGTACTTAAGAAAACGGGTAGTACAAAGCTTGAAATAGTATTAGCGTATGAAACAAAGTATTTGCCACCCTGTAGGGCTAAGATGGTCGGCTCTTTACTATTGTCACCATGACAAACAAACGTTCACCACTTTTTATCAAATATGTAAGTGCGAAAGTGCCGCATGGCATGACAGGTGATAAAAATGCGACCATGATACCGCTGCTGGAATACATATAGAGCTATTTATAGGTAACTTTCGGTCAGAATCTAAATGTAATTATAGAGATAGGTAATATTATATAATAGCAAAGAGGATATAATAGGATAGAGCGGTACTGTCATATTAAATTTTGTAACCACAGTAAATTCACTGCCATCTATCGACACACGACATACGATAAAATGTATTTAAATATGGATAAATGTTTTTTTTTATTTGCATTAATTATTTTTATGATTCTGACCCATGTTCTTTCACTGATATGCGTTAAAATTGTTGAATAACGGCACGTTTTTTCCTTAGAATGTATCCATCTATTACGGAGTTATATCTATCTTTGATAATAGCCTGATCCGCTATTTTTGATGCTGAGTTAGATTAGAATCAAAATAAGAAAAGCCAAAGTTTTTAGAAAATGACAATTGACATGAAAGTTCTGTCAATAGCGCTGGGAACGCCATTAATGTAGTACCTAATTAAAATCTTCGTTCCCCGCGTCCGGTTTTCACGGGTGTGTAGGTCAGTTTGTTGTCACTTTAATTTACACAGAAATGTTCTACACAATTATTGAGGTTATAATTAGTAATATTAATTTACGCCGCAAAAGCCTTATGATCTTAAAAAAGAAAACGGGCTTAAAAATCGGCCAAGTGCGAGTCGGAGTCGCGCACGAAAGGTTCCGTACCGTTACGCAAAAAACGGCAAAAAATCATCCAAATTATTCGCTTGTTTTTGCCACAGGCCACCGTTTAAATCATAAATCATTTATTTGCTTAACAATAATTTATTTATGAAATAAAACTATGAAAACGGATTATATCGCGTATATTGAATTTATAATACATCCCGACGTAACTATCATCATGACCATCATGAGTAACTATCGCGGTAACCGAAGACAATATTAATAATTTATTTAATTTATTTTTTTATTTATTTAAACCCGATTTAAGTGATCAGTTCATCAGCGTCACAGAACATAAATTTTATTGACCGCAGTGGATAGACAGCAAGATTGAATGTTCCAGTATTCACAGAAACTTAATTGCTATATTGGAAATCGAACCGAACGAAGTGAGGTCATGAGCCAGCACTTTCAATTCCACACTACTCTTATTGTATTCATCGTAGTTAATGTCGTAAGCGCCATCGACAATAAGGTTCCTTTTTATAGAAAATACCACATTTCATTTGGCATAAGTAAATGCCTAAATACCTATTAATTTAATTTGGTCAGTGACCTAATGGATATCACTAAAATTGTCTAAACTAACGTAAAAGTCACATGAGAGAAAGCACCTATAATATTATCCAATACTCTCATTACGTATTTGACTATTAACCAGTATTAGCTGAACTCTAGACCCGTAATAAATATATGCGCTATGACATCATTCTTAAGCCGGTTGTTAGAACCGATGCGCTTAGAAATGAAACGTATTTATGTTTTGGGTCAGACAGGTTATCGGTAGTCATGTCGCTGGCTCAATATTACAGGGTTCTATGTTTCACTTTTATTGAACTGAAATTTGAACTTTATCATAGTGACATTAAGTCGAATTTCAACTATCTTGAAAATGTAACATAGAACCCTGTAATATTGGGGCAGCGATGTGATAGCACGCTTTGCCGATTTGCGTAATTATTCGCTTGTTTTTAAAACATTTCCACACAACACATAACTTTAAAAACAAAGAGCTTTTCAAATTCAAATCTTATTCCATTCATCGTTGAGTTTAAAATGGGAGCGTGGTTTTAGGTGTTTTGTTGCTTTGTTTGTGTGATAATGAAGTTTAGTACTGTTTGTATGAAAAGAAACAGGGTTAGTCATACGATTTAGTGCAAAATACTGTATAATTTATTCATACGTTATTAAATGAGTGATAGGAAATTATTTTATCCAACTGTATGCATTCATGCAAAAAATTACATGAAAATTTGAAAACGCTAATTATGCATTAAGATACTGATACATTATAATGATTGGGTCTTCTATGTTCAAGGTGAGAAAGTTATACCGAAGAGAATAGATAGGATAGAGGGTTACTGTCATAGTAAATTTTGTAGTCACAGTAAATTTACTGCCATCTATCGACACACGATTAAAACTAAAAATGAGAATGTATAAAAAATATCAAAAAAATTATATATATAGGTAAATGATTTTTTTTAAATAGAATAGAACACGCACTCACGCCGTGGCAATAGAGGCGTGCTCAGATATTTGCGAGCACCTTGGCCGCTCCGATATATCTGACGGCGAATGTACAAACTAACCCAACAAAGATCACAGCATAACTCGCTTCTATAAATTTTAAAGTAACATATCACAAAAGGTTTCGCTGTAATACAATTCAGATATCTCAGAGCGGAGTGTTTTCCCGCATACGAGTAACAATGCCTTGGTAGAGCGCCTCTCCTACATCTGCCCACAAAGGGAGAACACTAGAGTAAAAATACTGGACAGAGTTAGAACTAATATTTTAACAATGCTTCATACGCAACCCTAATGCTGGAACAACATACCTCCGCCTATACGTAACTCTAAGACACTATTCACATTTAAACTCCAATTTAAAAAATATCTTTTTAGCCTGCAATTGCCGTGCTCGTTGCGTCCCATCACAGATTAATAAATAGTTACTACGTGTCCCATGGATTTCTCAAGTCGTCGGACTTAGTTTTTTTTACCAGAGTTATACATAAAGTTATTATTTTATCTACCTCTTATAATGTCTATAATACTAATAATATCTACCTACCCTTACCATCATAACATTTTACCCTACATGAATCTATAACCTATCTGTATCTTTATAGTAAGTATTTATATTATTTGTATTTTATATTTATCCCAAATAGTTCTAAGATACCCTCCGGCCCGGGGTGCCACAGAAAACCAGCGCTGTGGTATTTATTTATACCAGAGCATATGCTGAGTGGCGTCCTTTTGTAGCCACTATAGCGGCGCCAACATTTGTTGTTATTTATTAACACTTACCTTACTCCTTTTTCTATAACTACCATTGTACCTAGCTTTAAGTGTTTAGTGAGTAAGTTCTTTTTTGTAACTGAGGTGGCGCTGTTTGTAGAAGGTCTTTACAATAAATGTCTTTTCTTTCTTTCTTTAGTGGGTCAAACGTTCAAGTGGATAAACTAGATCGTCACGTTTTTACCACCGCACCTCCCGCCAAAGAAACAAAGCTCATCCTCACTTTCTTGACACGTGGCAAACCAAAAACAAGCGGGCATCTCGCTCGTTTTTGTACAGAACGTGCAAGTTGTGGAATGAGCTACCTTCTGAGGTGTTTCCCCTGCGCTATGACATGGGGTTCTTCAAGAAGCAGGTATTTAACTTAACTGTCTGCTAACCAAATTAAATTATTGGAATAAAAACCATCATCTCAAAACGAAATTAAAACTCGCGATTCTTGGACACCAGCTCACCACGCACCGTTATCCGAAGTGATTTATTCCTTTATTATTTTGTGTTTAAAAATAATAGGCTGCGTTACTCTGTTTAGTTTCAGTACTCGGATGCCATAATGTTCTGGAATCTAGCTAAAAATAACTCTCTGCACCTGCCTGCGTTCGCACTACAATTATTACGGTTGTTTAACATCATAACCGACTGCATATCGAAACTCTAATACCGTGGACGTCTCTAAAATAGTGTTTTTAACTTACTGTACAAACTTTCATCATCATCATCATAATTTAAGAGCATGGCTCTTGTCGGTGGAGTATGCGCCAGGTTTCTCGGTTCTCAACCAGGTTCTTTAGGTCTCTGTAAGACACGACATTTGCTTTCGCTTTCAGTTGTGGTAGCTTGCTCGTGGTTTTCCGCTGCCTCTTCTCGCTTCTATCTTGCCTTCTAATATAGTGTTAAAGAAAGTGTCGTGTCTTATCAAGTGACCTATCATTTTGCCTCGTCTATTTTCTATAGTTCTCAGTAGGTTTCTCTTGTCTCCCACAATTCGCAGCACTTCCTCGTTCGTTTTTTTCTCTGTCCAACTTATTCTCTCCATTCTTTCATCGCCGACAGTACTTTTCAACGGTAATCTACTACTCATCGATAAGATTCTAACAAACCTACGGCCAATGATGCGATGTTTTATTTTATCACAGATGAAAAAAATTCATCAGCAGGTGTAATTATGGATGGTTTATCCACGTGATAAAATAACCGTCACCTTTTAACACCGCGGGATTGAAAGTGACAGACACAGTTTTATCACTCTGTCACGTAGACAAGAACGACCATCATATCCGTACTGAGGGCCTACCGCGAAGCACGTTCGACGTGTTGTCTCTCTGTCGCATTTGAAAATCCGTACGTAAGTGTGACAGGGAGGCAACACGTCGAACGTGGTTCGCGGTAGGCCCTCTGATCAGCTCGATGCATTGTTACTGGTCCATCATAATATCTTTTGAATCGTGAGTTATGATAAGTCACACGAATACCTAACAACGTCGTGCTCTAAGAGCATTTGGTATTTCTACCTCTAACCGTGCCTGGCTAGAGCCCTAGAGGCCCATAATTTTATTGTTTACCGTACACTGGCTGAAGAAAATCAAGAAATATTAATTCGATCCCACGTGGATCCCACTTTGACGTTGGCGAAATCATCTAGTATCGATGGAGCCATACTACTTAAAGATTGAATTGAATTGAAGTCACACGAAGAAACGTGGCCGTGGAAGACGTCTTGCTAGTTGGATGACAACGGTCCAAATGGCCTGAAAAACACACATATTGAAGCCGAATCTGCAAAAAAACGTCCTGTGTGGAGAAAGAGGACAAGGAGAGCCAACCCCAGATAATGAAAAAAGGCCTAGCTGGAAGAAGAAGAAACATAAAAGCCCGCTTCACATTTGTCTGATGCACAACACGACACGTCAGACAAATGTGAAGCGGGCTTTTATGTTTCTTCTTCTTCCAGCTAGGCCTTTTTTCATTATCTGGGGTTGGCGCACCATATTAAATGTATGAAACCGATATGCGTCACGACACGTCAGACAAATGTGAACCGGGCTTAAGTTATGATTAGTATGACAAATTCTTGCTGGTATACTAACAACAACTGAATTATGAAAACAAGATGCATATAAATATAGTTACATAGGTAGTGAGTTTAATCATCATCATTTTTACATTAAATCCATTTCAATTAGGGTTCAATACCCGAAGGATGCCTGATTTCACAATTAGAATTCCATTACGCTTACGCTGTGTTCCGTGCTCTACCTTAAGGACCGTTATGGGTATAAAGTTGAAATTTTGATGTTTTTCTACTGCTGCAACAGTTTTTAAAGCCTATTTTTAATGTCCAACTACCGGGATAAGGCCTCCGCTCTTTCTTCATTGCTCCCTGTCGCTTGTCATTTTCTCACCATTCTGAACACACTGAATGGAGGATCAAAATGGCTACTGAGTGGAACCCACGGAATACCACAGAGGGACGACGGGGCAAAGGCAGACTAAAACAAAATAAAATAAAAATATTAGGTTGGTATTTAAAATAAATAAATAAATAAATATTATAGGACATTCTTACACAGATTGACCAAGTCCCACGGTAAGCCCAAGAAGGCTTGTGTTATGGGTACTCAATATATAAATACTTAAATACATAGAAAACACCCATGACTCGGGAACAAATATCTGTGCTCATCACACAAATAAATGCCCTTACCGGGATTCGAACCCAGGACCATCGGCTTCACAGGCAGGGTAACTACCCACTAGGCCAGACCGGTCGTCGGTATTTAAATCGCAAACCGTTATAACTTCCATTCACAGAATGCTCAGAATGCTAGATTGCTCTGAATAAATCATAAGAATTATAAAAAAGTTAATTGAACGAATAAGACTACGAGCCGATACGATCCAATATCTCTGGTTGAGAATATTTTGCAAGGTCTGCGGACAATTCAATTCATACATTTAATATGGTTGCGTTCACATTTGTCTAATGCACAACACGACACGACAGACAAATATGAATTCGGTGGTTGCGAGCGGCACAGGATCGGTCGGAGTGGCGAGCCTTGGGGGAGGCCTATGTCCAGCAGTGGACGTCTATCGGCTGACATGATGATGATGATTATAAAAAAGTCGTTAGTCAATATTTTGCGTGCAAAAAAAAGAAAATATTGAAGACATTTTATTAAATATTTCGTTCGAAAAAGTAACTCGTGGATACTAAATGAATTTTTCTGTTCATTTCATATTTCAATGCTAAAATTATTGAATCCCGATAGAAGTATTAAAACATAATATATACATCAGCGTAAAAGTTGTTAAACACTTTCATCTCTTTTCGCCGCTATATCATCACTATAGTTAGTATATAGTATAAAACAAACTCGCTTCCTACTGTCTGTCTGTCCCTATGTATGCTTCGATCTTTAAAACTTCACAACGGATTTTGATGCGGTTTTTTTTAAATAGATAGTTATTCAATAGGAAGGTTTATATTATATGTATCATACATCAGCATTGCACCCGTGCAAAGCCGGGGCGGGTCGCTAGTGTACTTATATGGGGCATTTTCTATGAAAAGGGACCTTATTGTCGATGGCGCTTACACCGCACAGCGTCGCGCGGCATTGTATTTATATCGGAGCATCGCTTATAATAGCGTAACCGCCATTGACAATAAGGTCCCTTTTTATAGGAAATATCACATATATTGACAGACAATGCATAATAGTGACTGGTGGTAGGGCCCATTGATGGTAGGGCCTTGTAACTTAAAACATACCTAGTCGTAGAACTCCACTAAGACGGATTTTTTGAAGTTTAAAAAAAACGGGGTTGATTGAATCATTTTAGACTCCTACTCGCAAGCTTACCTATAAATTGACTATTAGAAGTTTTTTTTTTGTGTTATTTGAACTATTTGAAGTAGTCTTCTTCTTCTTCCTCGCGTTATCCCGGCATTTTGCCACGGCTCCTGGGAGCCTGGGGTCCGCTTGACAACTAATCCTAAGAATTGACGTAGGCACTAGTTTTTACGAAAGCGACTGCCATCTGACCTTCCAACCCAGAGGGTGAACTAGGCCTTGTTAGGATCAGTCCGGTTTCCTCACGATGTTTTCCTTCACCGAAAAGCGACTGGTAAATATCAAATGATATTTCGTACATAAGTTCCGAAAAACTCATTGGTACGAGCCGGGGTTTGAACCCGCGACCTCCGGATTGAAAGTCGCACGCTCTTACCGCTAGGCCACCAACGCTTCAAACTATTTGAAGTAGTAACACTTATAAATACGTAGCTACCGTAGCTACTGGTGAGAACCTGTAATTGGCTTTTTGTATCATATTTATAAAACCTATAGACATGTTAACAGCTGTTGGATCTCCGAATAATAATAAATAAAAAAAATAAAAAATTATATCCCGAAAGAAGTGACCAATGCCTCCAGTGCTTGAAATCGAACCGGACCTATATGACATTTATTTCAGTTTAATACCTATAAAACTTGTCCACGAAAAAAAATCCTGAAGTAAAATGCTATTCGTTATAGTCTGCATCTTCTCAAATAACTTTTCGTCTAAGACGGTAGTCTTTTAAACAAAAGCCATTGTTCCTTTTCAGCGAGCGGTCGCCCATTGTGCACCATTGAGTCTGAGCGCGTGCTACGGCGCGTGCTATTGTCAGAGACAATAGTACACAATGGCCGACCGCTCACACAAAAGGAACAATGGCTTTTGTTTAACAGATTACCGTTACGAAAAAGTCATTTGAAAAGATGCAGACTATACTTGAGAACTAAATGCAGAATGCGCTACCATAACTACTTTAAAATATGTGACATTTTCAACCAAAAGGTACCACATTGTCGCTTGTCAATAAGGTTGATTTCAAACTGAAACTATATGCAAAAAGCGCGTTATTGACAACCGACAATAAGTACCCTTTTGATTAGGAATAGCACAAATATGTTTTAACCGACATCTAACCTGCCACAGCTCGCGTATGTAAATTTATATTGACGTCAGTCGGCACTCGGGCACTTGTACCAGTCGTTGACACATTTATGCGACTTGAATAAGGAGCAAGCACTTTGACTTGCAACCGAAGATTAACTATCACTATAGAGTCCGCATTTTGAAGTATACGATCTCATGCTCACCATTTACATGCTTTATTCTATTCTTAAATAGTTCATTTCTGTTTGGACCTATAGCATGGTGCCAAATGACATGATGGGATATAATTTTCGGTAATAATTTAGAAAACACACATTAGTACATTTCGATGCTAGTGCGGAAAGTATGTAATTACTTCACGAGTACCGAGATATCTACGCCTACGGCTCGTGGCAAGACTCGGGACGAGTGAAAAATGACATATCCGCACGTGTATCGAACGACGTTTTTTAATACAGTTGCGAAAAAATAAGAAAAGCAACAAGTAAGGAATGGAATTAGAAACTTTTATATTATTAATTCTGTGACACTGACATCATTGACATTATGAAGAGGTGTTTTTCTAGCTTTTATTCGGCTAGAATAGATTTTGTTATTATTATTGAACCCACTTCGATGAAAGTTTTTTTTTCAAATGCATGTTCTATAAGACAGAAACAATTGTAAATATTAAAACATTGTACTATTATTACCTAAATATCGTTATTTACGATTATTTGTGTATCGTATATTTATAAAAACAATATCGAATGTTGCCTTTGGAAACTTAAAACATTCTTGCAGTAAGAAAATACGCCTCTTCTTTGACAGGCGTTCCGTTCCATTCAGACAACTTATTAAGAACTGTTTTTCAACATTAAAAAATAAACGTGTTATAATACTTATAATGATGAAGAGGTAAGTAATAAAATATGAAATATGCATATTTTTCGTATTCTTACATTAACAGTAGGTTTTTATGTTGATTACGACGTTTAATGGAAACTAATATTAACACTCATCAATAAGTAGTCATGAATTGGAACAAGTTAAAATTTTAAAAAATTGGAAAAGTATAAAGCACTTGTTCGCCAAAAAACAGGTTTCATGTCCTATTCTTTCTCTATTCAGGCAGCTCGCCTTTGGAATAGTCTCCCTGTTAAAATTAGACAGTGTCCGAATAGATTTGCATTTAAAAAATCCTTACGTGAGTACTTTGCTGGCAGAACGATGAATTCTTAGTGTTTCTGTTTTGAAAGTTTCATCTGATATCTTATGTATTTGTATGTATGTATATTGTATGTATTTATATGAATATTATATATACAGATATATGTATGTATGTCTATGCCTATCCATTATTTAACTATACTTGTATATATGTAATCACTATGTTGCACCGCTTACAAATTATCTGGTTTGCCCGAAGGTTGACTGGTAGAGAATGCCTCATAGCATTAAGTCCGCCTTTTGTACGATTGTATTTTCTTTTGTGCAATAAAGATTAAATAAAATAAAACCAACTTTCCGCACGCTAAACAGCCACGAAAAGTAGCACTTTTTGAGCAACTGTATTAAAAAATATGTTTTGGATAGCCTATTACAGACTCAGTAGGCTTTAATGTAGAGTTTCTACAGCCACATTCTCATGCAGTATCAAAAATTATGACACGCCGATTTCACGCCGATCACGCACGCACGTAAAAAAATCATCGGACGCCGCCGCCGATGATTTTGCCATCGGCGCACATGTCTTAGCATGGATTACTGGTACCTACAATGTTTTTTTGCAATATTACTTATTTTATTTAGGTATTAAGAATATTTACAAGTGTAATTATCAAAAATGTATAATTAGTTAGTTAGTTAGTTTTGCTGGGCATTTTCCGCAACTCGACATCCAATGTGCCTATTTTGCGTGAAACGAGGTAGCGCTACTCTAACCACCCCAGCTCCTCCATGAAGCCTAGCAAAGTCTTCAGGTTGCTAGTTGCCTCCTTTAGTGTGCATGGATTCCCTAGGTATTTGCTCCTATGTACTTCTACCTGTTTACAGTCTAGGAGAATATGTTTTGTTGTTTCTTCTTCTGCCATGCACGCTCTGCACATGGGGATGTCCGTTTTACCCATAATATGTAGGTGTTTGTTTAGTGTGTTATGTCCTGTTATTAATCCTACTATTTTACGTAGTTGGCTTCTTGGTGTTTTCAGTAATATTTTGGTAAGCTTGTGGTTCAGTTTAGGTAGGATTTCTTTGGTTTGCCTGCATGTCTTCATTTCATTCCAGTACTTGTTGTGCAGTTTTCTGTGAAATGTAAAATTATAAGAAACATATTACCAACAAAAAGTACACGACGCTAGTGCCGGGGTCATTAAAACATTTGAAACCGAAGAAATGTTGGATGGATTTCAATCTGTGCCGTGTACGTGGGACATTCTGGTGGCTCGGATTATCGAAATCATACAACATACCGAAATACTTGATGGACTAAGAGCTAGCCCCAGAAAGTAATCCATTTCTTGATGGATAATGATAACAACGAAACTTGAAAATTAGTTTGCTATGCTTACTTTCATTATTGATGACGGTCATATCATTGTTTATATACAACTCTGTGTTAGAAATTCACAAGAAAGCAAGCACTCTACTTAAGTGTTCGGATTGCCACAATTATAATACAAGGAACAAAAGCAAACTAATACTTCCATCACTAAGATTAAAAAAGTGTCAAAAACAGGTGGTTGGAGAGCCGGCAGTAAAGTTTCGAACCAACGTGATACCGCGATGAGATGCACAATGGTTTCCCATAAAACTGATGCTAAGTCCGAATTTGATAGTCTGCCACGGCGGAACTAGCCGAAAGTACAAAAAAAATAGCCACTTCCGGTGCGAAAAAGGGGGGGTCATTTAACCCATCTGATACTGCAATAAAAGCTATGGCATCAGTTAGAAATTTACTGGTAGATACAGAAAAGCGAAATCTGCCAGTATGATTCCTGCCGGAAGTGCTTGGCATACGCTCTCAAAGGTGACCATCAGGACCCCTAAATTAACCCATCTGATACCAGCATGAAACCAATTCCAGTCGGTAGATATGAACCTTCTCTTCAGGAATATATAAGTCTGCCAGGGCGCTTTCAGCCGAAACACCTTGACATACGAGATTATGTGGCGCAACATCCGTGGTACCCGTATAACCCGTATTTTGGAATTGTACATATTACGGACATTTCAAATACTGCAGGCTTATTAATTTATTACTCTATGCTTATATTTGTATATTATTACGTTATTAATAACACATATTTATAATAAATTAAGTTAAAATAAATTAAATAATGTGATTAATATGATTAATAGTCATTGAATTAGCTATATGAATCGTTTGTCTTTGTCTGTCATTTTGACTTATGTATTTGTAAGAAAAGGATAAAACATAATTTAACTAATTCAGGCTCGTAAAGTTTTACGAATAAGGGGGTATTAGTATTCATAGCTAAATCAGGCTTGTAATGCGACATAAAATGATTTTTGGTGGTTTCTTTTACGCTTGAGGCGTTTTTTCACCTATTTGGTGTATCCAATCACTATCTTATGTAGGGGAGAGAGGGGCAAGACGAGTAAGACGGGGTAGCGGCTTTATATGGCGACACGACTGACCAACCATCAGAATCCCGTTAACGCATGACGATGCGTCGCCATCATAGCAATCAGTTCGCACAGTGACCGGCTAGACAAATGGTGTCGTTAATTATTTATTTGCAAAAAAACTGGTTTTGCCATATTCCTTGTTATTTTTAGGGTTCCGTACCCAAAGGGTAAAAACGGGACCCTATAACTAAGACTCCGCTTTCTGTCTGTCTGTCTGTCTGTCCGTCTGTCACCAGGCTGTATCTCATCAACCGTGATAGCTAGACAGATGAAATTTTCACAGATTATGTATTTCTGTTGCCGTTATAACAAACTATAACTAATTGTTTATAACACCTGTATTCATTACCTGTAATGCACAATTGATGAATAAATTCATTCTAATAAAAATTTTAAAAATTTCTGGAAGCAAACCAATAAATTGAGACCGAGGGCGGGCCTTCCTGTGAGTGTAGAGGGTGTTAGCGAGCCTAATAAGATAGCTGATTTGTTTCAGAAACATTTTAAGGTTGAGTGTCCCATGGGGCCCTGTGGGGACCCATCTCCAATGAGGTGTGTGCCTGCGGGACCTCTAATGAGAATTACGGCCAAGGAGGTGGCATCGGTGGTGAAGAACATGACGCGAGGAAAGTCGCCAGGTCACGACTCCCTTAGCATTGAGCACCTGCAGCATGCAGGGGTACACCTACCTAGAGTACTCGCCATGTTCTTCAGCTTCTGTGTCAGCCATACTTATATACCGAGCGATATGATGCGAACTGTGGTAGTACCAATTATCAAAAACCGTACAGGAGACACCTCGGACATTAAAAATTATAGGCCCATTTCGTTGGCTACCATTGTAGCAAAGGTGTTGGACAGTGTGCTGGACAAACAGTTGGAAAAGCACACGGTGCTTCATGACGCACAATTTGGATTTCGGTCGGGCTTGTCCACGGAGACGGCAGTCCTTTGTCTTAAGCACACTGTCCGATACTACACAGATAGGAAAACACCAGTTTTTGCGTGTTTTCTTGATCTCTCGAAAGCCTTCGATTTGGTGTCCTATAACAGACTTTGGCAAAAACTGTACGAGGAGACGTCATTACCCGGGGAATTGGTGGAACTTTTTAGATTTTGGTACGGCCACCAAACCAATGTCGTAAAGTGGGCGGGTTCGCTATCCGATGAGTATAGGTTGGAGTGCGGCGTCAGGCAGGGGGGGCTTACGTCGCCCAGACTCTTCAGCCTATACGTCAATCGGCTGATCGAGGAGCTCAGCAACACTATGGTCGGATGTTCAATAGATGGAACTTTCGTAAATAACATCAGTTACGCGGACGACATGGTGTTGCTGAGCCCATCGATCGACGCCCTTAGGATGCTAGTAAGTGTTTGTGAGCGGTATGCGGAGGCCCAGGGTCTCAAGTACAATGTCTCTAAAAGTGAGCTGCTAGTCTTCAGAGGAAGAACCGTCCAATTAGACGACCTAATGTTACCTCCAGTGAGACTGAATGGCACTCCACTTAAAGTCGTAAGAGAATTTAAGTACTTGGGACACTGGGTAACCTCATCGCTAAAAGATGACGTAGATGTGGAAAGGGAGCGTAGGGCGCTGGCAGTAAGAAGTAATATGTTGATTCGTAGGTTCGCAAGATGTACTAGCAACGTTAAAATCACCCTGTTTAAGGCGTACTGTCAGTCATTTTACACTTGCAGCCTATGGATCAACTTTACTCAAAAAACTTACAGCGCCCTACGCGTCCAATATAATAATGCTTTTAGGATGCTGTTGGGGCTGCCGCGCTATTGCAGCGCTAGTGGTATGTTCGCGGAGGCGCGCACCGACGGCTTCCACGCCATCATGCGCAAGCGGGTGGCGTCGCTGGTGCGGCGCGTGCGCGGCAGCACTAACAGCATCCTAACCACAGTCGCAGACAGGATAGATGGCGCTTTCTGGAAGTACTGGAGTAGCCTACATGTTTATAATAGTTAAAGTATAGATAGATTACATACATAGATATTGTCACTAACATAGGTTAAGAGTTAATAGAATAAGTTACTAATATATTATGGAAATTGAATTTCTGAAATAAATAAAAAAAATAAAAAAAAATAAAAAAAAAAAAATGATTCTAAAAACATTATAAAATAAATATTTAAGTGGGGTTCCCATACAACAAACGTGACTTTTTTGCCATTTTTTGCGTAATGGTATTATGGTACGGAACCTTACGTGCGCGAGTCCGACTCGCACTTGGCCGGTTTTTGTGTTTTATGTGGTTTGCGTTTGTTTTCTTATTATCACCAGCACATATATACTGTTAATTTATTCCTATGGCCCAGCAATCACGCCAACAGCTAAGGACTTGTTTGGTTTCAAGTACGGTTTATTTTACAAAAAACTTTCGAATTTCATTAGGCACATGGGGCAAGATGGGGTACATCTTGACGGCCGTAGTTTTAAAGTTATAAACTGATGAAGAATTGCGGATTTGAATTTATTTATTCTTCAACATCAACATCAACATCAAACATTTATTCAGCAAATAGGCCACAGGGGCACATTTACATGTCAATTTTTACAAACAATAAAATTAACCCAACAAACAATAAAATTAACAAGGGAAGATGGGGTACATGTTAGCTGTAAACACATTTTCTGTCTCTCAGACGACTTAAGAAATAAAAGTAAAACAGTTCGTGAGAAGTTATCAGACGATGGACCCAAAAGCCAAAAATTTAAGTTTTGTTTAGGCCCTAAATATAATATTTATATGAATCATTCTTATCTTGTCCCGTAGGGGTTCCCCATCTTACCATACTTGGGGGGCAAGATGGAGAGAAGGCACTTTTGGCCATTTTAATTTATTTTTAATTTTATTATCTAACTAGAGAGTTCCTAGTAAGTGTTGATTATGAAAGACTGATTACCAAAGATAAAAATAAAAATAACAAAAACTTAAAAAAAATAGCATTTTCAGTTTTATTAGACTTGAAACATTAAGTATCCCGTCATGCCCACCTCTCCCCTACATTTCTTGACGTTGACGCAAAACTGACGTAGTTTAACATTCAGGGTGTTGTTTTATAACACTACAAATTGAGATAACTAAGGTCTGTTTTTTTATTCCGTAGACTAAAATGACGTTTCATATGTAAGACATGACATTTCTTAGTACCACATGAAATGTCATTTTAGTCTACGGATTACGGAATAAAAAACAGAATATAATCTATTGGAGTCTTAGTAATAGGGTCCCGTTTTTACCCTTTGGGTACGGAACCCTAAAAATGATTTAAAATGTTCATATTTGGATTATTGGTAAAAATCGTCCTTGACGTTGAAAATCCTGTCTTTTTACACCCGTTTACAATAAGTATGTAATAATAATAATTTTGTTCATTTTGGTAAATAAAGGATATTGTAATTTGAAATTATTGTATTATTTATATATAAGGTGCTAACAAATTAGCTACAGAGATGGTTGGTACTTTACACTAGAACAATTAACGTTTAATAGAAATTAAGAAAGTTTCTCATAATTTTTGTTTTATTAACCGAACAAAATAAATAAACTATAATTCTATCTAAAAAAATAATCATCATGTATTTAACTGCTTGTTTGTCTTAAATGTCATTGTCAACGTGTCATTTGATTTATCAGCGTGAAGTGGCCAGTTAAGTTTTATATTTAAAAGAGGTTTTAGAATCTGTTCAATGAGGTCTCATTTAATTATCTCATTAACAGTTTTTTTTACAAAGCAAATTTGTTTTCCAATTTTCTCAAAATAATATCATAAAACCTATAATGTTTCATACTTACATATACTTCAGGAGCCGATTACTATCAACTGTAAAGATATCGGTAGCTAATTTGTTAGCACCTTTATAAGGCAAACAAAGAAGTACAAAGCCGTGAGCAGGTATTAAATTAATGCCCAAATTATATTGTGTATATTAATAAATTTGAAATATATGTTATTAATGGCATAAAAATATACAAATATAAGCATTAGGTAATAAATCATAAGCCTGCAATAATTAAAATGTCTGTAATCTGTACAATTCCAAAATACGGGTTCCACGGATGTTGCTCACATAATCTCGTATGTCAAGGTGTTTCGGCTGAAAGCGCCCTGGCAGACTTATATATTCCTGAAGAGAAGGTTCATATCTACCGACTGGAATTGGTTTCATGCTGGTATCAGATGGGTTAATTTAGGGGTCCCGATGGTCACCTTTGAGAGCGTATGCCAAGCACTTCCGGCAGGAATCATACTGGCAGATTTCGCTTTCCTGTATCTACCAGTAAATTTCTAACTGATGCCATAGCTTTTATTGCAGTATCAGATGGGTTAAATGACCCCCCCTTTTTCGCACCGGAAGTGGCCATTTTTTTTGTACTTTCGGCTAGTTCCGCCGTGGCAGACTATCAAATTCGGACTTAGCATCAGTTTTATGGGAAACCATTGTGCATCTCATCGCGGTATCACGTTGGTTCGAAACTTTACTGCCGGCTCTTCTACCAAGGGTTTTTTTTTAAAATAAAGTTTTTCAATAAACTGCCCACAGATGGCACAGATGTCACGGATTTACCTTTTAATTTATTTAAAAACACAGTCAAGACATTTTTCCAAAACCATGCCTTCTATTCGATTACTGAATATTTATCATTAAAACATATTTTAATTGACGCAAACTGTAAATCTTAGATTTCAATTATTATTAAGCGTATTTACCTTGTGTAAATCCATAATTCTCTCTCTATAAGTATAATATTGTATGAAATGTTGACTTACCATGTAATGATCATATTACGTTATGGTTAATAAATAAACTAAACTAAACTAAACTATTACTGGATCCAGGCGTCTGCCAGTTGTTCATTGGTAGACGTCAGAGAATGCATGTATGTTGTGCTTGTGTCTTTTAGTCCGCCAGCCCTGGTCAATTTGCATTTTTTTGGTATAGTTTGTCCCCCACCATCATAACGTCCGGTCTGGTTAGAGGAAATGGTTTTGCGATGAACGTTTGTTCGAAAGATCGGTATCGCGATTAAACTAAACGCTTTTACAAAACAACTATAGTGCGACAAATTCAAGCTCAATCTAGTGGTATATAGTGATCTGCATTCGCAGGAAATTCGCTTCGGCAAAATTGCGTCAGTGAAAAGATTTAGCGGCGAAACTGGGTAAATGCAGTCTTGGTTATCAAAGGCGAAGTAAGGCTTTTGATGTTTAGTTTAGATATGCGCTATTACGAACGTTTGAGATTCAAAGTAATAACTTCGAAATGGAAAATGGAAAAATATCAAGTAAAGTCAAGATTCAAGAACAGCAGAAGTGTCAGTGTGTGAACTGTTCAAAAGTAACTGTACAAGCTGTTATTTTCTTAACAATATTACTAACTTTGAACACATGAGTGTTCTGAAGTAATATTTAGGGTATAGTAGCGGTATCCAGAAAAAATAATAAGAGCAAAATTCTTTCAAAATACCAGCTTTATCTTTTCAAACTAAGCTAATCAATAATGATGTTTGATGATTTTGATTAGTTCCGGTCTAATCATAAATAAGTTCTTGGCAAAAATTTAATTTTTGGTACAAGCTTTTATCGCTGACTGGACTTTTTTCCACAGGCAACTAATACTCGTCGAGACAATTCTAAAAACACCGAACACAATTAGGTTGCGTTGTTTTATCACAGAGTTCCTATGACCACCTCCTGTCTCCATCATCAGATCAGCTCGATGGTACCATAATATTGTATTGTCACCCGACTTACATGCGTATGCAAATTTTCAGGTTCATCGGAAACCGGGAAGATGGTTAAACTAGTTACCTTAGATTCCATTACATAGTTACATACACAGGTCGATCTAATAAAAGCGTGTTAAAAACATAGGTAATCTATTACAGTTTATAATAGGTAATCTAATTTAGGTCGAATACATTTATTTAATTTCAAATGTTGGCTTTTTTTGTCACTATATTCCTTTAAGAGGAAAAGAGAAGACCAATATACCTAAGCCGCTTTTTACACAAAAGTCGCTAATATAAAGAATAAATATACTTCTTAGTACTTTCACGAAATAGGTCTTGTTACGAAAACACACATTTTAGCAACCTTGACATTCAAAACGCGACCTTCTCCAGTTTATTTTATAGTAACATTTCGAACAAACGCTAAATCGATATTCGACTGTTCAATTTGTCACTATGATGTGTATACATAATCGCCGTTTACACTGATAACTGATCATTCGTAATAAACCTTATTTCCAAGACATAAGGTTCAATGATGATCAGCTAAAAATGTTGCTGTTAGTACTAATATGTTTACCAACAAAATTGAGTTTACTTTCGCAAGCTCGTATCTAGTAACACTGCGATTTAATTTGAACCTTAGGTGTTTTGAATAAAGTCAAATTTTCAGTAAATGGTATATATGTATTCAATATCGAAATATCGCATGTGATGTCTAAGGCATTGTGTCAATAATACGATGTGTGCTGACCACAGACCTGTCATTTTTATGCTTACGCATAGTGCTGACGGTAACTGATGGTCTTATTTATTCTAAGCCGATTCTTTGAGGCACAGGGCGGACACGCCATATCTACATCAAAAATCACTTGCGTTTCTATGTGTAAACGGCACGTCTGTACACGCGGCATGCGTCATAGTGTGAGTGAGTTGCTTAAAAATAGTACTGAGCGGCCGGCAAACGGCCGTCAATCTGCTGTCGCGGGGCGAGGTCATTCGAGTCGGGGCGGGGCGGTGCGTGGCCGTTCTGTATGATAATACTATTACTTATGCTGTTCTTTGAGGATTAAAGGCTGAATTACACCGCTGAGGATTAAAGGCTGAATCACACCGCTGAGGATTAAAGGCTGAATCACACCGCTGAGGGTTAAAGGCTGATTCTTTGATAACAATGCAAGTTCCTACACATTTTGATGCAGGTATTTTGTACCTTGTCCCAGTGACAAACAATATGGAAGTCGCTAGACATTGTCACTGTGACAAGGTGCGAAAATGTACTGTAATTTAATTTCTTGACCGTACGTACCTGTGACGTTATACGAGATGTCTGTGATGTTAACATCGCTTGAGTTGCGTCACAGGGCGGACACGCTATACATCAAAAATCACTTGCGTTTCTTCGTGTGAACGGTGCGACACGCGGCATGCGTCATTGTGTGAGTAAGTTGCTTAAAAACCTTACTGAGCGTTCGGCAAAAGGTCGTCAATCTGCTGTCGCGGGGCGAGGTAATACGAATGGGGGCGGGGCGGTGCGTGTCCGTTCTGTATAATGATATTATTACTTATTCTGTGGTTGCGTGGCCGTAAATAAATCAATGGGTAGGTCTGAGATAATATACCTACTAAAGAATATTATTGTGTCGCAGACCTCAGGCCTAAAACATTTTGAAGATTGTATGCAAACCTCTAGTACGATTTGAGCAGCTGTTTCGCTCCTTGTTGAAAACCTTCAAGTTTTCAATTTTCTTAAGTAATATTGTTGGTTGCGCAGTGTGTTGGTGACTTGACACGTGCCTATTTTATGTAAATTGTCGTATTTACCGAACGATCATAGCAGCGATCATGTTTATTGCTAACTATTACGTGTGTTTTTGTTCTTTATACCTTTAATATTGACGTTTTTAATAATATGTTGTGGACGGGCACCGCCGTGGCGGGGTGGCCTAGGGGTTCATGGCGTTAGCCGCGATAGCTAAAGACGCCGGTTCGAATCCGGCCTTCACCACTGGAGGGCTTCGTCACTTTTTCTTTAATATATGACATCTATTACAGTTTTTAATTTATATATAGTAGTGTGACTACTTTAAAAAAACACAAATCAAAATATTTAATAAAATAATTTGATTTGTTCCCAAACTTGTTAATATGTTGTGGGCTAAAAACAAGGGGAAATTTTAAGAAATTACCTACTCTGAAGCTCTATCTGTATATATCTTCTTTAATTATTTCTTTAAACGTTAGTGGAAATATAACAAGTACAAAAGACAGACTTCATGCCTCATGGCATTCACTACCAGTCAACCATAGGGTCAAACAGAAAAATGTAAACCTCATTAGGTATGTTATGTACACCAACCAACTACACCAACATGTTGTGTATTCTTCATACCCGTTTTTAGGGTTCCGTACCCAAAGGGTAAAAACGGGACCCTATTACTAAGACTTCGCTGTCTGTCTGTCCGTCTGTCACCAGGCTGTATCTCATGAACCGTAACCGTGACAGCTAGACAGTTGAAATTATCACAGATACTTAATGTATTTCTGTTGCCGCTATAACAACAAATACTAAAAACAGAATAAAATGAATATTTAAGGGGGGTTCCCATACAACAAACGTGACCCCAGTAGCATTTATACGTCATAATGACGTCAGCGACGTCATTATGACGTAATAATGCCGTAATTATGACGTCGCTGACGTCATTTTGCTACCTGGGGATTTTTTTGCCGTTTTTATAGATAAGGGTGCGCGCGAGTCCGATTCGCACTTAGCCGGTTTTTTTAAGGTACGTCTCCTACTTTAGAAAGTAGCTATTTTCGAACTATTTGGCTTCATAGTTTTACACATATTAAAACTACGACTATGTTTTCCCTTGGGCCACAAACATACCCGAAAGTTATACCTCTAGCTCTAACCCAGGTAGCAGTGACGTCAGCGACGTAAAAGTGACGTCATAATGACGTCATTTATAAGTCATAAATACGTAACGGACGTCATAATGACGTATAAATGCTATCTGGGAAGTTATTAGGTTACTTACCTAGTACCTAAACTAAGTACATTTCCTAAACTAATCGAACTAAGTAACTTTCAATGTCAGATTAGAGTTTCTAATTTCTAAGTTAATGGAGTTCTAGCCCTAATGGGCTATTGTAATCTAATACATAGAAAATATATATATACTAGCGGCCCGCCCCGGCTTCGCACGGGTTACATAAAACCATAACAAATGTGACATTTTCAACCAAAAGGTACCACATAGTCGCTTGTCAATAAAGTTGATTTTCAATTGAAGCTATATGGAAATAGCGCCTTATTGACAACCGACAATAAGTACCCTTTTGATTGAGAATGGCACAAATTATACACCTAAACCGCATAAAATCCGTTCAGCATTTTTCGAGTTTATTGCATACACACAGACAGACGCCGCTGGGGACTTTGTTTTATAAGGTGTAGTGAAGTTAATGTATAAGAATAAATTAGGCATCCAGGCCAATTTGAACGTGTAGCATCTGACATGAAACCGATATTAGAATGATATCAGTTTTCTGTCATTCGCGCGGGCGTCTCGCACAAGTCAGAGCGAAATGAACGCGCGAACGCGTGGCACGCGCTCAGACACAATGGCCACGCGCTTAGTCAGACACAATGGCCGACCGCTCTCATAAAAGAAACAATGGCTTTTGTTTAGGTAACAAATTAGGGTCTTAGGTGTAAAAATCATTTGAGAAGATTCAAACTATAACTGATATGATTCCGATGTCATTATTTTATCAGTTTAACGTCAGGTGGACGTTCGAATTGGTCTGATCATGTTTGTTAATAGATCGGGATACCAAACCATAAATTCCTGTATTTCTTCGGTTTGAAAATATCATTAAAATACCTGGCTCGCATAGCTAAACTGTGGAATGAACTGTCGTCTGCAGTATTTCCGGACCGATACGACCTTTAAACCTTCAAGAAAAGAGCGTGCTCCTATCTTAAATGCCGGCAACGCTTACCATCAAGCGATTTTTGTTTGCCTACTACAGCGGTTCCTAACCTGGGGGTAATTACTTACCCCCGCGGGGGTAAAACTGGCATTTTACGGGGATAAAACTGGTATTTTACGGGATTCAAAATCAAAGATAACAAAGACCTATCTATAAGAAAGAATATTAATAAAAAAATAAATAAAAAATATGTTTTATTGCCACAACTACCAGAAAAAAATATTAATATAATGTAAATGTAATTTAATGTAAGGATTCATTCAATGGTTTACCGTGATGTTCTCACACAACAGATTCCAAATTCAAACTTGTTTTCAATGTTTTTGCGGCTTTTTAGGGTTCCGTACCTCAAAAGGAAAAAACGGAACCCTTATAGGATCACTCGTGCGTCTGTCTGTCTGTCTGTCCGTCTGTCACAGCCTATTTTCTCCGAAACTACTGGACCAATTAAGTTGAAATTTGGTGTACATATGTAAGTTAGTGACCCAAAGACGACCATGTAACGTAAACAAATGAATTTTAAACATGGGGGCCACTTTTGAGGGGTTAATGTGAAAATTAAAAAATAGTTTTTTTCAAACTATATCGTGTTACATATCAAATGAAAGAGCTCATTGTGAGAATCTCAAATATATATTTTTTATAATTTTACGATAAACAATTTAGAAGTTATTAAAGAAAATAGGCAAAAAATGACCACCCCCCCCTTTATCTTCGAAACAACTGGGTCTAAAATTTTGAAAAAAATACACAAAATAAATCTTTACCTACAGATTGCTGGAAAACCTATTAGAAATGTGCAGTCAAGCGTGAGTCGGGCTTAATTACTTAGTTTTTGATCCGACCCCTACGGGTTTTTTATAGACATTTCACTCACGTTTCACATAAAAAATACATTGTTTAAATTGTGTTATGTACGGAACCCTTGGAACGCGAGTCCGACTCGCACTTGGCCGGTTTTTAACATCTTAAATCAGAACAGTGAGGTATTGTTGTTACTATCACCCAAGTAGCAAAGTGACGTCAGCGACGTCATAATGACGTAACAATGACGTTATTATGACGCCATAAAGACGTCCCTGATGTCATAATGACGTACAAATGCTACCTGGGCAGTACTTACTTGTAGTACTTGAATGTAACAAGACGCTTGTAATGTCGGTAGCGTAATGGTAATTTACTGTCAAAATTGATTTTAGCGCAGTCTCGTAAAAAGGAGTTCTTCAAATATTAAGCTAATTTTACGATTTCATTCAAACCGTAAAATTAAGTTGAGTACTTCAAATTTAGACTCAAAAAACCCAAGTTCCTATAAGGTTATTACGCATGCAGCCTAGCCGACTAATGTGATCGTAGTGAGTCCCTCCTCCTTGCTTCGTTCTCCTCAGTGCTGAGAGTCGTGACCTTCACAATATTAAGCATATAAGCACATGATTCCGGATAGCAGATTTCCAGGCATTTCGATCTCTTGCGACTTCTAAGGCATCATGGAACTTAATGGATAGCGAGGGTAGCATCGTATCGATCGATCGTAGTGAGTATGTAACTGAATATGAATTGCATTGTTTTATTTTTGGAATACCTACTAATTTTTTTACCTACGTACAGTCTGTCAAAGAATTGAATTATGCGATATGTTGCGTATAGACTGAAGTCCTAGAAATAACATTAAGTAAATATTGTGAAGTCAAAGATAGACAGAGGTATTTAATATACATCAGTTCAGTATTAGCACAGATGAGGTACAGTCAACTACAAAAATATGTATCTATATTTTCAACTTATTACTTTGGAATAAGGTCCAAAAGTGGATACATCTTTTTGTAGTTGACTGTACTATCGGGAAGGTCAATTAATATTTTCACTAATATCTATATCATCATTCGCTTGCCCTTGTCCCATTCACTTGGTCTTTTTCTTCCATACATCTGTGTCACCCGTCATCTCATCATTCACTTGCGTTAGTTTCATATCATCTTTCACACAGTCCATCCACCTTTTCCTCGGTTTTCCTCTCCTCGTACTTCCCTCCACATTCATTCTTAATACCTTTCTCGTCACATGACTTTCATCCCTCCGCATCACATGCCCGTACCATGCTAGGCGATTTGCCCTTACTTTTTCAGTTATGGGTGCAACTTTCAGGCTTCCTCTTATATATTCACTAATATCTATAATCACCAAAATATTGTTATTTGTAATAAAAGCACAAGCGATAACAAGCAAGCGGCAGTGGGGACAAGCATATATTAAAACTTCAAATGGAAAGCAAAAACATTACGGTTTTAAATTAAGTTGAGGTACTGCCGTCAACTGTTCGTTTTCATGTGCTAATTGAATTAATTGTTCAACAGTTTAATTACTACTGGTTATTCACACGACATTCACACGCCAACTTTAAATAAGAGCGGACGTGAAAAGTAAACGAAAATATAGTTATTTCGTGTGATAATTTCGTCCGGAGTGTTTAGAAACAAAATATGTTTTACTGTGTGTTATTCATAGAAATTTATTTTTTATATTTAGGTATATAAGAAAGATGTGCTTCTGTATTTGTTATAAAGGCGATCACAAAATACCTTGTTTTGTAATTAGGAAATGAAAATTGGACAATTTAATTGTTATAAAATGTAACAAAAATGAAAACAAGTTCAAATCACAATGTGAAAGTCCTGAATAAACGATTCGGGTTCTTTTATGAAAAACGCAAAAAATAGGTTCTAAGTATTTTTTACATCATATTGTCTTCGGTTACCGCGATAGTTACTCATGAAATAAAACTATGAAAACCCGTTGACCACGAACGCTGTAAAGAGTTCGAAACGTCGGGATGTATTATAAATTCAATATACGCGATATAATCCGTTTTCATAGTTTTATTTCATATTTTTTACATCGTGAATTCGATTTGTTGTATAAGCTTAAGTCCCCGGCAAGCTTAACCCAATTTCACCTTCCCATACAAACGGAGTTTCGTTCTCATTTTAAAACTACGTGTTGGATTGTAACGAAACTGCATATACGATGGCATGAGGTATATCTATAGGTAGGTCTATAATTAGAGTAAAAACAAGTTTTGTATAAAAAACTTAAATTCGCTGCATTTTTGTTACTATGGTATCTGAAGCTTCATAAGCTAATTACAAACTGGATACGCCTTATTCTATTGTAAGTACAAAGTTTCAGAGCAATCTAGTGAGTCGTTTTAAAATGAGAGCGTAACTACGTTTGTATGGAGAACCGAGCTTGCCGGGGACCCTTAATTTATTCATTTTGATAGCTCTAGCTGCTCTTAAGCATTCGTATGTGTGTAGTGGTCAAAAATCGTGGTTTCAAATCCAAAAAAAATCCAAAAAAAAAAAACGAAAACAAAAAACAAAAAAAAAACTAAACAAAATAACTATAAAAAAACTAAAAAAGACTCGAAATAAATGAATTTTAATTTAATTTAAAGCAGAAAAAATCAATCTCGAAAAAAATACAATGATAAAAGCCGAATAATAATTTTCGCCAGGATCCTTATCATACAAACAGCAATACTCTTAACTGTCCAACGGTGGACCTTATTATCTACTACCATAAGGCATAAGGCATAAGGCATACCGATGGTCAGTTAACAGTGTGGGCGATGGTACACAGACGGGCGGTCAAAAGCGCAAACAGCTACTTACCTCCCCGCCCCCTGATAGCATACCAGCTGATAAGGATATCGGAAACGGACTGAAATTGCGTCGACATGTTCAACTTCAACAAACTACATGTATGCGCACTTACAGACTTACACATACCGATAAAAGGCTAATAAGCTACATATATTAGTGGTTACCAAAGTTGACTGGGCCCTCGAGCTACATAACAAAAACAATTTTTTAATACAGTTGCTCAAAAAGTGCTACTTTTCGTGGCTGTTTAGCGTGCGGAAAGTTGGTTTTCGCGAACTAGTGCTTTTTACTTTTCCAATTTTTTTAAATTTATACTTGTTCCAATTCATGACTACTTATTGATGAGTGTTAATATTAGTTTCCTTTAAACGTCGTAATCATAATCAACATAAAAACCTACTATTAATGTAAGAATACGAAAAATATGCATATTTCATATTTTATTACTTACCTCTTCATCATTATAAGTATTATAACACGTGTATTTTTTAATGTTGAAAAACCGTTCTTAATAAGTTGTCTGAATGGAACGGAACGCCTGTCAAAGAAGAGGCGTATTTTCTTACTGCAAGAATGTTTTAAGTTTCCAAAGGCAACATTCGATATTGTTTTTATAAATATACGATACACAAATAGATATTTAGGTAATAATAGTATAATGTTTTAATATTTACAATTGTTTCTGTCTTATAGAACATGCATTTAAAAAAAAACTTTCATTGAAGTGGGTTCAATAATAATAACAAAATCTATTCTAGTCGAATAAAAGCTAGAAAAACACCTCTTCATAATGTCAATGTCAATGATGTCAGTGTCACAGAATTAATAATATAAAAGTTTCGAATTCCATTCCTTACTTGTTGCTTTTCTTATTTTTTCGCAACTGTATTAAAAAACTTCGGTCGATACACGTGCGGATATGTCATTCTTCACTCGTCCCGAGTCTTGCCACTCGCCTACGGCTCGTGGCAAGATATCTTGGTACTCGTACAGTAATGACATACTTTCCGCACTAGCATCGAAATGTACTATTCTCTGATGGATCAGACAAATGTGAACGCAACCATATTAAATGAATGAAACCGATATACGTAACAACACAACACGTCAGACAAATGTGCAGGCAGCTTTATTCTCTTAATACTCTACATCCATCGCACGTTTTAATTACATTTACCATCTGCCTACGTCGCACTTTTGAAACAGGGTTTTCTTTCCCATTGCCTACATAACACTTCGCTTCACGAGCCAGTATAAATTTAACTTCGAATATAAATTCCAACTGTCGGCTGCCAGCATATTTTAAATTAACTTGACTCGTGAGTTCTACAGACAATAAACGAATTATTATTATTATTATTATGAGTGCTGCGTAGAGATGTAACTCCGCTCTGCATTTTCTATCGCATGTGTAATGGTGAGTGCTCCGAGGAACTGTTCGGATTAATCCCAGCCACTTCTTTCCATTATCACTCCATGCGACAACATTTCCGTCTTCATCACTTTGGTGGTTAGCAGTCCTTAACTGTTGCGTTTCTCCAGATATTTCCTGCGTCGCACACGCACAGCTACACTGTATAATGAACTGTAGCTCGCCGATTCTGGACCGATACGACCTTGAAACCTTCAAGACAGTTCAGTGGAGATCACACATAAATCAACCGATTTATGTGTGATCCTGTGGCCTTAATAAACTTAATTTTGGTAAATAAACGATTTTGTATTTGTATAATGCAATACATCAGGCGATAGTAATAACAACCCTCGCGGGAAAGGACAAAGAGGCCGGGAACAACGGATTCCACTCTTCAGATTAATACGGAGTCAGACATTGCGGAAGGGATACAAGTATTCTAAGGAAAGGCGGAGAGAACTAATCATTAATAAATCTTAAATCAATAATAATAAGATATCTACATAGACAAATACCTCACAGACGAACTTCTTTCCGCCATCGCTCTACGCGTCAACATTTCCATCTTTACCATTTGGTTGGCATTGGCAGGCCTCAATTGTGCGTTTCTCCAGAGACTTCCTGCCTCTCACAGCTATGTAAGCTGTGGACCCATAGTCAATCTCAAATCTTCCTGTACATGGTATGTTTTTGTTGTTGTTTGTGTCACTAGTTATTACTTTGTTTCTTACGTACAATATCAATTCTTGTAAACACATTTACTCACCTTGTATCTACCGCGATCATATGTTTTTTGGCACCAAAATCTGGCAACCTACAAATCCAGGTTTGGGTAAGGTTAGATAAAAACTGTTGAAGCTATTAACCGGCGACGACCGGTCTGGCCTAGTGGGTAGTGACCCTGCCTGTGAAGCCCGATGGTCCTGGGTTCGAATCCCGGTAAGGGCATTTATTTGTGTGATGAACAACAGATATTTGTTCCTGAGTCATGGATGTTTTCTATGTATTTAAGTGTTTGTATAAGTATTATATACATCGTTGTCTGAGTACCCACAACACAAGCCTTCTTGAGCTTACTGTGGGACTTAGCCAATTTGTGTAAGAATGTCCCTATAATATTTATTTATTTGTTTATTTATTAAACCTTATGCCCTGGTATTTAGGCTAAAAACGTATACATATCTTTGGTGATCACATAGTATAAACAGGTTTCGCATTTTAATAGCATTTAACTTAGTTTCATCATAATCACGAGGTTTAATACAGTGTACCTATACAACATCCGAAGTCATGTGACTTTGCCGCATCCAACCAAATCTGATCCCTCGAACCTTATATCCATCTATGTTACCAAATATCTAGCTTTTTGGTTTTGTGAGGAGGCAATGTACTGGATCTATAAACAAAATTTGCATAAACCGCACGCAATGTTTGCACAATTGGCTCAAACATTTGATGCGATTGTAATGAATTTACTTACTTATACAATTAGTGTAATTGGAGCCATTGTGTTTACTATTAGGGACTGTTGGCAAGGAAAATCTGAATTTTCCTTTATTTCCAAAGATGTGGTGGTGGTTTGGGGTTATTTCAAGAAAAAACCATTCTATTTGGTTGTGTTTGGAAATAACCAAATAGAATGCTTTTAGCTTTCATATGCCTTTTTGATTAGTTACTTATTACAATAAAAAATTACAAATTGTATGTCACAATACAACAAAACTCCACAAAAGTAAATACATATTGACTGTGGAGTCCGTAATCAGTCTCGCTAATGTCCTAATAAGCATCTTAATATTTTAATTTTCAAACATGTTTACATGCATTAAAATTTGAGTTAAGGGGCCCACTGACTATCAGTCCGCCGGAAGATATCGACCTGTCAGTTAGAACAAAAATTTGACAGTTCCGAACAACTGACAGGCCGATATCGTCCGGCGGACTGGTAGTCAGTGGACCCCTTTAGTAGGTATGGCTAAGTATGACATGAATAATTCACATGGGAACAAATCTCCTTCAGAGCATCCAAGAGATACATTTTCAAACGATTTTGAAATCTTTTTTGATCTCGTTTCTCCTGTCCGTATAATCTAATCGTACATGCAAAATTTTACCCCTTTCTCATGTCGAATTATGCTGAAATCGAGCAAAATCGGTGCAAATGCCGAAATAGTGAGTTGGTTCAAATCCTGCTTGTATCTTACAACCTAAACAATATTATGATTAGATCTAACAAACATTCAAAGTAAAATCAAATTTAGTGAAACCGTTTCATACTGACCGTAAACTCCACACAGATAAGATCAAAGCCGTTCTCTATTTCCTTAATCTACTTCCTCCATTGTATTCTTCTTGAAAACGTACAAAACATTTACACACACATCCTAACAAAAAGCACTGGTTCGTTTTCGACTTCACTCACTAGCTTTCTCAAAGTTGTATCCAGTGAAGCGTTTGATAGCAAAAGCACTCTTATTTTTAGAAAGATAAGAGATACATTTATATCACATGGTGTGATAAGATAAGAGTAGAGTACAGTAGATTTACTTGCCCAAACTTGTTTCGGTGAAATAATTCAGGCTATTCATTTGAGAATTCAAGGGGTCCCGAGCCGCTTTATCAGCGTCAGCTGGCTCGTAATCTTTCCTTTGAAAAACACACGTAGGTAGTTTTACCCTTTTGAAACAATTTTGAACAAAGGAGTTCTCATTTCAACTATATGGGCCAATTCGAGTTTTAGTTATTCGATCTGTTTCCGATATGATACTATGATGACGTTTTTGGTTGAAGAAATGACACTTTTGACAATAACAGATATCAGTATCATATCGGAAACAGATCGAATACCCAAAACTCGAATTGGCCTAATATTTGTATGATGTCATGTGCTTCGTACTTTACGCTATGTTTTGGTTTTATATGCAGTTTTCTTTTTTACAGGTATACCTCAGGGACCACTTTTGAATCTACTATTTCTATCAAAAGGATCGGTGTTATTCGGTAAGAAAGAATATTAATTCGATACTTCTTATTCTCTCATTTCATTAAAAAACAAGGATATATCCATCAAACCAATGTATTTCGCGGGTAAAGTCGCATCCCTGGTGCGCCGGGTGCGGGACAGTCCCAACATCATCTTAAGGATGATAGCGGATAAGCCGGATTGTCCGCTAATGTTACACTGTGCGGGGCTACATGCCCCAATGGGCTCCATACAGTGGTAACTTGTAGGTTAAGTGTGTAGGTTTAGGTATAGGTATAATTGTTATTAGGCTTAGGTATACTAACCCACTTGAAACTGTCTTTTACTAACAGAATGTATGTGTCACGGTTACACGAAATAAAATGATTTCAAAGTACTGCGCCTGGTTTGATTAAATTGACCAACAACAATGTTGACAATCTTCTGCTTTTTGCAATAGTGCTCATTTCGTGTTAAAATCAGATTAACAATAATATTAAAAAATGTAATGTCTGAAATGACCGAACCAGGGCTTGGAATAGAATTGAGCATTCCAGCAGAAAAAAGACCACCGCAACAAATAAAACACTTAAAGATAAAGTTAAAGAAAGAGTTAAAGATGCCAAACGCATTCCAATAGCAAACACTGACGTCCCTAATAGTCTCTCAAGTAGTACCCACATTTATCGTGGCTGCAACCCGTTTTGCTCCACAGAACTAAAGGAATCGAATGCAATAGAGGTATAAAGGTCAATTTCGCATGAGCAATCCGAGGTTTGCAGAAGTAAATGGGATTGCCCTTTATCTGTTCGGACACTCCTTTCAAACAGATTCCAATTTCGAATTTGTGGCAAACAATACTGTGTTAAGTCAATGGTTTAAGTGGTGGAGTCATTTTATTAAGTGGTTAATGTATTTGTACAAGGCGAAGAGTTCGCTTTGTTTGTAATATTGGAGAGGAAAAACGTTTTGTTGGAAACGTCCGCAAAAGGTGCAAATGGAGGAATGACATAATTGGACTATTTCAAACTTAGTGCGCGAGGAAGATATTTTATCGGAAACGTTCGTATATTTGGTATTTGTCATGCTACTTCAGTCAACCTCAATACTTTTTGTACTGATACTGACTGAAATAGCATCACGTTCGTGCGTTTCCGTGAAAATACGACGGTAAAGGATAACGGGAGGACGGAAGGACGGTAGGAGGAGGTACTACATATGTAATCACATATCAAAACAGTAACAGACGTTTAATTTAAAATGCCGCCTGGTGGCGCGCCAAATTCGCCCGCTGTGTGTGACCGCGTTATCCGCCCGGGCTCCGTGCCAGGGTATCTTTGACCTACCCCCTAGCAACAGGTTATGGCTGGGGGTTGATTACGTGGTTGTTTTGATAGTGGTAATATCGTTAGGTTGGGTAGTAGGGTTCCGTTTTTCGCCCTAAAAGTAGTAAAATGTACATTAAATTAATCATTATTAGGCCTTATAGAAATAAGGTTTTTCATTGTTCCTTCTTGTAAGGTGTTTATGTCGCGTGTAAGCGTCATTGAGTTGCGTTTTATACTCTAGGGCATAAAGTAAAAATCGACGATTAGGTACAACACTTATTGATTTAGCAATAAAGTCCAAAATCTGCCATACAAACTGCAATTACTGCAGTAGGCGGCCGCGCCGCTCCCCTCCCCACGCGGCCGCGCGCGATCCCGAGTACTCAATATGTAATCATTTCTCTATCTCTCTTCCAAGCTATATATCGCACATGGTGATGGGGTCAGCTTTCCGAATCTTTCGCTTCCACTTCGCCCCATCCTCGACGTCCTCGGACACTTTGCACCCAACCATATCTTTTTGCACTACGTCTTTCCATCTTGTTTAATATGTAATCATTTATTCAAGGAAAATTACCAAACCAATAATATTTGATATTTCTTTAATATTAATATTTTCATCTCTATCGAATGTATACTGTCGTCAGAAAAACTCCTTAGGTAGTTACACAGACTGCTAAAAAATCGTCGACCCTTTCCATAGATATGTAATTACGAGTTACCGCAAATATACAGTTGATTTTGATTCCATTTGTCTAATAACGGGCAAAAAGGAAACAATTTATTCCAAAATAGGTTACTCAGTTGACCCAGTTGTTCAGAAGCCAAACCCCAAGCCGGATTATCATAACGCTGCGTTCATCACAAACGGAATTAAGTTTCACATCAAACTAAATTGGAATTATCTAATACTTGCTATAGGAAAATGGTATGTGGGGTGGGATTTTGTATTTGACCCGCAATGACCAATTTAAAACGTTATAAATATTTAGTTGAAAGGATCCATTCTTTTAAAATCTGCATAAAGATATTTTAGGAATATGTGTAATTAATTATACTTATAGCCATTGACCAAGCCAAGACTTGTCAAAAGCCTCGCCCAAAATTCCGGGCCCTATTTATTATAAATACAACAGCGAATACCTGGGTATATCATAAAAATCTTAAAATAAATAATTACTACAATATAACAGAGATGTACATATCTATATGTAATAAAACATTATGGAGATGTAGAAGAATGTTAGAGTAAAGTACTAATAAGATTTGAAGGCTCTCCAAGCGTCAAAATGAAATTATATGAATTAAATGTTTCGCGCCAGGACTAAGCTAACAGTAACAGCCATAACTAATCTCACCAGAATAATATTTGAATTATTTTGTTATCGTGCGTCTCACCCGCGCCAATACATGTACGAGCAAGTACGAGCGAAATGCACGATAAGTAAATAACATAATTCAAATATTATATGGTAAAAATAAACATAAACAATGATCGAGCTCTCTTACTGCTACGGACTAACGTATCACTAGTTGAAAATGATTTGATTTTCGAGAAGACAAATCCAGCAGAAATTAAAATGATAGTTAAATCCTTCCCAGGTAGCAAAATGACGTAAAATGACGTCAGCGACGTCATAATGACGGCATTATTACGTCATTACGACGTCGCTGACGTCATTTGACGTCATTTTGCTACCTGGGTTAAAGCCCAAAAGATCATGTGGATATGATGATATTCCAATCACGGGAATATAATACCATATTGCCATACTTGCGGGACAACTTTGTGCAATCAGCATTTTAAGTCCTGTGTATGTTATATCAGTTATATCATTCTGTTGTTAGTGTACGTTAGTTAGTGTCATATTACCAAGAACCTCCCAAGGGTGTGTTGATGAGAAACCGGGCATTGAATGCAGAGTAAGCATCCAGTATTGAATTCTGCTTACGTAAGTTGAGACCGCTCTAGGAGGCTGACATTCAATAATTGGATTATTTTATTGTTTATAGTACATTCTGCAACGGGAGGTAAGTGAAATATTGTACGAGAGTTTAATATATTCACGACATCAGGCTGGAGTGAATTAAATACTCGATTAACAATATTCTTACCCCCGGAGTGACACACAATGTTTTTCATCACACTTGCGAAAAAAAAACTAAATTTTAAATGAAATCATTCTTAAATACGGTGATATTTCAAATATTCGTCCGCCATTTTGAAATTTTTTGGCAGTTTAGGCATCGGAGGCACAGACCCATCGGCATTCAGCCACAATTTAAAAATTTGTAAAAATATTTGAAACGGCTATTAAATATGTATTATCGAATAATAGTACTTTATAATCTGAGGGCCTATTACCGCACTGCGAACCACTTTCGACGTGTTGTCTCCCTGTAACACTTACGTACGAATTCACAAGTGCGACAGAGAGGCAACACGTCGAACGTGGTTCACGGTAGGCCCTCTGAATTACACACATCGCGTCGGTAAGACTGGCAGACTGTTGAAATATTGACGGTAAGGATCGGTAAAGGTTCTACCTAAACAAACTTTCGCGTTGTCACAAAATCACTGTTCAAACATTAGGTAAGTTCTCCACTGTTCATTTCTCTTGAGAAAACCCTAATCCTACATTTATATTAAACTACTACTAGTATATTAAAATACTGTTGTTATTAAAATAATTTACGTACGATATCAAGTATGTTAACTGGAACGGGAATGCGACGCATTAAGTATGTGCATGCTACAATAATATTAATAATGTATTAAACGTTAATCAAATGGTTAGGTATTTAATGAAGAATAAAAATATATGTATGGAAATTCCATTACAGGACGTTGCATTGCAAACTAATTACTTTACAAAACTTTTTTACATTTTTGTTTTTTGCTCATTAATGTTGTTTTCAGTGTAAAATTGATAGCTTATTATACAGTATAATAATGTGGAAGTGTGCAGCTAATTAAGAAATTATTAATCTTGAAATATTGTTTATTTATATTGGCAAAATCTTTATGCACACATAACTTTGATCTTCCAATCTCGACACCTGGACAGACACAGACGCCATTTTTTTTTAACTGAACTAAGTCCAAGGTAAACAAAATAATTTACGAATTTATGATAGACCCGTTACAAATTTCGAATTAATGTGTTCAAACGCGAGTTATAAACGTTATTAATAGACCGCGGGCCAGGAACAGATTTCCATGACCAATCGCCTCCCATGCGAAAACTCGTATAATGGTTAACGGCTATGTATGATGAACCCTCGTGAACGTCAGCTGCCGCTCCGTTGGTGGGTTGAGGAATGGCAGCAAATAAAGTCTATAATTTTTTTTTGTCATCGCCTCCCGCTTGATACTTTGTCAGATGATAGTTTAGATGCTATTGTGAATAAAGAAAATCGTCAGCCGATTGTATCGCTGTGGAAATACCGTCAGCTGGTCACATGAACATGTAAAAAATAAAATTATTTTCAGTCATGGGCGTCATCGCCTCCAGTTTGATACTTTGTCAGATGATAGTTTAGATGCTATTGTTAATAAAACAAATCGTCAGCCGGTTGTATCGCGGTGGTAAGACCGTGTTATGCGTTTAGATGGCTGCCATTCCTCAACCCACCAACGGAGCGGCAGCTGACGTTTACGAGGGTTCATCATACATAGCCGTTAACCGCTATACGATTTTTCGCCCGGGAGGCGATGACTGACGAAATTTGCGCCTGGCTCGCGGTCTATAACTGTTATTTTTTGTTGTACCTACCTAAAATATTACTGATGTAAAATATTGAATTTCAGACAAGTAAAAATGACACATTTCGCGCTTTGTTTTGTCTGCAGTGATATGATGACACGATTAATTCAAGCTCATATGTCGACATCATGTGCGAGGATCATCTTACAGTTCTCACGGAGATTAGGTGCATGCTAATGTGATGCTAATCACGAATTAATAAACTAGATGCTAATCTAGTGCTGAGTCTAGACAGTAAGGCGTTGTTTTCATTGTTTAGAATGTTAATTACCTAATGTCATAATTTCAATGAATTGTTCGGTTTTACGCAATCACGTTTCATTTCTGAATAATACCATAGAGTAACTTATACTAGAGCGGAAATGTCATAGTAAATTTTGTAACCCCAGTAAATTCACTGCCATCTGTCGACACACTTTAAAACTAAAAATGAAGATTTATAAAAATACGATAAAATGTATTTAAATATGGATAAATGATTTTTTTTATTTACATTAATCATTTTTATGATTTTGACCCATGTTCTTTCACTGATATGCGTTAAAATTGTTAAATAACAAACGAAACCGTCAACGCCATCTATACGACAGTAGACCAAAGCTAGTAGCGCCCTCTGAACGAGAATCAAATTTTCTTGATTTTCTAGGCACGTTTTTTCCTTAGACTGTATCCATCTATTACGGAGTTATATCTATCTTTGATAATACATAATACTTCGAACTTAGAGTATATAACCGCTTGGTTGGTCCGCTTGGAGACGCCTTGTCTGTAGCATGAGCATAGATCCCTTGGTGTTTTTAGCAAAAAATAATGCAGATAAAAAAACTTAAAGCGCCTGTAGTAAATGTACAGTATAATCGCAACACTCAATCGAAAAAATTGCTCAGTAGCCTGTTGCCGATTTAGCACCAGCGGGCGTATGGTGGTCGCTTATCGACGTAAAGGAGTGATAATGACATTGTTTGTCTTATTCAATCGTGAGATATTCCAAAGTGACGCTTGCTTTATCACGTCGATAGCCTCGCTCATCATAGGCTCCTGTTCATTGTTGAAATTAATGTTGTTGAATGGATAATCATTGTCTTGAGATAAGTGTTTAGAATTAACAAGAAAATACGAGTAAACCACAGGTTTTTATCGACATTTATAAGTATAGTCAGCTGCTAAAGTTGCTAAGCGTAAATGCTTTTTAATATTACATGTACACTCAGCTGCAAAAGTGTTAAAATCAAAAAGTGTCAGCTGCCATTAGAATAAGAATATACCTCCTTGACCGCCTAAAAACTTCTGTTGACTGTAAAGATGATAAAAACAACCTATTTTTTAAGAATTCCTAACTCAAATTACATATTCAATGTCAAAAATGTTTAGGTATATGTTCACTCGTATTATTCATCATCGTCATATCAGCCGAAAGACGTCCACTGCTGGACACAGGCCTCTCTCAATGATGTCCACAGCGGCCGGTCGTTTGCTGACCTCGATGACGAGATTCGCAGGAGAACCAGAGTCGTCGACATAGCTAAGAGAGTTGCAAGCCTTAAGTGGCAGTGGGCAGGGCACTGCTCGGAGAACTGATGGCCGTTGGGGCAAAAAGGTTCTTGAGTGGCGACCACGGAACGGAACATGCAGCGTGAGAGGGCCCCCTACAAGATGGACCGACGATTTGGTCAAAATCGCACTAACTATTCACCTTTTTGGGGTTCCGTACCCAAAGGGTAAAAACGGGACCATATTACTAAGACTCCGCTGTCCGTCTGTCCGTCTGTCTGTCTGTCGCCAGGCTGTATCTCATGAACCGTGATAGCTAGACAGTTAAAATTTTCACAGATCATGTATTTCTGTTGCCGCTATAACATCAAATACTGAAAAGTACGGAACCCGTGGTGCGCGAGTCCGACTCGCACTTGGCCGGTTTTTTAATTCGATGTTTTTCGTTACTTTGACTTTGTATATATCTATTATGTAAATAAATCTATTTGAATAAAAGTATAGAATCGGAGGGCAAAACCGAAGACGATAGTAGTCGAGTTCATAAATATGTATAAATTTCTTCACCTTAATTCAATGCAATAAGGTGAAAAAATGTGTACATATTTATGAACTCGACTGTACCTAAAAGGTAAAAATTAAAAATGGCGGCGACAGTGGCGGTGGCGGCCTAGGTCTCTCAATCCAATCACCTCGTCGAAATTTTCTTCTATCTTTCAAGACCAATAACATCTATCCGGACCGAACCCAGAACAGAAACTATTCTATGCAAATAGGCTGACCGCATTCAACAGTCATGTAACCTTACATCTGACACGACCCCTGCCGCTTGCCCTTGGCCGTCTGCAAATCGTTCATTGGCCCAAGCCATTTGGTTTGTTTGGCCCACAGCTATTTGGAACTAGATATATATGATTGTAATCGACTCCTAACCATTTATGTAGTATAAAGACGGGCGTAGCTCACTTTAGTTACAGGCAGGAAATGCAATGATCAAATTATGTTTCACCTCATGTATGTTACAAGGTTAAGCAAACTTAAGGTGCAGGTGGTCCTTCTTCGAACGCAGTTCGCTGAGAATTGAGCGGACGGCCGTGTGTCATCATTTATTTCGACCTTCAAGACTAATAAATACAGATCCAAGTTGTGGAAAGTTTATAAAAAGCTGGAAAATTCTAGGAAATTTCAGGAAGACTTTATATTGGAAATGGAGAATTTAGTTTCCCAATTATTCCATGTGGAAATTTCACAATTGTAAACTTCCGACGGCACATCATGAAGATGATTATATTGATTATGTTGCGCATTTAGAAAAACGTATAAATAATACAGTGATATTTAGAATTAGAAAGCCAACCAGTACCTAAAATACCTGCTGTTTGTAAACATATTTAGCCCGTTAGGCATTTATATTTTAAAATATTTATGTACGAAAAGGCGTAGAAAAACAGAAATAAGAATAAACAAGTAATAAAAAAACGCTGTAATCTTATTTAAAACATGCCTGTGAAAGACTTCGATGTTTTCTATCTAACACTGAAATTTCAGTTTTAGCACAGAATAAGTAATAGTATTATCATACAGAACTGCCACGCACCGCCCCGCCCCGACTCGAATTACCTCGCCCCGCGACAGCAGATTGACGGCCATTTGCCGGCCGCTCAGTACTATTTTTAAGCAATTTACTCACACTATGACGCATGAAGCGTGTACAGACGTGCCGTTCACACATAGAAACTCAAGTGATTTTTAATGTATAGCGTGTCCGCCCCCAAGTTGAAACGGAGACATTTACTAACGCTAGGTCAATTACAAATGCCGTTCCCATTTTGTCATTTTAACGTCATCAAGGAATATCGTTACACACAGTCCAACCAGCCAACTTACAACCAGAAGCGCCAATACCTCCAATTTGACTAAATCCAATTCCTGCAGCGCCTACATCCTCATTCAATTTGGAACACAAATTAGGCCGCTCAATTTTGTTCACAATACGCAATCTTATTTGCAGCGAGGCACGTTTTTACCATCGACAGTGTAATGATGTAGGTATGCCGTTTATTATACACGTAATGTATTTGGAGATGCGAGAATGACATATGTCAAGTATATGATATATACAAGGCCTGAGCCAGAAGGCGAAAAATCTCCTTATATGATCATGTTTTTCTAAGAGGCGTTGATATTCGTAAACGTGGAAAAAATATATGTAGTTCTTGACTATATTATCTTTAATAACATAGCTTCCGATACACGAATTATGTCACTTCGCTCTATACAATTAATTCCCAAAGTAACCTCTAACTCTGACTTTTAATCAAACTTTACTCGGTTATTTATTATGTGATACTATAAACAAAAAAAGATGAAAAAACAATCATAACTTAAATAGTAATTTCATAGCTTTCGAATTTCGATATTGTAAGGTAACGTTTTTAAAATAAATAAAAATCGACAAAATTCGATCAAAATTGACACTTGGCGTGCATGATCTTTCCCGTTCCTTCTTCTGAAATGTGACAGTGACAGCGGCAAACCGATGGAACGGCTTTATATGTATATCTTCTTCTTTGTCCTGGCTATTATCCCAGTTTATTTGGGGTCAGCCGTCCTAGTAATCCTGCGCCACATCGCACGATCGTGGGTTGTCTCCTTTCCTTTCCTTCATATCGTTTTTTAGGGTTTTTTGGAGGTTGGAGGTTTTTCCATTGGTGGTCATCCTCGCCCTCTCTTTTTCCTTCTTCTATTTTGAGAATTCTTTTATTCATGCTGCTATACTTATATGGATATGATGGCCTAAATATAATTAAAGCTAGCTAGGACTTCGTTGCGACAGAGGTTGCATTGAATAAAATAATTTGATTTGTGCCATAGTTATTTTCTTGCTTTTCCCAGGAGAAATTACCCGCGGCTATATTTTTCCGATTTATCGTTTAACGTTGTTTATTTTTAATCGCACGTACCGTACAGTCGAACAAACACGTTGGTTTGCATCAACATCAACCGGTGCATTTCAGTGCGTCACCACTGAACCGTGTACGCTTCAATCGGTTGCGGTCGACTTGCGGGCTTATTGAAAGGCTGCCAATTAATTATTTCAGAGTTTCAATTATTACAGCATTATAAGCATACATTTATATGATTATTTATTGTAAAATTTGTTCTTGATATACCTGGTTTATTTTTAGAAATATGTAGGTATTATTTACATAAAAAGTTTACTTGCTTTTTGCGTACAAACACGGAACACAGATTTTTTTATGAATAAAATTTAGCTGTACTTTTTTTACTTCGACAACCGTTGAATGTTAACTGAGATCCTTAAATTGAGAAAACTGCAGCTGAATTACTGTTGCGAGATTACTAGTTACTATAGTTACTACTGCGCAGCGGTCCTGACGCGGGCGCTGTAGGTATATGTAAATTGACCCAAACGAGATCCATACCTCAAGAAAAGTACATAAACCGAAACCCTAGTATAAAAACACATTTTTCTCAAAAATTGACGGCAAAGTCGACGTTGCCGGTTAAAAAATAGGTCCCGAAATGCGTAGTTTATGGTCAGTCAAAAAATTAAAAAGTTAAAAACATTGCAGTCTCGATTTCGGGACTGCTATGTTGCATACAAATTCCATTATTTGTCGAGTTCCAAACTTTTTAAAAGTTGAAGTGGCCATATCAAATGAAGACACAGGTCATTAAGCAGCCAAAAAGATGATCAGTAGTGAGTATTATATTCTTTGATCAATACTTATTATTATAATGTTGGTACCGCGACTATTTAGGTGTCTCAAATAGATTGGCGTATTTTCAGCAGAAAAATACACTTCTATATTTAATTAAGAAAATAAAAAAGGCGGCAAAGCAAATCTTTTCACATGTGTTTGTGAAACATTAGAATTTTTCTTTTGTAAAATATTTCTATTATATTTATATTTCTTGCACTATTTTTGAGAAAAGCACTATATATGACTCGGCTGGAAGGCTATTCTTGCTGGCTTCCAAGATCGTCCGTTTAAAACGAATCCTCAGCCAACAAGTAGCTACTTCCGAGCCTCGACAATAATGTACTATTAACCGTATTTGAAATGTAACCAACTAAGTATAAGTGGATAAAATAAAGGCTCTTTGTTTAGTGACATCTATACCGCTAATTAACCTCGACACGTCGCGAAGCCATACAATATGTTCCTAGTCACGGCATTTCAAGTCTTTGTACGCGTAAAGGTTGCGTGCAGTCCGCAGCAGAAGTTGCTAAGCGGGCGAGGTGTTCAAAATGATCTTGACGCGACTTTATTGTTAAGAGAATAACAACGTGTCAAGTTAATTTTGAACACCTTGCCCGCTTAGCTTTTTCTGTTTCCTGTACCCGACTCTTTCAGATATCTAGCGCAGTCGTTGTTAACCTTTCAGCTTTCACTGAAAAGTATAGCCCAGTTTTTCGGGGGCAAAAACATTCTAATGGCGGTCGTAGCATGCGGTACCAAAAACACCGTACGCAAACACAAATAAACAACCTTTCACACTAAATGCATTTACCATCTCCGTTCCGTCGGATATATTAAGTAAACCTTCATAAAGCACTCTCAAAAAATAACCTTTTCCGCGCCAATACCTACTATAAAAAAGCAAGCTCCAAATTCGCCGCTGGCATATAGGTTTCCTCCGCTCGCTGAGTAAAGGATTTAGTATATGACAACCAAATGCTTGCGATATTGGAACCAACATTCAGTGGTCTTATTCCCTACGTTACCGAACGCATCTACAACAATAGTATATTGTTAACCAAGGGATGAAATAATGCCTTTCACCCGAGTTAAACACTCTACTTTTCATTTCGAATACTAGGAAAGTAAAATGTATGTTTTTTTTAAACATGACTAAGTATACATTTTTATAGTATTTCTTACTTACAATTAACAATTTTGGCAAAAGTATCGTTATTTATGGAATGCAGAGTCAAATATCTGAATGGAAACTGTATGATATAATTATAGGTACCTAAATAAATAATTACTTATTTATTTTTGTTTTGTATATAATATATTCGGAGTTAAAATCGTGATTAGTCACTAGACTTTAAAACCGGTATTTTCATCCGCAAAACCGGTAAACCGCCATTGGAAACGGGAAACCGGTCTACACCCGCCGCTTTCCTGTGATTAACCCATTTTCTAGTTTTTTTCGCGTTTTACAGCATTTAGAAATACGAAACTTGGCAAGCCTGTGCAATGCATGCAAAAAGTGTTTTATTCCGTGTGCAACGTGTCACAATTTAACTACCTATGTGATTGTTTATGTAATCAATATACCAATAAATGTCCGACGACCGGTCTGGTCTAGTGGGTAATGACCCTGCCTGCGAAGCCGATGGTCCTGGGTTCGAATCCCGGTAAGGGCATTTATTTGTGTGATGAGCACAGATATTTGTTCCTGAGTCATGGATGTTTTGTATGTATTAGTATATATATATATATATATAGCGTTGTCTGAGTACCCATAACACAAGCCTCCTTAGGCTTACCGTGGGACAGTCAATCTGTGTAAGAATGTCCTAAAATATTTATTTATTTATTTATGTTTTTAACCTGAATGCATACAGCGTAATGCGTAGCGGTTAGTAATCCCTCCTTTAATGTTATAATAATGATTCAAATATCATTTTGATGTCAGTTTTCGTTCGAATGGGCCTGGATAGAACAGAAGAGGTTCTACCGCGATTCGTTATCGGCCTTGCCTTAAGAGCCAACAGGAGCTGAGCGAATTCTCAATTTTGAGATTTCAAACTGATTATCTCCGTCGCGCTGACGGGGGCGGCGCCGCTATATCCCCGTGTGTGTGGTGCACGCACACAGACGCGCACGTCATTTGCGCTCACGGACCTTATGCCTGCAAGTCGCGTCGCGGTCGCGGCCCGCTATATAGGCATATCATAGGCTATAGCTAGTTCTTACAAACTTTTTCTGTTAGCTTAGCTCGCTACCACCACTGAGCGTTTACTTATTTCCTGTTATTGTGATTTAACTTCTTGATTTTAGGTAGCTGAATTCAATATCCTTCTACAACCTGCAATCCAAATAACATTTTGACTTTTACAGGAGAGTAAAAAACAATCATTTCTTTTCTCGTTTCCGTGCGGAAAGTATCAACTTTCGACACGCTGTGCTATTAGTACCTACATTGTGCAACGAGGGGGGTTAGTGAGATTTTGTAAAGGAGGAGTTTACAATATTCTTAACCCCGGAGTTACACACAATGGTTTTCGTTACACTTGTGATGAAAAACTAAATTTTCAGGGAAATAATTATAAAATACGGTGACATTTCAAATATTCGTCCGCCATATTGTCATTTCTTGACAGGTTAGGCATCTAAGACCTTCGGCATTCAGCCACGATTGAAAATTTTGTGTAAAAATATTTTAAACGGCTATTAAATTAATCCAATTAAATATTATAAACAAAAATACTAAATTATAATTGTCAGTATTTTAGAAGTAAAACTCCCTTACACACCCTTATACTTTAAACAAAGTATTTTACTTATAACTTACTTGGTTCGTACTTCGTATGAATTAGTGACATATCTAATTAAAAAAAGAAAGCTATAACTCCCGCGGGAACAATATAGGCCTTTTGTTTTCCCTTCAGTACACCTGCATGAAATAAGATCTTTTCGAGCAAGTGTGATGAAAAACAAATTTGTCGCTCTCCGGCTTCGTTGATTAGAAAAAAAGAAAGCCTCAGGTTAGATAAAATTATCATAACAAAGAAACATGTGACATGAGATATTTCTTACGTTGATGTAATTATACAGTTTTATTAATGGTCCGTTTTTTATTTATGAGTCAGATTTTGATTAAAATAGGTATGTTTGAAGAGCTCCTAATCCTGGTCGGAATGAATAAGAAACCCCAATTTGGGACAATAGTCTAGTCTACAAAACGTTCAAGGTGGTTAAAAATATAGTGCAAGCTGTTCGCATTAAAAAACCGCAAATCGATGTACAGGTTAGCCGTTTGGTACACGTATACTAGAGGTCAAAACAAAATTATCGACCCGCAGTTCCTAAAAAAAAATCCCTTGGGAGGGGAGTGCTGAAACTTTTTTTTGTATAAAAAATCTTTTTTTTTGTATAAAAAACTTTTTTTTTTAAACCTATCGTATTCTTCTCTTATCTATCATACGAAAGGGCTTTTTGAAGCGATTCTGAAAATATATCACATCATTACATTTTAGCCATTTTTCTTAAATTGAAACAAAAAGAATTTTCAAAACATACCAAGTTTGGGCTCCTCCAGATACGATATGGCTGATTTTTTTTTGTACAATATACCAAAAATGATACGTGATTTCCTCATATCTAACCCAAAAAAAGGAATTTTAAAAATAATTTTATTTAGTTTTTTTTTAAATACAAAGTGACACAGTTAGGTTTAAAGATCTTTATTTTCTCATAAGAATACATAATATTCACTTACACGAGAATTAATTGTTTTTTCACGCAAAATACATTTTATCGGTGAGCGCACACTTAACCTATAACAAATAACTTAATACTGTAGGTATTAACATATATGACTTAAACTAAAAGTATACAAATTAAACTAAATTAAACAAAAAACACTTTTTTCTGTTTTTTTTTGTCGGGTATATCAATAACTTATAAACAGAACAATTAGCAATGGAATGCGAGCGTAGTTGCTACGGCCCGGACCGGCCGTTCTACTTCAATACCTATTTTACGAGACTTATGGAACTGTACTGCAGATACGGTACATATTAATCATACAAGGATACGTAATATCCATATATCCAACGGGAAATACCTCTTTAACCCTTTAACGTGACCCCAAACTTGGTATGTTTTGAAAATTCTATTTGTTTTAATTTACAAAAAAAATGGCTAAAATGTAATGATTTGGTATACTTTTAGAATCGCCTCAAAAAGCCCTTTCGTATGATACCACACACGATAGGTTTTTGAAAAAAAAAATGTTTTTTTCCAAACAAAAAAAAAATGTTGTAGCACACCCTTCCTAAGGGATTTTTTTAGGAACTGCGGGTCAAAAATTTTGTTTTGACCTCAGTATGCGTGTGCCAAACGGCTAACTTGTACATCCATTTGCGGTTTTTCTTTGAAATTGGGCTTGTACGGCTGCCACTAATAGAGATACTAACTCCTAAAAATACGTATGATACCTCATTAGATTCGGAATGATGTCTAGAAAAATGTATTCGAAGCATTCCCACATAAAAAAAGTTCAAAAGCTATTAACAAAAAACGCAAACGTACCATTACGCAAAAAACAGCAAAAAATCACGTTTGTTGTTTGGGGAGCCCCACTTAAATATTTATTTTATTCTGTTTTTAGTATTTATTGTTATAGCGGCAACAGAAATACATCATCTGTAAAAATTGCAACTGTCTAGCTATCACGGTTCATGAGATACAGCCTGGTGACAGACTGACAGATAGATTGACAGACAGTCAGACAGACTGACAGATATTATTTTAAAGGTATTAAATATTCTTTTAAAAATTAGAAAAAAATATGGTGCATTTAAAACATATCATGGAATATACTACGGTTATAAGTTGATAGTATGTAGTTATTTTTTCAACAAGTTAGGCAATTATTAAGTAACCACATTTTTCTCGAACTTTCGTCTTTGTTGTAAATTTAAAAAAAAAGAAAATAATTGGCGTAAAAAGTATTTCGCCTCGTGGAGCCCTTTTCATATACATACTTAATAAGATCACGTCATAAACGATTTAATAAAAGTAATACTTTATTTAAAATAAATTTTAGAATAATAGTGAAAATTGTAAAATATAAAACAATATTTTAACCAAAGTATTACTAATTCTTTTTACAATCAAATGTATGAATACGTACTTAGAACTGATACTTTTCTAAATAACGAATAAATGGACTAAATTGTGTAATTAATTTTTAGTGCAAATCACCACAATTTGCTTCTAAAGAGCAAATCAGTGACCAAAAATTATATATGATTTTAATGTTTCGTTCATATATTCAGATTTGTGTATGAAAATGTGAAACTATTATTTCTAAAATAAATTATTCGTCCCTAATTTACACAATAATTATACCAAATTTGATCTCATAGCAACAGATATGTAGAAATAGAGGCAAACTGGACCGCAGAAGCCGACTTTTCCCCTCCCTTTTTCGCGGGTTACCAGGACTTAATCTCGTAGCTAGTGCGTCAGCTCAGCTTTGTATGAACCAAGGAATAATAAATAGTGTTAAACGATATCCCCTGAGGCCAAAGTGCATACTCACTTTACTTACTTCTCCTACTAAGAGGCAAATCGCGACTTTGAAAAGGTTTATCGATCTTATCACATCACTAGATTATCGACATTTAATGTCGACTATTGCCCATCACTTTTCTGTCTGTGTACGTATTTAGAAACTTGACCCCGCCCCTAAAATTAGTGCGATAAGAACAACTGCAGCTTAGGCGAAAAATCCTGCGTAAAAATCTCAAAAATCGAGGTTTTGTACTCGACTGTTTCCTCCTCCAAAACTTAACCAATCGTAACCAAATTTGGAAATCTAAATGATTATGAAATTGTCTGTGTCGGACTGTTTTGATTTTTTGGCTAATTGATACCAGTTTTGAATACCACGCCTCTCATTGCGGCATAGTCAGTGAGGCCATTTTTGGCCATGTGTGAAGGGCTCTAGCGCCTTAAAAAACAAAAATATCAAAAAAAGCAAAACACACCGACACAGATATTGACAATATTAATCTGTGTTGAAAAAATCATTGCTCTAGCTTCAAAAACCACGGAGGAAACAGTCGAGTACGTTTGTATGGAGAAATGACCACTCCTGTTGGCTCTTAAATATTCAGTCAAACGATATAAGACAGGCAGATAAACGAAAGTTCGATTTTGTGTCTCCGGGTATTATGCCCTCTGAGATTCTGTCAATCTGCCGCTGCAGGGTGAAGTAATTATATTCCGCGCTGGTATGTGCGTGGCCATTCTATATGAAATACTATGAACTATCTTCTGCTACGCACAAACTAACTGACTTTTCATAGACCGTATTCTCAATACAATAAAGGTTACAATTGTTCAATTAAATGTGCCGACGGGACAATCCAATTATAGGATTATCGTCATTAAAGCAGGGTGAAGTGGAGCATGTCGGTCAGCGGGTCAATCTCTAAGGGCATATCAGGTTTCGCTTAGATACCTAATCCTAAGATTGTGGAGTAATAGTGTGGATTCATTCCAGTCTGATTCAGATTATCTTTTCTCTTTTAGGGTTCCGTGTTCCGTACCCAAAGGGTAAAAACGGACCCTATACCCTATTACTAAGACTCCGCTGTCCGTCTGTCACCAGGCATCTCATGAACCGTGATAGCAAAGATAGATATAACTTCGTAATAGATGGATACAGTCTAAGGAAAAAACGTGCCTCGAAAATCAAGAAAATTTGATTCTCGATCAGAGGGCGCTACTAGCTTTGGCCTACTGTCGTATAGATGGCGTTGACGGTTTCGTTTGTTATTTAAAAATTTTAACGCATATCAGTGAAAGAACATTCGTCAAAATCATAAAAATAATTAATGCAAAAAAAAACATTCATCCATATTTAAATACATTTTATCGTATTTTATAAATCTTCATTTTTAGTTTTAAGGTGTGTCGATAGATGGCAGTGAATTTACTGTGGTTACAAAATCCTCAGAATAATGACTAAAGCATAGAAGTCGGGCAAAAATGCTTCGCAAATATGTATACCCGTACTTTACTTCCTTACGAATTAGATAATGTGCCGAAAAGAGATGCATATATGCTTGTTATTTCTCATTTACGTACGGTGTCATAAGTTTGATAATTTGCTAGGGATGTAATTGTGTCGACTTTTTATATCGATAAATTATGCATAAGTTTATGTGCCGTGTAAAATAATAATCACGAAATTGGCAAATTGATAATAGTCTGGCTAATGAAAGTTGAACCTGAAAAAACGCGGCAATTTCAAGAAATCTGTAGCAGGCGGCTCGTTGAAATGAAATGAAATGAAATGCGTGGAATACAAGGATTGCATAATTTTTACACTTTTTATAATTTTCATATTCTAAAAATCATTAAAAAGTATAAAAATTATGCAATCCTTGGAATCAAATAGCCGCCTGATATGAGGATTAATGCATGTACCTAATATAGCTTTTATCTCATTTGCAGTCTACCACTCAGAACCCTCTAACTATACCTCTCGTTTTTTTATCATTAGAAAGAAGGCGAGCGATCTTAACGTGTCGTTTTATCGAAAAACACTTTGAAAATAAGTCACAACAAATATAATATACGATCATTTACATACTTTTGCTTTCATAAGTAAAATATTGTTATATTTATAAAAAGACACGTGGAAATGGTTTACCGTTTTTTCTAATGCTAAAAGACTAAGTATAGTTTCTAGCCATGTACAGTCAGCTGCAGAGAAAAGGCACCCCCCTGCATACAAAGTTCTGTAAATAAGTATGGACGTGGGGTACCTTTTCTCTGCAGCTGACTGTACCAAATAGGAAATAATAAAAAAAAACGTTCGTGTAATTTTTTTTTATATTTAATAATAGGGAATATTACGCGAAACTCGGCGTAGGTGGCGCCACTATCACAATCTGAGGGTCTATCGCGAAACAAGAAAATCGAACTTTCGTTATCTAAATAACATCTCTGTCACTCTTGCGTATTCGAGCGATAAAGAGGTAGCTAGATAACGAAATTTCGGATTCGAGTTTTCCGGTAGGTCCCCTGAAAACTTGTCAAAAACCTGTTAAAGGTACAGTATGAATAAGTTACTCTACGGTGCACTAAAAAAGCTAGTGCTGCACTCTGGTGGCAGAACATTGCAGTAATATCCCCTATTCCCCGTCCTTTGGAAATCTGAAATAAAAAGTTCAGTTTTCTGACCAACAATATTAATAAAAGGAACATTCATCAATGATCATTAATGTCTTTTTTATTAGGGTTCCGTACCCAAAGGGTAAAAACGGGACCCTATTACTAATACTTCGCTGTCCATCTGTCTATCACCAGGCTGTATCTCATGAACCGTGATAGCTAGACAGTTGAAATTTTCACAGATGATGTATTTCTGTTGCCGCTATAACAACAAATACTAAATAGTACGGTCCCCTTGGTGCGCGCGTCCGACCCGCACTTGACCGGTTTTTAGTATTAAACTATAGTCTGGCAAACACAATCTGTCAGTAAGTAAGAACAAAGAAAACTATAGGTACAGTCGAAGGCAAAAATATCGATCCAGACAAATGGCTTAAAAATATGTGAACACGATTTTATTGTCTGAGCGTACACATATTTTTGAGACTTTGGGAATGTATATATATTTATGCCCTTGACTGTACTCATCAATTAAAATGAGACAGTCCTGGGCCAAACTATAAGAAAGCTGTAAATGTCGATAGGTTATTGATCTGAGGTCGATACATCACTATGCCAAAAATATAACCTTTCATACTTAGCAGAATAGTTCGAAAATATATGCAAAAATCTATATAGACTTGAATGCAAGTAATAATTACATAAACAACATATCGATTTCTATGTTTAGGGTCAGGTCCTATAAATAAATTTCTTCTAAATTGAACAAAACTCACCGATTAAAGGTTATCGGTTCGTGCATATTTTCTTTTCTTCCTGTATGCGATTTACAGCCTCGATCACACAAGACATTATCACAAAGGGAACTTCAAACCATTACAAATAAAAACTCAGCACGTTTTCCAACAATCTTTCAGGAATAGCAAAAATATAATTAAAATAAACCAAGATGACCGCTGAAACATCCCGAAATATTTCAACTAAAATAATACGACTATGTCAAGTTGTTACAGTTGACACCTACCTTTGAAATAACGAACATATATTTTATTTGGCTGGATTATATTATAGAACCACATAGGACCATTTGACATTTCCCTCAGTTTATCTTATGACAATACTGAAAAAAACGAAAGAACTCACTCACTCATAGACAAAAAGTAATAACGTGTTGTGAATACGATATCTTTTACCAAGCTTTTATTTTTGCCCGGCTTCTTTGCTTTAGTCATTATTCTGAGACAAAATCTACTATGACAGTAGCGCTCTATCTTATTATATCCTCTTTGGTGATAACTAGACAGTTGAAATTTTCACAGATGATGTATTTCTGTTGCCGCTATAACAAGAAATACTAAAATCAGAATAAAATAAATATTTAAGTGGGGCTCCCATACAACAATCGTGATTTTTTTGCCGTTTTTTTGCGTAATCGCACGGAACCTTTCGTGCGCGAGTTCGACTTGCACTTGGCCGTTTTTTTCAATGCTTGGCAAGTGGACGTAGACTTAACTTTGCACCGACGAATGAAACAAAGTGAGGAAATAGAATTATTCTTCTTCTTCTTCTTCCAGTGCCATCTCCTACCGGAGGTCGGCTATCATGAGGGCTATAAGAACTTTAGACGCAGCCGCGCGGAATAATGAGCGTGTGCTCTGTTTGAACCATGTTCGGAAATCTTTGAGCCATGAGTTACGTCTTCGTCCGGATGATCTTTTACCTTGGATCTTTCCTTGGATAATGAGTTGAAGGAGTTCATATTTCTCGTTTCGCATGATATGACCAAAGTACTGTAGCTTGCGTTTTTTGACTATCTTTAAAACCTCGGCCTCTTTATTTACTAACTGCAGCACTCTTTCGTTAGTTACTCTATCCGTCCATGATATTTTCAGGATTCTTCTGTACACCCACATTTCGAAAGCCTCCAAGCGTTTACACATATTCTTGGTCAGTGTCCACGATTCTACTCCATACAGAAGAACCGAGAAAACATAGCACCGTGGTAAACGCACCCTAGTAGAAATCCTCAACTAACGGTTGCACAGAAGATGTCTGAGCTTCATGAAAGCGTTACGCGCCTGTTCAAATAGCATTATTAACATCATATTTTTTCGGTTCGGATTCGGTTTAAGGTAAAGACGCGTTATTTTTCCTACAACATCATTATTCAGACTTCGATGGTCCTCAACAGTCTCTCTTTGCCTAGCCACGTCCCATTTCATTTGGGGTCGGCTCTCCTCGTCAATCTTCGCCACACTCTTCGGTTCTGGGTCGTCGTGTCGTTGATTTGGGCTTTCTTTAGGTCATTGTTGATGACAGACATCCAAGTTTGAAGGGGTCTACCGGGATTCTTCGGACCGGTGTTTATACTGAGGACCTTTCTGGTCATATGATCCTCGGGTCTTCTCATTACGTGTCCATACCACCTTAGACGGGTTTCAGCGAGTTTCTCCTCAATGGGTCTGACTTTAAAACTGCCACGGATGAACTCATTTCTCACCCTGTCTAACAAGGTGACACATGGTCCTCCACAGTATTTTATATTTTCTTCTTCTTCTTCTTGTTTTTCATCTTCTTCTTCTCCTGAGCCTATTTCCCATGTCTTTTGGGGTCGGCCCTCCTAGTCCGTAAACGCCACTCTGGGCGTTTTTGTGACAGTATTTATATTTTAAAGAACGAAAAACGAAAGCTAAGTATTTTCTTTATTGAACTGAACAAATAATGAATATTTTTGTTACTTTTTACCCTTTTTACAAGCTTTTATTACCTATATATGTTAATATATGTATAGTGTGGGTCAAATCTGGGAAGCTAAATTTTCACTTCCCGATTTCCGATTGAGCTGAAATTTTGCATACATATGTAAATCGGATGACAATGCAATATTATGATGACATGGTGCTGATCTGATGAAGGAGACAGGAGGTGGTCATAGGGACTCAGTGATAAAACCACGCAAACTAATTGTGTTTGAGGTTGTTAAAATTATCTCGCTGAGTACATTGAGTATTGGTTGCCTGTGGAACGAAAAGTACAGTCAGCGATAAATCGGCAGCGGGTATGCTCACGGAGGGACGGATCAATGGTTTCCACGCGATCATTAGGAAGCGGTGTAGCTCGCTTTTGAGGCGATGGCGCGCCAGCTCGAATACCATCCTCTGCACGATGGCCGACCGGTGGGACTCACCGTGGCTGAAGCACTTGGTGCAGCTACATGCCCCATTATGTGAAATTCTGTTTTAATATTATGTTTGTACTAACCCTAGATTTAAGTATGTAAATAACACATTATGGACTTATTTGTTTGATATAAATTATTATTGATTGATTGATTGATTGATTGATAAAAGCTTGTTGTACCTGAAATGAAATTTTTGCCAATAACTTATTGACTTTAGTTATGATCACGCGCTCATGTTATTCCTTATTAAGAACAGGGGTTTTGCATCACAAATAAATTATTTTCTTGAGATATAATTTCATTGCTTTTACCGTATCATTACATAGTATAAAACATAGTCGCTTTCCGCTGTCTGTCCGTCTGTCCCTATGTATGCTTAGATCATTAAAACTACGCAACGGATTTTGATGCGGTTTTTAGGGTTCCGTACCCAAAGGGTAAAAACGAGACCCTATTAGGTACTAAGAATCCGCTGTCCGTCTGTCTGTCTGTCACCAGGCTGTATCTCATGAACCGTGATAGCTAGACAGTTGAAATTTTCACAGATGATGTATTTCGGTTGCCGCTATAACAACAAATATTAAAAAGTACGGAATCCTCGGTGCGCGAGTCCGACTCGCACTTGGCCCGTTTTTTTAATAGATAGTGATTCAAGAGGAAGGTACATATGTATAATTTGTAAAGGTTTTGTGTAAATTATTTGAACTACCCATGCGAAGCCGGGGCGGGTCGCTAGTAATTAAATGTGTGTTTAAAACGCGAGAGTGAAGTATTATATACTCGTGAGAACCCACATCATAAATGTATTACATAAGGTTTGGATTCTTTATATTATACAGTTACTTAAGTTAAACTTTATCTGAAACAAAATAAACGTCACCGTACCCCTAGAGGTTCAATCATACCTACTTTATCATCGCTACCAATTTCGGTATAAAGTAATAAATATGAGTGAAGAGAAACTTGGTTAACGAACAGGTAAACAGCATTAGTGACCTTTAACGAGGGCCCTCCATTAGCTGAAAGCTATTCTGAACATATATGTATTCCGGTCGACAGCGCGTTCTATTCGAGTCAAGAGTGAAACACTAAATAATAATAATAATAAGCCCGCAGGGCAGCTTGTGGCGAGCTGTTGGGGAGTGACGACCCTACGGACCCGAGTGCTCCAGAGAGTCGATCAGGGTCTCCGTCTCCGGCGTGTCTTCGTCGGTCGGAGTGGACCCCAAGGGGACTCGCAGTACTCTCAGCTCTGGCTTGCCTTCATTGGCCGTCGGATTCGTAAGAGCTATATGCTCCAGGGGTGGAAGTGAAAGATGCATAAGACGCGAGTTGGCACAGTGGCTGTTAACAGTCACTGGGTAGAAAGCGGCGCACACCTCTCGACACCCCTGAGCCGCTCACACCGGTGTTGCTCCTGGTCGTCATCACGACGGCAGTTTCAGGGGCCCATCTAGTCAGCGGCAAGTCACCACCTGCCTCGATAACGTGTTTTAACATTGTTATGGCAGGTGTCCGGACTTCTTTACAATAGCCCAGTCTCATTGTCCACCCAAACTTCAATCCATAGACCGGTATACTGTTCACTTTTTCTACAATAGTCCCAATGCCTGCTGCGACCGGTTCATAGGTGTCTATTGTTGCGCCTGTGAACGGGTTCCAGCAGGCGTTCTACATGACATTAAAGCTCTCCAAGGGGCCTCTACGTGTTGGATCTATATCCCCACGCAAGCCTATCAAAAGACCGGGATGCATAGGCTCGTGATATCCAAGGAGATATACATATATATAAAAATACATGTTACAAACAAAGACAGGACATGGGATAGTTTTTATCCCGAAAATCATCCCTTAAGAAAGTAAAAAGCGGGGTGGAATTGAGATAATTAACGAAGTGCCTGCTAATTTGTGTGCATAATATGCTCAAATTTAGATTGCTATGAGAATTTTTCCACGCGCTATTCTTACTCTAGATGCGGTTACTAAGTCCACACAGACGAAGTCGCGGGCAAAAGCTAGTATTATTATAAATGCGAGTGTGCGTCTGTCTGTCTGTCTGTGTTACCTCTTCACGCTTAAACCGCTGTATCGATTTAGTTGAAATTTGGCATAGATATAGTTTGAGTCCCGGGGAAGGACATAGAATAGTTTTTATGTCGGAAATCATCCCTAAAGAGAGTGAAAAGGGGGTGAAATTGAGAAATTTAATGTAATGCCTAATAATTGATGTCGTCAAATTAAATGATTGGTATTACACTTTATCCAGGCGCTATTACACTTACTCTAGCTACTGTTACTGATTCCACGCAGACGAAGTCGCGGGCCAAAGCTAGTTATAAAATAAACCTCATACAAAAATTATTCTAAATTGGACTCCGTCTAAGCTAAATTTGCACCGACTTGAACAGAACAAAGTGAGGGAGAGTCATTTAAAAGTTATATTTGAATAGAAATTTAACAGTTAATTATTTACACTTCGTCAATGCGAATGTCATGCAGAGTTAGCTTAGTCCAACTCTACCTGCCTATTAAATTAAACAATAGAGTGTGATTTGAATGGAATAAAATACAAAAATGTTTTTGTCATCAATAGCAAATTTTAGCTACCTACCCGAAGAGTGCCCTATTACTAAGTAAAATATTATATATATCTTTTTAGGGTTCCGTACCCAAAGGGTAAAAACGGGACCCTATTACTAAGACTCCGCTGTCCGTCTGTCCGTCCGTCTGTCTGTCTGTCTGTCTGTCCGTCTGTCCGTCTGTCTGTCTGTCACCAGGCTGTATCTCATGAACCGTGATAGCTAGACAGTTGAAATTTTCACAGATGATGTATTTCGGTTGCCGCTATAACAACAAATACTAAAAACAGAATAAAATAGAGATTTAAGTGGGGCTCCCATACAATAAACGTGATTTTTGACCAAAGTTAAGCAACGTCGGGCGGGGTCAGTACTTGGATGGGTGACCGTTTTTATAGTTAATAAATAATAATAAATAAATCTTTATTGATCAAAACAAAACATACATGGTACATATGCAGTTGGAGCCCTGGAGACTGCGTTAGTTTGCAGTTTGCACTGTGTTGCAGCCCCAGTGTTTGCCCGTATTATATAATCAGTTAGAATTATAAAGAACCATTAGACTTAACTTAACTTGTAACATAAAATATTTAATATATAATTTAGGTACAAACAATAATATAGCGGGAAGCCTATTCAAAAACTTGCATGCATTTGTGTGTGTGTGTGTGTGTGTGTGTGTGTGTGTGTGTGTGTGTGTGTGTGTAATGGTACGGAACCCTTCGTGTGTGTGTCCGACTCGCACTTGGCCGATTTTTTTGTATTGTTGTTGGTTTATAGGTAAAGTAATATTACTTAAAAAAAAACAATTAACATTTAATATGCGCTACATACATCTCAATAAAATATGCCAGTATTTTTAATATAAAGTTTTCGTTTACTAATTTTACACTTCAATTGTTTCAGCATAAAGTACATTATATTAACTAAAAGCCTCTCTGTATTAGAAAGTTAATGAAGAACACTTACGAGACGTATTAATCATTTCAAACGGGTTGTTTCTGGAAAGTTTTGCTTTGTTTTGTTTCAAAATGCTTAGACAAAATTTTAGATTAATTGAGACAACATAAATATTTAGAACTTGTTTGTAAATACTTTTCTATTTGTGTACTAATTAGTATTTTTAGGCTACTTTTTGTTTGTCATAAATGAGTTTTGCTATATTTTTACAATATACCTAACAATTATATCAGATATTAATGTATTTTCATTAGTCAGAGGCTACTGGGGTTTCTTTACATATAACTAAACCGCAGCCAAATGTCACTAGACCCTACTCATAGTGTTGTGTTCCTGTCGGTGAGTAAGATTGCCAGAGCTCAACGAGGGTGCGGAGTGTTAGGGTCGGCAACGCGCATGTATATAACTCCTCTGGAGTTGCAGGCGTACATAGGTTACGGAGACTGCTTATAACATCAGGCGGGCCGTATGCTTGTTTGCCACTGACGTAGTATTAAAAAAACTAGTCGTCTGCTTGTTTGTAACAACCAAAAATAACAAGATACTCAGTGCTCGTATTTCTAATCGAAGTATCTACATTCCATAGGTTTATCTCTTTAGCGTTGAACCGCGTTAAGCCAGGCCTCCTTCACTCGCTCAAGGCCACGCGCTATATGCCTACCGCTCGGCGTATCGTCGACGATACAACCGACAGAGGGCCGCCGAACGCCCGCCTGAGCGCTCGCACCGCACGTTTCCCGCGCCTACGCTTCGAAATGCCGAAACCACGTAATTATTGTGCAGTAGATAGGTGTAAAAGTCAAAAAACAAAGGAAAATTTGTCGTTTTTTTCATGACGAAGAAAGGTGAGTAGTGTTTTAAATCTATCTTTATGAATTTTGTTACCATTTATTTCTTTGAACATAAGTAGGTAAATCGTAAATTAAGGAGTTATTTGAGTCAGGTTGTTTTTATATTTGATTGACTAATAAAAAATATGGTTAATTCGCAACATTGGTTTTATTACAATAATAACATAAGTAACAGTACAACCCTAGCGCATTCTTACGATGACGCGTTGGCACGTGACTCGCACGGCGAGCAACGCAGTCTCGACTCTTTGTGCGCGTACTTATGGTACATTTCTTCTCGTCCTGAGCAGCAGGTATTATTATTAAGATTTTGTAGGCTATTATAGCGTAGGTATTTTCGCTTTAGTATAGGAATGATGTATCTGTTACGTAGTAACTATTTATTAATCTGTGGTTAAGCGCGCGAAGGTTAAATTGACTTTGAAAACTAAAAAAAATGTTTCTCGCACTTAAACCCAACTAAAATTCTCAGAGCTGCTGTAGCGCAAACTAATGAAATGGGTCGAGTTAGAGACAATGCCTCGCACGCCGTAAGCTCAACGGTTTACTTGTGACTGAAATAACATAAAACAGGGAAACAGGCTTTTGTTTTTCGGGAGATTTTACCTAGCTGTGAGAAAATAAGATGGAAAACAATTATGCACTACATCTGTACAACAATGGACACAGTATTTAACGAATTAGACTTAAAGATAAACATAAAGAAAACTAAGACCCTTACAACTTCAAAACGCAAAACTAATCATCCTCCAATAGTTCTCAACAACATCCCAATTCATCAGGTTGATAGTTTCAAATATTTAGGTAGCTTAATTACCAGGGACTCCAGGTGCACACCAGACATCGTTGAAAGGATTGCTATGGCAAAAAAAGCTTTCAACCAGAGGAAACAATTATTGAAATCCCGTTTATCATGCAGAAGCAAGAAGCTACTGATTAAGGTGTACATCTGGAGTATAGCCCTTTATGGAAGTGAAACGTGGACAATGACCCTAAGAGATAGAAAGAGAATGGAAGCATTTGAAATGTGGTGCTGGAGGCGAATGGAAGGCATTAGTTGGAGAGACAGGATAACGAATGAGGAGGTGCTAAGAAGAGTGAGTGAAAGAAGAGATATTCTGAACACTATTGCAAATAGACGCGGGAAAATGATTGGACACTTAATACGACACGACTACTTCTTTAAAACTATTCTGGAGGGGCGGATAGGAAGGAAGCGGGGTAGAGGAAAACCCAGACGCAGCTTTTTAGATCAAGTGAAAGAAAAAGTAGGGGTCGTGTCGTATCAAAAAGTCAAAGAGCTGGCGCGGGATAGGGAAAGCTGGAAGATACTCCACCGACAAGAGAATAACTCTTAAGTTAATGATGATCTGTACCTATTATAAAAGCGAAAGTAACTTCGCCCTGTCTGTCTGTTACACCTTCACGTTTAAACCGCTGAAACCGATTTTGGTAAGATTTTCTATGAATATCCTATAAATATGTGTTGAGTGGAAAAGAAAATTAACTATGACAGTTCAAAATACTCACCATTGTTCCGGTCTCTGGTGACAAGAGACCAAAGCTCCAGTGTGCATGCTTTTAAACCGCGAAATACCTGCGACCGCGTTGCAGCTTGAAAAGCTTTTACTGACAGATTTAGCTACAGATGCAATGCTTGCATTTAGATGCAATATACAATGTGCAGTGTACTCGTGTGTTTGTATTTAAATATTGTATTACACAGAATACAGAATACACAACTTTATTGGTAAAAGCAAATTTTACAGGTCACATTTTACATTTACAAAAAAATATATGTACATATGTTCGTTAATATATTAAACAAAAACACAGGTAAGGTACTTCGATAGCGGGATAATTTTGTAAAATGGTTATAAATACTTTAGCAACACGTTGCTACAACGCTTAGCGCCACTTTCACCATTCCACTAACCCGGGGTTAACCGGTTAAACCGTTATTGGTAAAAGCAAATTTTACAGGTCACATTTTACATTTACAAAAAAATATATGTACATATGTTCGTTAATATATTAAACAAAAACACAGGTAAGGTACTTCGATAGCGGGATAATTTTGTAAAATGGTTATAAATACTTTAGCAACACGTTGCTACAACGCTTAGCGCCACTTTCACCATTCCACTAACCCGGGGTTAACCGGTTAAACCGTTATTGGTAAAAGCAAATTTTACAGGTCACATTTTACATTTACAAAAAAATATATGTACATATGTTCGTTAATATATTAAACAAAAACACAGGTAAGGTACTTCGATAGCGGGATAATTTTGTAAAATGGTTATAAATACTTTAGCAACACGTTGCTACAACGCTTAGCGCCACTTTCACCATTCCACTAACCCGGGGTTAACCGGTTAAACCGTTATTGGTAAAAGCAAATTTTACAGGTCACATTTTACATTTACAAAAAAATATATGTACATATGTTCGTTAATATATTAAACAAAAAAAACAGGTAAGGTACTTCGATAGCGGGATAATTATGTAAAATGGTTATAAATACTTTAGCAACACGTTGCTACAACGCTTAGCGCCACTTTCACCATCCCACTAACCCGGGGTTAACTGGTTAAACCGTTAACCCAGTGTCAAATTGTACTCGTAACCATGGTTACTCCGGTTACTCCAAACAAAAGTGTCTTAGAATTATTGCTAACATAGATAGTATAAAAACCGACGAAGTATAAAAGTGCGAGTCGGACTCGCGCACCGAGGGTTCCGTACTTTGTAGTATTTGTTATAGCGGCAACAGAAATACATCATCTGTGAAAATTTCAACTGTCCAGCTATCACGGTTCATGAGATACAGCCTGGTGACAGACAGATAGACGGACAGACGGACAGCGGAGTCTTAGTAATAGGGTCCCGTTTTTACCCTTTGGGTACAGAACCCTAAAAAAGCTGTAAAAAATATTTAATTTATTTTTGGTAGTTTATGTTGCTATACCCCTGCAGATGCAGGGTTAAGGCCGTTTCATCGGTTTGCCGCTGTCTTTGTCACATTTCGCAAGAAAGAACGGGAAAGAACATACGCGCCAAGTGTCAATTTTGATCGAATTTTGTCGGTTTTTATTTATTTTAAAAACGTTACCTTACAATATCGAAATTCTAAAGCTATGAAATTACTATTTATGTTAAGATTGTTTTTTCTTCTTTTTTTGTTTATAGTATCACATAATAAATAACCGAGTAAAGTAGGATTAAATGTCCGAGTTAGAGGTTACTTTGGAAATTAATTGTATCGAGCGAAGTGTCATAATTCGTGTATCGGAAACTATGTTGTTAAAGATAATATAGTCAAGAACTACATATATTTTTTCCACGTCTACGAATATCAACACCTCTTAGAAAAACAGGATCATGTAAGGAGATTTTTCGCCTTCTGGCTCAGGGAACCGCCTTAATGTCGAGACTGTATTTAATCATAACATCCTCTGTACACATGAAACGCAATAAAAAATATATATTTTTTTTTTATACTACGTCGGTGGCAAACAAGCATACGGCCCGCCTGATATGAGTATGAATAAGCTTTGGATTGAGCACAAATGCTTGGCATAACAAACAACTCGAATATTTTGTCAAGCTAACTCGAAAAGGTCATAATTGCCTATCAACTTCCTTTGAAGATACGTCATTTACTTAAGACCTGTTTCCTTATCTAGCCAGAATAGAAATGCTATACTAAAACAATGCCTAAGTCCGTTTAATACTAAGCTTACGGTCTCTTTCACTCGATTGTTACGGGATTAGAGAGTGAGGAAGACAGGTTTAGTGGTCCTTACTGGCTAGGGCGATAAAGGTTGAATATTAATGCTGGATTATTCACTTTGTTTGCTATGAGCTGCGCCTCAAGTGACCAGTAAAAGGAAAACCTCTGATTGCGCATGCAGTTGTAAACAAAGTTTGAAGGCGTGTATTCGTAAGTATTAACGCACCTTAATCATAATCATAATCATAATCATTTTATTGGTAAAGCTAATTTACATGTCAGTCTGGGTACAACTTAAAAAAATTACTGGAAATAAATAATCCTTACATAGTAAGCGCAATCACATTACATATCAGTTTAAACCAAAAAGATACAAGGTAATAATTTACATACTCCGGTTTTTCTTTATGTTATTGACTAACACTAAATAAAACTAAAAAACCGGCCAAGTGCGAGTCGGACTCGCGTTTCAAGGGTTCCGTACATTACACAATTTAAACATTGATTTTTTTATGTGAAATGTTTTTAAAAACCCGTAGGGGTCGGATCAAAAACTAAGTAATTAAGTCCGACTCACGCTTGACTGCACATTTCTAATGGGTTTTCCTGTAATCTATAGGTAAAGATCTATTTTGTGTATTTTTTCAAAATTTTTGACCTAGTAGTTTCGGAGATAAAGGGGGGGAATGGTTATTTTTTTGCCTATTTTCTTGAATAACTTCTAAACTGTCTATCCTAAAATTATAAAGAAAATATATTTGAGATTATCATAATGAGCTCTTTCATTTGATATACAATATAGTTTAAAAAACTTTTATTTTTATTTTCTCATTCACCCCCCAAAAGTGGCCCCCGTGTTTTAAATTCATTTGTTTACGTTACATGTCCGTCTTTGGGTCACAAACTTACATATGTATACCAAATTTCAACTGAACTGGTCCAGTAGTTTCCGTGAAAATAGGCTGTGACAGACGGACAGACAGACAGACGCACGACACGAGTGATCCTATAAGGGTTCCGTTTTTTCCTTTTGAGGTACGGAACCCTAAAACATCTATATGGGTAAAATCGGGCCAGTTTGGTATGGAGCCGATTGGTATCCCCGCTGTATTGCGATATTAATACGTTGCGCAAGGAAACTGCCAGCTCTTCGGTCACCAGTGAAGTGCACAAGTGAATAGCTCTTGAAAATGGGTCTGAAATTATTATTATTCATAGCCCACTGTGTCCCACTGCGGGGCAAAGGCCCCTTCTTTTTCCACTCGTCTCTGTTTAGTGCTATATCTGGCCAGCCTCTCTAAAAGGAGTCCAAGTTATCCCGCCATCGCCGACGAGGTCTGCCGGATCCCCGGCTAGACTCGTGGGGCTCCCACTTTGTGGTTAACTTGGCCCACAAATCGTCCGGCATTCGGCAGACATGACCAGCCCAGTCCCATTTTAACTTAGCCGCTTTCCCTACGAGCGTGTTGTTTCGGACTCGATCCCTTAATTTTACACCTAATATGCTGCGCTCCATCTCTGGCAAACCCAGTTTGGACTTCTGAGCTTCCGTCAAAGACCAGGTCTGAGCACCAGGTGAGAACTGGAAGTACGCACATGTCCATGAGCCTACGCTTGAGGGTCTAAGGGTCTGAGGGTGTAAGGGTCTGAAAACACAAGTATAATTTTGTGTTTCTGAAAAAAAATAGGAAGCTAAGAACACTGGTTATCTCAGCGACGAAGGCATATTGTATGATAATGCGAGTACTCAAGTAAAGTGCACTTGTGATGTGAAACCTCAGCAGGTGATGTATGCACATCTATTAGAGGGACTTAGTAACACCAAAATACCAACACTGTGTTTAAAAAATGTCACCAACATTGCATAGCTGTTCTTAGCACATACAAATAACTCAAAGGCCTGACACTCTTTGATACAGAAAGATAGTCTTATTGCGATTCCTATAAGAGGAATAAGAAAATAGTGCCATGCTTTGTCTTTATCACCGACCGGGCATTTTTTCATGGTCGGGTTATGGCATCATGGCATCATAGCAAGGAGGCGATGGCGAAATACCGAAATTTATAATAGTGAAAGAGAAAAAGGATTATGCTGATAACTGTCAATACATAAATATGTCTTACTCTTATCACTGGTCGCTCGGTTTCATGTCTGTAACTACTTGTATATACTATGTCTATGACATAACTGAAGTGTGCATCCGAGTTTGAGACCAAGTTGCGACGAACTCGCAACGGCAGAGAGAGCCTCTTCAACATAAACTCGACATGCATATTAATTTAGTTTTGACACTCTTGCTCTACAACATATAATAACTGAGTGTCGTTTATCTTAGCGTAAAACATAAATTGCTCAATGTGTATTATTATTGTAATACATGATTAAAAACATATACAATTTTCTATTTGAATAAACTTTTAAAATAAGAATGTAGATTAGGCTTTCTGTGTGTGTAATTTGTAATTTGTATCATAATAAACAGTTATTTTTAGGGTTCCGTACCCAAAGGGTAAAAACGGGACCCTATTACTAAGACTCCGCTGTCCGTCTGTCTGTCTGTCTGTTACCAGGCTGTATCTCATGAACCGTGATAGCTAGACAGTTGAAATTTTCACAGATGATGTATTTCTGTTGCCGCTATAACAACAAATACTAAAAACAAAATAATATAAATATTTAAATGGGGCTCCCATACAACAAACGTGATTTTTTTGCTGTTTTTTTTTTCGTAATGGTACTCGACTCGCACTTGGCCGGTTTTTTTTTAAACAGATCGAAAGTAAGTACATACAAAGATAGATATAACTCCGTAATAGATGGATACAGTCTAAGGAAAAAACGTGCCTCGAAAATCAAGAAAATTTGATTCTCGTTCAGAGGGCGCTACTAGTTTTGGCCTACAGTCGTATAGATGGCGTTGACGGTTTCGTTTGTTATTTAACAATTTTAACGCATATCAGTGAAAGAACATGGGTCAAAATCATAAAAATAATTAATGCCAATAAAAAAAAACATTTATCTATATTTAAATACATTCTATCGTATTTTTATAAATCTTCATTTTTAGTTTTAAAGTGTGTCGACAGATGGCAGTGAATTTACTGGGGTTACAAAATTTACTATGACAGTACCGCTCTAGTATAAGTTACTCTATGGTACATATAAAGAAACCTGCGTAGTCCAAGTATCTACGTAGGTTTCTGTGTTAAGATTTAAAAGTGTATGTGAACTCCCTAAGGACGTACATTACCTACGAGTATTTTAGTAAAAAAATTCCAACCTACAGAACTCTGCCGTTAAAATTTGAACCTTATGTAAAAAGGAAAGTTATTAGTTTGTAATGTCAATTTTTGAATAATTTTCCCTAAACTAAGTCCTTGTTTTGATCCAAAGCTAACTTCGATATTGAGGCCTTCATATTTATCTTCATCTTCGACCTCGCGTTTTCCCGGCCTAGCGCCAGGGTCCGCTTTCCTACTCAGTCTTCTCCACTTTGTCCTGTCTTCGGCATCCTCAGGTGTGAGATTGTTCTCTTCCATGTCCGCCATCGCGAAGTCCAGCCAGCCTTTCTTAGGCCTACCGCGGCCGCGTGATCTTTACTGAATACTACAAATCTGTCAATTATTATGGAAATTGCCTTCATATTATTATATGAATGGTATTTATTTTAATACTTTTTTATTTCTTTTGTTACAGGTAAAACATTGACACTGCAGACGTAGCAGGTATGAAATTGGTAAGGTTTCGATAACGATTCATTTCATAGCGTCGTATTAAATATCTACGGTGAATATTTCTACATTCTTTTTATGATAGGTATTAAGTAAGCTTTTCTATAGATAAATGTAATATTTTTTTAAATCTTATTTACTGAAATACACGATGAAGATCGTAAAACATCTTTTTGTGCTTCCAATCAATTTTAAATAGCATAATATTATGTACAGGCGGTGGATTCGTCACTTTTATATCTTCATAATTCTATACTCCACTACTTACTATATTACTACGTACTTACTAGTATCTAAACAAATCTTGTCCACCAGTGACCAGTGAAACCTGTGTCGAAACGTCGGTAAATAAAGGTAACAAAATAAATTCGCGATAGACCCGTTTCTAAATGTGATTTAATAAATCTTGTTTGATGTTTTATAATGTGTAGCTGATGATTCGTCGTTACTAAATAAAAAGCGTATGCATGGCCTAATAAAACCTTAGGGCAGATAAAGAGTAAAGAAAATAAGTTTTTAAAATGGCTACAAGAATTTTTTTAAACAGTGTGGCTATTTTGGCACTGACATAAACGCTAGCGAGAACGTAACTTACTTTTCCCCTCACTAGCTCGGAAAGTTGTCGTTTATCCTTCAATACAAGCGGGGAAAAACGCGTTTTATCCACTAGTGGGGAAAGTAATTTGATCTTGGATGAGCTTGACAGATAACAAAACGTAAAACGCTCATGATAATGGTTCGCTCGATATTAATTACCATTAAATAAATGGTTTGAGAATCTAATAAAAAATACCAAATTTAGCTTTATTTAATGATTTTAAGTCATAAACCTTAAAATTCCATAAGAAACGTTTGTTTTTTTATAATGATGTTAAATATAATTCTGAACGCACAAGTTGAGTCGATGCAATTTCAAAACGCATCGTTGACATTTCAATTTTCATACATCAGAAATGTCAACATTGTCAACAAATTTTTTACTTAAAACCTTTTCTCACCGACTCGCGTAAAAATACACAACTTCCAGAGTTTTCTGTTATAATATTGTAAAGAAATGAGTGATTTCAGTGATGAAGATGATCTAACGCCAGTGGATGTTGCACTTTCCTCGCTATAGTGAGGTGAAAAGTTTTGTGTTACACACGGGCGCAAATGTATTTTACTTCTCGTGTGTTGAAACACTCGCTACGCTCAGTATTCTATTTTAGAACCACTCGCTTCGCTCGTGGTTCACCTATAGAATCCTTCGCTTGCTCGTGTTTCAATTCTACACTCGCGGGTAAAATACAACTTTGCACCCTTGTATAACAAATAACTATTCTATGCATCTGGCTCGTGCTGACATAATAGTGCGAGCGAAATGTATAGAAAGTAAATAATATAATAGAACAGAATAGAGTACAATTTTATTCGTAAGCACAAACAAATCAGACATTACATAATATTAAAAGAAAACATAAAATAAGAATAATGTTAAAGTTCGCGCAAAAGTTCTTTTTAAAGAACTTAGCAAAAAGCTCGTCGACGCAACCGGTGACCAGAGAGCTGGCGGCTTTCTCTCGCAGCGCATAAGTATTGCCATTCAGCGAGGGAATGCTGCCAGCATCTTTGGCACAATGCCGCGGGGGCCTTATTTAGATGTTTTTTAATTAAGAGTAGTTTTGTTTTTTAATTTTGTTATTCTTAGTTACTTTTAGTTTTACTTTTAATTTAATAATAATAATTGTTAATCCGATAATAAACATATTATAGAATAATGTGCCACGAAATAACGTAGACGTTGGCGAGTGTTGACACTCATGGTACGGGTACAGTTCTCAACAGAATCCACACTTCTCAGGCTATGCTACGTAACTTTGAGCGGACCCTAATATTTAATTTCGCAGCACATCATTTAAAGTGAAGCCAACTCCAATTACGATGGAACCTGCAGGATAGTTGCGAAGAGACATTAATCTTGCTCTGAAGTATTTCGCGTTATTACGCTGCTTATGAAATTATTTGAATATTTTCAACAAAATCCTGAACCGAAGAAGTAGGTAAATGGGATAAAAATAACCATTATTACCCCTTAGGGTATTTTGAGTATTTCTAACAAAAACAACGTCCACAGAGAATGAGAAACGAATTTTAACTAAAACACTGTGGTACAGAATAACTAATAGTACTTCGGTATTATAAAGGAACTCCGAAATCCAAACTTTTTTCGCCGGACCAAATTTCACCAACCTTTTCAACTTTTCAATTTGCAACACTGCGTCATATACTCGTAATTCAAAAACACAAATTCCATTCCTTTTCGGAAATTAGCTCATCAAACGTATAATTCTTGACAAAAACTTTTGGAAACTCGCACGAACCCCATAATAGTTATTTACGATACAAGTGCGGAAAAGAGGAAATTCGAAACGAGTGGCGATAAATTAAAACACGACCGCAGGGAGTGTTTTAAATCGACACGAGTTGCGAATTACCTTTTCGCACGTGTATCGTACAACGTTTTACAGTACATATGGCCCTTTAAACTTTCGACATATGCACGATAAGTGCTCTTTACGCACTAGTGCGAAAAAGTAGCACCATATGTACTGTAAAATAATTTAGAACGGTAATTACGTACCAATCCACAATTTAACATCACTTTTGGCAACCGAAGTCAATACGCATGTATATATATGTGTGTGTGTGTACATTTAGAAACTTTGTTCAAAGACTCAACGGGAAATTCAATTCCGAAGTTAGATTACAAGTTCAATATTTCTTTAAAAAGTTCTTTTTAAATGATTAACAGCTTTCTTTGTGGATCCTGCTTGATGCAGAAACAAGTTACTTTCATTTGAATATTTTTTTCCTTTTAATTGTATCATCTTTCATTAGAAATCGTTTTTAATTCTGTTTTTAAATGTATAAGGCGCTACTTTATTACATAATAATATTTTTTTGTTACCTATAGTTTTAACTTAACAAATCGGGTTAAGGTAAATAAAAATAAAACTGCTGGGATAAGGCTTTGCGAGCAATTAAAATATACCCTAATATGTCACTCCCACAACTGAGACGAATGAAATGACTTCTCAACACCTCATACATCTTAATACGTCAGACGGGTGTAGGTTTTGTATGTGGTGAGAAATAAACACATTAAATGAATTACTCAGATGTAATAAACCATTGTATTTTGAATAAAACATACCTAACATCTCTATTACTCAGATACATACCTTCTAAAACCCTTTTTCAGCAGTGTCGTAAAACGTAAAATTAGACTTTTTGACCATCACTGTTCCGTACCCAAAGGGTAAAAACGGGACCCCTATTACTATGACTCCACTGTCCGTCTGTCCGTCTGTCAGTCACCAGGCTGTATCTTATGAACCGTGATAGCTAGACAGTGGAATTTTTCACAGATGATGCCGCTATAACAACAAATACTAAAAACAGAATAATATAAATATTTAAGTGGGGCTCCTATACAACAAACGTAATTTTTTTTACGTAATGGTACGGAATCCTTCTTGCGCGCTTAATAGTAGATTGTGTCACAAGGGAGCAAAATGACATATTTATGGCGAGGGCGTACATTGAATCCTGAACGAAGCGAAGGATTCTATAATTGAATCCTGAGCGTAGCAAGTGATTCTAAAATAGAATCTTGAGCGTAGTGAGGGATTCAAGTGATAACGCGCAAGATGGAAATAATTTTGCTACCATGTGACACATACTTTTTTTCACATCACCTATGAGGAAATTGTTATCTTCCAAAATATTAATTACCTAAAAAAACTAGAATGCAAAAAAGAAAAAAAATCGTGTCATAGAACAGAAAAGTGCCACTTTGATCCCTCCTAGCAGGGAAGAAAAGTGCCGGTTTGATCCCTCCTAGCGGGGAATAATAAGCCCTTTTTCGAATAGGTGATGTGAAAAATCCATTTAATCATTATTTAATCTGGTAACAATATTTCATGATAATCGCTTGAGAATTGCGTTACACATTTTTATTATTAATATCCTTACACTTCACATAATCCAAAAGACATCCAAAAGCTATTTGCGGATAACGAACGACCCAAAAACTCTTCTAACTTACAAATATACGCTTGTCTTGGCAATTCTTTCCTCAATATTACAAAAAACGCGAGTTTTTCAACAACTTCTACTTCAGAATCCGGTATTTTTAGTATTGTACGATTTGTACGTAACGGTAAAGTATAAATAACAAATTATGGGACAATATCACCTATACTCGAATCAAGTATTATATACTTTTTTTTTTGTGGTAGTTACTTACTTTGTCAGTGTTTTTTGTTTGTGTCGTTGGCGTATGTGTCGCCACCAACTCATAGTTTTAAGTCAGGTCCCCACTGAAAACCAGAGCCGCGGATTACCGCGGCATTATGCTGAGTGGGGTCCTATTTTAGCGTCCAATGTTTTTTGTCTGTATGTTTCCTTTTTTTCATATATGTAATCTGTTGTGGCGTTAAATAAATGTATTTTCTTTCTTTCTTTCTTTTAAGTACCAAATTAAATCGGTCCTTTTGGCGCCAAAAAGGAAAGGTGATGAATTTCGTTAGGATATAATGCAGAAAGCAGGATTTTTTGCACACGGAACCCAAGTATTATAATGATCTAATCAAGCCAAGCATGGAATGCAATAGACAAAGCCTTTTTATGTGACAAGTTTTTACTATGGGGCCAACTCTGAAAATAAGTACCTACATGTTCAGAGTTGACCCCATAATAAAACTTGTTCAGCATAACCTGCATAACTAACATTTCATTTCATTTCATTTCATTCATTTATTTAACATAATATATTCAACCATAAGAACGGTCAGACAACAAAATCACTCTTTAGGTACCTATAAGTAATCACAATTTGGTCCAGCTGTCAAGAGTTCATAAACTAGGGTCCAGTAAAAACACGGACACGGACAGGTGCCAGGCACACTCCGGAACTAGTTGCCGATATTCCTGGCCCAAATCTGTTTTTGCGTGTTCCGCCATATTGCTTAATTGCTACAGGTTTTTGTGCGAAGTTTGTCGGATATTATTATTAATTATTAATTCATTTATTCATATAATACAGTTACACAGTTACACATACACATATACTACACATATACTATAAATAATAATAATAATATAGCATATTGTTTTAGAACTTTTTCATTAATCATTCGATGAGACCGACGTAGTATAAAAAATATAACTATAAATTATATAATATATCGTCTATGTCAGTGCGTCACGGGAGGTTTGTTATTTATTAATTATTTATATTATATATAAAATTTATTATTTCATTAAAAAGAAACATTTAAAACCGATAAAATACTCAGCGTATATATACTTTTGAAACAAAATAACTAATTGTAAAGTAATCCCTCAACGCGCAGGAAATTAATTCAGCAATTCTTCCATTTCACCGCGACATTTGTGCCCGTGTCGGTTTAATCCCGATAATCCAGGGACAGAAATATACAATTGCGGGAATTTCAATTGGTAGGTAAATTTAATACATTAATTATACGTTGAATTTCTACTTTTCGTACCTAATCTTAAAGGTTAAAATAAAATATAATCCCAGAATGTTATTTCATATTGAACCTAATTTGACTGATTCGATTAAATTTGAAGTCTTAACTTGATTTGTTATGATTATAACAGGTTGATTTCTAAGAAAGGTTTCCGTATTTTATTATTCTATGGTAACCGTAAAGACGGGTATTCAGTGAGCCACGTTCGTCGCCATTCTCTTAATGTAGGTGCATTACAGAAATCGTCGGTAATATTCGAGCAATTCTCGAGCTATTCGGTTAATAATCGCTTGAGCTCAAACTCGACTGGAGACGAGACACGGTTTATTTTCATTAGCAGACTGCTTATTAATTTTAATTAATACACTTTGGCTGTACCTACTTAGAATGAAAGGTGATTCTATGTAATTTTAGAAAAAACAGTTCTTAAAGTTTGCTTAAAATAATCGAATTTAAACTATCGTGAGACATATTAACTTAACTAACATAGCGGTTTCACTCACGTGTTTTAGTCACTCGCGCGACATGTTTCGGAGAGCCTATCCCACGCCCATCCGTCGTGACCGCTACTTACTCAGGCACTTTTAGTGCTTGAAAATGGAGACTCTCCGAAACATACTAGACTTATATTGACCGGGATATAGACCGTGATTACCTTTTGTATTATTTTTTTGTATTAGACCAACGAGTGTGAACGCGACCGGACCAAGAAGTGTGAATGCGACCGTTGGTAACGTTGAAAGTGAACGCAGCCGACGCGCAAGAATGAGGGTAGACAGAGCGCTGTCTACACAACTTTGACACCCACCCGCTATCTTCAGTCACCCGTGAACATGATGTATGTAATTGCGTCGAAATATCGGGAGCTCACAAATAATACAAAAGGTAATCACGGTCTATATCCCGGTCAATATAAGTCTAGTGAAACTAACCGTGAATCATTCAAAACTCTCCGAAACATGTCGCGCAAGTGACTAAAAACACGTGAGTGAAACCGCTATGTTAGTTAAGTTTGCTTAAAATAATTTAAAAATCTTGTTAAGTTACACCTTTTTTGCCACATCTATTGGTGTACAATCGCCCTGGAGTAGGACAATTGTATTTCGAGAGAAATTAACGTTCTACTGCCAGTGAAAGCGAATCAATCAAAAGCCAACTCACCCCGTGTCTGCATGTCGAACGGCTGGTCGGTACCGACACTCTCCAACGGCGAGCTGATGCTGTAGTGGCTGCTGCGAGGGTTTTGAGCACACAAATCGACAGTTTTAACACATTTTGGGTTTATCACGACGAACGAGCTTGCGCATTGCGCATGGCATTAATTAGGGTGACCAATAGGGTCACTAGCGTCACTATAATCATAGTGATTGGCCACTTAACAATACGACTTTAATTGGTTTGTTTCTTTCTGATTTGTTAGGAGTGGCCAATTAATATATAGTGGCTAAAAACCATAGCAGTCTACGATTAAAGTATGCAACAGATGTGACGCGTTGTCTTAATTAAGTTGATAGTGACATTGGAAGAGGAGGAGAGGAAATTCTGATTATAACAACAGGTTATGAATTAGATTTGGATTTGTCGCGTCCTTGTTTACGAAGCTGAAAGTTTCAGGATCGAATTGAATTAATTTATGGGCAAAAATTATTCTCGTAGTTCACAAAACAAATGTCGCAAAATCTAGTTTTTGATTTCCTGTATAAAGGGGCTCACTGACTATCAGTCCGCCGGACGATATCAGTCTGTCAGTTAGAACAAAAATTTAACAGTTCCGAACAACTGACAGGCCGATATCGTCCGGCGGACTGACAGTCAGTGGGCCCCTTAAACAACAGGCATCGTAAACTGCGAGCGAAATCCATTGAAATGACGTACTTTGACTTGACTAAGTAACAACACTTAGTATTCAATGGATTTCGCTCGCAGTTTACGATGCTTGATAAACAATATATAGGTATAAACTTTCCGTATAAACCATTGAACTATTATAACTAACGTATAGAACCGGCACAGAGAACGAGTATTTTGCGCCATGATGCAGCCGTTTTGTCATCAAACCATAGAAGCGGAGCGTGAATCTCGCGACCTAAACGCGTACAGCGCCATGAATTTTACGGCGCTTACGTTTTGGTCGCGTGGTACAGGTTGTGATTGCGACAATTTCAATGTTTAGTATGTCGTCTGTATAGTAATAATAATTCAATAGTAGGTATAAACATGTTGTGTGTCATAAAAAATGCTAGATTTTAAAAACTGCTAACAATAAAAAAAAAACAGAAGTCATAAAGGTTGTATTTGTATTGTATTGTATTATAATTTAATTTAATACATTAATTATACGTTGAGTTTCTACTTTTCGTACCTAATCTTAAAGGATAAAATTAAATATAGTCCCAGAATACTATTTCATGTTGAACCTAATTTGACTAAGAATTACTAACAATTAAAAAAAAACAGAAGTCATTAAGGTTGTATTTAAAAATTTAAAACAAAACAATAGCAGAACTAAAGGAGCTTTAGTAGTAAGTAAACAGAAAAAATCAAAAGTCGCCCTCAAAGCTTGTTTCCCTCCTTATGGGGTATTTGGTTGACATACTCCCTTCTCGTCCAAATGCTTTCCAGGACCGCAGTAGAATTTGTTTTTTATATCATCTGCTGGGAGCAGTCTTGAGAGTTCGTTGAACGTGTACCAGCTGTACTGCCCTGCTACCATCGCTAGGACTGTTGCTAGGATCAGCGCAACAAGGAATAACTGTAACATGAATATAGAACAAATAAACAATGTGCAACATGGGGCGTAAGTTAAATATACTCGAGTCTGTAAATCGCCCCGGCAAGCCGTCGCGATTTAACTATACCACAGAATAAGTAATAGTATTATCATACAGAACGGCCACTCACTGCCCCGCCCCGACTAGAATGACCTCGCCCCGCGACAGCAGATTGACAGCCGTTTGCCGGCCGCTCAGTACTATTTTTAAGCAACTTACTCACACTATGACGCATGACGCGTGTACAGACGTGCCGTTCACACATAGAAACGCAAGTGATTTTTGATGTATAGCGTGTCCGCCCTGTGACTAACTATACTCTCGTTTGCATTATTATTACGACCCGAGTTACACACAATGTTTTTTATTACAATAGCGATAAAAAAATGAAGTATAAAGACAAAAAACTGTTAATTATTGTACTAGAAACTTCATAACTTCCTAGGGAAAACGCTTTTTCTATAGTTCCCGCTAAGCCTGCGTGCAATTCCACATTTACTGAGCGAGTGTGATGAAATAGTAGATTATGTCACACGAGAGCAAAATGACATATTAACGCCTATCAACGTGCATCACGACAAATTTCGTACTGTATGGCCATTAAGATATTTAATATTCTCTCTGATACATTTAGAGAAATGCCTTTTAATATTTTTAAGAAGAAGTTATTTAATTATTTAATTGAACATTGTTATTATTCTGTCGATGAATTTATAAACAAATGTAAATTGTAACGTAAATTTTTTATTACCTACACGAATATCATTGTTATATAATATATAATTGTAATACTTATTCATTAATTTTATACACCTAAAATCGAATTGGATAATTATGTATATAATTGCATGAATTACATAAAATTATAAATTAGAATCGTAGTCTGTAAGTTTAGGTTTATAGTATCTTGTACATAGTTAATTTAGTTAGTATATAAACAATATTTTCTCAAAAATGGACGGCAAAGTCGACGTTGCCGGTTAAAAAGTTGGTCGCGAAGTGCGTTGTTTATGGTCAGTCAAAAAATTAAAAAGTTAAAAACATTGCAGTCTCGATTTCGGGACTGCAATGTTGCATACAAATTCCATTATTTGTCGAGTTCCTAACTTTTTAAAAGTTGAAGTGGCCATATCAAATGAAGGCATAGGTCCATTAAACAGCCAAACAGATGATCAGTACTTATTATTATAATGTTGGTACCGCGACTATTTAGGTGTCTCAAATAGGTTGGCGTATTTTCAGCAGAAAAATACACTTCTATTTTTAATTAAAAAAAATAAAACGGCGGCAAAGCAAATCTTTTACTTTTTTCTGTGAAAATATATACATAAAAACGTTGCTTCTGTAAAATATTTCTATTATAGTTGTATTTATTGCGCCATTTTTGAGAAAAGCACTATATATGACTCGGCTGGAAGGCTACTTGCTGGCTTCGGATTCAATTAAACGGACTCCCAAGGTCGTCCGTTTAAAACGAATCCTCAGCCAGCAAGTAGCTACTTCCGAGCCTCGACAATAATGTACTATTGTACGCCAGTCATGGCAAAACAAGGATCGTCCAAAAACAAAAATGAAACACCTGTATATATACGCTTGTTTGATACAAATAAACATTCATTCATTCATTCATTCATTTACTAGCGCCACTGCTAAATAATTGTGATTATTTAAATTTGACGATAGATATTTAAAAACGGGGGCCGCTATTTGTATTTAAGTACCTTTTGAATGCATTATAATAGTTTTTTTAATACAGTTGCTCAAAAAGTGGTACTTTTTGTGGCTGCGTAGCGTGCGAGAAGCTCAATTTCTCGAACTAGTGCTTTTTACTTTTTAGTTCCAAACTATACTTTCGAAACGCAGTTAAAATGTAATTTAGCGCGGAGCAGGTACCAGGGCCTCATGAGTTATGAGGAGGTGTCGTTGACCAACCCGCGCCGGGCCCGCGGCGGCCGCGGCCGGGGCGCGCACGAGTATGAAGGTATCGCGGGCTGCGGCAGCTCGCGTATCGCGGGCTGTATAGGTACTTTTGGTTTTGGTTTGGTTTGGTGGTATGATTCTACTAATGATATATTAATTTATTATTTTTTCGCAATTGTATTAAAAAACGTCGTTTACAACACGTGTGAAATGTCTTTTCACACTAGTTGTAAAATGTACTATTACTACTACTACTACTATTGTACTAATTACGTTGCTGGATTTTTCAACCTATGCGTCCAAAGTTAAAACGGCCGTTTTTGTTTTGAGTTCATAGAAAAATGAAGAACGGGACTCATTTTTACGAATACGACTGCGCTAATAACCTTCCGAGTCTTTTAAGTCCCTTTATTTTTTAAGCGCAACTCGAAAGGACTCGATCCTCGAACAAAGACTTCGTCGATGAAGACAATGATTATAGAAAAAAAAAAACAAGCTGAAAAAGACGCAAACGGTTAGCGTATATGTCAGTATTGACACTGTCAGTGACTCGTGGTAAGGCTACAGGTGTCTATAAAAGACTCTGGTCAGAGGGCCTACCGCGAACCATGTTCGACGTGTTGCCTCCCTGTCACACTTACGTACGAATTTAAAAGTGCGACAGAGAGGCAACCCGTCGAACGTGGTTCGCGGTAGGCCCTCAGTAACAAGTTTGATAAAAACTCGAGTTTATACCAAAATAAAGCCTGAAAAACACAGTCGAGTCTTAAAGCAGAGGACTCAAAGGACCAAAACTACTTATATATATATATAGGGTCAATGCGGGAACAGTGGCTCAACGCAAACAGTGGCTCAGTCGCTCAAATATCGCTATACTCTGTAGCACCCTTACGTTTTAGAGTAACCATTGCTCGTCCATTTGAATTTGTTCGTTTACTGAATGTTTCTGTTGTAGCAGGGAAGCAAATAACCTGTCTCGTTTAACTAACTTAGCGGTTTCACTCACGTGTTTTTAGTCACGCACGCGACACATAGTGAAACCGCTAAGTTAGTTAATATGTCTCACGATAGTTTAAATTCGAACCTCTCTCGTGTTGGAATTAGGTTGAGTAAGCCACTGTACCCGGCTATTTTTTTCAGTCACTGTTCCCTCTTTGACCCTTGATCACAAAGTACTTGGCATAAAAACTTAGTGTGTTCTGACTAACTTACCTTGAAAACCATGGTGGGACGAAGAATCGAAAACAACTGAAACGCTAATAGGATGGTTTGTTTATATATGAATGAGTTTAGCGTAGAGAATTGGTACAATGTACAATTTACTGGCTCAAATATGAAACAGTTATGGTCACAATTTGTTATGGTTTAGACCTGGTTTTGATACGACCATGACGATGGTCTTGGTGATTGGCGAGCAACTTACGCACGACTAAATTAACATTGTCCAATCCGATAACGGATGTCGGTTATGAAATAATTTTACACATATTTATTTTTAAACTTCAAAATTTATTCCATGACTCGTTCCAATTCTATTTGATTTCTGTTTACTCAATGGAAATTGTTATTGTACATGTTTCATATCTATTTGATTAAACGTATTAGTGGTTTAAATTTATCATTAAATAATACTTGAATGAACTTTTTTTTTATTTGTTAAATCATAATTCGCCTGTGCAAATGTTTAAATTTAAATTCTTATGGTGGTCCCACACTGGCTGTTACATTACGTTATATAACAGAAACAGATGGTAGCATCATTAGTAAGAATTTTAATAAAAACTTTTATTTAATACATGACCCTAACAAAAAAACGCTATCATTTTTATGACAATTGACTGAGTTTAATAAAATCTACATCGGAATGTGTCTGGGTCGGTATTTTATTACCGTATTGTCATTCCATTTAAACACTGTAAAAGACTATTCAAAGTCAATTCAAGCTCATTTAACTGGTACTATAAATATATGGTTACCTATAATGGGGCTTACGCAAAATTGAATATACACGATGGTTAAAAATAAGTGAATTCCCGTTGCCAGGGAGGTTTTGGGATTATACTGAGCAACTTTTACTATAAGACCTACACCGATATCGCGAAAAAAAATTGGCTGTTTCATACATTTTGGCTGGTCCATTTTCTATGGGTATTTTTTTGTCGCGATTTCGTGTTTGGTCCCATAGTAAAAGTTGCTCAGTATAATCCCAAAACCTCCCTAGCAACGGGAATGCACTTATTTTTTAACCACCTTGTATATTGATTTTTTCCACGTTTTAGCACGCCATGAAAATAATTACACGGAAACTAGATTTATTATTTGATGGCTATGGTTAATATGCAATAAATTGAGTAAAAATATTTTCTAAAGTCTAGGGAGGAAAATGGGTAACTACTACGTATATATGCGGGCGCAGCATGGTTCCATTTTTATCGCCTGTCACTATGCCCGTCACTTTCGCAATAACATACTTGTTAGAACGTGACAGGCATGGTGACAAGTGATAAAAATGCGACCGTGCTACCGCCGATGGAACAGCGATCGCCCGCTGTCCTCTTAATATACTAGTTTACAAATGTCTTAATATCGTAGGTAAAATAAATTGTATGCCCAAAAAGCAAGAGTAGAGATACTAGAGATCATGCGAAGGAGAAGTAGCAGTGGATATGGTATCCCTAAGATATTTGCTGTAAAGTTGGACACGCCGTTAGCAAGACATTGGGACAGTCTACATTGTACTGGATCCGTGGAAGACTGACGGGGTGTCTAACTTTATATAGACAATTTTTTTTTACTTACATACTATGTTACTAACCATAGTTTGATAAGTCTTGTAAAGGTGTAATTACTAACAATCTTATGGATATCTGAATTAAAATAAATTAAATTGAAAAAAGGGTAAAACTGTTGATATCAAAAATGTACCTAGTACCTATACTTCTTGTACCTACACAGTTTGCACAATAAATATTTCTGATTTTAGAGCGCTATGTTACATACGTAGATATGTTTTTCAAACAAGAGCGACATTAAAGGGGCCCACTGACTATCAGTCCGCCGGACGATATCGGCCTGTCAGTTAGAACAAAAATTTGACAGTTCCGAACAACTAACAGGCCGATATCGTCCGGCGGACTGATAGTCAGTGGGCCCCTTAACGATTTATACGTTACGTTATTAATCGGTCGGTTAAACTTCTAGCGATTCATCAATATGCCGGCGGCGCCCGGGCCGTATAAATCATTCAACAGTTACAATCCGTCTGTTTATCGCCAATTGTGGCCCTCGTAGGGTTGGCTAAAACTGAGTCCATTGAGTCTTGTGCTTTTAGAGAACTGTGTTTTTCACTCATATAATTAAGTCGAAACTTGAGTTCGTTTCAAGTTGTTGGAGACCTCGGGCCTTTTTTACAGACGAGTTCCTTTTCCGCCTCGGCGTGTGGGCTCGCCAAACTTATCTCTATCTGTGAACGATACGCGGCGAGCCATGGGTTGGTTTACAACGTCAGCAAGAGCGAATGCGTTATTTTTAAGGTCAAGGGTAAATGCCCGCCAGCGTTTCCATCGGTTAAATTGAATGGGCAACCGCTAAACATCGTTAACCAATTTAAATACCTAGGATATTTGGTGAACGCTGACCTTAAGGATGATGCCGATATTGAGCGCGAGCGCAGAGCGTTGTCCGTCAGGGCGAATATGATAGCCCGCAGGTTTGCTCAGTGCTCTAAAGAAGTCAAATTCTGTTTGTTCAGAGCCTACTGTACGAGTTTCTACACAAGCAGCCTGTGGGCGGACTATACGTATAAACGGTACAACGCTCTGCGCGTTCAATATAACAACGCGTACAGGGTGCTGATGGGGCTGCCCAGATTCTGTAGCGCGTCAGGGATGTTCGCGGAAGCGCAGGTAGACTGCTTCTATACCACGATGGCAAACGAGCCACATCCCTGGTGCGCAGAGTACGGGCCAGCTCCAACAGCATCCTGACCATGATTGCAGACAGGGTTGATAGCCTATATATAAATAACTGCTGCATGATTCATGTGCGCAGGAATAGGTAGGTGGGCAGATTTTCTTTAAACTGGTTTTTGAGAAAATCTGCTTACTTATTTATTTTAGAAACTAGAATTTTATATAGTTAGCTAGTCAGTAAATAATTATGTATATACTAACATTAGCCTTAAGATAAAACTGTCACTAACGCAAATTGATCCAAGTTGGTCCTTAATAAATGAATTTATTTTATTATTATTTTTAGTGAGCGCTCTTTTTTTATCGAAATGCATGTCTTCATGTAATTAACGGGTTTAGTTCACCATACAATAACGCTTATTTTCTTTACTGCTACTAGTAGGTTAGATGAAACCCACAAAATTGTTTACTGGGGTCGAGTTAAAAACGATTCGGGACTTAAACGACTCGAAAGTTTTTGTAGCGCACAGTCTCGTAAAAACGAGTCTGTATCTTCAAATTTATACTCAAGACTCGATTTCCTAGCAACACTTAGCACGCGAAAAATCGGCGCCATTTTTAATCCTACACATGGGAGTACGTGACCATCGTCAGTGTAAGGGTTCGGGAAATAAGTCAGAGTTCTAATGTTAGGTAAATGGCGCTTTGCAAGCTTTTTACGGAGTCGATTTATGCCTTTTTAACCGACTTTCTGCGTCGCACAACCAAACTGTGGAATAAACTGTCACCTGCAATATTTGCATATCAATATGACCTGGAAAACTTTAAGAAAAGAGCATACTCCCATTTTAAATGCCGCCACTTATTTTTATAAACAAAAATACCACGGTCGGGATTCTATGTTTTACAATCATAGATAGATAGATAGAATACTCTTTATTGACAGTAAAAGATACAGCTTACAGAAATAGAGGTAGGCAACAGGCGGTCTTATCGCTTAAGAGCGATCTCTTCCATCAGACAACCTTTGGGTAGCGGAAACAAATCATAGCACGGCAATGTTCGAGCGGCCTCGCCTTCACAATACATCTAACAGCCTTTTTTTGTAAATTCAGAACAGGCTTCACATGGACACTTTTACCCCAGACCTTAAGGCCTTATTTCATTACGCTTTCAAAATATGCAAAGTCTTCTTCTTCCTCGCGTTATCCCGGCATTTTGCCACGGCTCACGGGAGCCTGGGTTCCGCTTGACAACTAATCCCAAGAATTGACTTAGGCACTAGTTTTTACAAAAGCGACTGCCATCTGACCTTCCAACCCAGAGCGGAAACTAGGCCTTATTGGGATTAGTCCGGTTTTCTCACGATGTTTTCCTTCACCGAAAAGCAATTGGTAAATATCAAATGATATTTCTTACATAAGTTCCGAAAAACTGATTGGTACGAGCCGGGGTTTGAACCCGCGACCCGCGACGGATTGAGTTGCACGGTCTTACCGTTAGACCACCAACGCTTAAAATATGCAAAGTAAACTGTTTTAAGTGAGACGAGCTTATCATAAGATAAGCTTTCAATGTTAAACAGGAGGCTTTTTTTTATTAGAAGTTCTATGTCAATCAATTATTGTTGTTGTTGTGAATGTTATTATATATAAAATAATAACCGACTTACCTAACAGCAATTTATATTTAAACGCAGTTCAAATCTCTCAATACTGGGAACAGGAGTATTTGCAGTAACGAGTTCCGTGGAAAAGCGTTTCGCTGGAACAATACCTTTTATTACTCAACTTACAGTCAAACGTTGCAACAAATGGCATGCGTTTTTGGATCATTGCTGGCTAAGTAGGTGCAAGGAATTCAATCGGTCGATCAAACCCAGCAGTGTATCGCAAATCGCATGCAATTATCGCTGATATTTGTAGAGGCCATAAGAACGAAAAGTTGTTTATTGTTTGGCAAACGAACCGTAGTTTGAAACTATATGCCTGTTGTAAATGAAGGATCATCATCGGATATCGCATTTTGGACGGCAACATTTAATGACAGGTTGGGAATTATATAGGTAGATAGAAAAAATGCCAAAATGGTAACGATAAAAGAATTTAAACAAGACCTTAAAGATTCCAAAAGGGTTTATTAACTTTCAAAATTGAATAAAAAAATTGATAACTATGTTTCGATTCCAACCACTTTATTAAAAAACTGGCCAAGTGCGAGTCGGACTCGCGCACAAAGGGTTCCGTACCATTACGCAAAAAACGGCAAAAAAATCACGTTTGGTGTATGGGAGCCCCCCTTAAATATTTATTTTATTCTGTTTTTAGTATTTGTTGTTATAGCGGCAACAGAAATACGTCATCTGTGATAATTTCAACTATCTAGCTATCACGGTTCATGAGATACAGCCTGGTGACAGACGAACAGACAGACAGCGAAGTCTTAGTAATAGGGTCCCGCTTTTACCCTTTGGCTACGGAACCCTAAAAAGGGGACTACATCTATTTAAAAGATATATACAGTGGTACTACTAAACTAAATTAATACCTAGCTTAAATCTGAAATAGGCCCTTGAGGCATTGTACCAAGGATGCTGACGGCAAATCCCCGTTGTATCGCAATGCTGATACGTTGTGCGAGGAAGCCGCCAGCTCTTCGGTCACCAGTTACGTCAACCAGACGCTTCGCGATTTCTGCAAACAACTTGTGCTCGCTGGGACCCCATGGACCTAGTTTCAACTCCAGATGGTACAAAATGGTACTCTCTACCGAGGCTCTTATATTTATTACGTTTTAAAATTACGGCGCTTTCTGCCGCTCCGCCCGCTTTTACATTAGTCCGTTGTGGGACGGTGCCAGATTAAAAAAAATATATAAACGCAATATTTCATTCTCAATATCGCAATGTTCTTGTTTTCCATACTTCGACGGCTTCAACTTCGTGACGTCACAATCAAACACCGTTTAGTTAGAAGCGTTTCAATCGTAGAGTACGATTGACAGACGTTGACTGTCATTTCTGACATTTGTATTGTTTTAATGAAATAGGTCCCATATATAGTTTGACCAGGGACTGTCTCATTTCAAACATAGACAGAGAGGATCATACTGTCTATCTTACAATTCTGAGGGTAGGCATAGAAACACGAGTACACATCAGCTGATAAAACTTTTATTTAAATTATTAAAAAGTAAATATTTTGGCCTTAAATCAAAATTAAATTAATGTTTAGTTGATACTTTTTACCTACCAGCAGTTCTCTTTGCTAATTTCACTTTTAATAAGGTTGACACTGTTTACTGTGTTAAGTCACTTTCACTGCACTTTAAACTGACAATGAAGTCCATCAAGCAGTCCGTGGAGGAGATGTCTGTGAGCTTCAACACAAGGATGGCGGAGTTCCAGGCACAAATAGATATGGCTACTCCGGGGAGTCCCACCGTCTCTTCTGTTGCTGCGCAGTTTGAGGCTTTCCGATCATTTATAATGAAATCCTTGGAGACACTTCAGCAACAAGTGGAGTTCCTCAGCCATCAAGTTGACAGCCTGGAGATGCGGTCGAGGCGCAAGATTCTCCTCTTTCATGGTGTTGCTGAGGAAGATGGTGAGGATACTTCGGCAAGAGTTGTGGGATTGCTGAGGACCCATTTGAAGAGCGAGCTCACAACTGATGACATATCCCGGAGTCACCGTATGGGGCGTCCTCGTAAAAACCAGACCAGATGCGTGTTAGTGAAGTTTCGCGACATTTCTCATCGCAACGACATGTGGTATAGCAAAACCGCCTTGAAAGGAACGGGCGTGATTGTGTCAGAGTTTTTGACTAAACCCCGGCACGACGTCTTCATGGCTGCCCGTGAACGTCTCGGTGTTCGTAACTGTTTTACTCGGGACGGCAGTGTCTACGTTCAAGTTAAGGAAGGGGAACGCCGCTGCGTGTCGTCACTCGCTGATCTCGACTCCATCAAGCCGGCGCCGGAGTCCCAACCCGCCGTTAGTACAGCGGCGGTACCAGGCCCGGCTGCTAACAAGCCAGACAAAAGGGTGAAGCGTCAGGGAGCTATTAAGCCCCGTGTTTGAGGAATAGTGTTATTATTGTGTTGTTAGTTGTCGAGTAAGTTTCCTGTTTCTACATTTCAATTTGACTCTTGTTTTTGGCCGTGTAATATCTTGTGCGAATTTCTCTTTTACCCTCTTCTTACGTTATTATTTTTTACAACTTTACACTTCTGTCGGTTAATATTTCTTCTTCTTCTTCTTTTAAAATTATGGCTTCAGCCCAGTGGGACTATTTCGCCAGTATCAAGGTATTGAGAGGTTTACAAACGACAAAAATTGTACGGTTGTACAAGACAGTGTACGGTGATTTGTTAGCTCTTGTAAATCGATAGCTAGTCTTTACAAGAAGCACGTGGACTACCGGCCGTTGACTCCAAGATGGTGGTTAAACGCGCTTCAAAATTAATTCTCCATTCACTGCACACTACCACATTAGTTTACTGTATAATAAGCTATCGATATTACACTTTAAACAATATTAATAAGCAAAAAACAAAGTAATTAATCACGATGCTAACTATCAAGATGGCGCTCGAACCGGAAGTCTTCTTGTTTCGGTTAATATTTCACCTATCGTTATAAATTTCTTGTTCGCTTGGCACTGACAGTAGTGATAAATGTCACAAGTGACACTTGACATGTATCAGTGTTGCCACTTACTAAATTGCGTTTTGTTGTTACTTTAAAATTTGTATCGTATAATATTCAGTTACTGCTGGCGGGTCGTTGGAAATAATTTTAGTGTATTTGTTAGTCTTAGTTATTTTTTATATTTATTATTTTATAATACTTATTTATTTTTATATATATTTATCCATAAATGGCAAACTTTAACGATTCTAGCGAAAATAGTGATTTTGTTTCTGCTTCCTCTGATTGTGATGATAGCTTTCATAGCCTCCCTCCCTCTCTTCATGACTTACTTGACCAACAACTTTCTGACGTTCCCAAAAACTTTAATGTCGTGCATATAAATGCCCAAAGTATTCCCGCCCACTTTAATGATTTTTTATTAACTTTTGAACTAAGTCGTATTGACGCCATTTTGATCTCCGAGTCTTGGCTCAAGCCTTGCCTCTCGTCTACCTCTTATTCGCTGCCCGGTTTTTGTTTAATCCGTAATGATCGCTCTGGCAGAGGAGGTGGGGGTGTTGCTATTTATCTCCGATCCCATATCCCGTATTCCATTTTAAGTATGTCTGCTCAATCCCCTTCTGTCACCGCGGAGTATTTATTTCTAGAGTTGAGCCTATCTCACTCTAAAGTTCTTTTAGGTGTTTTTTATTCTCCCTCCCTTCAAGTTAATTACTTTGCGTCCTTTGAAAAGCTTCTTGAGGATTTAATGCCATCATATACCCATCATATTATTATGGGGGATTTTAATACATGTATTCTAAAAAATGACTCTCGCTCCAAGTCTCTTAAATCCCTTGCTGAAGCCTGCAATATGTTCATTCTGCCTTCCGGTCCCACACATTTTTTTCCTAACTGTTCTCCGTCGCTTCTCGACCTTACCTTTGTCTCTTCTCTAGATCATGTTGCAAGGTATGACCAATTCTCTGCGGACGCCTTTTCATATCATCATCTGCTCTTTTTGTCTTATAAAATCCGTCCCCCTAAGGCCAAACCTAAAATACTCTTTCAGCGCAATTTTAGTCGGATGTGTGTTGAAAAGCTTCGTGAGGATGCCTCGAAGTTCGACTGGAGTGGGGTGTTGGAGGCTGCTTCAGTAGATGAGAAGGTATCGCTCTTTAACTCTGCTCTAACTCATCTCTACGATGTTCACGCCCCTATACGCCCGGTAAAAATTAAGCACCTTCCTGCTCCCTGGCTTACTGAGGACATTAGGTTACTAATAGCAAAAAAGAATTTGGCTAAATCTAGATTCAGGGGATACCCTACAGACAAAAATAAGGCTAAGTACCATGCTTTACGGAATCGTTGCAGTACAATGTGCCGAGATGCTCAGAGGCGACACATTCACAATTCCGTAGAAAACGGGAACCCCGCCAAAGTTTGGAAGTTCTTAAAGTCACTTGGAGTTGGGAAGCAACCTCAAAACTCAATCAGTGATAGCGTTGACCTCGACCAGCTTAACCTGCATTTTTCTTCTTCTGCCACTTTTTCTGGGTCAGTTAAGTTGGACACCCTTAACTTTCTTTCAAATATCCCAACTCCTGACTATCCCCCTTTCTCTCTTGCTCAATTTACTGACAGTGACGTTAAGAAGAACGTAATAGCCATCTCGTCTAATGCCGTTGGAGTCGATAATCTGAGCCGAAACATGATCCTTCCCCTCATTGACCTCATAGCTCCTATTATCACCTGTATCCTCAATAGCTCCATTTCTTCTAATGTTTTCCCGTCGCTTTGGAAAGATGCCGACGTCATTCCTTTGCCTAAAAAATCCAGTCCTTCCGCCTTCTCAGACTACCGTCCTATTTCCATTCTTCCTTTCCTCTCTAAAGTTCTAGAGCGTCTAGTACATCAGCAACTTACTTCTTTTTTGAACAGACACGCGCTCATGAACCCATACCAATCCGGATTCCGTACAGGCCACAGCACAACTACTGCTCTTGTAAAAATTACTGACGATATCCGGGCCGGTATGGATAATCGTAAGATCACGGTATTATCGCTTCTGGATTTCAGTAATGCTTTCAACACGGTTGACTTCGACATCTTGTTAGGCATATTGCGTTCACTTAATGTATCTCCTGCGGTAGTTGACTGGTTTCACAGTTACTTAGTAGGGCGTCGGCAGCGTATAAAGGCGAATTCCTATCGATCTTCGTGGTGCAACACGCTTGCTGGTGTCCCACAGGGCGGCGTGTTGTCTCCTCTTCTTTTTTCTATCTTCATAAACTCTATCACTTCCAATATTTTGTCCTCCTACCACCTTTACGCTGACGACCTTCAAATCTACTCTCAGGGCTCTGTTACCGATCTATCACAGACTATCTGCGCCATGAACACTGACTTGGAGAGTATTTTAAATTGGAGTAAACGTTACGGTCTCAAGGTTAACCCTACTAAAACTCAGGTTATAGTCATAGGTAGCTCAAAGCTCACTGCCCGGATTGATTTAGGTTCTCTACCTACCATTGTGTTTGACGGTATTCAGATTCCCTACTCTCTCCGGGTAAAGAATCTCGGTGTCATGATGGACCAGAGTCTCTCTTGGGTACCTCAGGTGAATGAGGTTAGCAGGAAAATGTTTGCTGCAACTGCATCACTCCGCAGACTCCGTAATTTCTTGCCTTACGCCACTAAGATTGCGCTAGCTCAATCCCTCTTATTGCCCATATTAGATTATGCCGACATTTGCTATCTGGACCTTACGGAGGACCAGCTGAATAAGCTCGAGCGCCTCCAGAATCTCGGTATAAGGTTTATATTTGGTCTGCGCAAATTTGACCATGTGTCACAGTTCCGTTCTCAGCTCAAGTGGCTTCCTATTCGTCTTCGCCGTGACTCTCATGTTCTCGCCCTTCTCTATGGCATTCTCTTTAACCCCGCTACACCACCTTATCTCAAAGAGCGTTTCAAGTATCTCTCTTCTATCAGATGTTCTCAGACTCATATTCTTGCTCCTCCCTCATCTACTTCTAAATTTTATAATAGCTCTTTTACCTTCCGGGCTGTTCGGCTGTGGAATGCTTTACCAGTAGAATTAAGATTAGCTAAATCTCTCCCCATATTCAAAAATCAGCTAAAACTATACTTTCTATCTCTGCCTTAAGTTGCCATTTTATATATTGTATATATGCTTGTATAAATATATATTATATATATATATATATATATATATATATATATATATATATATATATATATATATATATATATATATTATATTGTATATTTATTTGTGTGTTAGGTTTCGTTTTAATACTTATATGTATAAGTAGTAATTGTAGTATGTGTGTTTGTGTTTAATAGTCTCCATATTTAGCTCTTTGCACTACCTGTTGACTTTTGTATGAGTTCTACATTTCCTGCTACCCAAAGGTTGTCTGGAAGAGATCGCTTTTTAGCGATAAGACCGCCTGTTGTTACCTGGTTCTATTTTTTCTTTAAATATTTCTTTGTAGTTTTACATGTATGTAAAATGTATAATTTTGGTGCAATAAAGAATATTTACTTACTTACTTACTTACTTACTCTTCTTATTGAGTATAGTTTTTAGGGTTCCGTACCCAAAGGGTAAAAACGGGACCCTATTACTGAGACTTCGATGTCTGTCTGTCTGTCCGTCTGCCACCAGGCTGTATCTCATGAACCGTGATAGCTAGACAGTTGAAATTTTCACAGATGATGTATTTCTGTTGCCGCTAGAACAACAAATACTAAAAATATTTAAGTGGGGCTCCCATACAACAAACGTGAATTTTTTGCCGTTTTTTTGCGAAATGGTACGGAACCCTTAGTGCGCTAGTCCGACTCGCACACGGCCGGTTTTATGTTTTGTTATTATTTACTGACAAGTTCGGTTTGCCAGACTATAAACATGAAATCCTCAAAACAAACCTGATCGATTGATACCATTTATAAAAACTGATCTAACTTCTAACCTATTTCGATCGCAATAAGCATTGTCCACTCGAGCTGTTTCAATTCTCTAAACAAACACATTTGATTTTGATTATGACCAGTTTGATTACACCAGATGTCAAATCAACAGCTTAGTAAACAACTGCTAACGAGCAAACAAATGAAGTGCTGTGTTGTTATAATTGATTATAGGCATTGAGGTACTACGAGTATGTAGTAGTTACTAGAGAAGGCATCTCTAATGGCCCGGCCACGACATCGCGCGGCGGCGGTAGCGGCGAGCGGCGGCCATAAGTGGGAACAAAAGGTCCGATCGCTGTGTCTTGCTCCAACCTATGGCCGCCGCAAGTAATTAATCGCAGTGCGTTCTAAGTCTAAGAAAATGTTTCCGCACCTCAATGAAGTGCCGGCACTCCGAGACCGAGATACTCTCGCGCCAATCATGTGCTAGCCCGGCAGTCCCGGCAGACATAGATATACCTTATCCTATTGTAAGTTTCAGAGCAAACTAGCTAATACTAGTTTTAAAATAAGAGCGTAAATACGTTTGTTTGGAGAACCGAGCTTGCCGGGGACCCTTAATGTGAATAAATACAACTTTTTCAACTTTCCAAATAATGAGGAATTAGGTACCACATTACTGCGTAATAAAATTAGTATACAAAAGTTGCTTCTTTCTCAGCCATCTTGTTGAATAGGTTTTTTTACCTGATTTTCCTCTTGAAACCCGCGGGACGCGCTGTCTGAATACTTTTTGTAGGATAAATTCTTAAAAAAATATTTGTTTTCTTCAACCAAGGAGTAATTAATTTTAGAAATGGCGTTAAATCTGAAGAAAAATCGTACCTTCGAGTTTAACAACCGAACTAGTTGGCAACATATGATTTGTACAACTTTTGGTGACTAGTTACCGGATAATGTATGAACATTGGTATATTAAAGTTATGTGTTGAACTTGTAAACCATAATTGAACTATATTTAGGTGAACAAAATTTAATTATTTTGTTAAATATTTTGATTTGTGTTTTTAAGTAGATATAAATTAAAAACTGTAATAGATGTCATATATTAAAGAAAAAGTGATGAAGCCCTCCAGTGGTGAAGGCCGGATATATTTGATTTTACAGTACCTGAAATCTAAAACTGCCAGAAATTGTATTAAAAATCATCATCATTCGCTTTTTTTTTTTTTTTATGAAATAGGAGGCAAACGAGCAGACGGATCACCTGATGGAAAGCGATTACCGCCGCCCATGGACACCCGCAACACCAGAGGGGTTGTAAGTGCGTTGCCGGCCTTTAAGATGGGAATACGCTCTTTTCTTGAAGGTTTGAAGGTCATATCGGTCCGGAAATACCGCAGGCGACAGTTTATTCCACAGTTTAGCTGTGCGAGGCAGGAAGTTTCTAGAGAAACGCACAGTTGAGGACTGCCAACCATCTAAGGGCATCGCTTGCCCTTATCCCATTCATTTGGGGTCGGCGCAGTATGTCTTTTTCTTCCATACCTCTCAAAAGTATCTTTAAAGTGTATTAAAAATGAAATTAAAAATCTATTACGGTCAAATAATAATGAGCCATATGCATGTATGTAATATGGGTGGATAGCGTTAAATCTACAAAACCGTTTTTGGTAAATTAGGCCTGTCAATAGATTTTCATATACATACGTACCTAAGAGGATAAGATTTAAAGAAAAATATTTTGGGTGTATAATAATCCCTCTACTAATATTATAAATGCAAAAGCAACTGCCTGTTAACTCTTCACGCTTAAACATCTGAACCGATTTAGATAAAATCTGGTATAGAGATGGCCATAAGCCCAGAAAAGGATATAGGATAGTTTTTATCAATCATTGTTCACTTAAATGTTAATACATTTTTTCCTTTTTTTTTAGCAATTGGTAACGCATTGAACCGGCAATCCAAGGATTTAGGTTCGAGTCCCACGTTGACCAGAGTTGATTATCGTTGATTTTTTCATTGTGATTGACATCTGTATATACAATTTATAGATCATTATTCACGAAGTTGCGGACAGAAGCTACCAGATATAATAAAAAGATGAATCAGATCTCTATACAGGGTGGCAAAAAAATAAGTGCATTTCCATTGCCAGGGAGGTTTTGGGATTATAGCGAGCAACTTTTACTATGGGACCAACCACGAAATCGCGAAAAAGAATTTACCCTCCCATAGAAAATAGACCAGCCAAAATGTATGAAACAGTCAATTTTTTTTTAATACAGTTGCTCAAAAACTGCTACTTTTCGTGGCTGTTTAGCGTGCGGAAAGTTGGTTTTCGCGAACTAGTGCTTTTTACTTTTCCAATTTTTTTAAATTTATACTTGTTCCAATTCATGACTACTTATTGATGAGTGTTAATATTAGTTTCATTTAAACGTCGTAATCAACATAAAAACCTACTGTTAATGTAAGAATACGAAAAATATGCATATTTCCTATTTTATTACTTACCTCTTCATCATTATAAGTAATAACACGTTTATTTTTTAATGTTGAAAAACCGTTCTTAATAAGTTGTCTGAATGGAACGGAAGACCTGTCAAAGAAGAGGCGTATTTTCTTACTGCAAGAATGTTTTAAGTTTCCAAAGGAAACATTCGATATTATTTTTATAAATATAAGATACACAAATAATCGTAAATAACGATATTTAGGTAATAATAGTACTGTTTTATATTTACAATTGTTTCTGTCTTATAGAACATGCATTTAAAAAAAAACCTTCATTGAAGTGGGTTCAATAATAATAACAAAATCCATTCTAGTCCAATAAAAGCAAAAAAAAACACTTCTTCATAATGTCAATGTCAATGATGTCACAGAATTAATAATATAAAAGTTTCGAATTCCTTACTTGTTGTTTTTCTTATTTTTTCGCAACTGTATTAAAAAACGTCGTTCGATACACGTGCGGAAATGTCATTCTTCACTCGTCCCGAGTCTTGCCACTCGCCTACGGCTCGTGCCAAGATATCTCGGTACTCGGGTTCGGTTCGTGAAGTAATGACCCCAAAATCCCAAAATCTCCCTGGCAATGGGAATGCACTTATTTTTTAACCACCGTGTATAACTGGGAATAAATATAGATAAATTAAGACGAATTATTGGTTCACACGTGGCGTTGATAGAACACTTATGTTTTATCACCGCAATGAATCTTGAGAGGTTACCTTTTACCTAATAAACTAGACGTAAGGAAGTACAATCTCAAATAGTAGGGATCTCTGAGAACGTACTAGAAATGTCGGTCGTAAAATCTGTTACAGTCACATAGTATATACAAGTAGTTATATACGCGCCACCGAGCGACCGGGGGTAAGAGAAAATTCATATGAAATTTGGGCAGCATAGGATTTTTTCTCTTTCACTATTATAAATTTCGGTATTTCGCCATCGCCTCCTACCTATGATGCCACCCGGTCGGTGACAAGGACAAAGCATGGCACTATTTTCTCTTTCCTCTTATAGGAATCGCAATAAGACTATCTTTATCAAAGAGTGTCAGGCCCTAACATAAGTTCCGAAACACCATAGACATAATATATACAAGTAGTTATACGCGCCACCGAGCGACCGGGGGTAAGAGAAAGAATATTCATATAAAATGTATACTACGCAATTTATCCGGTTTGCATGTCCAATGTCTTTTCCCTTTCACTCTTATAAATTTCGGTATTTCGCCATCGCCTCCTTGCTCTATGATGCCATAACCCGACCATGAAAAAATGCCCGGTCGGTGATAAGGGCAAAGCATGGCACTATTTTCTCTTTCATCTTATAGGAATCGCAATAAGACTATCTTTCTCTATCAAAGAGTGTCAGGCCCTTGCGAAAAACTTATTGGTACGAGCCGATTGAATCAATGGTATAAATTTCTCAATAAAAAAAAAGGTTGAATGTGTTTTGTTGTTAAAACGAAATAAAACAAAAGCAACTTTGTTCTATTTAAAAATGATTTAAATTTAATTGTAGGTAATTGGTACTAGTATTATGACGGTGGGACACTAAGTGCCAGTTGCACCATCCGCACTTGACAGACTGATCAACGTCAACCGGCGGCTTTACTATGAAACTTTCCATACAATAAAATTTAGCGAACTCTTTAACGACGACAAACAGTTTGGTGCAACCGACCCTAAGTGGACGCTCAAAGCGGAGCGTTCGGCGGAGCGTGCAGCGTCGCGTCGAGCTCACAAGTGATTTGAGCAGCGGTCACTAAGGCCGCTCCTATACGTTTGCATTTGTTTAACATGCACGCCGCACGCCCCGCCCCGCTGCACGCTCAACTCGAGCGTCCACTTAGGCCTTACACTAAAGGTGGTATTGTAATGTATTGTAACATTTGTAACCTTATTACGCCTTGCAAGCCTGTCAAAAAATATTGTATTGTTAAGAAAATGGGATTATTCGAAACAGGGCAAGTCCTAAACAAATGTTGATTCATTTTCTCGAAGGTACGGGACGCGTTAAAGGGTAGGAATAGTAGCCCGATCAACGAGTGCTTTTTTATGATAATTTTTGCAAAATATTTCGCAAGACACCTATTTACTTGCAGTCAACTGATTCTTCGTTGTTACACAGTTTAATGATTTTAAACTGATAATCAAATAGCGTTCGTAATAATTTCGGTGTAGATTGTTTACGTTAAAAGGACCCACCATAATCCAGCTGAAAATGATTAGAGTTTAAAATACATTGACAATATTGTTAATAAAGATTTGTATGGACACTGGCCTTGGAACCAAACAACAAGCGACATACCATCGGAAAGGTATGTTTATATACTTAGTACTTCATTTTTTTATAGCGACACGTCAAATTTTTGTTTAAAAAAAAATGAAAAAAAAAAAACAAGAAAAACATTAGTTGAATGCCAAAGCACTAAAACTAAGGATCTATGTATAAATGGTTAATTGAAAAAAAAAAACATTGTTGTTAGTTTTAGTATTGACATTTGAATTATGTGGTATATACCTGTCTATTTTGTTAAATGTGTTGTATGTCCTAGAGTTTAAGGTGTAAATTTGAATTCTACTTAATAGTTAATCACAGTGTTGGCCGAAACGATAATGCAATTAACCATTAACCAGTCCAAATTGAATGGTTAATCATGTGTTAACTAATAACAATAGCATAAGAACCATTGTAGGTACCATGTTTAATGCAAATAAATGAGATCTAATCTAATCTAAGAAAATGAATAAAAAACTTAAATATCGTTAAACAAAATTATCGACAATTACAAAACCTCCATGTCATCTGCGACACAGGAACTTAGTATCGAAAAAAAAAACCTATATAGTCACGTTTCTACTCACACTACTTTTTGCGGCGATAACTTTTTTCACACAAAGATTTGGGACAACCTGCCATAGTAAAAGCTTTACAACTTAAAATAACCTATCCGGTGAAATATCGTTTGCCGTTATTGGTCAAAAGAGCCAAATAACCCACCCTCCTTTAATACATTGAGTGCCGGGAGCCCGCTCGGCGGGTTCTCTGTTCGTAGTCACTTTCCTCTACAAAGCGGGAAAATGCGTTAACGCCATTCACTGCCAACGTTCTCGTAGCGCTACGCTCGTAGCCGATTCCAGCGTTTTCACGCTTCACTCGATGTGTTAAAAAACGGTTGCATTTTGTGTATCAAAGCTAAAGGAACGCACATTAAGAGAAAAAAAATGAAAAAATGAAAGTTTATTAATAACAATCGTTACAGGTCTGTTTTTGTGTTATACATATTAAACCTACAATCTACATACACGTGGTAAAGTTAAGGTTTTTTAGGCAGACAGTCTTAATGACAATTATATTTATAATTCATTACATCAAAGATAGATATAACTCCGTAATAGATGGATACAGTCTAAGGAAAAAACGTGCCTCGAAAATCAAGAAAATTTGATTCTCGTTCAGAGGGCGCTACTAGTTTTGGCCAACTGTCGTATAGATGGCGTTGACGGTTTCGTTTGTTATTTAACAATTTTAACGCATATTAGTGACAGAACATGGGTCAAAATCATAAAAATACTTAATTCAAATAAAAAAATCATTTATCTATATTTAAATACATTTTATCGTATTTTTATAAATCTTCATTTTTAGTTTTAAAGTGTGTCGACAGATGGCAGTGAATTTACTGGGGCTACAAAATTTACTATGACAGTACCGTTCTAGTATAAGTTACTCTATGATTACATATATGTTTATTTGTTACATTCATTTAACTATATTATATTTAGAATTTATAATTATTTATATGTTTCATGTATTAATTTATATATTTCAAATTAATAATTTAGAGTGCGTGCATTAGTATTAATTCACCTAGGTATATCGTATTCTATGTTTATGTACTTGCGTTTTTGTATTATTTGTGTTAAAATGTGTGCAGGTCAACAACCTGTTTGATTGGACTAAAGTGCGAATCACTCAAATATAATAGCAATATAGCAATCATGCGCCCCAAGTAATACACAACTGTGCAACTTTTATAGCCACTAAGTAGCCACTTATGTAAGTGCCAGTAATCAGGGCGCCGGTTTCAGGGCTCCGCATATTTGTAGATTTATTTTCGACATATACTAAATGTATGTCCTGCTATTTGAAAAATATAGATTTAAAAAACTTTTTAACAAAAAAATTAAACCGCCGAAAAAACTGAAAAGCAAAAAATAATAAAGCTTTTTTATTTATGAAATAAAACTATGAAAACGGATTATATCGCGTATATTGAATTTATAATACATCCCGACGTTTCGAACTCTTTACAGCGTTCGTGGTCAACGGGTGACTGAGGAAAAATTACAAAGTGCAAAAATACCCACATACTAAAATAATGAACAATCATAGACTACAAACTTTAAGGCTGGTTGTTCATGCAAAATCGGTTCATAAGGCTAGTTATACACTATAATTATTTTTCAAGTAAAGATATATATATATACGCGATAAAAAAAAATTTATTTAACCTTAATGAGCTATTAAAGTAATGTAAGTATACTTAATTAAGTAATTTTGAGTCGGCGCCAAACAAACAAGTTAATTAATTAGGTACGTAAAGCGTGATAGCTAGTTTCACAGATGATGTATTTCTGTCGCCGCTATAACAACAAATACTAAAAAGTACGGAACCCTCGGTGCGCGAGTCCGACTCGCACTTGGCCGGTTTTTTTCCTTTGTTAGGTATATGATATTTATAGCGTTTATAGTTTAAATAGTAGTCTCCTTGTAAAAAAAAAACATAGAAAGTAATTTAATTTTCACATCACCTATTCAAAAAAGGGCTTATTCTTCCCCGCTAGGAGGGATCAAAGCGGCACTTTTCTTCCCTGCTAGGAGGGATCAAAGTGGCACTTTTCTGTTATGGGACACGATTTTTTTTCTTTTTTGCATACTATTTTTTTTGGTAAATTAATATTTAGGAACATAATAATGTCCTCATAGGTGATGTGAAAAACAGTATGTGTCACATGGTAGCAAAATTATTTCCATCTTGGGCGTTATCACTTGAATCCCTCACTACGCTCAAGATTCTATTTTAGAATCCCTCGCTACGCTCAGGATTCTATTATAGAATCCTTCGCTTCATTCAGGATTCAATGTACGCCCTCGCCGTAAATATGTCATTTTGCTCCCTTGTGACACAATCTACTATAGGATTGTTGTCTTGGCTAGGCCTTGGGATGCAAACTTAGTGTGGTCCGACTTTAGCGCTGGAGAGCAATTTCACTTAAATGCTCTGACCTCAATCACTCCGACCTAATTCGGACGCCAAATTGCTCAACACTTGGATTGTCCTTCAATTCATTCCGGAGCAGGTAAACAGTATATCTGCTTAATGGTGCTGTCTTGATTGTTTGTTTGTGTCACAAGAACATGGCCACCCAGTGTTGGCCGAAACGTTAATGCAATTAACCATTAACCAGTACAAATTGAACCGTAAACTGTAACTGTCCGTTACGGTTTGCGGTTCAATTTGTACTGGTTCGTAACGTTCGGCCAACACTCCACTGCCGTACAATCGAAGTTAAAATGGAATACAATAGAAATGTTTTTATAAACTGAAATGGGGCGTTTTCTATGAAAAGGGCTCTTATAGTCGATGGCGCTTACGCCGCACAGCGTCGGCGGCATTGTATTTATAACGGAGCATCGTTTATAATGGCGTAAGCGCCATCGACAATAAGGTCCCTTTTTATAGAAAATACCACAAATAGATATCATACACCAAAGAAAAAGTGACCAAGTCCACCGGTGGCCGGGTGGTCTAGTGGTCAGGACGTTAGCCGCGTAAGCTGAAGACGCGGGTTCGTTTCCCGCCTCGGTCACCGGTAGACTTGGCCACTTTTTCTTTTGTGTATGATATCTATTTCCTTTTATATAGGTATAGTAGTGTGACCATTTGAAAAACACATCAAATTATTTTACACAAATCAAATTATTTTATGAAATATTTTGATTTGTTCCCTAGGTTGGGTATTTATATTTAACACATTTTTCTATCGCACTGCACCCACCTTACTAATTTCTGTTTGGCCCAGTGGTTGGCTGGTAGAGAATGCAATAAAATTTAAAATAAATAAATAAATATTGCTGCTTAATTTCACATTTCCGAATGCGGCCTCTGTTGTCCGTCCACATTATCAGGAAATGATGTTCTGAAGTCAGACTTCTCTTCAGAAGTAATCTAATAACGGTTGGAACGATGGGGAAATGCTGTAAAAGGATTTGGGGCCACTTTTGTTTCTGAAACAATGGATGATATAAATGAAATACGGATAATTCGTGAAATGTTACTTTGAGTGCGTAATAGGGTTGGGTTCTATAGATAAATTATATTTCACAGCGGACATATTTTTGATGATGTAGGATGCAAACAAGAGACGAAACACCTGTTGTTAAGCAATTATCGTCGCCCATAGACAGCACCAAAGGGATTATGATAAGATAATATTTTTATTAAATAAAACTTAAGCTAGTGTAACAATCCCAACACATTAGTACGCATACCAAACCCCGATGTAACAGTCCCAACACCTTAGTACGCATACCAAACCCCGATGTAACAGTCCCAACACCTTAGTACGCATACCAATCCCCGATGTAGCAGTCCCAACACCTTAATACGCATACCAAACCCCGATGTAACAGTCCCAACACCTTAGTACGCATACCAATCCCCGATGTAGCAGTCCCAACACCTTAATACGCATACCAAACCCCGATGTAACAGTCCCAACACCTTAGTACGCATACCAATCCCCGATGTAGCAGTCCCAACACATTAGTACGCATACCAAACCCCGATGTAACAGTCCCAACACCCGACCCAAACCCGACTGCCAAACTAGTTTGATGTTTACAATCGTAATTATGCAATATACTTATAGAACATTCATATATTTTTGAGTTCACGTTCATTATGTGCGTTGTCAATTATTAAGATGGGAGTACGCTCTTTTGAAGGTTTTAAGGTCATAACGGTCCGGAAATACCGCAGGCGACAAAATCAAATCTACGCAAATGCACAGAATGCACTGAAGAACTAGAACTAATATGTTATTTCGCTTTCAAATATTTTAAAATTGAAAACTCATAAACAGTGACTTAAAAGAAAGTATGTCTGTCTTAAAAACCGGCCAAGTGCGAGTCGGACTCGCGCACAAAGGGTTCCGTACCATTACGGAAAAAAACAGCAAAAAAAATCACGTTTGTTGTATGGGAGCCCCATTTAAATATTTATATTATTCTGTTTTTAGTATTTGTTGTTTATAGCGGCAACAGAAATAAATCATCTGTGAAAATTTCAGCTGTCTAGCTATCACGGTTTATAAGATACAGCCTGGTGACAGACAGACAGACGGACAGACGGACAGCGGAGTATTAGTAATAGGGTCCCGTTTTTACCCTTTGGGTACGGAACCCTAAAAATGAAACTCATGTTTTGCTATTTACAAGATTGAAAATATAGCAAATCGGAAATATATATTTTATCATTCGATGGCAGACCAGTGCTTAGCAACGACTGAGAGGCTTATTCTGACTGTAATAACAGTTTATGAATTTGATCTATTTTTTTTCTATAATGATCTGTCAGCTGTCAAAGTCATATTTATGATTAAACAAATGTCTCTGGTTACAGCTGATATTTTGAATGATATTGGAATCATATCATATCAGTCAGCTGTCATTCGCGCGTTCGTTTCACTCGTACTTGCCGGTACAAGTATTAGTGTGAGCAAGCCGCCAGCGCGAATGACGGCTAACTGATATTATTCCAAAATATCGGCTTTAGGTCATCAAGTGCACGTTCGAATTCGAATTGGCCTGATATTCACAACGGATCTAGATCAAATTCATAACCTGTTATTATAATCAGAAAAAGCCTCCAGATGTAATACATAGGTATAAATTAGTCAAACATACGGCGTTATATAAAATTGAAATTACACACTCAATTTCATTTAACAATATATAATAGTTTTAGTGGAACTAATTTATTGAAATTCAAGGGTTGGCGCTGCATATGAATATTTATATGATGCAATCTCATAATAATTAAGTGCATAATTTCAGCGTTAAGCGTATTGGAGGATTGGGAGGTTGTACCGAAAAAGGGTGGGCATTAATTAATTTACGAATAGGTATTCCTTTCAAATGGTCGTTATAGTATAAGGGCCTTTTACGAAATATGTTTCTACTCTTTAACTTTTTTGGCACATGAAATGATATGCACATAAACAAAAGCAGTTTTGACAAAAAAAAACACTTGTAAATCTGAGTAAACGCAAAAATAATTGTATACCCTTGTAGTAGTAGTAGTAGTAAATCACTTTATTGTACAAAACAAAAATTGTTAACATGAAATTCATATAAATTTAGGTACAAAGGCGAGCTTATCCCTATAAGGGATTTCTTCCTTGTTGTGGCAATAAATGACTTATCTATCTATCTATCATTAAACAGCTACCACTAAAAATATATCTAAGGTGCAGGGGGGGCATTTCGGCTGTGGGACCATTTTAAACTAATCGATCTTCTGTGTACTATATTATTACACACAACTCACACACACCAAATCTTTTTCGCTATCTGGACATAAATGGCACTCTACTTAATAATGTAATTCATGGAATGGGAGGTATTTCGATTAGTTTAAATTATCCCGCAGTCGGAATTGTCCCCCTGCACTTTACACAATCTTCTGAAAGCTAACAATTTTGAATTATTTTGATACGCAGGAAAGCCGACGAGGTCATCGATATAGTTAAAAGTTAATGGTGGTCATTGGGAAAATACCGGCATATAAATAAAATAAAATCCTTTATTTCGGGTTTTAAAAACCCCTATTTTATCACATTACAAATTATAAATTAAAAATAATAGTAAAGTTATTAATGTTTTTGGTTGTGAAACAGAGTTATAGGGCAAGAAGTACAAAACTAAGAATTCTACAGAGCCAAAACAAATATTGTATACCCAAATATAACAACATATATGGCACTAGGTTGTACACATATAATTATATTACCTAGAATATTCAGTGATCTGCCAGAAGATGTATGTTTTAACTATTTAAATTGTAAACATATAAAAAAGCCATTAAACCGTGATAGCTAGACAGTTGAAATTTTCACAGATGATGTATTTCTGTTGCCGCTATAACAACAAGTACCTACTCAAAAGTACGGAACCCTCGGTAGGCGAGTCCGACTCGCACTTGTCCGGTTTTATAATTATTCTGGTGGCAGTATAAGTGCCAACCTTAAAATGTATACAGATTTGATTGAACCAATATCACCTTAATGGAAATATTTTCAATTCTCCTCACCTGTGCTATTTTCGTATATAAACCGCCGGTTTCAACAAGGGAATCATTCTACCAACATGGCTCTCAAGGTAAGTATTCAATTATAAATACTACAATAACATTTAAAAGTTCGATATAGAAGGCACTCCTAATCCTATAAGGTGGTTCCTGAACAGGACGCTTAGAGCCAGGCGGTTCTTACTTTTGGGGCCCTAACTACCTGTAGCTTGGGTCCCGCTCCACTGCCACTCATATTTTATAAGTATTTGTGTCTTGTAACCGTGATAAAATCTGCATACATCCGAAACCCTAAGGTGTAGATGAACATCCCATCCCGTTTATGGTTTAATTGTTTTTGGGTGCAAATTCTAAAGAAAGTCACTACAGCTCGAAGAGCCCCAAGCAATTATTATAATATCCTCATATCAAAAGCCCTGCAGTAATTTTAAGCTGCTGAAGGATCCCGTTTTCCGATACACAGTCAAGAAATTCTATTTCTATACCACATTGTACCTTTTCACAGTAACAATACGCTGTGGTAAAGCCTCTTGGGTTCTCATATTACCGTAACTGTGATAAAAAAACGAAGTGTCACAAAAATACAATTCCTTGACCGTGCTTGTTTGCAAAACCACCTTTATATTTTCATGAATTAAAGATAAATCTGACAACATCAAAACTGATATTAGTTGTTCAAGCAAATCTTGTCTGTAGAAATAGGCGGCAAATTTAAAAAATATAGGAGCGAAGGGTTATCGTCCCATAGAAAATTTGAATATCGTGCGTTTTTCTACTGACAAGATTTGCTTGACCAACTATTACATTGATACTTAATTATGTTTTTGTTATTATTACTCTTACGTATATCCCACAGTTGTAGTACTGGACTATAGTTGGGTGGTTTTACAGTAGTCCATGAGGATAAACTTTAAAGCAGGGTTCGAAATTATTCAGATTATTATAGTATTTGATAATTATCGCGATACTTATCCGATAAATATCGGATAATTATCCTAGGTATGTATGGTGCTATATTTATTTTCTTTGAATTCTTTAATAAATTTTTAAATCTCGTCTTAGAATCTTCTTAAATTTTAGGTTATGTATTATCGAATCGATAATTATCAGGCATAAAAATCACGATAATTATCAAGATAACTATCATTGATGATTATCCTTTCGAACCCGGCTTTAAAGCACTCCTTCCAAGGAGCATTAACCTAAAGTAGATTTGTTTATGACTATCCTCTAACATTTTCTTTGTTGTTCAAGCTGCTTATCTTCGTACTGGCCTGTGTGGCTATGGTAGCGGCGCAATATGATGACTATCTAAGACAAGGCGTGATTTTTGACGGCAGCGCGTGTCCTACTGGGTACAGAAGAACCCCCGATGGAAGATGTAAACCAGTAGGGGAAGAACCCAAGAAGCAACGGTCTGGGAAACCCTACTTAGACGATTATAACCGATCAGCTTATGAGGCCTACTTAGATTATCTAAGACAAGGCGTGATTTTTGACGGCAGCGCGTGTCCTACTGGGTATAGAAGAACCCCCGATGGAAGATGTAAGCCAGTAGGGGAAGAGCCCAAGAAGCAACGTTCTGGGAAACCCTACTTAGACGATTATAACCGATCAGCTTATGAGGCCTACTTAGATTATCTAAGACAAGGCGTGATTTTTGACGGCAGCGCGTGTCCTACTGGGTACAGAAGAACCCCCGATGGAAGATGTAAGCCAGTAGGGGAAGAGCCCAAGAAGCAACGGTCTGGGAAACCCTACTTAGATGATTATCTAAGACAAAGCGGCGGCGGGGTCTTTAAAGGCAGCGAGTGTCCGTCAGGTATGGTCAGGGTGAACGGAAAATGCGTGTGGCCGGATAAGGCCACGTAATAATCGAAACTTGTACCATCAACTAATTTGAACTACCTATAGAAGTTTAGGGCTATTTAAAAAAAACTATTTGTTTTCGAAAGACCTTCCTTTTCAAATTCATGTGTTTTAATAAAAATGACATTGGTTACATTGTTTTTTTTTTGACGGATTTGATTAGTTTTAGCATAGTAGTTAACAATACTTGCAGATCTTAGAAGACCAGACAAAATAAGACAAGCACCACACCCAGCTGAGACAAGCTTTCTCCGGACAGGGGGCACAACTATGGTTTAAATAACACACATCACACTAGGTTATTTCAAATCGAACTAACTTATAAAATACTGTCAAATAAATCGGCCAGATTGGCCTGCAATAGAGGCAAGCGTTATGGCTCCTCTATACGATGAGCCATCAAACTGGCCCACTAAGATGGGCCAACGTTTAGAGAGAATATTATAGTGGTGTAGGATGGCTTACGGCGCGGCAGGATGGCCATGGGATGGCCACGGTGTCGGTTTTACGTCCGCACATTAAAGGTAGTGCCAGCGATGTCAGTACACATCTACACGCGGCCCATTCCACAGTGCGTACCCGAACGCGGCTGAGTGTGGATGTTCGTGTTTTGTATCTATAGTTGGTCAAAGAAAGAAAAGAAAGAAGGTTGTAAAAGAGGATATGAGAAAGAAAGGAGTGAGTGCTGAGGTGACGAAAGATAGAGGAGAATCGAAGAGAAAACATGTTGTGCCGACCCCACATGACGTGGGATAAGGGTAGGAAGAAGAAGAATAAGAGTTGGTCAAACCAAATTTTCAGTAAGTTTTTTTTTACTAGCCTAATTTAGTGTCCCACTGCTGGGCAAAGGCCTCCCCTCGTTTCCTCCACTCGACCCTGTCGTTTGTAGTGTCCCGCCAATCCGGATAAAATGCGTCCAAGTCGTCCCGCCATCTCCTTTTCGGCCTGCCTGCATCCCCCTGCACCCCCTTTTTTTTTTTAGTAAATAAGAAAAAAAAACTATAAATCCTTTTTTTTGGATGCTAGTACTAGTGTAAGACAAAGATAGTATGATTCTCTCTGTCTGTGTTTGAAATGAGACAGTCCTTTGACAAAGTATATTTACGATTTTTTTTGCTTAAAAAGACTACTGCGTGACCTCATCATGAAGTTTTTAGAACTATATCGTGTTGTTGCGTTTTCAACCATCGCATGGCTATCTCACTGGACGCTGGGCCATCGTGTAGAGGTGCTGTCACCATCGCATGGCCATCTCGCTGGTCCAGCACTGGGCTATCATGTAGAAAACCCATTAGAGATGTTTCTGGAAAAAATGTTTAAAAAATAATAATAATACAGTCTCTATTTTACTGTCCCATATTTTTGAAAGCCATGTCCTTTCAAACGTATACCAATAAAAGACGGTGGCAATGCAATTTAATAGGCATGATGACAGTAATTAAAAGTTACTAAAATATTGTATTTATTTAATGAAACTTTACGAAAAACGCGCTTATTTTTTTAATTTGCCGATTGGTAAATGTTTTAATTGTACCGATTGGTAAGTGATAAATTTTCAAAATACGCAAGTCCGCCATGATTCGGTGAAGAGTGAAACTAACACCACTATTCATTAATCTGTGCTAACACTTGCACAGTCTGTGCTATTAATATCCCTGCCGAGTTAGCTTGGTGTGACTGTGACCCTATCTTTACCGACTGGGCTATAACGGAATGAAAGGATTGGATTGGAATAGTGCTCACTATAAATATTAATTTTTAACAAGCAGAAACGTCTGCGATCGATGCTATTAAGCTTAGAATAAATTTAAAAGTGGAAAAATTACTGCCTTGGGTGAGACTTGAACTCACGGCCTCTGGATCGATACTCCAGCGCTCTGCCAACTGAGCCACCAAGACCTCATCCATAGTCAGCAAATCTTCCCACTATATGGGTCTAGGGGACCCTAGCGACATCTACCGTAAGAGCGTTACACTTCTTAAACGGCCACCGGAGTTCCAAGTCATATTGGAAATTCACCAGTTACGATGTGCTACCCATTCTAAATTAATTTTTAACAAGCAGAAACGTCTGCGATCGATGCTATTAAGCTCCAGAGGCCGTGAGTTCAAGTCTCACCCAAGGCAGTAATTTTTCCACTTTTAAATTCACTATAAATATGTCATTACACCCAAATAAAATCACTAAAATAATAGCTTCGTTAAATCGTTAAAGTAATTTACCTAGACGTTAACGGTTAAACTATATGACAGTTGTGACACTGTCAGTGACTCATGTGACGGGTACTGGTCATGTACAATTAAGTACCTACACCTGTACTCGCGGTAAATACATTTTCGCTAGGCATTACGACTGTAAATTCGCCAATCGCGTACGAGTATGAAGCCAGTCGGCGAAACTAATTGGTCCATGAAATTGAATATCGATTAAGGCTCGTGTCCTACAAATGGAGCGTAAGCCAGCAACAACAACCTCTTACCGAGCAACTGTAAGTGGTAAAGGGAGGGAGGGAGGGAGGGTGTATAATGAAGCCTCGTCAGCTGCCGCTCCGTCGGTGGGTTGAGGAACGGTAGCCACCTAAACCTGGGAAAATAAGTATATACCGTTTTTTTTCTGTCTCGGGGTCTAAAATTCCCAGTCATCCCAGAAGTATGTCTACCAAGCGTAGCGTCGTACAAGTCCCTACAAGTTCAATATAACGCGGCCTGCCCGCCGTCCGCGGCTGGGGCGAGGGGCGGCCGGCAGTATGACAGATGCAAGACTTAAGATATATTAATTAATTAAATAATTAATAATTAATATAAAAGTTTATTTTTTTTCCTCGCAAGTGTGTTGAAGAACGTCGTATGAAAGGCGTGTGCATTGGTAATTACACGCTCGCTCGCTTACAGCTCGCGCGCACCATATCGCCTCGTGTGTAGTGGCCAACTTCGAGCCGCATCGCTGCTAGTACGGCGCGTGTGCGCCAGCCCCTACATCGTCCTAAATATGATTGTCGACAGGATTGAGTGTCCGTACATTGTACACTATTGCGGACTTCACAAAAGCCCAGTAACGGTGTACTATTGTAAATTTAATTAAGATATTTATTGTCACTAACATAGCTTTTTAAGTTTTATTGTAAGTACATTTTATAAGCCACGGGCTTGATATAAACGTTTGACGACCGGTCTGGCTTAGTGGTTAGTGTTAGTGACTCTGCCTGTGAAGCCGATGGTCCTGGGTTCAAATCCCGGTAAGGGCATTTATTTGTGTGATGAACACAAATATTTGTTCCTGAGTCATGGGTGTTTTCTATGTATATAAGTATGTATTTATCTATATGCATAAGTATGTATATCGTCGCTTAGCAGCTTTGCTTAGTTTAGGGCTAGGTAGATTTTTGTAAGATGTCCCCTAATATTTATTTATTTTATTATTTATTTAATTTAATCTAATTTAAACGCGTAAGCGCCATGAATTTTACGACGCTTACGACGTTTTGTAGATTGCGACAATATTATTGTACGGTATGGCTTCTCTATAGTTATAATAACTCATTGCTAATAGTCATCAAATAGTAGATTGTTAACCAAGGGATGAAAGGCACTCATTCCTGCTGAGGTAGTTTGGCAAGTTCGCCAATAGTCCCGAGGCTGAAATGATCCCGAATTAAACACTACTTTTCATTTCGAATAAGAGGAAAGTAAATGCGTTTTTTTTTAAACATGTGTCTTGTAAGATCTGCAAGTACTGTTATATTAACTACGATGCTAAAATTATTCAAATCTGTCAAAAAAATAAAACATAAATATACACAATGTCATTTTTATTACAACACATGAATTTGAAAAGGAAGGTCTTTCGAACACAAATAGTTTTTTTTTAAATTGTTAATGGTACAAGTTTCGATTATTACGTGGCCTTATCCGGCCACACGCATTTTCCGTTCACCCTGACCATACCTGACGGACACTCGCTGCCTTTAAAGACCCCGCCGCCGCTTTGTCTTAGATAATCATCTAAGTAGGGTTTCCCAGACCGTTGCTTCTTGGGCTCTTCCCCTACTGGCTTACATCTTCCATCGGGGGTTCTTCTGTACCCAGTAGGACACGCGCTGCCGTCAAAAATCACGCCTTGTCTTAGATAATCTAAGTAGGCCTCATAAGCTGATCGGTTATAATCGTCTAAGTAGGGTTTCGCAGACCGTTGCTTCTTGGGCTCTTCCCCTACTGGTTTACATCTTCCATCGGGGGTTCTTCTGTACCCAGTAGGACACGCGCTTCCGTCAAAAATCACGCCTTGTCTTAGATAGTCATCATATTGCGCCGCTACCATAGCCACACAGGCCAGTACGAAGATAAGCAGCTTGAACAATAAAAAAAATGTTAGAGGATAGTCATAAAAATCTACTTTAGGTAAATGCTGCTTGGAAGGAGTGCTTTAAAGCCGGGTTCGAAAGGATAATTATCGATTTGATAATACATAACTTAAAATTGAAGAAGATTCTACGAGATTTTAAAAATTTATTAAATAATTCAAAGAAAATAAATATAGCACCATCCATACCTAGGATAATTATCCGATATTTATCGGATAAGTATCGCGATAATTATCAGACTATAATTATCTGGATAATTTCGAACCCTGCTTTAAAGTTTATCCTCATGGACTACTGTAAAACCACGCAACTACAGTCCAGTACTACAACACTGTGGGATATACGTAAAATCATTAATAACAAAAACATAATTAAGTATCAATGTAATAGTTGGTCAAGCAAATCTTGTCAGTAGAAAAACGCGCGATATTCAAATTTTCTATGGGACGATATCCCTTCGTTCCTATATTTTTTAAATTTGCCGCCTATTTCTACAGACAAGATTTGCTTGAACAACTATATCATTTTTGATGTTGTCAGTTTCATCTTTAATTCATGAAAATATAAAGCTGGTTTTGCTAATAAGCACGGTCAAGAAATTGTATTTTTGTGACACAGTTACAGTAATTTGAGATCCCAAGCGGCTTTACCACAGCGTATTGTTACTGTGACAAGGTACAATGTGGCATAGAAATAGAATTTCTTGACTGTGTATCGGAAAACGGAATCCTTCAGCAGCTTAAAATTACTGCAGGGCTTTTGATATGAGGATATTATAATAATTGCTTGGGAGAATCTTCGAGCTGTAGTGGCTTTCTTTAGAAGTTGCACCCAAAAACAATTAAACCCTAAACGGGATGGGACGTTCATCTACACCTTAGGGTTTCGGATGTATGCAGATTTTATCACGGTTACAAGACGCAAATACTTATAAAATATGAGTGGCAGTGGAGCGGGACCCAAGCTACAGGTAGTTAGGGCCCCAAAAGTAAGAACCGCCTGGCTCTAAGCGTCCTGTTCAGGAACCACCTTATAGGATTAGGAGTGCCTTCTATATCGAACTTTTAAATGTTATTATAGTATTTATAATTGAATACTTACCTTGAGAGCCATGTTGTTAGTATGATTACCTTGTTGAAACCGGCGGTTTATATACGAAAACAGCACAGGTGAGGAGAATTGAAAATGTTTCCATTAAGGTGGTATGGGTTCAATCAAATCTATATAAATTTTAAGGTTGGCACTTATACTGCCACCAGAAGGTTTAGTAATCGCCCAGCAAATAATGTGCAAGTTTCTAACAAAAATAATTATAAAAGTCGAGTCGGACTCGCCCACCGAGGGTTCCGTACTTTTTAGTACTTCTTGTTATAAAAATGAAAATGTATAGTGATGTTTTTTTCTCGATTTTTTACTTCTTATTAGAGTTAGGAGTTTTTAAAAATTTGTATGAAACCTGCTCGCTCCTAACTTTTATATTAAGTAAAAAATCTAAAAACAAACCGTCGGGCATAAGTATGATTAAAATAAGTACATCAAACAGTGTAAAAATATGTTCAATAATTAATGTTAATATCCAGAGAGAAAAATGGGGAATACGTTTGTATGGAAAACCGGTTTCTAGGCGGTCGTCCGCCCCTTCCGTTTTAAGCTGATTGTATAATGATGGAAATTTCCATCTTATTGAAAAATCTTATCTTACTTTATCTTATATAATTTTATTAATATTTTTTCCCTTAATCTAGAGGTCAACTAACACTATCCGGATTTATTTCACAAAAATAAATCATACAAAGAAGGGTTAAGAAAATCGACGATTTACTTTGATGCATTAATAAAATAAATATAATAAAAATATATATAGTCCTTTACAGGGTCAGTATTTTTAAATGAGATAGGTATTTGCATCTATAACAATCTTGAATCGTGTACATCACTATTGTTTGTTCAAATTCATATAAAATATGGAGGGGTAATTTCAACTACCAAATAGTCGAAATTAGCCGCCATCTCAATTTTAGCGGGATTATTTAAACTATCGCCAAATTACTATTAAAACATAAACTACACTAGATTCATTGACATACAAACATAGAATAGGCTATAAATATAGGACTCATCTTTGAAAAACTTGTTAGAAAAGACAAAGGAATAAGACAAAAAGACAAGACAACCAAGACAAGAATCTATCAAGACAACCCATTAAAAACCATAGAAATATCTATAAAAATAGATAGAATATTTCAAGAGCATGCATGCATTTCGCACGTGCCTAAAACGAATTTCGTCTAAAACAAACCATTCCGTCCATTAACATCGTCTGTAGTGATGTTATTAAAAATCTTTTTCGCTATCTGGACATATATGGCACTAGTTAATAATGTAAAACATGGAAGATATTTCGATTAGTCGAGATTTCCCGCAGTCGAAATGACTTAATATTTTTACAGTCTAGGGCCAATATGTTGTTATATTTGGGTATACAATATTTGTTTTGGCTCTGTATGCTTCTTAGTTTTGTGCTTCTTGCCCTATAACTCTCTTTCACAGCCAAAAACTCTGTATGCCGGTCTTCTCCCCAATGACCACCACCGCACCATCAACTTTACTATATCGATGACCTCGGCTTTCCTTCGTATCAAAATAATTCAAAATTATTAACTTTAAGAAAATTGTGAAAGGTGCAGGGGGCCAATTTCGACTGCGGGATAATTTAAACTATTCGAAATATCTTCCATTCCATATTTTACATTATTAATATTTATGTCCAGATAGCGAAAAAGATTTGTTGTGTGTGTTGTGTGACTAGTTAATAATGTAAAATACGGAAGATATTTCGGTTAGTTTAAAATGGTCCCACAGTCGAAATGGCCTTAGATATATTTTTAGTGGGAGATGTTCACTCAGATTTACAAGTTATTTTTTGTCAAAACTCCCTTTGTTTATGTACATATCATTTAATTTGCCAAAAAAGTGAAAATGTAGAAACATATAAACATAATTTGTAAAAGGCCCTTATACTATAAAGACCATTTGAAAGGAATAATTCGTAAATTAATTAATGCCCACCCTTTTTCGGTATAACCTATGCACTTAATTATTATGAAATTGCATCATATAAATATTCATATGCTGCGCCAACCCTTGAAATTGAATAAATTAGTTCCACTAAAACTATTATATATTGGTAAATGAAATCGAGTGTGTAATTTCAATTTTATATAACGTGGTATGATTACATATTTTTATATTAGTGCTGTGTCCCCACTACCTACCGATATATCTATGGTGTTGCCAGTAGTTTAATGTTATTTTCCCAAGTACCTTCCCAACTACTACAATAACTTTTATTAATCGGGGAAACAACAATGTTGTCACATTAAATTTATTATCAACTGGTATCTTTCATGAAACCATAAATAAATCATGACAATAGAGTCTGTACTTTTGCATTGATTTGAACGGAACAAAGTGAGAGAGTGTCATTACCTATATATACGTCTTCTTTAAATAGAAATCCATACTAATATTATAAATGCGAAAGTCTGTCTGTCTGTCTGTATGTTACCTCTTCACGCTTAAACCGCTGAACCGATTTAATTGAAATTTGGCGTAGAGATAGTTTGAGTCCCGGGGAAGGAAGCATAGTTTTTATCCCGAAAATCATCCCTTAAGAGGGTGAAAAGCGGGGTGGAATCATGGTGTACCAAGCCAAAGAGAAAATTCTCGTAGTGACGTGTCAGGAGCTCAAAACAGTGGCAGAAAGAAGAACGGAGTGGCGGTTACTCCACCGACAAAAGCCTGACTCTTAAGAGTTATGATGATGTAAATTTGAATATTTTATTTTAAGAAAAATGTTAAATTTCAACGTGTATTAATAGATAGATAGATAGATAGATTTTTATTCGGTATTAATCATACATTGTCAATTACATAATAAAAATTGATTACAAAAATCATAATAAATTAAAATTATTTAAATTCACATAAAAATTAATGTCGACAATTTTGAGATTCTAATACTTACATTAGGAAATCAGTAAAATATTATTCAAATTAAATACTTACAATTACAATAGAAATAATCACAATTACATTAGAATTAGAATTAGATGGACGAAAATAATGGTCACAATTACATTTATTACGGGGATTTGGACATACTTCATTCGTCCAGAAACTCATTTACCGAATAGTAGGCGTTCATTGTGCAATAATTCTTAAGTTTACGAACAAAAGTACAGTCGGTGTCAACGGTTCTGATTGGCTCGGGTATTTTATTATAAATTTTTGCTCCCATTATACCAAGTGATTTACCGGTTTTTTTAAGCCTATGCGCGGGGACAGCCAGTCCTGGCTTCCTCCTTGCGGAATTTCCCTTTGCCACAGGGAACTCATGCGGGTTTCTCCTCACATACTTGCCGACCTCGAAAACATAGAGAGATGGTACTGTCAAAACTCCAAGGTTAATAAAAAGCTGTTTGGCTGGCTCGTCCGTAGGAACACCGCATATTAGTCGGACAACTTTCTTTTGAATTATGAATGGCCGGTCCCTATCAGCTGCTAGGCCCCACAGGTCTATTCCGCTACTCAGGTGAGTATGAAAGTAAGCGTAGTATGCTGTCATAAGGTTCTGCAGCGAAAGTGTACGTCTTAAGCGTGACAAAGCGTAGTAGGCAGAGTTAAGTTTCGCACATAGCGCATCAATATGCTCACCCCACTGCAAACCCCTATCAAAAGTGAACCCAACGTAACGGGTATGATTAACAGGTTTAATTTGGTTGCCATTAACATCAACATCCAAATTTGATTGCACCGTACCACTGAGTGTAAAGTGAATTAGGTTTGTTTTGGCAGCATTCACTTGCATCCCGTTACTCTCAAACCAGTGCAGCAATTTAAAAATAACGTCCTTAGTATTAGACTGCAATTCCTCATGGTTACAGCCGTAAACGATTGCACAGATATCGTCTGCGTACATTACAAATTTAACAATAGTGCTGGGAAATGGCAGATCATTCACGAGCAATGCAAAAACGGTATTCCCGACATTCGAGCCCTGAGGCACGGAACGGTCCCCGATAGATCCCAGCTCAGACCGATCGCCATTTATATCTGTTATTTGACTACGGTCAGCCAAAAAAGATTTAATAATGTCTAAGGCTGTACCACGTACACCATAATGCTCTAGTTTAGACAGTATCAGTCCATGGTCAACCAGATCGAATGCGCGGGATAGGTAAAAAATATAGCAGCCACATACCGTTTTGCCTCCAAGTTGTCAAGGACAGTTCGTAGTAGTTTGCGCGCTGCGCCTACAGTAGATCGGCCCGCCCGATAGGCGTACTGCTCATCGCTGAGTGCTCCGTTCTTGTTGAGAAACCCTAGGAGCCTATCACAAAGACCTGTTTCAAAAATCTTGGAGACTGCGGGTACAAGGGATATAGGCCGATAGTTTTTCATTGAGTCTTTGGCACCCTTCCCCTTGTAAACCGGAGTCACCCTGATTCTCTTAAGTGAGTCTGGATAGCAACCATTAAATATTGAGCTATTGAAATATTCGCACAAATGGTAAGTGAAGTTTAACGGTAGCCTATGGAGAATTGAGGTAGGGAACCCGTAAACGTCTTTAGTTCCCTTCGCTTTGTTTCTTTAAGATTTTTGCTACTTCATCAATAGTAAATGGTGCAATAAACATGGTAGACCCCTGAGACGGGCGGATAACGCACAACAGGCGCATTGCGTCTCCCAGGCGCGGGCGCACCGGGGTGTCGCGCACTACGCTCAAGTAGTGCTGGTTGAGCGCGTCAGCAAGCTCCCGGCCGGTGCCGCGCTCGCCGCACACCGCTCGACGCAGCACACCGAACTCATCCCTGCCACCGACTCGGTCCCTGCTAGTCTCGGCCTTAATTATGTCCCATAAGGCAAGGGATTTATTGGAGCTGGACTCGATTTTTTTATTCATAAAGGCCTTCCTGGTTTTACTGAGAAGACTGTTATGCTTACATTTATAGCTATTAATAAATTGCGTTAATTGAGTATTGTTTGGATGAAACCTCGCTAGTAGCCCCAAAAGCAAAAGAAACTCTTTGCTGTTTGCAGTCTCCTTATTTAACCACACTTTGTCTCTTGGCTTAATAGGTACTTTCTTGATAGGACAGAGGATTTCAAATGTCCTATGAAATTGCTTAAATAGTAGCTCAAAGCTATTAGTACTTGTGAGTGAAAACATAGACCAGTCAAAACTCTCTACTTTATCTAGGAATTGTGTTAGCTGTGTTTTGTTCGTAACTCTTTTCGTTACGTAACGCGTATGATCTCTTATCGTTATAAACGAGTATTTAAAAAGTATTGCACAGTGATCACTTATGCATGTATCTAGTGGGTTAACCGATACAGATTCTCGAGGCAAATTGGTATATGCATGGTCGAGGCAAGATGCCGAACTACCCTGGATTCGAGTTGGAAAGCTAACCATAGAAGTTAGATTAAATCGGGTCAATAAACCTTGGATGTCACGCCTTTGCTTTGTCCATTTCAATAAATCTATATTTATGTCACCCATTATCAGAATATTACTATTTTCGTTGGTTAAATAACTGAGTAATGAGTCTAATTGGCGAATAAAAATGTCCAAATCACCCTCCGTATTCGAGCGGTACACACAAATTATAATTAAATTAATGTCAACAACTTGTATTGCAGCTATTTCCACATGCATTTCTTTAGAGTAACTACACAGGTCGGGTCTATCTATAACTGTTAGCTTATTGTGGGCATAAATACACACACCGCCGTGTTGCCTAGTTGGACGACAAAATTTCGAAGTTAAAATATAATTATTAATGTTTGTCACTGTTAATTCATTAAGTTGTAACCAATGCTCGGTAAGCAGTAGAAGATCATAATTGATACCACCTTGAAGCAAACATTCAATTTCCGCAGTCTTATTTCGGAGACATCGCACATTTTGCATCAAGATATGCAATTGTTGTTCACGTACACTACTAGATCCGTTTTCCTTATTGCTCGCCGGCCGGCTGATCGCAGACTGAGCCGCGCCCGGCGCGGCGGGAGCGGACGAGAAACCAGTTCGCGAACTTCACACCGGCGGGCCACACAGTCGGCGAGCTCAGGTGTTCGTACATATGTTCCGGGAATCCTATTATAAACGAGGCGTGCCTTGTGGAGTTTATATGCCTCTTTTCTACGTAGTAGTCATTACACTTTTCGATTTTGTTTAGGAAAAGCACGATGTCCTCTTTGGTGGTATTCGGCTCGAAACACCAAGCTTGAATGTATTTCATTTGTGGCACAGCTTTTGTAGTCTCATCAGCTTGCCCGGTTCCCACTACTATAGACTTCCGTTTCTTGTTCTTTTTATTAGTGTGTTTTCTCCATTGCTGGTCACCCACATCCATATTAGCATGATCATCCTCTGTTTGTTGCAGCAAGTCCTTGTCATTGCTCAAAATAGAATTGTTGCCGAGCGGCGAGTCGTTTATTAGCGGCGTAAGCGCTGTTTTTATGGCCACAACCGGTGTTACATTTCGGCTAATATCGGAGTCCCGAACATCAGGCGATTCGTCATGCTTCGGAACCTCTCGTTGGATCGGAGTGACGTTTCCTTTCTTTGTCCCACTCGAGAGCTTACTTATGCTTGCGGCTGCACTTGTCTTCGCTAGGCGCGGGGGTCGTTGGGATTTAACAGTCTGCGCATGCGCAGGCGCTAGTGCTGGCGCGGGTTGCGTTGGCGGTGCAGACGTAGTCGATGGTGATTGGCAGTTTACTTTTGAACCGCTGTCATTGTTCTTACACAACTGACAAATATTCGTTACCCGGTCGAATAAAATGCAATTTTGCTCAGTTACTTTTACTTCGAGTGTGTTCACTTTACTCACGAGTGATGTTACGGTCTTTTGCAACTCGCGTATCAGGTTTTCAAGCACTTTCGTCGACATTTTGCCGAAATATTGAATAAATACGCGGAGAGCAACTACAGTGCAACCGAACTCTACCCGGGGGGAGGGGGCAATGATGATATTAATATTCGAACTTACGACCTATCGCTGAAATATTGGCAATGTTCTATTATAATATATTACGAGTAATGTTAGAAGGTTAATTAAACTCAAGTTTACCCTGATATAACTAGTATTACCCGAGAGCCTTTTGGGTAAAGTCCGAAAATTTACACAACATTAATCTGTATTCGGCGTTTACCTGTACCCAACACTGGCTGGGTAATGTTAGGTGTTGCATCATCACTTCTAACATTACCCTCCTAGTGTTGGGTAGACCTATATTTATACTGATAAACGCCGAATACAAAGTTAGAGGTTACTTTGGGAATTAATTGTATCGAGCGAAGTGTCATAATTCGTGTATCGGAAGCTATGTTATTAAAGATAATATAGTCAAGAACTACATATATTTTTTCCACGTCTACGAATATCAACGCCTCTTAGAAAAACATGATCATATACGGAGATTTTTCGCCTTCTGGCTCAGGGAACCGCCTTAAGGTTGATTTAATTTTCGGGCCCACTGAGCTGGGGTAATACTAGGCATACCCAGGTATTTTTCCATCTCATATCCGTCCTAGTTCCCTGGCTAGGCGGAATGCCTAAACGCATTACTCCACGTAAAAAAAAAAGCATACCCAGGTAAACAGTGTACTTAAATTCTAAAGCTTGTCTTATTTTCAAATTTTATACTTGTATAAGTGTGATTATAGTGTTATTGCCCATTCAGGGTTGAAATTTTGCGTCCATGTTTGCTAAGTAAAGGGGCCCACTGACTATCAGTTCGCCGGACAATATCGGCCTGTTAGAACTAAAATTTGACAGTTGCAAATAACTGACAGGCCGATAACGTCCGGCGGACTGATAGTCAGTGGACCTCTTTAGACGAAACTGCAAGTTCGTATTAAACATAGGCACGAAAAAAAAAAGAATAACGACGGCGCTATTTTGGTGCAGGGACCTTGTATCTAAAATTCTTGAGACTGAATTTAATTTAGCCGAAATAAACGCAAAAATAATGATTTTAGCACCTACTCCAGTAAATTTCCCGCGTGGCAGGGGAGCTCAAAGTTCAGCCGGCTCCGAAGCGGCCCACAATTTATAGCCACAAGATTCTTTCTACGCGGCAGTTTTGTTATGAGATAATTTTATAATAAATTTAATTCAGTCTGGATGGTTTTCATGAAACTGAAAATTAAAATGAAAAAGCGTTTATTGGTTACAATATTGTGTACAGCAAATTATGGTTGGAATCTCCAAGTAAGTAAAATTATACTTGTGGTCGGAGATCCCGCTCTTCCTACCAAAGTTACATACAAAGTAACCGAACATATACTTAAAATGAATATCTTACAAACTAAACTAAACTAAAATTAATTAAAGCTAAAATGTGTGTGTGTGTGTGTGTGTGTGTGTGTGTGTGTGTGTGTGTGTGTGTGTGTGTGTGTGTGTGTGTGTGTGTGTGTGTGTGTGTGTGTGCGCGTGTGAGTGAGTGTGCATGTTTGTAGTTGTGTGGGGTGTAAATACATATATATTTATTATTTATATTTTTTATTTATTGTCTTTGTAAAAGTGCTTCTGTTTCCTCGTAGTCTAATTTTTTAATCTTTTCATAACGTTAGGTATAACTTTTTAATAATGCCCACCTACTTATATACATTGGTAGCATAGCATCTATATAATATTTTTGTCGCATTACGTCTTCTGAGTAACTAAACTTGACTTAATAAAACTTGTAACAAATTCATTTTGTATAAGTGGCCAAGTCGCTCAGACGCATAGTTTCCGAGATATAAGAGTGGAACCTTCAAACCCCCCTCTCCCCCCAGCACCAGGGTTACGGCCGGGGACTTTTGATATATGTTCACCTCCTAAATAGTCCAAACAAAGCTACGAAGTCAAAAATTGTGTTCTAAGCATTTCCCTCTATACCTATTTTTGGGCATTCATTTCCTGGCCTACAGGTAAATGTTATTATACGCCACCCTTAAGGCGTTGAAGGAAGGAAGGAAGGGATGGAAAAATTAGCACACATCTGGTAGGCCTCCGTGGCTAAGTTGGCAGAAGCGATTGCACCGGTGACCGTTGTTCCAATGGTCGCAGGTTCGAGTCCTGGCGGAGGTGTACATTTTACCATTTTAAAAATTTGGAGTAATGCTCGCAGACATTTCTGCTTCAAAAAAAAAATACTTCAGTTTCGATTACATCTTAAAATGTTAATAAAACATTAATTAACATATTTCATTTTACTTACTTTATAAATTTAATCCATTAACAAGTAACGAATCCTGTCAATTCCAGTCCCTTGTGGTTAAACATCCCGTATCCTGTAATACAGCACTCAGCTGAAACTATATAATGACTGAAACTATTTGCCTGGAATTAATTTGCACGCGATCCTAGAGGCGTATTCTGGTTTTTAAAATGTGATGCCAACATGATATTCTTCATGTAGGTATAAGCATGTGTTTTAGGATCAAAGGTCAACCTTAGTAACTACAGAATGTATGTACGTCTGCCTGTTTGTCGATGGCTTAATTAATCTCTAACAAAAATTAAGTTAATTAGGTACCTATTCTCAACCGATCTTCGTGAAATTATTATAAAGTATTATATAGTTTGATATTTTGTGTATTTCTTTTTTTTCAAAATGTTTAATGTGGCAGAATTTGGCCTAAAGGACCAGCGGGGTCAGCATGGTCGCTTTTTCATCGCCTGTCGCGTCATGCGTCACTTTCGCACTTACATACTCGTTAGAACGTGACAGGCATGGTGACAGACGATAAAGATGCGACCATGCTTCCGCTGCAGTAGGGTCTATGGGACCTGGGGGCTAGGGTTGCCAGTTTTTTTTTAGTAATATAGTAATTGGCGGTTTGAAGGATCAGAAAATACATACATATTGTACACGTAGGCCAAATATGTATAGTACAACACTATATGTTCATACGTCGAGCAATCCGACTTAAGGCCATTGTGAGTCCGCTGTGACTCAACGAAGTAAGTTTTTTTTATATATTATTATATTTTTTATATTAATATAGCTCATTAAATCTAACGGTTCAAATTAATTGTTTTATTTTTTGTAAAATAAAACTTGTAGGTATAATATACTAGCTTTTGCCCGCGACTTCGTCTGCGTGGACTTAGTAACAGCAGCTAAAGTAAGTTTAGCGCCTGGAAAAATTCTCATAGCAATCTTAATTGGAGCATATTATGCACACAAATTAACAGGCACGTCGTTGATTATCTCAATTCCACCCCGCTTTTCACTTTCTTAAGGGATGATTTTCGGGATAAAAACTATCCTATGTCCTTCTCAGGGACTCAACCTATCTCTATGCCAAATTTCATCTAAATCGATTCAGCGGTTTAAGCGTGAAGAGGGAACACACAGACAGACAGACAGACAGACTTTCGCATTTATAATATTAGTATGGAGTATGGATAGTATGGATTTAGCTAGCTTGTTAGAGTATTGAGTAATGTTCAATAATATGTTTCTCAATTACTCACTAACAAATATATACGTTTACGTAAATACGTATAAAAAGGCATAACTCTCCCATCTGCTATTATCGGGAAAAAAATCACATGTGGTAAATGTACCTATGCGGGCATCCACACCCTTACTTTATGCTCAAATAGTTTTTCTAGAAGAGATTGATGGCTTTCCCCTGTGTACTAATGTATAGTTGCCAGATATATCGGAGCGCCCAGGGTATTCAAAAATATCTGAACAAAGCATCTATTACCAAGACGTTAAAGTACCTACTACCTAGTACAGATATTAGATATACAGATATCTAAATGGCGACTGTGCAGCAACCCTTGACCATCCGTGGAGGTCCACCTTAAGGTTAAGACCCTATAGGTTCAAGTTTTTCTCTCACTCCCACTCTTTATCTTAACCACAGATATAGTATAGTAGTTATAGACATGAAACCGAGCGACCAGGGGTAAGAGAAAGACATATTCATGTATTGACAGGTTAATGTATGGCAGCATAATCCTTTTTCTCTTTCACTCTTATAAATTTCGGTATTTCGCCATCGCCTCCTACCTATGCTGCCATAACCCGACCATGAAAAAAAAACCCGGTCGGTGATAAGGGCAAAGCATGGCACTATTTTCTCTTTCCTCTTATAGGAATCGCAATAAGACTATCTTTCTCTATCAAAGAGTGTCAGGCCCTTGATCTTAACACATGAGATAAACCTTTCTTCAAAAACCGCAAATTACTGCCAGCATAAAGATAAGCTATTTTGTTACAACAAATTTCTTATCTGTGAAAATATTATTGCGTAATAATAACCACCAATACGTGTGCTTGTGCGGAACAAGTACGAGCGAAATACACGCGCGAATTATATTAATTATTAATATATTATTACCTTGCTTGTATGTATAACTGATGGCATTTAACGTGCATTTCGTTTGAACTTGTCCGTATATAATGTAATGGCGCAGGCATGACGCACGATAACTAAATAATATGATTCTATACACAGTGGCTAAAAAATAAGTGCATTCCCGTTGCCAGGGAGATTTTGGGATTATACTGAGCAACTTTTACTATGGGACCAACGCCGAAATCGCGAAAAAAAATTTGGCTGGTTCATTTTCTATGGGAGGGTAAATTTTTCTTTAGCGATTTCGACGTTGGTCCCATTGTAAAAGTTGCTCAGTATAATCCAAAACCTCCCTGGCACTAGTAATGCACTTATTTTTAGCCGACCTGTATAATGTCAGTGATGTTCTTAATTTTAGCTTTTTATTCACATTTATTTCCTTATCTCGCAATGAGTAAATGAATTTATTTAACACAATAAAATGTTACGTCTCACAAAGAAATACCAAATATAGGTACCAATAGCAGTAAACGTGACTCCGCCGTGACGGGACTTTATCATCGACATTACTCGTATAACTCAGTCCCTACAGTATGACAGTTTGCGTAACTTTGCTCAGGGTACCGTGGGCAAAGAAAACATTTTAGCTCCCTGAGCCAAAAGGCGAAAAATCTCCGTATATGATCATGTTTTTCTAAGAGCCGTTGATATTCGTAGACGTGGAAAAAATATATGTAGTTCTTGACTATATTATCTTTAATAACATAGCTTCCGATACACGAATTATGACACTTCGCTAGATACAATTAATTCCCAAAGTAACCTCTAACTCGGACTTTTAATCAAACTTTACTCGGTTATTTATTATGTGATACTATAAACAAAAAAAGATGAAAAAAGAATCTTAACTTAAATAGTAATTTCATAGCTTTCTGATTTCGATATTGTAAGGTAACGTTTTTAAAATAAATAAAAATCGACAATATTCGATCAAAATTGACACTTGGCGCGCATGATCTTTCCCGTTCTTTCTTGCGAAATGTGACAGTGACAGCGGCAAACCGATGGACCCTTGCTACTTTAATATCGGACCAATAAGTATAAAATAGTACGGTTAGATGTCGTAAACAAAAAATGGGGCAAAAGAAAAACTTTTACGCTGCGTCTTACGGAACGCAGCGTACTACGTAGGCGAATAACACGCGAACGCAAAGCGAAGCGGCACGCAATCCTTTGATACCTATAGAAGTGACCTACTTGGGCGATCTCGTTGCGAACGCCTACGTAAGGTAAGACGCTGCGTAAGCGAACAACTCGCGAACGCGAAGCGAAGCGGCATATCGCGGCGTGGCGGGCCCACGGCGTTCGCGTTCGCAACGAGATCGCCCACGTAGGACACTTCTATAGGTATCAAAGGATTGATTTACCCCGCGCCGCTTCGCTTCGTGTTCGCGTTGTTCGCCTACGTAATACGCTGCGTTAGGGAATCCTCAGTAGATCTGGCCCCGTAGCTAACGTGACAATCGTTAACGCTCCGTATTGTATCGTAGTTATCTCTCTCACTCTTCCATATTAGTGCGACAGTGACACTTGCGTTTCGTTCGCTAAGGAGCGTAAACGATTGCACGTTGACTACGCACTCTGAGCTGTTTCTCTTGCCCCGATCAAAACAAACGTTGTATGGATGGTATAGAAAGGATGCCAATCTCTTATGGCAGAATTGTTGCAAAAGTGACCGCTTTCAGCTTTAAATAATAGTTCCTAACCTCTCTGGTGGCGCTAGTTTGGCTCTGGGACATGAGTATAACATGAACCATATAAGGCAACAAATAACCCGACCAAATTACGTAGGTTGTTTTTAGTAGTATTTCGGTGTATGGTGGGGCCGCCTAATTACTGTTTTTTGATGGACACTTTTCATAAATAGAGATTTGGCTCCTTAATACAGTCTCCATGAAACGTTGTTTCTAATTCTAACCCCTCATGACTTTATAGATAGGTACCTAATGTTAAAATCATCTAGCCTTTTACCCATTCTATGTAGTGTGGTATTTTTAGTATAGTATGAATTATCTCAGGTGATTTTAAACAAAAGGTATCGTTTCATTTATGCAGTGGTTACACTACTTACTGCTAATGACCCCGATATAAGTAACAGGAACAAGACCGTTTAAAAAGCAAATTTACCTTTCTAATTGTATGGTTCAAATTCATGAAACAGCCCATTCGGAGATGCGTTTTGTTATCTCCAAAAACAATACCGCCATGATTGTTATCTGAATGAGCTGTCACATGAATTTGAACCTTAATACTATCACGATAGTTGCTTTTTATCGACATGGTTGCTTTGGCGCGTGCTGAAGACCGCTCTTAAAAGAAACAAAGGCTTTTGTTTAACGGATTAGGGCCCGAGCCCGAAAAAATCATCTGAGATAATTCATACTATACATACGAACGCTATTTAGAGATACCAAAGATAGATATAACTCCGTAATAGATGGATACAGTCTAAGGAAAAAACGTGCCTCGAAAATCAAGAAAATTTGATTTTCGTTCAGAGGGCGCTACTAGTTTTGGCCTACAGTCGTATAGATGGCGTTGACGGTTTCGTTTGTTATTTAACAATTTTAACGCATATCAGTGAAAGAACATGGGTCAAAATCATCAAAATAATTAATGCAAATAAAAAAAAAACATTTATCTATATTTAAATACATTTTATCGTATTTTTACAAATCTTCAATTTTAGTTTTAAAGTGTGTCGACAGATGGCAGTGAATTTACTGGGGTTACAAAATTTACTATGACAGTAGTCTGTACCGCTCTAGTATAAGTTACTCTATGGAGATACCTAGGTAATTTTTTTTCTGTTTACAACACATACATAATGTAATAAATGTAAAATGCGAGCTCTCGACTTCAAGCTCGACTGCATAACTAATAAAAAGATATACTACTGCCATATTTATATTATAACTTTGATTTAATCTTATCTTGTTTACCTACATTGATAAAATTATCGCAACCATAATCAGTATCTCAAGTGTTTTGATAAGTTACGCGTATTTCATATTTCATATTTATTTATTTGTATATATTTAATCATACATTCTCAGTATTGCAATTAGGTACATAAGTATGCAAGACGGGTGTCAAAACATAAATACATTAATACAAAAAAAAACAATAAAATTTAAACTTATAGTATTGAATTATTAATCATGCATTTTTTTGTTGATCAGATGTTGATATCTTCTATTGGAGAACCATTTTTTTTCCTTTCGGGGTAGATCCCATAGAAAGAGTTGCTCAGTATGATGTATATGTATACAACTCAAAAATATGGCCAAGGGTTGAAAAATCACCCCATATTTCACTAAGAAAACTGCGCAGAACGGAACCCTATCTCGCCACGTTTATATCTTTAAAATATTTCCGCCTTTCTCCTGCGCCTGAATGGCCGCGAATTCTTCAGCGCTTGATTTATGAGCGTCGCCGAATGTTTTGTTCCAGGTAAATAAAAATACCAGCTGCCGGGGTCAGCGGGAAAACGGTGAACTTGAGAACAATTGATAAAGGTAACTGAGAATTGGGACAAGCATAGTTACTAAACGTGGACCTTATCTCAACGAGATAGGATCTACGCATGGACAGTTGATACCGTCTCGCATGATAGATTTAAGATACCTACGTATAAGTATGTTCCTAATGCTATACCTAACTACTTAACTGCTTACTTAATTTTAGTGTACCTATTTAGTTTAAGATTATTTTAGAGCGCACCGCCAACAAACTGTTTCACAGTTTGGCGAACATTAGATTAAGGTACTTATAATGTTATAATTTTTGTTAAATTTTCAATAAAAAAAAAAAAAAAAAAGCAGGAAACAAAAGGTAAGTTGAAAAGGTAAATCGTAATTATGGTTATCAATATCCTGTCCCTCGTTTCATCACCGTGACAATTGTTGCGAGACATTGAGAATTCACACGTTTGACATTTTACCATCTTATCAAAGATAGATATAACTCCGTAATAGATGCTGTATCCATCTATTACGGAGTTATATCTATCTTATCTCTAAGGAAAAAACGTGCCTCGAAAATCAAGAAAATTTGATTCTTGTTCAGAGGGCGCTACTAGCTTTGGCCTACTGTCGTATAGATGGCGTTGACGGTTTCGTTTGTTATTTAACAATTTAAACGCATATCAGTGAAAGAACATAGGTTAAAATCATAAAAATAATTAATGCAAATAAAATAAAAACATTTATTCATATTTAAATACATTTTATCGTATTTTTATAAATCTTCATTTTTAGTTTTAAAGTGTGTCGACAGATGGCAGTGAATTTACTGGGGTTACAAAATTTACTATGACAGTACCGCTCTAGTATAAGTTACTCTATGATCTTATGTACAGTTGCTACTTTTCATTCATTCATTCTTTTAAAATGATGGCTTCAGTCCAGTGGGACTATTTCGCCAGTATCAAGGTCTTAGAAGCCGTAACTACTACTAAAATTGTACGATTATTACAAGACAGTGTACGGTGATTTAATTAGCTCTTGTAAAGAGATAGCTGGACTTTACAAGAAGCACGTGGATTACCGGCGGGTGACTCCAAAATGGTGGTTAAACGCGCTTCAATATTAATTTTCCATTCACTGCACACTACCACATTAGTTTACTGTATAATAAGCTATCGATATTACACTTTAATAGTTATTTTCGTTAGAGGAAATTCGAAACGAGTGGCGATAAATTAAAACACGACCGCACGGAGTGTTTTAAATCGACACGAGTTGCGAATTACCTATTCGCACGTGTATCGAACAACGTTTTACAGTACATATGGCCCTTTAAACTTTCGACATATGAAATAAAACTATGAAAACGGATTATATCGCGTATATTGAATTTATAATACATCCCGACGTTTCGACATATGCACAAAAAAGTGCACTTTACGCACTAGTGCGAGAAAGTAGCACCATATGTACTGTAAACAATATTAATGAGCAAGTAACAAACATCACGAGGCTATCAAGATGGCGCTCGAACAGGAAGTCCTGTTGCTACTTAACAACCCCGAAATGTACAATACGCTGTCAGTGTCAAGTGTCAATTAGCTTGCTGTGATAATCGCCAGTTATCAATGTATCCTTACTGAAAGCAATAGTATATAATAGAATAAATACTATAAATAGGATATTTAAACATAAGTACAGGTAGTAAAAAGAGACTAAAGCAACAATTTTCTGTCTACATACCAAATATAAAGAGAAGGTCAAATTTGCCAAATAAACGGAATATATTCATTTTTAATACAGTTGCTCAAAAAGTGCTACTTTTCGTGGCTGTTTAGCGTGCGGAAAATTGGTATTCGCGAACTGGTGCTTTTTACTTTTCCAATTTTTTTAAATTTTTACTTGTTCCAATTCATGACTACTTATTGATGAGTGTTAATATTAGTTTCCTTTAAACGTCGTAATCAACATAAAAACCTACTGTTAATGTAAGAATACGAAAAATATGCATATTTCATATTTTATTACTTACCTCTTCATCATTATAAGTATAACACGTTTATTTTTTAATGTTGAAAAACCGTTCTTAATAAGTTGTCTGAATGGAACGGAACGCCTGTCAAAGAAGAGACGGATTTTCTTACTGCAAGAATGTTTTAAGTTTCCAAAGGCAACATTCGATATTGTTTTTATAAATATACGATACTCAAATAATGGTAAATAACGATATTTAGGTAATAATAGTACAATGTTTTAATATTTACAATTGTTTCTGTCTTATAGAACATGCATTTGAAAAAAAAAAACATTCATTGAAGTGGGTTCAATAATAATAACAAAATCTATTCTAGTCGAATAAAAGCTCGAAAAACACCTCTTCATAATGTCAATGTCAATGATGTCAGTGTCACAGAATTTATAATATAAAAGTTTCGAATTCCATTCCTTACTTGTTGCTTTTCTTATTTTTTCGCAACTGTATTAAAAAACTTCGTTCGATACACGTGCGTATATGTCATTCTTTTACTTTCCGCACTAGCATCGAAATGTACTATTGTATGGTAACAAAGGTCTATTACGATGTATCTGGTTACTTTGGCTGTCCATATGTATGTGGTGCGACCTGTGCTATAAACGGCAAATAGCTGTATTTTAAAAAAGCTATGACATCAACCATTACTCGACCTGCCACGGTCCCAGCATGTATAATAAAGTTTTGTATGTGTCAGCAAGATGGATGGTCTCGCCATGACGGAAATGGACTGAGCGATGTAACCCGAATTATGACGTTTTAATTTCATTCCTCCACTATTTGGCGAAAACATGAGACAAGGATCGAATGCCGTTATTTTCATTATTTTTCATACAAACAAACTACACATAGAAGTTTGGTCTGTCGATCGATGCTCGCTTTTTCGCTCTTCGTCTAACTTTTACGACAATACTCGTCAATTTATAAATAGTGACATCTACTTAAAAGTGTAGAAATCAAACGGTATGACACTGACCCAATTCTCACCCTGTATAATAAAGTTTGGTGTGTGTCAGCAAGATGGATGGTCTCGCAATGACGGAAATGGACCGAGAGATGTTAGGTACTCGGGTTATGACGTTTATAATATCATTCCCTAAGTACCTTAGGTAACTAACTTGAACTCCACCGTACTTTTCTCTGAGTTACACAGGGAATCAACTTTTAGAACACTTAATTTCGTGTGCCTAGACTCCCGAGCAAAGAAAAATCGAATTTTCAAAAACCATGTTGATTTTTTACGTTTTTGTTTGGCAGAAAAAAGTTCTCCCATACAAAAATCAGAAAAAAACCATTTATTTCAACTTAAAAAAAAAAAAAACAAAACGTGTTTTTTGAAAAATCGAATTTGCTAGGTAGTCTAAAACACGAAACCAGTGTTCTAAAAGTTAATTAGCCCACATACATAGGTAATAATAGCTTTCCGTTCGGACTAAATATCCCTCCGATTAACATCTCTCTGAGCATGACGTACCTATTTTATGTAATATTGTGTAATAAATTCTTTTTATTATTTAGATAGGTAGCTATAAAAGTTTTAAATAAAAAACCGGCCAAGTGCGAGTCGGACTCGCCCACCGAGGGTTCCGTACTTTTTAGTATTTGTTGTTATAGCGGCAACAGAAATACATCATCTGTGAAAATTTCAACTGTCCAGCTATCACGGTTCGTGAGATACAGCCTGGTGACAGACGGACAGACGGACAGCGGAGTCTTAGTAATAGGGTCCCGTTTTTACCCTTTGGGTACGGAACCCTAAAAATGAATATATGTGCAATGCCTAATTTCTGATTGACATTTTATGTTTTTTTTAACACATCAAAGCAGGTTCTTTAGGTATCCGTTACAGGTATTTAATGGCATCGTACAAAGATCGTATCGATTTTATCGATTCAACGGAGCCACGCCGTTTTGTCGCCTAAATAGTGTTTAGTTTTTAAGTTTATAAAATGCATATAGTATATGTTAGTCTGTAAGGTATTTGTAATATGGGCCTTGTTGCCTGATTTAAATTTTTAAATAAATAAAGAACACATTTATCCGTCTTGTACTGTTGAATTCTGCCACATTGACCCATTCGCCTATCCCATATTCCTATATATTATAATAAGGCCCGGCTGTTGACAGAAAGATGGATGGCCTATCGATGACGGATACCGACCGAAGCGATATAACCCGTAATATGACGTTTTAATACCACTTCCGCCGCCACTATTTGGTAAAATTACGTTACATAATACTGCTTTATTGGTTTAGTTAAAGAATACCTAATACCTGCCTATCGATGACGGATATGGACCGGAGTGATATTAACCCGTAATATGACGTTTTAATACCACTTCTGCCGCCACTATTTGGTAAAATTACGTTACATAATACTGCTTTACTGGTTTAGTTAAAGAATACCTAATACCTGCCTATCGATGACGGATATGAACCAGAGCGATATGAGGGTGCGTTTCGACTATACATTTCGAAGGGTTCCGTACCCAAAGGGTAAAAACGGGACCCTATTACTAAGACTGCGCTGTCTGTCTGTCTGTCTGTCCCGTGATAGCTAGACAGTTGAAATTTTCACAGATGATGTATTTCTGTTGCCGCTATAACAACAAATACTAAAAACAAAATATAATTAATATTTAAGGGGGGCTCCCATACAAAAAAACGTGATTTTTTTGCCGTTTTTTGCGTAATGGTACGGAACCCTTCGTGCGCGAGTCCGACTCGCACTTGGCCGGTTTTTTAAATAGATAGTGATTCAAGAGGAAGGTTTATATGTATAACACATCAGCGTTGCACCCGTGCGAAGCCGGGGCGGGTCGCTAGTACATAATAATAAGACGCAGTAAATATCATCCTTTGATTGTTGTGTGCAACCCATCATTTGACAATAATGCCGTAAACGAGGGTAGTTTCTCGCCCCCCCTGCCGCCACCGGCGCCCGCGCCGAGTCATCGGGCGCGGAGGGCTGCGGCCCGCAGTCTGCGCCGGTCCGTCACCGTCGACGCAAGCTCCTGATGACGCTCCTCGGTACGGAGTGAAACATGTCGAGCATTTTCGACTTAAAACACGTGAGTGACCCGCTATTAATATATTTAATATGTCTGTGTCTCACGGAAGTTTTGTTATTAAAATCATCCTTTGAACCCTTACAAAATGCAAATTAAGAATTTTGTCAGCCTTTGCCTTTGCTTCCAATTAGTAAACACAAACTGACCTATACAGGACCTTATCTCGTTGGGATAGGGGTCAAGATAAGTCAATTTTCAAGCAACTGTGGCGTAGCTAGAGGTAACCTCAAAAATAATTATTAAATTGTTACTACGTTGTGAAGACAAAGGATAAACGAAATCAATGAAAAACAAAGATGAAGCAAACACCGGTTAAACCTGGAGTTACCATGGTTACTAGTACAATTTGACACTGGGTTAACGGTTTAACCGCTTAACCCCGGGTTAGTGGGATGGTGCAAGTTCACGGAAATTCTTGCATTTAACTATTATTACTAAAGTATAGAACCGAGACCCCGAACCAGTATTTTGCGCAATATTGTTTTGATAACAAACTATAGAAGCGGAGCGTGAGTCTCGCGACCTGAACGCGTAAGCGCCATGAATTTTATGGCGCTTACGACGTTTTGATTGCGTGGTCATTGTTTGGTATAGCGTCTATATAGTAATAATATCTCAATCACATCTCAATGAATTTTTCATTCAAAAGTTCACGTAGAAGGAGGTTCCTTGAGATATTGTTTTTTATGCAAGACACCTATTCTGATTACAGTGACAAGTTCCTTATGAATTTGAACAAAAAATATGTAGCCCATAACCTGTTATTAATTATAAAAAAAATTTGACGACATGTTTACATAGGAAAAATAGTTGCCGAGAGACAAACGGAACGAACACCAGTTTTCACATCTGAATTTGAAGTATCTTCTATAGATGGCCAGCGTTACACTTCCAACAGACTGTAGGCCATTTAGAAAATGACTTTTAGTGACTTGCATTTGCTCTCGAAAAGCACTGTTTCTCATTGTCTTTAGAAAGTGACATAACATGATACTGTTGTATAGGTATTTGTTTTTTCTGGTGAAAAAATATGTATAAACTAATCTAGTCCAATAAATAGAAAGTGAGCAATTTATCACAATAATCTTTAAAAAATAATATAGTTACATGTAAAAAATCCGCAACGCAGGCTTCGTCAGGTGGCTACAAATGCAAATCAGCAACATGCTTCGTCCCAAAAATACCAATGATGATATCCGCAACAGGCTTCGTCATTTTTTTTTGTTAAACAGATACACACTGGCACACTTTACTATGTTGGTACTGATAACAGTACCAACATAGTAAATATTTAAAAAATGTCAGACCATCTCCGGTAACCTGACAATATTTCTTTAGGTCATTTGTCAAGCTTCAACAATACGATACGGTAATATTTTCAGAAAAAAATTCTTTAAAAATGTCGGCCAGTTCCGTAAAATGCTTAATGACTATGATGGAATGCTGGTAGGTATTCGCCTAATGACTTCAGTACCCGTACCACTTCAATACTGACATATTTGCTAACGTCTACGTAATTTACTTTTGCAGTTTTTGAGCATGGAGCGCGCGATGCTCGGCACCAAACTTTAAGACCGAGTGAGGAATGTAGAGATCCGACGCCGCACCAAGGTGCGAGATGTGGGAGACGTCATTACCAAGCTTAAATGGAGTTGGGCGGGACATGTTGCCAGGCATAGTGATGGCAGGTGGACCAAAATGTTGATGGATTGGTGGCCGCTTTCGGATGAAAGAAGCGCCTGGCTCCGTTGGATGTCGTCCACCCAACGAGCCAATGGACACCAGGGGCTTCTTTCAATCGAAAGCGGCCACAATTCCGTTAACATTTTAGTCCACCTACCATTACTCTGCCTAGCAACATGTCCCGCTCAACTCCATTTTAGCTTGGTAATGACGAAACCAAGTAGGAGTACTAGGGATTTAGTACCTATTTGGAAATTTTTCAATTAGTATCGACATTTGCGAGGTTTCACATATTAACTAGTGGGTTAAACGTGATTCTAAAAATACAATGTTTACGCAAACGCCTGTAAACAACAAATCGCGAAACACCTCGACGGGCAATCGAGTAGAAACCTAATCAAGCCAGTGGAAACGGCAGAATTGACAATCTATTTCTACTCGACCTTGGAATGTTCCAGTAGCTTGGACTCGCCCGAGTCGATAGCTCGGTTGAACCAGTAAATATGAGACTGATTTGGTAAGAGTTCCAGTTATGATCTTATTAGAAGAATACGAATCAGTCTATATGAAACGACAGAAACATATTTTAATTAGTGTTACGAGTTACCGTATCTTTAAACGGATAGCAAGTTCAACAATCTACTGGGTCATTTTATTAAAAACTAGCTATTGCCCGCGACGTCGTCTGCGTGGAATTAGTGACAGCACCTAAAGGGAGTGTAGCGCCTGAATAAAGCCTAATGGCAATCATTTAATTTGAGCATATGCTTATAGTTGCTTACATTAACTAGCAGGCAACTCGTTAATTATCTCAACTCCAACCCTCGTTTCATACTCTTTAAGGATGATTTCCGACATAAAAACTATCCTATGTCCTTCCCCCGGACTCAAACTATCTCTGTGCCAAATTTCAACTAAATCGGTTTAAGCGTGAAGTGACTTTCGCATATATAATATTAGTAAGGATGGATTATAGGTACACTGCCACGTGTTAGAGTTGGGATTTTTTATATCATTTCTACTTCACGAGCACCTCTAATCCTCATAGGAGAAAATAAATGTCCCAAAAATTTCCATAAATTTTTCTTTCCTTTATTTTCTTTGCCGTCATCTTAAGAAAAAAAAATTCTTCTAGGATCAAAGCAGCTCGTGATTTTGAGTAGACATTTTGTGCACTACACGCTACACTGCCATTCACTTTCCTGACAATACCTCAAGGTATCACAAGTTTACTGGTTCGTCCAATCAGACTATGACTCGCGCAGCCATCCGAACTCACGGCCTTGGGCGGCCGCCGTCTACCCTCAACCCTGATGGGAGTATTTTTACCTGTCTTCAATTAGTGGTTAGCAACCCTGGATTGGCATTCGAATTTTAAATTTTCGACCTAGCGCAGTGAAGTATCTCTCGTGGAAATATGATCTCTACAGTTTATTTGTGAATGGAGTAGCTGCAACGTAAAATTTTTTTGGGAGTTGAGCACATTAACTTATTTAAAAGTAACATACTTATTCAATAATATTGTCTTCGGTTACCGCGATAGTTACTCATGAAATAAAACTATGAAACCGGATTATATCGCGTATATTGAATTTTTAATACATCCCGACGTTTCGAAACCCTTTACAGCGTTCGTGGTCAACGGGTGACTGAAGAAAAACTACAAAGTGCAAAAATACCCACATACAGAAATACATGCAAAATCGGTTCATAAGGCTAGTTATACAATACAACTATTTTCAAGTAAAGATATATATATACGCGATAAAGCTACGCCGGCTCCAACCCTACACCTCGGACCCGAGAAGATTTAATTCCCTTCTAAATTGTAGGAGGGTATCCCAATATGGGACCGGCAACAAACTCGGCGGGACACATCTTTTCAAAACATATTATACTCAGAATGTTGGACATTCAACACAAAGGTCTATAAAGTTATATATTTTAAAATTTGCGCTCTTAAAATATCTATCTATTGTCATAGGTCGTATATAGGATATCAAGAGTTAAATAAGTTACTAATCACCATTATATTATCAATTTCTTAGCAAATATTAAGGTTTTCTCAAGAGGATTATAGGATTCTTAAAATATTATGTTTTTAAATACAATCCTTGAGGGGAAGATATTAGGGTTGACATTATTAAGTTGCGAGCGGAGATACGACATATTTAGTATGAAAAAAAAAATTAGTATGAAAGAAGAGTCGTGGAATGTATCATATAGTGCCCAATTTTAACGATTTTTCTCGTTCCGAACACTTCCATGAAATAAAAACCTGTAAACTGCTGTGCCGTTGTGTAACGACGCGCGAAAAAAAATTTAGTATGAAAGAAGAGTCGTGGAATGTATCATATGGGGCCCAATTTTAACGACTTTTCTCGTTCCGAACAGACTCTACCATGAAATAAAAACCTGTAAACTGCTGTGCCGTTGTGTATCGACGCGCGATAAAACCTTTTTCCCTTTTTTCCTAACCCAACTACTATTGGATGGAGCTGTAATTAAATTGTATGAGAGTAATGAGATTGCCCTGGAGCTGATGGCACTTTTAAATGGTTTAGCCTTTGTAAAAAGTAAGGTTTTGTGCGGATTAATTACTTTGCATCTGCATTTACTTTGCCGTTTATCAAAAAATAATCAAACATGGCATCGCACCTAGAGACTACGACGCCGACGTACACATTTAATAACAAATCGGCGCCATTTTAACTTTCGGTTTTTAGGGTTCCGTACCAAAAAAGTACAAAAGGAACCCTTATGGTGCGACTCTGTCCGTCTGTCTGTCTGTCTGTCACATTGCTAAATATCTCGAGAACTACTGAAGCTATGGATTTGAAATTTAGAATAGTTATAAAATACCCCAAAACACATGGGAAGTGTATTTTTTTTTTATATGAAAAATGCCCAATATAAAGAGGGGACAAAATTTCAGTCTAGTTACTAGATCGAGTGGGATATCATTTGAAAGAGCTCGAATTGAACATAACAAAACAATTTTTTATTTGTTTTTCATAGAAATAAAATATTGACTTATGAAGGGAAATGTGAAAAAAAATACCATCCCCCCCCCCCTTATCTCCGAAGTTTACAAACAAAAATTATATTTTTTTTACATAATAATAACATTATCATCCATATTACAGGAAAAATATAATCAAACCTCAATCTTGAAAACTTTTTTATAAATTACATAAAACATTTTCTAATTTAATTTGCAATTTAAGCCAAGTTGCGGGTGTATTTTATATACTTGAAATGTCTATAAGATTACACTAAAAACACCTTCTTTCAAATAAAACAAAAATTGTTCAAATTGGATCACATGATAAGGAATTATCCCTGAAAAACCAACGTATGTTGTATGTATAATACAAGTCGCGCAAATAAGTTAGCCAATTTGCCGATAGATGGCGCACACAATTACGCTTAGTATTCTTCTGGTCAAATGTCTTTCGTGATTCTATTTACATGAGAAAATTTAAAGTTTGTACAGAACCCTCGGTGCGCGAGTTAAACGAACTCGCACTTGACGGGTTTTTTTATATGGCATTTTTCTAAACTGCTCACCAAGGTGGTTCTTCTTGCGTGAATTTCATACAAACTTTCTTGGCATCTAACTCCTATTCCTATTTACGTATATATAGGTTCTATTTGCACCAATATAAAAATACTAGAAATTGATTGATATTAATATAGGGAAATTGCCAGTTGTGCATCGGTACCCTGCCTACCTACCATTGCAGTATTAACTTTAGTTTCAAATAGCTTGCGATATAGCCGAAGGCTTTGTTTTTAATTTTATCCCTTCAAGTGGCGGTCAACCCTTGAGTGGTCGGATCGAAAAGCAGTAAACTGGCGGCCCACCACGCACGGGTCGATGCGAAAACCAGTAAACTGTCGGCTACCAGTGAGGTATTGCCAGAAGTAAAATTGAACGCTTTTAATTTAAGTCTAAGGCCAGGATTACACTTGTAAGTTTTACTTACGTAAGTAGGGACACAGCTATACTACAGATTGAGATATGAATATCGTTATCTCATTCTAACAAATAGCTTTGTCCCTACTTACGTAAGTCTAATACTTATGCTCTTCTAGCGCCTGAAATAAGGGAGCGAGTTAGACGGATAACAAAGTTAGCGTAAGAAAAACAAAAAAACTTGGTATATTTTTTTGGTTAGGACCATTCATTCGGGAGCTACCCTCATGTAATAAGGGCTAACGCGTATGAATTAGCCGCTAGGGGCGCTAGTGTAGATGGTGGTCTTTTCCATAGTTCGAAATGTCACTTGTCACTTCAATAACTGACAGCTGTTCTTTAGTCTTTTGGACCACCATCAACAGAGGCGCCAACTGGTGAGCAAAAAAACGATAGTTCTCATTAACTGGAACGGTACCAATGTTTGAGGTGCTGAGGTAAAACATGATTTTTCGCGTTAAATTGTCGATAGTGATAATTTCTAATATAGCAATAGCAAGACCATCTTGCCTCTGATAAAACTTCCAATGTGTTTGGGTTAGCGTTGTCCATAACTATTGCAAATTTCCAATCGATAGCTTCAGTAGTTCTCGAGATATTTAGCAATGGACAGACAGACAGACGAACAGAGTCGCACCATAAGGGTTTCTTTTGTACCTTTTTGGTACGGAACCCTGAAAAGAAAATTTAAATATGACACCATTGTACTACGTACTTTGTGTTGTCGTCATTGAGTTTCTTTTGTCTTCAGATGAAAGCTAAAAGTCATTAAACAAGACTACAATTAAACGTATCTTTCATTTGTTTTCCAATTTGCTTATTGTTCTTAATATTTCAGTTTTAATGGGGTTGGCAACTGTCAAAGGTTTGCAGAGATGGCGCCATCGTAGCTTGCCCCTTTTTCTATGAGATTTGGCTTAAAGGTCTGGCATCCAGGGCATTAAAAAAAACAAAAATTTGACACAATTCTAGGTATTGACAGGGCAAGCTATGCTGGCGCCCTCTGCTAATTATTTCGACCGGCCAACCCCATTAAGTACTTAACTACGTGAACAACACAACTACGAATAACAACATGAACAATATGAACATTATGAAATAATAATAAAAGATTGAATTGACTGAAATTGCACACACAACCAAACAAAAATATTTACATACTCATATACATAACATTTTATGATAACTATGACGAATCTGTGTCATTAATGAAAGTTGACCCGCTATTGTTGTTTCTTTTTTTATACTATGTCGGTGGCAAACAAGCAAACGGCCCGTCTGATGGTAAGCCGTCTCCGTTTCAGTTTTTTCACTTATACCCATAAATCAAAAAAATAAGAACATAGATCCGTTTAATCGTGATCAATCTTTGCAATTATTTTCTATCGTGCCGATTTCGTCTAATCATGTATCGAGTAAGGCCACTGTCTTTGAATTATGATGAATATTATTTTTTTGTTTTACCAAAACAAATAGTTTTTCTATAAACTGAAACCTCGATAATTAGCAAAATAGTTTTAATCATATAACATCACATCGTTTCATTTCTAATTACACAGACATAAAAAAAACAATCACTAAAAATCCTAAGAACTAAGAAATTTAGGTACTACTAATAAAACTAAAACTAAATTAATCTTTAAAAACTAATCGAATAACCCACCCCGCATCGCGACTATAGAAACTGAAATAGATAACATACACCAAAGACAGTGACCAAGTCCACCGGTGGCCGAGGCGGGAATCGAACCCGCGTCTTCAGCTTACGTAAAATAGTTCATAAATAAGGATTGATTCACCGCGCTCCGCGACGCGCCTTTTCGCCTACGTAGCGTACTACGTAACTTTATTTCGCACCCCAAAGTAACGCCTTGTGTAGTCGAAATAATAAAAACATGTTTACATAATTTTGAACACCTCGTCCGTTTACTCCTGCTGTTTCCTATAGGAACTTATTAAACTAGATATACGAGAGAAATATAGCTGGCTACAGGTTTCAGAGGCGACAGGAAATCAGTCGTGTACCGGATATTGCCAGATTGACTCACCTACTCGTACAGGAGGCTTTCGAACCTACGATTCAGTCACGAACCTACGAGTCAATTCGATCTCATCTTGATATCAGTCGCCTTTTTAGAGTCGAGCTGCGAGTAACATATCAATAAAAATGCGACTGCACCCTCATTTGAACTAGAAAATATGATTTCTATTTGTTATTGGGATTTAATTTTGACAAGACTGCGTTTTGCTTGCACTGTTATAGGGTTCTTTTCAACAATTATAGTACTTTTCAAACAGTATGGGTACGGTGACAGATGTCATCTCCTTACAATTTATAACCAAAACTAAAATCTCCCGAAATAGTAATATTTCACAGTACCCGTTCTGTTTGAAAAATACTACCTATAGCTAAACTCCGCAAAATGAGTACAGCAGCAGAAATTGCTAAGCGGGCGAGGTGTTGAAAATGATCTTGACGCGACTTTATTTAGAACAAGAGCGTGTCAAGGTAATTTTGAACATCCGCCCGCTTAGCAACTTCTGCAGCTGACTGTACTATTTCTAGAGTCAAATCAAGAAAAGTCTGCAGAGATTTCGACAGCACATGCAGTGCAGGTGTAATTTTCAACGTCAAACTTCTATGGAATTATGACGTATAGATAATACTGGCTCATTACTCACTCACTCACTAGGTCATTCGACTTATATTTTATCTTAGGTAATAATTTTTCAACAATAACAACTTTTATTATTGTTACGTGGCGGGGTGGCCTAGGGGTTCATGGCGTTAGCCGCGATAGCTAAAGACGCCGGTTCGAATCCGGCCTTCACCACTGGAGGGCTTCGTCACTTTTCTTTAATATATGACATCTATTACAGTTTTTAACTTTTATTATGTTAAAAAATCTGAAAATGATATAATTATGGATAGATAGATAAAAAGTTTATTTGAATGCTGCAAAAACACACAATTTTATAAATAGGTACATTACCTAATTGTACCTAATTTAAATTAATAAAATAATTTTAAATGTAAAATCTAATTTACATTATATTATTTATTTTATTACATTATTTTTAAGAATATACTAACAAAAATTATGATCATTGTTATCTTTATTTAATAAATAAATTGAAATTGAAATTACAATCAGAACAAAACTAAAATACTTATGTACTAAATTAAATTAACATAAAAACTGTATGGTTGTGTACTAACTTCGTATTTTCCATACACGCCATCTATACCACCGCGTTAGAACTGCAGGGCGCGTTGGTTAGCTGAAATGAGGGTTAGACGTACTGTTTCGCAGCGTAGTTAAACTCATTCCGATTTAACGACCACTCGTTAGATGGCGCTGTTATCAAAATGTATTTCTTTAGAACCTCGCTAGGTGGCGCCCGTATTTAGCCTTGTAAGTATATTGTAACCTAAACAGTAGTCTGTATAAGCAAAGATAGATATAACTCCGTAATAGATGGATACAGTCTAAGGAAAAACGTGCCTCGAAAATCACGAAAATTTGATTCTCGATCAGAGGGCGCCACTAGTTTTGGCCTACTCTCGTATAGAGGGCGTTGACGGTTTCGTTTGTTATCTAAGTATAATTTTAACGCATATCAGTGAAAGAACATGGGTCAAAATCATATAAAAATAATTAATGCACAATTGCACATAAAAAAAACATTTATCCATATTTAAATACATTTTAACGTATTTTTATAAATCTTCATTTTTAGTTTTAAAGTATGTCGATAGATGGTAGTGAATTTACAGCGGTTACAAAATTTACTATGATAGTACCGCTCTATCTTATTATATCCTCTTTGGTACAAGTGTTAACTACTACCAGAAACTCATTTGATAAAAAACCCTACCTGATAAAAAAATTGAAAATGCCTACTCTTTGGGGGTAGCTGAATTTAAGTACTTAGCTTCAACTGCTGCTGCTCTTACTCGGTCGCGGCTTAATTTGGCTTTGTGCAAATGGCAAAAAAGTGGTACAAAAATTCATCAAAAAAAACTTCATCGAAAAATAGAATAGAAAAAACGGATTATAATAGCTAAATTAAACCAGTTGACGTATGTCTTGCTCAGCTTCACCTTAGTGTGGCAGTTTTTGCAGTCCGACCACATTTATAAAGAAATATTATTTTATTTCAATATTGAAAATATCATTATTATTAAAGTCTGACCAAGACTATATGGTCACGCGTCATGTTACGGAATTTCACTAGGACTATTTTTTTCATACTAAACTGAATTGTCACCCTATAGGTACACGAGCATAACAGCGCCCTCTTGACAATGATCATATATTACCTGGTCAGGTATGGATGGTATAGGAAGGATGCCAATCTCTTATGGCAGAATTGTTGCAAAAGTGACCGCTTTCAGCTTTAAATAATAGTTCCTAATCTCTCCGGTGGCGCTAGTTAGGCTCTGGGACATGAGTATAACATGAACCATATAAGGCAACAAATAACCCGACCAAATTACGTAGGTTGTTTTTGGTAGTATTTCGGTGTATGGTGGCGCCGCCTAATTACTGTTTTTTGATGGACACTTTTCGTACATAGAGATTTGGCTCCTTTATATAGTCTCCATGTGGTCGGGATTTACACACACTACTACTACTTTTTGAGAAAAGATACTTAAGATAAATTCTGAAAAGTGCTATGAAAAGTAATAAACAATCGAATAAATTGATTCCTGCCTAGATTAAACCTTTTCACTTTTATTCCGTCATTGGCATTGGCATGGTACATTGATTTAATAAGAAATATGATTGAGACACTGTGAAAACGTTCTACGGTGGGTCACAAATCAGTTTGTTCGACTGTACCTTCTTTAAATTAAAACAGCGGTCAAAGCCAATAACTAACAAAATGACTGTAAATCCCAATGACCTTACGTGACCTCAAAAACCAAATAACGTTCTGATCGATACCAATACCTAGATAAACAGATACGGGCGACACTTTGGCACCGCGCCACCCGCCGAGTTGAATCATCAAATTTTTCTGAAGGATCCGAATGCCAATAAGAATGATCACTACATTCGTAAAGTGTCTTGTCGAGTGTGAGATCGAACCTAGTGGAATTTGACCTCCAGCACAGATTAAGTAATAGTATTATCATACAGAACGGCCACGCACCGACCCGCCCCGACTCGAATTACCTCGCCCCGCGACAGCAGATTGACGGCCGTTTGCCGGCCGCTTAGTACAATTTTTAAGCAACTTACACACACTATGACGCATGTACAGACGTGCCGTTCACACAGAAACGCAAGTGATTATTGATGTATAGCGTGTCCGCCCTGTGCCTCTAGTGAGTAGATGTCTTGACTAAATTTAACCGTGTAGTAGGTACAGGTACGTAGAGTAGAGTAGGTACTCCAAAAAGTTATTGTAAATATTGTTACAATATAACTCGGAGGCGGAGGAGAACCGCGAAGAAGAAAATCGGACTTTGTTCATATTATCAACAATGTCCGATTTTCTTCTCATAAGTGTTCATGCATTTACGGCTGTAGCCTATTGTTGTCTAATATTACAGGTCTATTGCCACAAAGGTTCCTTAGGCTTAGAACGCACTGCGGTTTTTTCAAAAGCGGTTCCGCAACCGCAAAAAATGTAACGTTGACTGAAACCGCAAGAAAAAAACCGCAGTGCGTTTTAAGCCTTAAGTTTTATTTTAATACTAAATCGATATGGAAGCAAGATTGGATAGGAAATTGGCGAATCGAAATGTATTTTTTATATGGGACATAAAAACAGAGCTTAAGGAGACCTAGATAAACAGATACGGGCGAGACAAATACATTAGACCCACTTCCCATTATTCGATTATCGAGCTGGGGGCCTAGCCACGATCGCAATTGTTTGCGCCGTAGCGAATGAAACGATAATGTCTCTCTGTCGCGCTTAAGAAGAGTGATAGAGATAAATTACCGTTTCGTTCGCCTCGGCGCAAACGATTGTCATATTGGCTAGGCCCTCAAATCTGATGACGGCCACAGGTGGCCATAGGAACTTCTGTGATAAAACAATGTAACCTAATTTTGTTTAAGTTCCTTAGAAATTGTCTCGATGACTATTAATATAGCGATAAAAGCTTTAAAAATAAAAATAAATTGTCAAAAAAATATATTTTTATTCTGTATATCGAATTTCTACTCGCGGAGGTCGCGAGTTCAAACCCCGGCTCGTAGTCTCGTATCGTACCAATGAGTTTTTCGGAACTTACGTACGAAATATTATTTGATATTTACCAGTCGCTTTTCGGTGAAGGAAAACATCGTGAGGAAACCGGACTAATCCCGATAAGGCCTAGTTTACCCTCTGGGTTGGAAGGTCAGATGGCAGTCGCTTTCGTAAAAACTTACCTACGCCAATTCTTGGGATTAGTTGCCAAGCGGACCCCAGGCACCCATGAGCCGTGGCAATAATGCCGGGACAACGCGAGGAAGAGGATACCGACTTTCTACTGGTTTGACGACCGGTCTGGCCTAGTGGGTAGTGACCCTGCCTGTGTAGCCGATGGTTCTGGGTTCGAATCCCGGTAAGGGCATTTATTTGTGTGATGAGCACAGATATTTGTTCCTAAGTCATGGGTGTTTTCTATGTATTTAAGTATTTATATATTATATATATCGTTGTCTGAGTACCCATAACACAAGCCTCCTTGGGACTTCCGGTTCGAACGCCATCTTGATAGTAGCCTCGTGATTAATTCCTTTGTTTTTTGCTCATTAATATTGTTTAAAGTGTAATATCGATAGCTTTATTATACAATAATCTAATGTGGTAGTGTGCAGTGAATGGAGAATTAATCTTAAAGCGTGTTTAACCACCATTTTGGAGTCAACGGCCGGTAGTCCACGTGCTTCTCGTAAAATCCAGCTATCGGTTTTACGAGACAACTACAACAACCACCGAACAGCGTCGTGCTCTAAGAGCATTTATTTTGTTCCTACCCTTTTACGTGACATTGGCTACGGGCAACACCGCCCTCAAGTCCATCAAGAAAAGAAAGCCTCCTTGGGCTTACCGTGGGACGTAGTCAATCTGTGTAAGAATGTCCTATAAATTTATTTATTTACTGGTTAGCTCATCGCGCCGACGTGCTTTATGAATGTCAACCCTGCGGCGAAGCGGTTTTTGAAAGAACCCGATCTCCTGAAAAGTTGCAAATGGAACAGGAGATGGGGTTGTAGCTACAAACAAATGATGCTATTTTTGGAACAGGTGTTCCGTTCAAGTGGGGATGGAAAGATGGTTTGGCTTACGAGTATGTATTATTTATTTTGTGGCGGTTTCGTTTAGAAGGAAAATGTAAGTGATATTTTGTGGTAGTTTTGGGAATAGATAGAATTAGGTTTTATTTAATTTAAATTTGGGTTATAAATACACTTAATCGGCGTGGTAATAGATGGTTACTGAGAAAATAAATAACATGTGGCAAATTCATGTTTATAATTCGACGGGATCTTGGAGAAATACAGGGATCTCTTCAAATACTTATTATTTTAGGAATAGCCACTGTGATGGAAAAAAAAGATTTCGACAAATTGAGATCCTCCTATTATTTAAATCAATTTAATTGGCTCATTCCAAACCAGCTGGCACAGTGGAAAAACATCAAAACCTGGCTCTTAAAATGAGTGACAATCAGGAAAATGTTCGCCATATTTTTATTGCATCAGCTATTTAGGTCGTTATTGGTAAATCAAATCATAATCAATGCTTCCGCTTATCAATAATTCTTTACAATCTTTTTTATAGTAAGAGATGCGTAAAATTTACGAGAGGCCCGCCCGACGGGAATAGGTCCGCTATCCATTTCTCCATTGCTGTTGTTTGATTTTCAATTGATGGCTACAGTACAAATTAATTTGACCGGTATCCCGGTAAATGACTCGCTGAAAGCGTCAATCGGCACAAGCGAGCGAGGTTGTGATTAAAAGAATATTCTAATTATATTTCGCTCGCTACTTTTATAATTTTTGCAATCTTTGAAACCGCCAAATACAACCAAATCCATCACATTATTTTTTCGGTCTAACAGAGCAGGCTTGTAGTTATGTACTATAAAAAGGCTTCAACTATTATGATTTAGATTTAGATTTATTTATTTCATAATATTAAATTACATTATAAATTATTTTAACTTAATCTATACGAATTTATATTATGATCGTCTATTATATTCATGAGCTGTAGATCTCGCGAACCATTTATATGCCAGCTATACTTATTAAAAAATCCTTAAGGGGCCCACTGACTACCAGTCCGCCGGACGATATCGGCCTGTCAGTTAGAACAAAAATTTGACAGTTCCGAACAACTGACAGGCCGATATCGTCCGGCGGACCGATAGTCAGTGGGCGTCTTAAAACTGAATCTACAAATAAAATTCTTCCTGCTCAGAAAATTTCAAGAGAAACGGTTGACAAATACTACTTGTAGACGATAACAGCCAGACAGACAGATACGAAAGCGTTTTTTCACCTCAGCAGCTCGAACAAGCCTGCTTTCGTCACTCCCTGGAGTGAGGAAAGTGCGACTTTCCTCACTCCAGGGAGTGAAACAATGTAGCTTTTTAAATTAGTGAAGGCCATGAACTTCATACTACGGTACGGTACGGTACCTTATCGTATCGTATCGTACATATTATAATACTTTTTTTTCTGTTTATTCTGTGTAATTCGAAATACATTTTAACCTTTAATATGTTCTCACTACTGAGGTGAAAAATCATGTGTGCAACACGAGAGCAAAGTTATTTTACATCTCGTGTTTTTGAGTCCCTCGCTACGCTCAAGATTCTACCTTAGAATCACTCGCTTCGCTCGTGATTCAATTATAGAATCTTTCGCTTTCTCGGGACTCAAAATACACTCGCAAGAAAAACCAACTTTCCTCTCTTGTTGCACAAATAACTATTGTCTACGCTCAAACAAAAACCTTTGCTTCACTCGGTCAGAAAAGCTGTAGGTATAAATCAGTGCACAGTAGGTACACATCATATTATTTCTGAGTGCCTAGCCAAGACGCCAATCGCTTGCGCCGTAGCGAATGACGTAGCACTCAGAAATAATATGATGTACCTGTGCATTGATTCATACAGCTTTTCTGACCGAGTGAAGTGACATACATGAAAAAATGAAAAATGAAAATGAAAATGAAAAAGCGTTTATTGGTTACAATATTGTGTACAGCAAATTATGGTTGGAATCTCCAAGTAAGTAAAATTATACTTGTGGTCGGAGATCCCGCTCTTCCTACCAAAGTTACATACAAAGTAACCGAACATATACTTAAAATGAATATCTTACAAACTAAACTAAAATTAATTAAAGCTAAGATGTGTGTGTGTGTGTGTGTGTGTGTGTGTGTGTGTGTGTGTGTGTGTTTGTATGTGTGTGTGTGTGTGTTTGTGTGTGTGTGTGTTTGTGTGTGTGTGTGTGTGTGTGTGTGTGTGTGTGTGTGTGTGTGTGTGTGTGTGTGTGTGTGTGTGTGTGTGTGTGTGTGTGTGTGTGTGTGTGTGTGTGTGTGTGTGTCAGTGTGCAGGTTTGTAGTTGTGTGGGGTGTAAATACATATATATATTTATTATTTTTATTTATTTTTATTTCTTTAATTTATTGTCTTTGTAAAAGTGCTTCTGTTTCCTCGTAGTCTAATTTTTATACATGATCAATAAATTGCTCTGATAATTAGCTTGTATATGTACATAATATTGACCATTCATAAGTGCTTGTTGCTAGGCCGACATGACATGAATAAAGTATATTAGGCCCTCTGTTCTTCAATGATGGACGATCGCCTTTACCCCACCGTTTTCCTAAACAAAGGAATGGATTTGGCAATTTGGGTCACGGGTGCGGTCTTTACGGCTTGGTTATTTTTTCATTCTCCCCCCAATTTGTTAGTAAATTCGACGTGACGTGCGCCAATTAGGTTGATGCCTTGTTTTGGTTTCGTCACTTACTGACGGGCCAATATCATTTGATATTTACCAGTCGCTTTTCGGCGAAGGAAAACATCGTGAGGAAACCGGACTAATCCTAACAAGGCCTAGTTCCCCCTCTGAGTTGGATGGTCAGATGGCAGTCGCTCGTAAAAAACTAGTGCCTACGTCAATTCTTGGGATTAGTTGTCAAGCGGACCCCAGGCTCCCATGAGCCGTGGCACAATGCCGGGATAACGCAAGGAAGATGATGATGACGGGCCAATTCGAACAATTATCTAGATATGCACTAGACATGAAACAAAAACGATAACAAGATATTTAAGAAAGTCATGTCAAATTTGACATTTCCGCGATTCCGAATGTCCTCTTGAACGATCTCTTTAAGATTTGCTTAAGATATAACTTAGACGTCCAATGGATATCCCAAAACGTCACAATAATTGTAGCGTGACATGACAATTGGTTTCTCGAATCGAACTGCAAAAGATAACTAGTTGAGAATTAAACTATAACGTATCTATTAGATCTCGTATTGTTCTCGTATTTGGTAATTATCACGTTGTTCGAATTAACCGGTGAATCTATCCACTAAAAAGTAAGGTATCATGATTAAATTGCGTGTGAGAAAAAAGAAATGTCAATGGGGGTTTTCAGAAGAAAAAAAAAACATTTACTTTTTTTCGAAAAACCATCAACTTTTGGGTTTTTTACTCAGAATCACGAGTGCTATTGAATGCGAAAGAAAAAAAGTGTCCTCAGTTTTTCATACAAATTTTGGGTGCCATTTTTGTAACGGTCCATACAAAATGTATGTGAAATGCGTAACAAAACTGACATTTTTTAGGGGACAAAGTTTTTTTATTTTTAAATAAATAGTCGTGATTCTGAGTAGAAATAATTTTATAGTTTTAAATTTTTTATCTTTTTAATAATCAATTAATTTTATTATTACCCATCAATTAATTGTCAAGATCTTTTATATTTTATCATTCAATTATCAAATGCTTAGTCAATTTAATTTTAATGGATCTATCTTTTATACTTAATCTTATTTATTTTTATTTTTATTGCAAATGTTTTGTATGTTTTAATTATGGATCAATGTTATCTGGATTAAATGATTAAATGAAAATAACCCAAAAGATAGATTTTCAATCATTCATTTTTCTTTTTTATGTTAAGCCACTTTACTCACTTTATCATGTGTCAGGTTCATTCACTTTAGATTTTGCTCAAAAACTTTTTACGCCTGTTCCAGTGATACACAACCTACCCCACTGCATTCAATTTAGCGCAACTCGCAAGCCATATTTCTATCGCGTAAATTGAGGCCCGTAGCGCGTAGCACAATGAAATCCCGCTCGTAGCGATCCTTTGTGCTACGCGGCTAAATTTAATTGCTACGAAATCCGCCATGTTTTATTGCGGAATGGAAGCGCTACGCTATTATTGACCTTCCTTTGTTTTGTTTCATTTTTTTTTTTAAATATGCACGGAAATGTTCGCATTTTGTTCGTAAATCGAAAACGCAGTGCTAATTTTTATCCCAGCGACGACAACGCCCGGCCGCCGCGGCTGGGGGTAAAAATGAAATTCGTATGATTCATTTTACTCCTAGGAGTAAAATGAGGCACGGTGCGAGTAACTACGCGGAACGAACGTGTACATAACGTATGCCACATTCGCCAAATATATATATTTCAGTATTCTTACATGTTTGAGAAAAGCAATAGTGCTAAGTGCTAAGTTTAACATAGGTTTGAAAATGAAAAATGAAAATGAAAAATTGTTTATTTTGGTTAAAACGTTTCACAATTTACAATTTAGTTATGCTTGGAATCTCCTTGTAAGTATTGTAAATACTTGTGGCAGAAGACCCCGCTACTAACTATTAAGGGTTTATAAATAGTAACCGAACATATCATTTGAAGTAATATTTAGGTGAAGATATTATATAATTAGTATGAACTTTAGCTAAAGTAAAGTTTAACATATAATTTATTACAATTAAGTAAAATTAAAATTATTGTTTAAAATTAAATTTAAAAACAAAATTATGATATAATGTTGAGAAATTAGTGCACTCAAAACAATTGAATTTACAAAATTGAGATAAAACCTGTGTGTGTGTGTGTGTGTGTGTGTGTGTGTGTGTGTGTGTGTGTGTGTGTGTGTGTGTGTGTGTGTGTGTGTGTGTGTGTGTGTGTGTGTGTGTGTGTGTGTGTGTGTGTGTGTGTGTGTGTGTGTGTGTGTGTGTGAATGTGTGTGCATATGTGTGAATGTGTTTATATAATAACCGTAGTGATTTAAATATTTTGAAATATGTCTAACGATAGTTTAATTTTGATTGATATGAATATGTATGAAAAAGTTGTTTTTTTATTTTTATTTTATTATTGTTGCAATATTTAAGATACGTGATATATTAGGTTTTCAGTTTCCTTGTAACTTAGGTTAATTAACCATTCTAAAAGTGTTTTCTTAAAATTATACGATTGCAGTGAATAAATCGAGATAATATTATTTATATTATTATACAAGTAGGCAGAATGGTAAACAAATTGCCTTTTGGCGAAAAGAGACTTTGTGTTAGAGAGGACAACTACTTTATCTTTTCTTCTTTGTGTTGACGTAGGTGGTTTATAGGTTAGAGTCCTATGTAACTTTAAGGTCGTGTTCAAAATATATAATTTTCTTACGCTAAGCAGTTTACACTCGTTGTATAGTTCATCTGTTGGGTATCTATATGATTTAGAGAACATAACTTTAAGTAAACATCTTTGTCCCCTTTCGGTATCAATAAACTTAGATTTATTTGCTCCACCCCAAACTGGAATACAGTATGTCATGACGGATTGAGCTAACGTAATATATAGTTGTTTTAATAGATTTTTAGTGGTAATGTGCTTTAATATTTTAAAAATCCATATTAACTTTCTGATTCTATTATTAATGTACTCAATATGATTGTGCCATGATAGTCGCTGGTCGACAATTATCCCAAGGTATTTTGTGAAAGCAACCTTAGCAATTTTCTTACAATTGCAGTTTGATAAATCTATTTGACGACAATCATGTATTCTTAAACTTAAAGTAGGAGGTGGTTGTGTACTTTTGTATTTTGTGAAGCAAATATAGTTTGTCTTGGCCACATTAAGTGTGAGAAGGTTTAAATTTAGCCACAAAGAGATTTCTTGGAGTCCTTTTTCCGCCTGACTAAACACAGCTTCCCATGTACTGTCACTAAAAATAACAACAGTATCGTCCGCGTAGGAAAAAATCGCGCCCCCATCTAGGTTTACCTCGGTGGAAACAGAGATTTTCTGATTCGGACCTTTTGCCATCTAGGTACCTCGTCAGAAAATTCCTTTCTTTCCATCCCTCGGCAACAATGTACTAATACAGCCCGATTCGAACAATACTTATAAGATTTCGCAGCGATACGATACTGATCTGTCCGTGTCAAAAGTGACGTTTTTGGTTGAAAAAAATGACACTTTTGACATCGAAAGATCAGTATCGTATCGCTGCGACATCTTATAAGCATTTTTTGAATCGGACCGATAGTAGTCGATTCCAATTTAATATTTCTTAATAGTTTTGAACTGGATTTGATATGATACGACTTTTACCAATCAGCGTGAAATGAAATAAAATGAAATAAGATCAAAACCGTTACAAGTTGTTTAATCTGAATCGTTATCCAGGTCGACTTTAAACTGTTGTGAGTGTGAGACATACTATAAAGTACCTAAATATTGAAAATCTCTCATTTTACTCCGAATCTACAGCATTCTCCATCCTGCCATTAAAAAAAGATGTCCCAAAATGTCCATTCCATTACGTCACGTTTTATTGTGAATTTTTTTTGCGTGACGTAGTGGAATGTACAATTTTCATACAAATTTTTGGGGCATTTTATTTATCATCAGGATAGATGCTAGTGATTCTGAGCTAAAAGAACCCAAATACACCAGGATCGGTGAGAATCAGGTTTTCAATATTTATTTTAGGAAACGCTTACTTATTCATTTAGTAATATTAAATTAAAGTCAGAAGTAAAGTTCAGAAATAGGTAAGTCGAGGTCGAATATGCCGTAGAATAAATAAAATATGCTTCAGATTTAATTTTAACGCCTAATTAATAACGAAATCGCTAAAAGTTAATTACAGAATAATGATTTCATTAGAAAAGTTTGTAAAAACGCGGGTGCTAGTCCTTAATTGCAAATTAGGAACTTTGTAGTGGGGGAATGGGGGGAAAGTGGGGACTGTATTGGAGGGAGAAAAGTATACTGTGTCAATGACGTGAACTGGAGCGGTATTACAATTTAAAACATCTGTTATTGATATGATATTTCTTACAGCCACAGTGTAACTATTAATTGCACCAATATACCAACAGGGTGTCTTCAACCCTTAGCCATACAGGAAGGGCCAAAAATACTGACAAATATTTTTATGCGGCAGGCAAAAGAGTAGACGAACCGCCTAATGGTGAGCTATTACCGTTGCACAGGTTGGTCATACTGAGCAACTTTTACTGTGAGACCAAATCCGAACATCTGAAAAATGCTGTTTCAGACATTAAGAGGAATTTGATTTATGTACCATTTTGTACTTTGTCACAGTGACAAAATGATGAGATCCATTAAGGCATTATGAAATGTACTTACATGTATAAAATGTACCTACTTACATAAAAATAAAATCCCTTGACTGTACAAAATCATTAGCAGACAGCGGATTTTTGGGGGCGAAATTAGATGTTAGGACGGGAGTTCCTATAATAAGTTGTAATTAATTAATTTATTCCAAAAAACTTATTTTGTTAAATAAAACTATGAAAACGGATTATATCGCGTATATTCACCCGTTGACCACGAACGCTGTAAAGGGTTCGAAACGTCGGGATGTATTATAAATTCAATATACGCGATATAATCCGTTTTCATAGTTTTATTTCATGAGTAACTATCGCGGTAACCGAAGACAATATTAACTTATTTTGTTATTAAAACGACGTACTGTGCTGCGAAGATACACCCTATTGCTTCTATAATATTTTGTATCGTATGAAGGTATGAAACCCTCCATTATACGTGGCCCGACACGCACTTGGCCGGTGCAAAATGCAGGCTTTAGAATACTGACCTAGGTCATCTAGGTTATAAAACATTAGCATAATAATTTGAATCGCAAATCAAATTAGCAAGCGCACCATATTTCCAAGACGAAATGGTCTTTTATTCTCGAAATGCAAACTGAATTTATTCATTGTATGCACTGCTTTTTAATCCGCATTTGCATTATATTTGCTCTTGGAACGGGTCAGCGATTATTTATACTTAGAAAATGTCTTTGTGGTTGTTACTTTAGTCTTTATACTAGAAATGTAACGTATGTGTGAAGCGGCAACGTTAGAATTAGCTACACTCACGCTTACTACAGGCAATTGTCAGTTCAGTACTGCGCTTAAGGCGGTTCCCTGAGCCAGAAGGCGAAAAATCTCCTTATATGATCATGTTTTTTTCTAAGAGGCGTTGATATTCGTAGAAGTGGAAAAAATATATGTAGTTCTTGACTATATTATCTTTAATAACATAGCTTCCGATATACGAATTATGACACTTCGCTCGATACAATTAATTCCCAATGTAACCTCTAACTCCGACTTTTAATCAAACTTTACTCGGTTATTTATTATGTGTTACTATAAACAAATAAAGAAGTAAAAACAATCTTAACTTAAATAGTAATTTCATAGCTTTCGAATTTCGATATTGTAAGGTAACGTTTTTAAAATAAATAAAAATCGACAAAATTCGATCAAAATTGACACTTGGCGCGCATGATCTTTCCCGTTCTTTCTTGCGAAATGTGACAGTGACAGCGGCAAACCGATGGAATGGCCTTAAGCGAAGTCAATGTGAAAACAAATCCGTTTAAAATTACAAAAATGCCGTAGCGCTCTGTTTTGGAGTGCGAAAACTCCAACCGGACAAGAAATAACACACATTAGAGGGATTTGATATCATCGCTATTATTATTTTAATAATATTTCAATATTTTCTACTTTTTGGTTTTTCGCTAGAATATTTTAATTGTTTATTACAAAAATCAATTTTATTTTTTCAACTCTTGAACTTTCAACTCATAGAGAACTGAACTTCTCAAGCAAACTTTAAGACGGTTTGGTGCAACTGGCCCTTATTTGCGAAATAAGCCTTTAGTAAAATTGGTTTAAGAGCACATTATGGTGAAAGTGTGGACTGAGCGAAGATGTAGTGACAAAAATTGAGAAAGGTATGTTGAGATGGTTTGGACACGTGGAAAGAATGAGTGAAAGGAGGCTAACAAAGAGAGTGTATAAGGGAGAGGTAGAAACGGGAGTTGGAAGGGGCAGACTTCGGCGGACTTTCTCTGATCAGATCGGGGAAATCCTGAAGAAAGGCCAGGTCAGGAGCACCCTAAACCGGCGAGCGTGTATGAGGAATGTTATGAAAGTGAAGGAAGCGAAAGAGGTATTTCAGGATCGTAGCAAGTGGAAATCCGTGGTCTCTGCCTACCCCTCCGGGAAATAGGCGTGATTATATGTATGTATTATGGTGAAATGTGTAAAGACGTAACGTGAGCGTTACATTTCAACTTTGAAATTAAATAAAAGCTAAACGCACACGTAGCAAGATGAAAATATGCACTCGCAGTAAATATTAATCAATGTGTAAGTAAACAGGCCCCAAGGTGGAGGCCAGCCACGGCTAACCGTATTGACCTTATTTTGTATTGATCTGGTTTTGACATCATTCGTATCAACGTATTATAGTTATATTCTTTTCGAAAGTTATCAAACTACTACTAGATCAACTATAAAACTCCCGTGAGACTCAAACATATTAGATTATTTTAAATCGGGTCACTCACGTATTATTGTTATGCGACTTAACAATACGTGAGTGACCCGATTTAAAATAATCTAATATACTACTAGATCTATGCCTAAGTTAAAAAAAAACCCTGGATCTGATCGGGATAAAACTATATAACACATTAAATGATGATATAAAACAAATACCAACCGATAAGATGTTCGTTAGGAAACTGAAGACTATCGGCGCGATTCAAGAAATGAATTAGATTCACTAGATATGAAATAGTAAAGATATGTGAGATTTCACGGCAAAAGGTACCTTATGTCGGCTGGCGCTTACGTCGCATAGCGCCGCAATCATTTGCGGCGCCATCCAATATAAATTTGAGCGGCGTTAATAATAGCGTAAGCCCTAACCGCCATAAGGTACCTTTATCCGTGGGACGTCACATATCTTTACTATAAATCTCTAATTCATTTCCCGAATCGCGCCGTTTATTAATACAATTAGATTGTTATAAAATTGAGGATTTTTTCTCCAACTACAAATCATGATTAGGAAATAAAAAAACTCAATATGAAAACTGACGTTATTTAATAACATTTTAAGCAAGTTAAATTATAGTATGTAAGATTAAAATGTTTACATCCATGTATAATATAATAGGTTTCATAAATTTACCTGTTATTGGCGTGTAAATGTACCATTTACCAATAAATCATTATTCATTATTATTCATTATTCTAATTAGTTAAGTTAGAATAGGTCCCGAGAAGGCTTATTTGAACTGGCTGTACATTATTTTAATGCGAAATCAGCCAGCGGAAAGTTAAATTTATTCAACGCTGAAGTTTCAGTTGCGATTCGAACGTCAAGGGAGTTTCAGACTAGATACTTAAAATGTATAAAATGTTGACATAAAATCGCTCTCAGTGGATTTAAATGATCCACTAAATTGACTAAATTTTACAAATGTTTCCAGAAATTGAATAGAATAGAATAGAAGATGATTTATTCAAAAACGCTTTTTAAACTTAAGGCGGTTCCCTGAGCCAGAAGGCGAAAAATCTCCTTATATGATCATGTTTTTCTAAGAGGCGTTGATATTCGTAGACGTGGAAAAAATATATTTAGTTCTTGACTATATTATCTTTAACAACATAGCTTCCGATACACGAATTATGACACTTCGCTCGATACAATTAATTGCCAAAGTAACCTCTAACTCGGACTTTTAATCCAACTTTACTCGGTTATTTATTATGTAATACTTATAAACAAAAAAAGAAGTAAAAACAATCTTAACATAAATAGTAATTTCATAGCTTTAGAATTTCGAAATTGTAAGGTAACGTTTTTAAAATAAATAAAAATCGACAAAATTCGATCAAAATTGACACTTGGCGCGTATGTTTTTTCTAGTTCTTTCTTGCGAAATGTGACAAAGACAGCGGCAAACCGATGGAACGGCCTTAACTAATAACACTGACATAGGTTGCTGGTTATAAAGCGTTCCTGAAATGGTCTCCACTCAGCTTCATGTCAAGGAACCTAGTGGAAACCCTTCCGAGAGAGCGCAACAAATACAACTTAAATATAATACAAAAGCTATACACATTAAATATAAAAAAATATATAAAAATAAGATATAATACTACAGCTATACAAATTAAATATAATTTTAGTTTGAATTGTATTTCTTACTCAATTATTAAAGAAGAAATTAATTTTATCGTACTACTAAAACTTTGATAAATTTGGGCACTTTTAGCTACGGAATTAATCCTTATGTAATCAAATTGAGGGGAGAACGGGGAGAATATTTGTAATAAAAAAAATAAAAAACCTTCCATGAGACACAGGCATATTATATATTTTAATAACGGGTCACTCACGTATTTTAAGTCGAAAAACGTTTGACATGTTTCACTCCGTACCGTCCGTACTCCGTTTCCTCGATACGGAGTGAAACATGTCGAGCGTTTTTCGACTTAAAATACGTAAGTGACCCGTTATTAATATATATAATATAATGAAAAAAAAAGATGATATTTTGAAATTTAAATTATTATACCTAAAGAAACGTCAAAAAAAAGGCTTAAACATACATAATGTTAATGAAATAGATTATTCAGAATTTTCTTCTAAGTAAGTACGCAAATAAAGTAGCTATTCTAATGCCTCACGCCATATTATATTAGTAACTCGTCTTGGAGGAATTTTGCGCGTATGCTACTACTTTTTTAGGGTTCCGTACCAAAAGGGTAAAACGGGACCCTATTACTAAGACTCCGCTGTCCGTCTGTCACCAGGCTGTATCTCATGAACCGTGATAGCTAGACAGTTGAAATTTTCACAGATGATGTCTTTCTGTTTCGCTATAACAAAAAATACTAAAAAGTACGGAACCCTCGGTGGGCGAGTCCGACTCGCACTTGGCCGGTTTTTTTATACCACGTCGGTGGCAATCAAGCATACGGCCCGCCTGGTGGTAGGCAGTTACCGTAGCCTATGGACGCCTGCAACACCAGAGATATTACATGCGCGTTGTCGACCCTTTAAAAACGGAAATACATTATGTTAAATGAGATCTGGAGTGGACGTACAATTTGAATATTAATTTCAATTTAAACGCCGGCCGGATACAACTGATGATTCGGGTGGAAATAATTACGTGATAATATATTACGGCCTTTATTTATTTTAGTCCGTACAACAGGAGATATTACGGACCATTATGGGTATATTTACGCCCAAATAAAAAAGCCGCATCGGTATCTCAGTGTTTGGCGATGGTTCCTGCTTCTTCTTCTTCTTCCCAGACCTTATCCCATTTACTTGGGGTCGGCCCTCCCTGTCCTCTTCTTCCATTCTGCACGGTTTAGTGCCAGGTGTGCGTCCTTTATTCCTTGCTCTCTCAGGCTTTTCTCCACCGTCGTCAACCAAGTGGCTGGTGGCCTCCCGCGTCCTCGCGTCGTCGTAGGCATCGCTAAGGCTACATTGATCATATGTTCGGGAGATCGTCTCTGAATATGCCCGTACCACCGTAGGCGTTTCTCAACAAGTTTATCAGTTATCGGTGCGACTTTGAAACTGCCCCTGATGTACTGGTGATGTGATGGTGGTGGTGTGATGGTGACTGCTAAAATAACTTCTTTGTTGTATACATAGTGGCCCAAAATTAAAATACGTGAGGTACCTATAGGAATAATTTTCTTACTTACATGTATTTTACAAAATGTCACTAAAACCTAAATCACTAATACGTAAATCTTTATAATATTCTCCTTTAGCTTTGATAGGTACACAAACGTAAACATTTGTTAAAATTATGAACAATACGCCGTAGGAAAAACAACCCCTCTGGTGTTGCGGGTGTCCATGGGCGGCGGTAATCGCTTACCATCAGGTGATCCGTCTGCTCGTTTGCCTCCTATTTCATAAAAAAAAAAACGTATTTTTAGGCGAATTATGACTAAGATAGGAACAGGACCTATCTTAATCATAATCATAATATTTATTATTAATATAAATTACATGTCACATTTTACACAATGTATAAAGATTATCTATAAGTATGTATTTTCACTACATAATGTAGGTTCACTAGACTTATATTGACCGGGATATAGACCGTGATTACCTTTTGTATTATTTGTGAGCTCCCGATATTTCGACGGGTTGGGGTTGATGGGGGGCGGGTGGGGGAAGATGGGTTTAAACTGTCAAATGTGTGGAATCCTGTGATTTGTTTGTGTAAAAAACCAGTGATATCCGAATCAAACACGCGTAGTGACACCGTGAGTGTAGTGTGTTTGGACAGACCAACGAGTGTGAACGCGACCGGACCAACAAGTGTGAATGCGACCGTTGGTAACGTTGAAAGTGAACGCAGCCGACGCGCAAGAATGAGGGTAGACAGAGCGCTGTCTACACAACTTTGACACCCACCCGCTATCTTCAGTCACCCGTGAACATGATGCATGTAACTGCGTCGAAATATCGGGAGCTCACAAATAATACAAAAGGTAATCACGGTCTATATCCCGGTCAATATAAGTCTAGTGAAACTAACCGTGAATCATTCAAAACTCTAATAATGTAGGTTGTATTTAATATCTTACATCTACCTAAGTTACTAAAAAGAACTCTTTATGGTCGTAGAACGCTTCCTCGATTAACCATTTTTTTATTTGTTTTTAAATACTGCTGCGCTTTAGCAACTACTAATGAATCCGGGAGGCGATTGTATACTTTTGGGCCCAATATGCGAATGATCTTATATCTTACCTTACTAACTAACTCTTTGAAATACAATTCTCAGTTATGCGTCGCTCGTACAATATTCGCGCGCCTTTCCAAGTATTAACAAACATTTAAGTATTAATAAATACATGGAAAAGTTCAGGAAACATATACATGAATTTTATTGTCGTAGTATTTTCATAGAAACTTCACAGCTAGGTGTTTTATAGCCACGCGCGTCCTAGGCCCCAGCCGGGCGCTGTATCGATCCGATGCCTACCGTTTTGCCAAAGGCATTGCTCGAACGCTAACATTGCTGCTATAGTACTCTCGGGCGCTATTCAGAATGACACAGAATGCTCTGCTGCAATCTTCATTCACCGTATATTCTGCTAAGCTTTAGAACGCGCTACCACCTCCTTTGAGACAGTGTCAAGCAGCATGGTTACCAGTACAATTTGACACTGACAACGGTTTAACGGGTTAACCCCGGTTTAGTGGGATGGTGCCAGTGGCAGTAAGTAGAAATAGCGTAAAAATTACTAAACAAAAAAGACGTAGTGTAAAACTGAACAAAATATCCCACAAATATCACCGCCAGTCACCAACATTATGAAAATTAAAATGATCATTTGGCTAATCACTAACTAATCACATCGGATATAATTATCTAAATTTCTGTCAATTAGATCATTGACTAACCGAACGGCAATATTGATATTGCCGCTATTGGCTTGCCGGGAAGTAACATATTATCGTATGCGGGCTGTAATATCGACATTTCTGTCTCATTCGAGTTGTGTAACAAGATAATGAGGTATCAGTTATGATGTTATGATTAACTAGCCTTTGCCTACGACTTCGTCTGGGCACTTTAGACTTTTACAACTTGTCCTTTTACTTTAGGAACAAACATCCATACATTAACTTTCATATTTACTGTAATTGTAGAATCTGGTACCTATTTGACGCTTTGAAATTATGCCTATACATTTTACAAAAAATTCTAGGATCCGCCACCGACAATAGCTAATTGCAATTTCCTTCGCATCCCGATTGGCTTTCTTTCTACAATTAAATAGCGCAGGATCCGACACTCTCTGGTGTCGGATGCCGGCCCGGGGGTCTTATGTTATGTCCTATCCATACTAATATTATAAATGCGAAAGTCTGTCTGTCTTTCTGTCTGTGTGTTCCATCTTCACGCTTAAACCGCTAAATCGATTTAGATGAAATTTGGCATAGATATATGTTGAGTCCCTGAGAAGGACATAGGATAGTTTTTATCCCGAAAATCATCCCTTAAGAAAGCAAAAAGCGGGGTGGAATTGAGATAATTAATGAAGTGCCAGCTAATTTGTGTGCATAATATGCTCAAATTGAATGATTGCTATGAGAATTTTTCCAGGCGCTATACTTACTTTAGCTGCTGTTACTAAGTCCACGCAGACGAAGTCGCGGGCAAAAGCTAGTTAATAATATTATTGCTAAAATCTTTGTCTTTAAACTATCCTTATCTTAAAATTTGTAGGGGGGTGTATGTATAGCAATATTCTTCTTTATGAATTAAGCCATGAATTACAAAAAAATCCTGCACTATGCATGTACAGTCACCATTGGGTTTTCAATACTTATGCTATAGAATTTCCATTTAAGGTTCTTGCTAAAATGGAAATTCTATAGCGTAAGTATTGAAAACCCAATTTAGCTAGGACCCTAAATGGCGCAACAATCGCGGGGCGTGATGCTGATGGTACATTTTTCAGGACCTGTAATTAATCTTAAGTTAATTCATTTCATTATGTTACGATAATTAAGTTATTTTGTATTTAACTCACAAACATAAAAGTGTATTTGCGTACGCTATAAACTTATACATGAACTAAAGAACTAATTAAAATGCAATATGTAATTAATTAAATAAAAAGCTATTCGTATAATTTTAATTTCATTTGAAGATGTGGATATTATAATGTCAGGAATTAATTAATAATAATGGTATTAATGTTCTAGTTTCTATTATGTGATCTGTAAAATTCTGTATCACTAAGGTAATTATAAACAAAACATATTTACATCTTAAAAATACTCGCGATAATATCTAGTTATAATACCTGCTTAATATATCATATCACAATATTATTTGGTCACATTCAAATTTACACAACTTATTTTCACACTATTACGTTGAATTAGACTTATATTGACCGGGATATAGACCGTAATTACCTTTTGTATTGTTTTTCAGCTCCCGATATTTCGACGGTTCCATATCACGGTCTATATCCCGGTCAATATAAGTCTAGTGAAACTAACCGTGAATCATTCAAAACTATTATTACGTTAAATGTTTGTTCCATTAGCTCGATTCTCTTTACACCCTCAGATCAGGTTGAGACCGCTCAACCGATCTGCGCTGGAGCGAAAACTCTTTAGGAGTATTCCAGCGTAATAGCAAAACCGTCTCGTGTGATGCGGAAGGGTCCTGGATTTACCCCAGGCTACCATCCTCCCACACAGTCCTACCGCTCTAATTGCCCTAGTGCAATAGAGCCCGTCAGGTAAAAAAAAAGTTGAATGTTTGAAGTGTCCCATATAAGTGCTACATCCACTTTGAGCCGTAGCAAAAATGCCGGGACAATGCTAGGATGTTGATGATGAGGATTGTCTTCTGATGACCAGGTACTCTATGGGCCAGCACAGGAGACACGGCATGCAGCAGGCCGCCAGAGCGTAGAATGTTGGCACATAGTCCGAATACACGTCTTTTAGGAGTCCTGAAATGTACAGTGAGCTGCGAAATTATGAATGAATTCATTGATAAAGTCGCCATGCACTTTTGCTGATGGTACATCAATTATTTAATTGTTTGCGTTTCTCTGCGGTCAGTTTTCTTGGCCTGTAGGCCGCGACATTATCACGCCGCGAGGTAGACTACCCGTCTTTTACTGTATGAATTAAAGGGGGACGGGTAGTCCATGTCGCGGCGAGATAATCTCGCCCCAATCACGTGCAAGCCCGGCTGGAGATCGCCTAAACTAAATATTTTCTATTCGACTCCACTTATGCATCATTTTTTTTATCCCAAAGTTGGTCAGATTTTTGGACATTCATTGTTTCAAGGAAATCTAAAGTAATATGGCATATGACTATCATGAGCGCCCGTTTTCCAGGTATCCGAGGTATCAAAACATATATAGCTTCGGCTTTTTAAAACATCATCTGTGAAAATTTGAACTGTCTAGCTATCACGGTTCACGAGATACAGCTTGGTGACAGACAGACGGACCGACGGACAGACGGACAGACGGATAGCGGAGTCTTAGTAATAGGGTCCCGTTTTTGACTTTTAAAATAACGCACTGCGTAAGTGCGTATGCTATCAAAATCGCTGCAGACTGTTCTTGGTCTAACTCTAGAAAGAGAATGTAAATAATAGTAAATATTTTGTAAGATATTAATAAAATTATTGCTTATCATATAAACCAACCCTTTAATTTGCAAAAATAATTGATTGATTGGTTTCAAAGCCCTTGGAACTCCGTTTGCCTCTTAATAATGTATTTGGATTTTACAAAAAGGGTACCACTCTTTGCAAGAGCACTCCTGGTTACTATAGTATTAATGCGTACCTAACTCTACAAACTTATTTACATACGTCCCATACTATCCCCACTCACTGGCCCTTTGTCACATATGGATCCACTTTAGAAAACTATGTTAGGTAAGGATCCAAGCGGGTCTCTGATACTGACGCAAAAAGATACGTGAGTAAAAGTATAAAGTGACACTTGAAAAAGAAAGAATTAGTGTATTGTTGCTTTATTGTAAATTATTTTAATTACCTCCAAAAAATGACTGAAAGGGAAGTAAAAATTGTCGTGACTAGAGCATGCTGGAACTATCACGAGACTGAACGTTTCTTAAGAAACATTTATATTTGACACTTCCATCCTCTCCTCCTTCTTCTCCCATCCTCCCTCTCTCTTTCACACCCTTATACACAAACACACCCACACACACGCTCTCTCACACATACTCACTCACCGACTTTAATTTGTAAATTTATTAGGCGTTATTAGCTGTAAGTTTCCTCTTATTTTAATTAATCTCTTCTTAAATTAACTTTTCCTTTTCCTTTTATAGTAGTATAGTTTTGTAGTTTTAATTATTCAAATTTAAATAAAATAGGTGTAATATTCTTTAATGTCAACTGCATTCTAGGACCCCAAGTCACAGGCATAGCCTAGTTTGGGATCCACTGTATCCATGTGTCTGAAAATTGTTTTCTATTGTCAATAAAAATTATTCTTATTTTTCTTCTTATTTATTTATTTATTCTTTGTTGGACAAAAGAAAACACTATCTTACAAAAGGCAGACTTAATGCTATAAGGCATTTTCTACCAGTCAAACTTCGGGCAAAGTAGATACCTAAGTTGTAGATGTCATGTAAGTTATGAAAGAAAATAAAATTATCGAAGGTGGTATTAAGTTCACAACACAAGCCTTTTTTAATAGGTAGACCTAGATTATATCGATCAGGGAAAACACAGGCGACGGGAGCGAATTCCAAACCTTAGACATCGTAAAATGACGAGGCAAACTCACCAAAAATATAAATACCATACCTATCAAAGGGGCGCACAGAACGTTGACTACGCCAGTAGACAGCATGAAGAGAGCGTACGCGCCAGGAAAGTCTGTATGGCTGACGTGGTTGGCCACGACCAGGGGGCTGGCCACGTGGAGACATGCGCGGAGCACCCCTAGCGCTCCGGTGACCACGCACATCCAGATGAAGGAACGAACGTGGAGAACCACTGGAATTATTAACAACGTTCTTATTGTCGAGTTTAAACCAAGTTATTTTAAATTTAATATTCAGAGCCACCTAGCGAGAGTCTCTAAGTGTTCGTCGCGAGACTCATCGTCAAGTCAACATGCATCCCACATAGCAGTTATCTTGTGAGTCAAGCCAATTATTATTATAATGTTTATCAATGTCATATACAATACAAATACTTTTTATTGCTCACCTCAATAGAGAATTAGCAAGCAGAAACAGAACAAAACATATTCATTTCGAATACGAGGAAAGTAAAATGCATGTATTTTTTTTAAAACATGACTAAGTATACATTTTTATAGTATTTCTTGAGGGTACTTTCAATTAACAATTCAGACAAAAGTATCGTTATTTATGGAATGGAGAGTCAAATATCAAAATGAAAAATTTATTACAAATCCATTTAAACTCAAATTTCAATTGCGTATCGTAAAAAAATTAAAAAAGTCGTACTTCGAACGTAAAATGCTCTAGTGCAGACACGTATCATTTTCTGCGCACCTTTTAGAACAACAATGACCCTCTTTCAGAGCATGAGATATGAATAGTTATTTACGATACAAGTGCGGAAAAGAGAAAATTCGAAACGAGTGGCGATAAATTAAAACACGACCGCAGGGAGTGTTTTAAATCGACACGAGTTGCGAATTACCTTTTCGCACGTGTATCGTACAACGTTTTACAGTACATATGGCCCTTTAAACTTTCGACATATACACGAAAAGTGCTCATCCCCGCACTAGTGCGAAAAAGTAGCACCATATGTACTGTAAAAACATATTTAGGTGGCAAATGAGCAGACAAATCGCCTGATGGTAATTAGCTTCGCTCGTGGATATCTAAAACACCAGAGGGGTTGGAAGTACATTGGCGGTATTTACAAATACGTTATTTTCTTTAGTCTAGAAACCGTATCTGAATGCGCCAGGACTGCGTTTATAATTCAAGAAATTTCACCATAGACAAATTACATGATTGAATGGAAAATGAAATGAAACATGTAGACTTACCCAGCCTAGTGACAAGTGTGAGTAGGGTGGTGATATAAAACAGCAACCTGGTATTGACGGAGATCAAGCTGCTAAGCAACGCAAGGGCACAGCGCCCCGCCACGTCGGCGCCCGCGCACACTGAGATGCATGTTGCTACTTCACTCTGGTAAAAATAAAGAAAAATAATTTTATTACTCTCTCTCTCTCCAATTACCCCTTAATTGCTCAAAGGTTAACTAGAAGAGATCCCTGAAAGGGATAAGTTCGCCTTTGTATTAATGATGTGTGTTTTTTTCTGTTTTAATGTTTCTATTTTGTACAATAAACAGTTTTACTACTACTATTAAATACGCACTTCATCTTAGCCCTTTGACCGCCACAAATTCCCGCCTTCCTACAGAAAAAATATTTATTCAAATTAGGTTAGTCAATGGTAAAACGAAGTTAATTTGATTTAAGTAGCAACCCCTGGACCTATGTATACAATTGAGACTGAAGTATTCAAAAGCAAATTAAACGCTAATGAATGCCGACCTAAAAAGCGCGGCCAGTGGGATTTTGCTATAAATTCACAGAATTATTTTGTGACCTAAAATATTCAACAAATTGTGAACTCAATCAATGTAAATGAAAATTGCCACAACTTGTTGCGAGGCACTCACTTTATCATAGCCGTATTGAAACAACAGCATTGGCTGGAAGACAAAGAAAGTGATGTCTGAGAAGTTGACGAAACTTTGGCCCAAACAGATGTTGAAGAAAATTGGATCCCTCAGGACTTTCAAATTGAAGAACTCTGCTATCTGATATCTGGAATATAATATTTAAGTATTTCATTATACCTCGACTAGAGTGGAGCTTATATTAAACAAAAATATCACAATTACATCCGGGAATATTAAATTTTGTAATTTATTTACTTTAAAATTGCTAATGTAGTCTTGGAGTCTCTGAAAAACACCAAGGTTTTGCAATTGTCAACTACTTTTACCTGATTTTATTCGAGTTGCTACAAGCATCCTCTTTAGTAACCTCATTTTCTGCATGATTTAACAACTTCACATTTTCTTTACTCTTTCCTTCCTTTCCCTTCCCTTCTTCTACATCATTACCATCTGAAACATTTATCCCATTATTACCTTCAGTATCCGAAACGAAAATCAATAAACATCAAAAGGAAGAATACTTGCTGCTTTTATTTTCACAAGCTTCTCATCAGTCTTCATTATAGCCATGCCTGGAACAGTGTGCAAAGATATTCCACTTATTATGAGTAATGTTCCTCTGAACCCATAGTTTGTAATGAACTGTCTAAGCAATTGAGGGAATCCCATTAGTATAATCCCTTGTACAGCTTTACAAATGCTCATAACAGTGGTTCTTCTCTTCTTGTCGAAGTAATAATTCATAGTGGCATAACAAACTGGAGCCATCATGCCGAAACCGATTCCTTGGAGGACTCCGAAGGTGAGAGGCAGCTGATTGGTGCTGGATATGAAGATGGTTGTGACAGAGCCGACTGTGAATGTCACTGCTCCTAAAAAACCTCCGAAGCGTAGGGAGTGCTTTTTGGATACTAGGTTGAGAATCAGACCTGGAAAGATGATTTTTGGAGTAGTGATGCTATTTACACTTAAACCTTTTTTTTACGTTCGTTTAAATTTGTCCAGGAGTGTACATAGGTTATATAACTTGTTGAACTAAGTAGTATGCGATAACTTACCTCCTATAGCCAACATGACGGCAAAAACTCCATGCGCCGTCGTTAGGGACTTCGCTGTCGAATGCGTTTCATTTATAAAGTCATTGTAGATGAGTCCAAATGAATTCACATGGCCGATGCCGGCTATCTAAAATCGACATAAAAAGAACTAATCAATTTACTTTGTTAACTATTATAACTAAACTGATTTTATTTAGATTTACTTTCTTGGCCTTTGATATATTCACTCTGCGTTAGATATGTGACACGATTGACTTTACTAGAGCACTTAATTTATATCAGGTAGAATATTCAAGATTTGTGACCTTTTATTAACCTATTTATATGTTCGAATTTAAACTAATGATATTTGTATCTGTTTAATGATATTTATATGTTATTAGTACCTACTAGTTCTGAATAATTAAAGTATAACGAAATTATTTATTTATATAAACGGCCGATTAATTTGTTTTGAGTAATAGTACGAGAAGATTAGTAGGAAAAGGACTTTATACCTTTTTTGTTCATTATGTATAATATAAATCACGTTGAGCCTTTAGATTCGCAGTAAGAAGATAAACTAAAAGTACAATCTCAATCTTGGTACAATGCCTCAAGGGCCTATTTTACATTTAACATTTTACATTTTACAGTATAAATTAAATCAAAAGTAGGTATATTTAGGAGCATTTGAAAATGACTTGCGGATAGGTACCAAATAATAATACTCCCAAGCGCCATGGCTTCTTGGAAGGATTCAACTGAGTAGTATGGCTCTCAATGTTATAAAACAGCGACTGTATTTTGACCTGTAGTAGTATCTCAGCAGAACTACATACACAAAAGTATAAAAGTTTTGTAGATAAGAACTGTAATTTTAAAACGGCACGAGTCAGAACAAGCTTTCAAACGTGGTAAAGTGGCACTAATCTGTATTCTGCTTCTGATGTACATGATTTTTTTGCGCATAATGGCGTGGAAGTCCGCTACGTAGGCGGGTGGGTGGGAGAAATATAGGGAAATAATACTTACGAATGTAATAATAGTCCCAAAACACACAACGTATCCCCACTTGTTATTATTACCAGCCATTCTGTCCGACAACAGTATAGAAACTGCCGGATACCCTGATAAGTCGGGATCATTCAGACAATGATAAAATTGTTCTAGCCTCTTTGTTCGCTTACTTTGTGACGCGAATTTATGTCATATTTGTATTGTTAAGTGTATAAGAACTTGTATAAAAGTGGATAAGGGTATTGTGATTGTATTTTTTCTACTTTTGGTATAGCAAGGTCTGTTTGACTTAGCAGCCGTGAGACTTTATTACAAGTTTTTTTTTCGAGTCAAATCTTGCAATAAAGCCACTTAATTCTCATTATTAGATTGAACTGGTTGGTTGGGTGACAATGTAATTATGTTACCATCGAGCTGATCTGATGATGGTAACAGAAGGTGGCTATACGAACTCTGTGATAAAACAACGCAACCTAATTAGCCTCATGCATGAAGTTTATATTTGAACGAAATATGTTTTATTCGGATGTTTGTTACCGTTATATCATGTTACAAATGCATTTCCGTTTTTAAATTACCGTTTAATTACTTAAAATTATAAATAAAAGTACAAAAATTTGCCCGCGAAAAGCTAGCGAGCGAAACGCTCGAAACGCCACGTGACGTCACGCGTTCGACAGATTAGACAAATTTTACCTAAAAATAAAATTTATATTAAGTTACTTACCTTGTTCCAAGCCTTCAAATTGGAGATGGCAACATTCGTTTCTTACTGGCAACACCACAGTTCCGATGACGTCAGGCGCAATACCGGCTTTTATGGCGGGTTTTTTCCATGTTTTTTACGAATCCAGCTGGCAGGCTGCGCGCCAATGCTCAGACCATTGGACTCTCAATTTGATTACCTTGACCTACCGTCCAATATGATGGTGGACGGTAGGTAGCCACTGTAGATAGACAGGTGGAAAAATAGCCACTGTGGGTAGACAGGTGGCGACGTTTTATTATGTAAACAAACACAGTATTCAGCGCAGCTGTAGGTACTTGTTTTGTTTACTGAGGTAGCACGGTATTTCATTGACATAGCTGAAAAGACAAGCTTAAAACTAAACCCTACTGCTGAAATAAAAGCTTTAATAAACAATACTTACTTTTGCTGAAATATAAGTATTATGAATATGATAAAATGTGTATGTGAATGAAATTAATCGTGTAAGTATAAAAAAAACCTAAAATTTTACAAATTGCCAGCAGGCAGCAATGGAATCAGGCTTGGAACAAGGTAAGTAACTTAATATAAATTTTATTTTTAGGTAAAATTTGTCTATTAAGTTGACTGTACCTTGTTCCAAGCCTTCAAATTGAGAAGTGTTTGTTATCGACTGCTGGATGAGTGAGGATTGGTAATATTCAATAGATCGCCAATGTGAATAAAATAATAGATAGACTTATAAGGAAATCTGTATTGCATTAAAATAAAAATCAACTTTTACACATAATTGGTATATGACATATGACCTTATATTAACATTGATTAGAATGCGTGAATCATATCGTATTAAAACATCTATCTAAAGGATTAGAATGTGAATTATGAGTGCTAATTGTTTTTCTATAAAACTTGTGAAATGTATTAGCACTTTGCCAATTGCCTCTTTCCAAGATATCATTAATATTATGATTATCAAGCCAGCCAGACGAAGCAACTGCGGAACGGACACTACCCGTACTACTGTTTATATTAGCGTCTTTAAGGACTGCCTTTATCCATCCACCAATGATGGTTCGTGAAGCTGGCTTCACAGGACCACATATAGAAATAAATAGATTATTTATATTCCCTCTTCGGTTCTGAGACAAGGAAATTAATAATTTTATCCAATAAACGGGATCTATATTTTTATTGTAATCACATGTTAACAATTTCCAACCAGATTGTCTGCGCGATGCAGTGTCTGTCTTGGAACCGAACTCGGGCCAAAATATAATACAGTCAGAATCAATCTTACAACTGGAATCATTTATACTCAATAACGTCAGATCATGTACGCGTCGCCCTGAACAAAGCAATAACAAAATCGCACATCTCTTAGACACCTCAAATAAACTGGTTTGTAGAGGTTCGTTATTCTCTAAATAAGTACATAAATCTCTAACATCCCATATACTCTCCTTACGAGACATTGGTTTACTCAAAGCTATAGCTTTCAAAGCCTGGCGAACAACTATATGCGAGCTAAGCGGTGGGCCTGAACGTACGGGACAAAAAGTTGAGACAACCGATTTGTGTAAGCAAATTGTACTATGCGATAACTTTTCTACCAGGTGCAAGTCTGTAATAAATCTTGCCAAATCTTGTGGTTGTGGATTGTCTCTGGCGACATGATGGGCAGTACACCATCTGCACCATCTTAGCCACGCTGGCTTGTAAGAAGCTAACGAGGATTTTCGCCAACCGCTTGCAAGTAAATCCTTTTGCTTATCGTTCCACGTACCTAACAATGCGGCCCACCCTGTATCAGCCAGACTTCTAAAGCTATCCGCTTGACATCGATTGGAGGTCTCAGAGTCTGTGTGTCTACTAACCGGTTCTCCAGGTCCCGAATTTCTATTGGAGGGGCCAGGGATCGGCTCTTCAGGTCGCTGCGCCAGAACACCTTCTCCCAATTCGGCACGATCAATGGGTACATACCCTCTGCGTCGTTCAGGTGACCGAGAACTCTCGGGATTAGACACGGGGGAGGAAATATCCACGCCAGTTGATACTCCCATCTCCGACTGAACGCATCGACGAAGGACGCATCTGGATCCGTCTGGTCTAGAGTCGCATATGTCGGTACCACATGAGCTCTCCTCGATGCGAAAAGGTCTATTTGAGGAGTACCCCAAACCTGGAATATCTGGTGCGTCGCTGGAGACAGCAGGTGCCACTCCGACTGACCGCGAAACCTTGAAAGTCTGTCTGCTTCCGTGTTGTATCTGCCGGGAATGAACTGGATTGTCATGTGAATGTGATAGCGGTCCAATGCATCCAGCACCCGGTAAGTCATCTCCATCATCTGCTGTGACCTCGTACCGCCTTCGTTGCGCAGATATGACACAACCGTTCGATTGTCCGACATAATCATTAGAGACGATTGCGTCAGTAAGCGGCTCTGTGATGTTATTACCTTCTGCACTGCCATCATCTCTAGGAGATTTGAATGTTGACGCGCCTCCCACTGCGACCATTGGCCAGCTAAGGCTAACTGCTTGTTGTTGAGCAGAGCGCCCCAGCCCTGGCCTGACGCATCCGTAGTCAAAAAGAATTGGGGCGCTGGAGGATGAAGAGGAGATGTGGCAGCTACGTGGTTGATCCACCAATCCAGCTCGGTGTATAGGGCTACTGGAAGCTTTACCTTCGCTCTTGGAGACATGTGCAGCAGCTGGTTGCAAAACGTCATCAACAGCCTGCTGTTGAGTCGACCCCGCGGAACAACGAAGCTTGCGAAGTTCACTAGACCCAGTAAAGATTGGACCTGCTTTAATGAAGCGCACCTGCGATTTACCATCATCCGGCATTTCTGCACAACATTTTGAATCTTGGCCTCTGGAAGACACTTCAGGTTGCTCCAAGGGTCCCAACGAATACCCAGGAACTCCATGGACTTCTGGGGATTTAACACGGACTTTCCGTAATTTACAGTCCAGCCTAGACCCTCGAGGATCTGAAGGGTGAGTCTTACTTGATTCTGAAGCAATGAACGGCTCTGGGATGCAAGAAGAAAGTCGTCCAAATATACGATGACCCTGATACCGCGAGATCTCAGCACTTCCGCAATCCAATTTGTGACTAGAGCAAATGTCCGCGGAGAAGATGCGAGGCCGAACGGCAAGGAGGTCACCTGCCAAAGCCGGTGCTGAAACATTACTCTCAGGAATCTCCGGTGTGAGGGCTTGACCGGAATATGAAAGTATGCGTTGTGGAGATCGAGCTTTACGAGCCAATCTCTTGGTTGAAGAAAGTCTGGGACCTTGTACATATTGATGAGGTGAAATTTGGCCACATATACGTACTTGTTTAGTTGTCTTAGGTTGAAGACTGGGCGTACGCTCCCACCTTTCTTCGGAACCAGAAACATGTTCGATACAAAACTTGGGGTCAACGAAACCGGCTCTAGCACACCCTGTTCTATCATGCCTTTCATTTGAACGATCATTTCCGGACTTTCCTTCGTGGATAATTTTGACGAAAGTCTGGAGGGGTGAACTAGAGGCGGTTTTTTGACAAAGGGTATCTGGTACCCAGACAAAATTTTGATTATGTAGTCTGGAGCCCCCATGGCTTTCCATTGATTTATAAATAGCTCCAGTTGACCCGCTTGGAAGCTGTGATAGTCAGTCGTAGCGCCTGCGAGATCGCTTACCTTGCCTGTTCCTGTAATATTTGTCGCTTCGCTGATTGGATCGAAATGGCTCGGCTTTTCGCTTTCTGTCCTGAGGAACCCGGGCGGGAGCAGCAGAGGGCCCAGAATACACGCGGAAACTAGAATAGTCCGCAGCCTTCTTGCTCTGCTCCGGCTGTGAGACTCCTTGCGCAGGAGCTCGTTTGCTAGCAACTCCTTGCGCAGGAGTGCGTGGACAGAAAAATACCTTGTCAATTCCGCCATTCTTCGTTATACAGTCAGAAAACCGCTTATCATCGAAGAGGTGCTCCTGTGTTGGAGGGATCTTTCGAAGAGATTCCTTCATGTAGCGATCCTTGACGAAGTTCAATACTCCATCTCTCCGTTGCTGGATAATGTCTGCTCGACGGCCACAGACCATCTGCAAGAGGTCCAGGTGAATGCGAGAATAGTCACCCTCCGAGAACACCTCGTTGATTTTGTCTGCTACCGCCTCAACCGTGCAATCACCCTGCGAACTTATCCAAGACACGAAGGTTTCAAAGCCAGCTTTCAATTTCTCATTTTGTATGATGAGAGCATGAGACACAGCGGCTAGAGTCTTTTCCGTAACGGCGAGGGCACGGTTACGATCAAAAGACTTTATCATGTCATTACTCTCCAAATCAGTAAAGCCAGGAGATGACACGTACGTATTTTGAGCATCTATGTACCGTACCTGTGACCAGTCGTTTGAATTGAAATGCTGCAACTTGTCCAAAATATCAGCATGCTCCTTTGAGGTTATCGCGCCCGACGACTTGAGGGTAGTCTCAAGTTTAAAACTAATATCCTTTGCAGGCCCCGGGACAGGCGCCGGAGGAGCCTCTGGAATTTCCAGATCCTCGGGCGAGACAATTGATAGCACGTCTGAATCACTAGAGTATTCCCGCGGGCGAGTAGAAAAATTGTCACGTAAAGACCTTACCTCGTGGGCTAATTTGGACACTACATCCTCTAACCTGGCCATGCGCTCGTGCTCAGTTAAAGCCGATGCGCCCGGATCATGTTGAACACTATCAGGATTTGAACTATTCATATTAGAACTGAATTTATTTAGAAAATACTTCGAAAATTTTCTAAGCTAATTTAAAGGTGTTTCCTCTGCCAGAAACAAATCGCCAATGGTCTGAGCATTGGCGCGCAGCCTGCCAGCTGGATTCGTAAAAAACATGGAAAAAACCCGCCATAAAAGCCGGTATTGCGCCTGACGTCATCGGAACTGTGGTGTTGCCAGTAAGAAACGAATGTTGCCATCTCCAATTTGAAGGCTTGGAACAAGGTACAGTCAACTTAATAGTGTCATTAGTAGCAAATGTCAGTTGGGCCGCCCAACGTGTGACGTCATCACGCTCTGTCGAATTCGCGCCAAAAATTATGAGCGTTTCAACCGCTCAAAAATTTTCAGCATTTTAAATATTTTTTAATAAAATAATGTTAAGGTTTACAAAAGTATTTTTATCATTTCCGGTGTTCCAACGATATAAATTATGAATCCAAAAATAAAAATAAATTCATGCATGGAGCTAATTGTGTTTGGGTTTGAATTGGGTTAGAATAATTATTGGCCTGTTGGTTGAAAGAAGAATTTTTGTTAAAAAACATCCTTTATTTGTCTTTTTTGTGACGTTAAATACCTGTGATGCAAGTTTGATTACATTAGTCATTGCATCGTGCTAAAAATGTTGAACTGAACCGTAAAGCCAAATTTGACACGCGCAAAATATTGCAATATCTATTTAAGTATAGCAAAAACTAATCGGATTTTATCATTACATAAAATAGTTATTTACGATACAAGTGCGGAAAGTAGGAAATTGCAACGTGTGGTGACAAATGTTTGATGTTTTAAATCGACATAATTCATAATTTAAAAAAATACCTATTCGCACGTGTATTGTACGTTTTACAGTATATGTGGTCCTTTAAAATTTTCGACATAGGCACGGAAAGTGCTCATTCCCGCACTAGCGCGGGAAAGTAGCAGAATTATGTACTGTAAAATATTGTTAATACCAATCTATTGAAAAAAAAACTGCTGAAACTAGTGGCTCCGTAAACTGTAGACTTCGCAAACTCCATGGCGCCGCAATTTTGAATAAAAAAAAATGACAAAAAATCTGTATGATTATCGAGCCTGCTCACCCAATTTGAATAGAATAGGTTGACTTATAAAACATCTAGGGAGACCTTCGCTTTCGCTCGGTCAATAAAAATGATAAATAGATGATGACAATATCACGCAATATTTATTATAATTTGATTGTTGTATTCAAACTGTCAGATACTATATCAAATAACATAAGCATCTGATAAGATAGGACTTTGTGTAACTAAGAGGTAGATGTTAACACTCACTTTTACGATATGAATTTTCAAAATAAACCTGGCCAAGTGCGAGTCGAACTTAAGCCCTGGGGTTGCTTTGAGGAAGCTTTTATTCATTTAGTTTCACCTGTCCCGTTGTCTGTGTCTGTAATCAAATTTTGCAAGTTAAATTTGATCCACTTCCCGGTTTCCAATAAACCTGATAATTTGCATACATATGTAAGTCGGGTGACAATGCAATATTATGGTACCATCGAGCTGATCTGATGATGGAGACAGGAGGTGGCCACAGGAACTCTGTGATAAAACAACGCAAACTAATTGTGATAGTAATAGTAGTAAAACTCTTTATTGTACAAAAAGAAACATAAAACAGGAAAAACACACATTCTTTGTACAAAGGCGAATTTATCCCTTTCAGGGATCTCTTCCAGTTAACGTTTTAGCAATTGAGGGAGAATTGGAGAACGGTAGATATCAAAACTGTACTAAACGGCATAAAAAGAAAATATTTACATACATACATACATATAATCACGCCTATTTCCCGGAGGGGTAGGCAGAGACCACGGATTTCCACTTGCTACGATCCTGACATACCTCTTTCGCTTCCTTCACTTTCATAACATTCCTCATACACGCTCGCCGGTTTAGAAAATATTTAATTTCCTAAAAGATAGCAAACCTAAATAAAAAACCTAGGTAAAAGGTAGGTAGGTATTTGTGATTGGGGTTATTAGAATTTGTCTCGATGAGTAGATATTATTAGTGGAAATATAAGTAAAGTCAGCGATAAAAGCTTGTACCAAAAGTTAAATTTTTGCTAAAAACTTATTAAACAGTTATATAGTTTTTCCTCAAGTCCGACTTTTGTTTGACCAGTTTTTTATTATGTGTTTTTGCTAAGTAGGTAAGTATTCTTAATTAACATGTTTGTGGTTTTTTTGTTTAACCGTTAACGAGATAAAACAAAAACAATAAAATGTGCATATCTAACGAGTAAGTAGGTAATATGGGAGTCTCCCTTGTTTTTTTAATATATTTTATTTTCGGTACTTATGTCGTTACTAGAAATAAACGGACAGACAGACAGTAAATGTTTAGTATTAGTATTTAATAGGGTTGTCACGCCATAGGTAATTAGGTACAGAACCCTCAAAATGCTGGCAAGATAAAGAGTTTACTACTACTAAATCCCTGAACCAATTTAGATGAAATTTGGTATGGGAATATTAAACATATTAATAACGGGTCACTCACGTATTTTAACTCGAAAAACGCTCGACATTGGAGTGAAACATGTCGAGCGTTATTCGACTTAAAATACGTGAGTGACCCGTTATTAATATGTTTAATATGTCTGTGTCTCACGGAAGTTTTATTATTAAAATTGTTGTCGTATGGGAATAGTTTGAGACTCTGGGAAGGACAGTTTTTATCAATCATGATCATCATTCCACGCAGACGAAGTCGCGAGCACAAGCTAGTTTACCACATGAAAATGCTGTTCTATAATTACTTAATCACAAAACAAGTTCAAGTCATTCGGTCTCAATAAAACAGAAATCGAGTTCCCTATGCCCTTGTTATTTAATAATAAAAACAAACAATTTAAGAATAAACATTATTTTAGTTTTAATTTATTACTACTCCGAGTAATTTACGACATATGAATCAATCTGTCGTAAGACAACACATTCCTATGATATGGACTAGGTCATTATTATTTATTTACAAAAATTTACTTAAGCTTTTTTTGTAAGGTTTTCTTACAGAATAGTCGTAAGCACCAAGGAAATACTATTTATATATTTTGGGCTGACATAAGTTATGGGACATATTTTTGAGTAGGGATACCGCCGTTTAGCCAAAATATTTTTCGCCAAATTTCACTTCCCAACAAACTTATGGCATCAGTTTCATTTCCCAAATGAAATTTTAGCAAGTTTTTATTTCGCAACCATTTCATTTCGCAACCCCATACTTGCGAAATGAAAATGACGTACTAAGTTGGGTTAGGTTAGGTTGGATTATGAAAATTTGCGAAATGAAATTTTGCCAAATGATAATTTGCGTAAAATAGTTTGGGAAGTAATACTTTGGGAAACGATTTTTCGCAATACATTAGTAAACCTTTTGAGTATGATGAGTGCACCCATATTTTTACAATTGACTGTACAAAATAGTCTCGAAAAATGTCAAAGAAACATTTAATTACGTTTAATTTATCTACTTTCTAATACAGCTGGTGAGGTCGACAAGTGAATAACGATTCGTGAGAAAAAATTACCAGTAGAGATAATTTTTATTGCATTCCTAAACCTTTCCGTACGTGTAACGGAAATACTAACGTCTGTTTCGACATATAACTAAAATTTTCCGTTATTTGTTTACGTGTTCTAATAAATATAATTTGAAATCAATACCACTATTAACAGAACAGTAAACATTTATTTAAAATTCAAGGTTTTACATTTGTAACAAGATCGTATTTTTAATTTTTATTAAATTAGGTAATTTTGTTTACAAGATATAAATTCATTGTAGCCTACTAAAGTATTGGTAACTGATGGTTCCGGACACCATATCTAGTTTAGTTTTAATTGTTGTTTTTTTTTTTTAGAAATATTCTATATATCGTAAAATGGAATACATTGATTAGCGACAGTAGGTAGGGTAGTTTTCGAATATTTTTGACGTTTATGAAAAGCCAGTTGAAGGTAGATCGATTCGATCGCCGCTCATTCTCGTAGGCGCAAGCTCGTTCGTCGCGATAAACCAAAAACGTATTAAATCCGTCCATCCGTAGTCAAAAAGAATTGGGGCGCTGGAGGATGAAGAGGAGATGTGGCAGCTACGTGGTTGATCCACCAATCCAGCTCGGTGTATAGGGCTACTGGAAGCTTTACCTTCGCTCTTGGAGACATGTGCAGCAGCTGGTTGCAAAACGTCATCAACAGCCTGCTGTTGAGTCGACCCCGCGGAACAACGAAGCTTGCGAAGTTCACTAGACCCAGTAAAGATTGGACCTGCTTTAATGAAGCGCACCTGCGATTTACCATCATCCGGCATTTCTGCACAACATTTTGAATCTTGGCCTCTGGAAGACACTTCAGGTTGCTCCAAGGGTCCCAACGAATACCCAGGAACTCCATGGACTTCTGGGGATTTAACACGGACTTTCCGTAATTTACAGTCCAGCCTAGACCCTCGAGGATCTGAAGGGTGAGTCTTACTTGATTCTGAAGCAATGAACGGCTCTGGGATGCAAGAAGAAAGTCGTCCAAATATACGATGACCCTGATACCGCGAGATCTCAGCACTTCCGCAATCCAATTTGTGACTAGAGCAAATGTCCGCGGAGAAGATGCGAGGCCGAACGGCAAGGAGGTCACCTGCCAAAGCCGGTGCTGAAACATTACTCTCAGGAATCTCCGGTGTGAGGGCTTGACCGGAATATGAAAGTATGCGTTGTGGAGATCGAGCTTTACGAGCCAATCTCTTGGTTGAAGAAAGTCTGGGACCTTGTACATATTGATGAGGTGAAATTTGGCCACATATACGTACTTGTTTAGTTGTCTTAGGTTGAAGACTGGGCGTACGCTCCCACCTTTCTTCGGAACCAGAAACATGTTCGATACAAAACTTGGGGTCAACGAAACCGGCTCTAGCACACCCTGTTCTATCATGCCTTTCATTTGAACGATCATTTCCGGACTTTCCTTCGTGGATAATTTTGACGAAAGTCTGGAGGGGTGAACTAGAGGCGGTTTTTTGACAAAGGGTATCTGGTACCCAGACAAAATTTTGATTATGTAGTCTGGAGCCCCCATGGCTTTCCATTGATTTATAAATAGCTCCAGTTGACCCGCTTGGAAGCTGTGATAGTCAGTCGTAGCGCCTGCGAGATCGCTTACCTTGCCTGTTCCTGTAATATTTGTCGCTTCGCTGATTGGATCGAAATGGCTCGGCTTTTCGCTTTCTGTCCTGAGGAACCCGGGCGGGAGCAGCAGAGGGCCCAGAATACACGCGGAAACTAGAATAGTCCGCAGCCTTCTTGCTCTGCTCCGGCTGTGAGACTCCTTGCGCAGGAGCTCGTTTGCTAGCAACTCCTTGCGCAGGAGTGCGTGGACAGAAAAATACCTTGTCAATTCCGCCATTCTTCGTTATACAGTCAGAAAACCGCTTATCATCGAAGAGGTGCTCCTGTGTTGGAGGGATCTTTCGAAGAGATTCCTTCATGTAGCGATCCTTGACGAAGTTCAATACTCCATCTCTCCGTTGCTGGATAATGTCTGCTCGACGGCCACAGACCATCTGCAAGAGGTCCAGGTGAATGCGAGAATAGTCACCCTCCGAGAACACCTCGTTGATTTTGTCTGCTACCGCCTCAACCGTGCAATCACCCTGCGAACTTATCCAAGACACGAAGGTTTCAAAGCCAGCTTTCAATTTCTCATTTTGTATGATGAGAGCATGAGACACAGCGGCTAGAGTCTTTTCCGTAACGGCGAGGGCACGGTTACGATCAAAAGACTTTATCATGTCATTACTCTCCAAATCAGTAAAGCCAGGAGATGACACGTACGTATTTTGAGCATCTATGTACCGTACCTGTGACCAGTCGTTTGAATTGAAATGCTGCAACTTGTCCAAAATATCAGCATGCTCCTTTGAGGTTATCGCGCCCGACGACTTGAGGGTAGTCTCAAGTTTAAAACTAATATCCTTTGCAGGCCCCGGGACAGGCGCCGGAGGAGCCTCTGGAATTTCCAGATCCTCGGGCGAGACAATTGATAGCACGTCTGAATCACTAGAGTATTCCCGCGGGCGAGTAGAAAAATTGTCACGTAAAGACCTTACCTCGTGGGCTAATTTGGACACTACATCCTCTAACCTGGCCATGCGCTCGTGCTCAGTTAAAGCCGATGCGCCCGGATCATGTTGAACACTATCAGGATTTGAACTATTCATATTAGAACTGAATTTATTTAGAAAATACTTCGAAAATTTTCTAAGCTAATTTAAAGGTGTTTCCTCTGCCAGAAACAAATCGCCAATGGTCTGAGCATTGGCGCGCAGCCTGCCAGCTGGATTCGTAAAAAACATGGAAAAAACCCGCCATAAAAGCCGGTATTGCGCCTGACGTCATCGGAACTGTGGTGTTGCCAGTAAGAAACGAATGTTGCCATCTCCAATTTGAAGGCTTGGAACAAGGTACAGTCAACTTAATAGTGTCATTAGTAGCAAATGTCAGTTGGGCCGCCCAACGTGTGACGTCATCACGCTCTGTCGAATTCGCGCCAAAAATTATGAGCGTTTCAACCGCTCAAAAATTTTCAGCATTTTAAATATTTTTTAATAAAATAATGTTAAGGTTTACAAAAGTATTTTTATCATTTCCGGTGTTCCAACGATATAAATTATGAATCCAAAAATAAAAATAAATTCATGCATGGAGCTAATTGTGTTTGGGTTTGAATTGGGTTAGAATAATTATTGGCCTGTTGGTTGAAAGAAGAATTTTTGTTAAAAAACATCCTTTATTTGTCTTTTTTGTGACGTTAAATACCTGTGATGCAAGTTTGATTACATTAGTCATTGCATCGTGCTAAAAATGTTGAACTGAACCGTAAAGCCAAATTTGACACGCGCAAAATATTGCAATATCTATTTAAGTATAGCAAAAACTAATCGGATTTTATCATTACATAAAATAGTTATTTACGATACAAGTGCGGAAAGTAGGAAATTGCAACGTGTGGTGACAAATGTTTGATGTTTTAAATCGACATAATTCATAATTTAAAAAAATACCTATTCGCACGTGTATTGTACGTTTTACAGTATATGTGGTCCTTTAAAATTTTCGACATAGGCACGGAAAGTGCTCATTCCCGCACTAGCGCGGGAAAGTAGCAGAATTATGTACTGTAAAATATTGTTAATACCAATCTATTGAAAAAAAAACTGCTGAAACTAGTGGCTCCGTAAACTGTAGACTTCGCAAACTCCATGGCGCCGCAATTTTGAATAAAAAAAAATGACAAAAAATCTGTATGATTATCGAGCCTGCTCACCCAATTTGAATAGAATAGGTTGACTTATAAAACATCTAGGGAGACCTTCGCTTTCGCTCGGTCAATAAAAATGATAAATAGATGATGACAATATCACGCAATATTTATTATAATTTGATTGTTGTATTCAAACTGTCAGATACTATATCAAATAACATAAGCATCTGATAAGATAGGACTTTGTGTAACTAAGAGGTAGATGTTAACACTCACTTTTACGATATGAATTTTCAAAATAAACCTGGCCAAGTGCGAGTCGAACTTAAGCCCTGGGGTTGCTTTGAGGAAGCTTTTATTCATTTAGTTTCACCTGTCCCGTTGTCTGTGTCTGTAATCAAATTTTGCAAGTTAAATTTGATCCACTTCCCGGTTTCCAATAAACCTGATAATTTGCATACATATGTAAGTCGGGTGACAATGCAATATTATGGTACCATCGAGCTGATCTGATGATGGAGACAGGAGGTGGCCACAGGAACTCTGTGATAAAACAACGCAAACTAATTGTGATAGTAATAGTAGTAAAACTCTTTATTGTACAAAAAGAAACATAAAACAGGAAAAACACACATTCTTTGTACAAAGGCGAATTTATCCCTTTCAGGGATCTCTTCCAGTTAACGTTTTAGCAATTGAGGGAGAATTGGAGAACGGTAGATATCAAAACTGTACTAAACGGCATAAAAAGAAAATATTTACATACATACATACATATAATCACGCCTATTTCCCGGAGGGGTAGGCAGAGACCACGGATTTCCACTTGCTACGATCCTGACATACCTCTTTCGCTTCCTTCACTTTCATAACATTCCTCATACACGCTCGCCGGTTTAGAAAATATTTAATTTCCTAAAAGATAGCAAACCTAAATAAAAAACCTAGGTAAAAGGTAGGTAGGTATTTGTGATTGGGGTTATTAGAATTTGTCTCGATGAGTAGATATTATTAGTGGAAATATAAGTAAAGTCAGCGATAAAAGCTTGTACCAAAAGTTAAATTTTTGCTAAAAACTTATTAAACAGTTATATAGTTTTTCCTCAAGTCCGACTTTTGTTTGACCAGTTTTTTATTATGTGTTTTTGCTAAGTAGGTAAGTATTCTTAATTAACATGTTTGTGGTTTTTTTGTTTAACCGTTAACGAGATAAAACAAAAACAATAAAATGTGCATATCTAACGAGTAAGTAGGTAATATGGGAGTCTCCCTTGTTTTTTTAATATATTTTATTTTCGGTACTTATGTCGTTACTAGAAATAAACGGACAGACAGACAGTAAATGTTTAGTATTAGTATTTAATAGGGTTGTCACGCCATAGGTAATTAGGTACAGAACCCTCAAAATGCTGGCAAGATAAAGAGTTTACTACTACTAAATCCCTGAACCAATTTAGATGAAATTTGGTATGGGAATATTAAACATATTAATAACGGGTCACTCACGTATTTTAACTCGAAAAACGCTCGACATTGGAGTGAAACATGTCGAGCGTTATTCGACTTAAAATACGTGAGTGACCCGTTATTAATATGTTTAATATGTCTGTGTCTCACGGAAGTTTTATTATTAAAATTGTTGTCGTATGGGAATAGTTTGAGACTCTGGGAAGGACAGTTTTTATCAATCATGATCATCATTCCACGCAGACGAAGTCGCGAGCACAAGCTAGTTTACCACATGAAAATGCTGTTCTATAATTACTTAATCACAAAACAAGTTCAAGTCATTCGGTCTCAATAAAACAGAAATCGAGTTCCCTATGCCCTTGTTATTTAATAATAAAAACAAACAATTTAAGAATAAACATTATTTTAGTTTTAATTTATTACTACTCCGAGTAATTTACGACATATGAATCAATCTGTCGTAAGACAACACATTCCTATGATATGGACTAGGTCATTATTATTTATTTACAAAAATTTACTTAAGCTTTTTTTGTAAGGTTTTCTTACAGAATAGTCGTAAGCACCAAGGAAATACTATTTATATATTTTGGGCTGACATAAGTTATGGGACATATTTTTGAGTAGGGATACCGCCGTTTAGCCAAAATATTTTTCGCCAAATTTCACTTCCCAACAAACTTATGGCATCAGTTTCATTTCCCAAATGAAATTTTAGCAAGTTTTTATTTCGCAACCATTTCATTTCGCAACCCCATACTTGCGAAATGAAAATGACGTACTAAGTTGGGTTAGGTTAGGTTGGATTATGAAAATTTGCGAAATGAAATTTTGCCAAATGATAATTTGCGTAAAATAGTTTGGGAAGTAATACTTTGGGAAACGATTTTTCGCAATACATTAGTAAACCTTTTGAGTATGATGAGTGCACCCATATTTTTACAATTGACTGTACAAAATAGTCTCGAAAAATGTCAAAGAAACATTTAATTACGTTTAATTTATCTACTTTCTAATACAGCTGGTGAGGTCGACAAGTGAATAACGATTCGTGAGAAAAAATTACCAGTAGAGATAATTTTTATTGCATTCCTAAACCTTTCCGTACGTGTAACGGAAATACTAACGTCTGTTTCGACATATAACTAAAATTTTCCGTTATTTGTTTACGTGTTCTAATAAATATAATTTGAAATCAATACCACTATTAACAGAACAGTAAACATTTATTTAAAATTCAAGGTTTTACATTTGTAACAAGATCGTATTTTTAATTTTTATTAAATTAGGTAATTTTGTTTACAAGATATAAATTCATTGTAGCCTACTAAAGTATTGGTAACTGATGGTTCCGGACACCATATCTAGTTTAGTTTTAATTGTTGTTTTTTTTTTTTAGAAATATTCTATATATCGTAAAATGGAATACATTGATTAGCGACAGTAGGTAGGGTAGTTTTCGAATATTTTTGACGTTTATGAAAAGCCAGTTGAAGGTAGATCGATTCGATCGCCGCTCATTCTCGTAGGCGCAAGCTCGTTCGTCGCGATAAACCAAAAACGTATTAAATCTGTCGATTTGTGTGCTAAAAACCCTCACAGCAGCCACTACAGCATCAACTCGCCGTTGGAGAGTGTCGGTACCGACCAGGCGTTCGACATGCAGACACGGGGTGAGTTGGCTTTTGATTGATTCGCTTTCACTGGCATAGATCGTTTAATTTCTCTCGAAAAACAATTGTCCTACTCGAGGGCGATTGTACATTTGTTCCTTCGACCGGGATCCTCCTCAAACTGAGAACAGCTAACCTGTCTCGGGGCCAGGAGTGACGTTGAACCACTTTCGTTTCGTTACAACTGTCGCTAATCTCGTCTCGTTACCATATCGTTAATTTTCGTTTCGCTTATCGTACATATCGCACAATACATAGTCATATTTTCGTATAAATAATCCTCGTAATTATTTAAATATCGCAAAGGTAATTAGCATCGAGCCCGTAGCCATTATTCCTCCAAAGTCCAATAATAAGCAATCGTTTAGCTACCTATAGATAAAGTTACCTTAAAACGCCTAAAATCCTTTAGATATACAGTTATTTAGCATATTATATTGAAATATCGAATTTTAGCCCATCGAATTGATGATGCAATCATATTATACGACCAAATTTAATAGGCATTGAATTTGGTATTGATACCGTTGGAATAGAATACTTCTAAAGTTAGTCGGATAATATTTGCACCGCGTGCCATATCTGATTACGTAATAAAATAACCTATAAACAATAGTGTTGATTTAGAGACTTTAAGAATAGCGATAATTACATTTAGTTATTGTTATTTTGTAAAGTGAATATAATACCTAGACAAATATAATTTACACAATAGTACGAGTACAGATAAATTAGTAATATTTTGCCTACGTATTTAGTCTACACAAATATCGTGCATTATTATCGAATAATGTTCACAGATAGATGTCCATTAATATTCACATAAATCACATAGTTAATCCTAATCAATAATTTGTTACTTTCTGCTGAAATTATTTACATACCTACGTTACGCACTCATAATTGGCGCAAACGTGCAAACTTATTCTCAGTCGTTTAAGGTCTATTTTCCAACGGCAGCACAACACGGTGCTAACTGTTTTGTTGTCGTAGTGAAATAATTCATTTAATTAGTGTTTTCGTTTCGTCACCTACATTCGTAATCGTTCGAAAAATAATTAAATTGCAAGTCTCACTTCTAATCGTTTTGAACATTTATCGTTATATTAATTCTCACAAGAATTATTTTCGTACCTATTGTAGTGAGATCAATTATTCTTCGCAAATATTATTTATAAGTTGTGTATTCGATAGTATAGTGGCGGGTGAACCTTATATCATAGTGAATAAGGTTGAAATTTGTTAGTTCTACAATTTGATTTGTTTATTGAAGAAGTTCCTTTTACATTTAATTAACGCGTTGGTAGACAGTTAAACTAATCATGTCTAAGGCACTTGCTCGTCGCAATTTGCAATTAAAACGCGAAATATCGATCAAACGTATCGACGAATGTTTAGCCGCCGGGTTGCAAGCTAAGGCGGATTCCTCGCGATTACCGTTGTTTATGTCTAGATTTAGCAAAATAGACGGCTATTGTTCTAGCTTTGAAACCCACCACTTGAAACTTATTTCGGAAATAACGGATGTGAATGAGTTAGACCAGGAGGATGTCGTACGTCAAGAATTTGACGATAAATATTTTCAAATAATCGAAATTCATACTTCGTTGTCGACCGCGACTAGTATTGAGGGCGAGACAAATAGAACTGATTTGTCCGTTAAGTTGCCTCGCTTAAATCTTGTCAATTTTGATGGCAACATTAAATCATGGGGAACATTTTACGACATGTTCAACACAATGGTGCATCAAAACAAACGATTGTCGAATATTGAGCGGTTTTCGATTTTGATTTCACTCCTTTCGGGTGAACCACTGCAATTGTTAAAAGGGTTTCCTTTATCGGATAACAATTATTTAGACGCTTACGCGGCTTTGATCGATCGATATAATAACAAACGAAAATTAGCCTTCCGACATTGGGAAGAAATTCAGAACGCCTCGTTGAAATCTAATTCGCCTAGCGAATTACGCCGACTCGTAGACACTTTCAAAGAAAATATCGCGGTTTTGAAAAACTTGAGATTTCCCGTCAACGATTGGGATTTCCCATTGTTTTATTTATTGATCAATAAATTGGACCTGGATACTCGTCGTCGTTTTGAACTGCAGAACGACAACAAGGACGTACCGTCATTTGACTCGTTGTTAGAATACGTGAGTAAGGCCGGTCAAGCATTAGAGCTTGCCGACCTCACAGAGAGCGCCGCCGCCCCTGCGGCGCGCGCACCCGCGGCACCCGGGCGCACCGCGCGCGCACACGCCGCGCCACGCACCGCTGCCTGGCGCCCGGCGCAGGATCGCGCACCCGCGGGCGCAGCCTATAAAACGCTAGTCACCACTAGCGCCACCTCGATCGAATCGTTTTGCGTGTTATGCAAGTCAAATCATGATCTTGCTAAATGTCTTGAATATCGGAACAAGACTCCTCACGAGCGTTTTTCTGTTGTCAAGGACAATCGGCTCTGCGTCAACTGCTTACGTTCTGGACACGTAGTTAAAACTTGCCCCTCGAAGTCTCGTTGTCAAAAGTGTAATGTCGCTCATCACACTACTATTCATTTCGATATCGAAAGCGGCAATTCCAAGGTCAGCGTCGGTTCGTCGGCCGCGACCAACGTTGGAGCCGCGACTTGCTCGTCGTCTTCGCCCCTCGACACCCCAAGGCACTTGCCTGACAAACAAGTGACCATGCTTGCATCCGACCCAGCACCTGTGGGCCAAATTTCTCTTTTCGCCACTGCGTGCGTGGAGGTGCTAGATAAGTTCGGTAGTTATCAAAAAATTCGTATTGTCATAGATAATTGCAGTCAGCCAAACCTTATTACGCGACGTTGCGCGCAGCGGCTTGGACTTCCGATACGACAAAAAAATGCCTCTATCGAGGGTGTTTGTGAGGTGTCAACGTTGACAACTTCTTATACCACTCTTAACATTCGCAGCATGAAATCTGATTTCGAAATGTACGTCGAAGCCTTTGTTACACCCAAAATATGCAGCGATCAGCCTGCGGTAAAAATTGACATAGACCGGCTGTCATGCGTCAGCGCATTCGAACTCGCCGACTCTAATTTCGATAAACCTGGGAACATTGACGCCTTATTGGGGGTGGATGTATTTTGTCAAATATTTTTGGGTAACCGTCACAACTGTGACGATGGACCCACAATCTTTGAAACCAAACTTGGCTGGGTTGTCATGGGAAAGGCCCCTTGCGCAACTTCCCATTCCCAAACTTCATTGTTTTGCTCGATCGAATCGCTGGATTCCCAAATTCGAAAATTTTGGGAAATTGAAAGTCTCCCTAACGCTTCGCCCTTAACTGATGATGAAGTCGCGTGTGAGAAAATATTCGCCTCGACTCACACACGTGACTCGAACGGGAGATATATCGTAAACTTGCCGTTTCGAACTGTCGATCCTCGTTTTGGTGACTCGCGCGCCCTCGCCGAGCGCCGCTTGTTCTCCCTCGAAAAGAGACTTTCTCGTGAACCGGAGCTCCGGACAGAATACAATGATTTCATGCGTGATTATCTCGATGCTGGTCACATGGAGCCAGTTGAACCCCAACCAGACAGGCGTGCTTATCACTTAGCGCATTTCTGCGTGCTCAAGCCCAGCAGCGCCACCACCAAATTAAGGGTAGTCTTCGATGGAACTGCTCAGCCTGCTGGAGGCCCCTCGTTGAATGATCAGTTGCTCGTTGGACCGAAACTGCAATCTGATCTCGTTTCGATTTTACTTCGCTTTCGTTTGCATGCGGTTGTCTTCACAGCCGACATACGCCAAATGTATCGACAAATCTTAGTCTCTCTCACCGATCGAGACTTTCAACGCATCTTATTCAGGTTCTCGCTCGATGAACCTATACAAGAGTTTCGTCTAAATACCGTAACCTACGGTATGTCTTCGTCCAGTTTCCTCGCAATTCGAGCCCTGATTCAATTGGCCATTGATGAAGGCAAAGAGTATCCTCGTGCGGTTGACGTCCTCAACCGCGACATTTACGTCGATGACGTGGTGACAGGCGCTGAGTCTGTCGAATCAGCTCTCGACCTTCAGTCTCAGGTTGTCAAGATCCTAGAGAAAGGATGTTTCGAACTCCGCAAGTGGTCGAGCAACTGCCCCCGCTTGCTCGAGAATCTCGACCCGACCCATTGTCATAATAAGACGCTCTCTTTCGATTCGGAACCGACATCTCCTGTTAGGGTGCTCGGTATGGAGTGGAACCCGTCCAGTGACGCGTTCACTTTCACGGTCAATACACTTCATGAAAAGTGTACAAAACGAAATATTCTTTCGGAATTGGCGCGCATATTCGATCCTCTTGGGTTTCTTACACCCTTGACACTCTCGTTCAAGCGCATAATTCAAGATCTTTGGACTCTTGGATTAGATTGGGATGTGGTAGCACCCCCCAACATCAGCCAAAACTGGCTTCGTTATCGTTTAGATCTCGACTTATTGTCGTCTCTCGAAATACCTCGATTCATTCCGTCGACAGAGTCTTGTAGTGTTCAGCTGCATGGCTTCTGTGACGCTTCGGAGGCGGGATATTCGGCTGTCGTTTACTTTCGCATTCGGCATGGCGATGGTAGCATCACCATACATTTGATAATGTCACGCTGTAAGGTCTCTCCTTTGAAACGTATTTCTATTCCTCGTTCGGAACTGTGCGCTGCAGTTTTGCTGACAGACCTCGTCGAACACGTAAAGGAAGTCTACGGCGCAGACGTCAAATTTGAGGATATATTCTGTTGGTCTGATTCCACTGTGACGCTCTCTTGGTTACGTTCGCCGTCACAACGCTGGAAGACTTACGTCAGTAATCGCGTAAGTCACATACAAGAGAAAATACCTGCTGGTCACTGGCGCCATGTCACGTCAGAAACCAATCCGGCCGACTGTGCCTCTCGCGGAGTCACGGTTCGAGAACTTGTAAACCATCCATTATGGTGGACAGGCCCCGCTTGGTTGGCACTTGACAGTAGCTCCTGGCCAAAGTCACCGTTGTCTATCGAAGTTGAATCGGATTTGTTGGACGAACAAAGGGTCCCCAAACAGACCGTATTGTTCACTGCCGTCAACCAGCTTGACGACTTCTTATCCAGACATTCGAGTCTGAATAAGGCTAAGCGCATTGTCGCTTACGTTCATCGTTTCGTACATAACTGTCGTAACCCTGACAACAGACGTTTGGGCCCACTTGTTCAATCGGAACTCGATGGTGCCCTGACTAGTTTAGTAAAGTTGACTCAAGAAAAGTCATTCTCGAGTGAGATTAAATCTCTTAAGGACGGTAAAAAGTTGCCTAAACATTTCAGAAAACTCAGTGTTTTTATCGATACATCCGGTTTGTTGAGGGTGGGCGGTAGGCTGGTTCACTCTGAACTCGATTACGATTGCAAACATCCCTTACTGCTACCCAGTCAGGATCGCATGACACAGCTCGTCATCGATCAAGTACACAATGATAATCAACATCCGGGGTTACGCACGCTAAATTTCTTGATTGCACAAAACTTTTGGATCCTTGCTTCTAAGCGCGTGATTAGTTCTCGCTTATCGAAATGCATAAAGTGCTTCCGCTCTAATCCTAAACCTTTAGTGCCCCGTATGGCAGACCTACCCAAAACTCGAATTTCGCAAGTAAAACCATTCTCGTGTATCGGTGTCGATTTTGCGGGTCCTTTTCCCACATACATCAAACGCTATCGTGGGGCCAGGCCTTTTAAAACACACGTGTGTTTATTTATATGTTTTGCGACCAAAGCATCACATATCGAGCTCGTTATAGGACTGACCACCGAAGCCTTTCTCGCTGCCCTGCGTCGATTTATCGCTCGCCGTGGCCGTTGCCAACGTATACATTGTGACCGGGGTACGAATTTCGTAGGCGCTTATAACGCGTTACTACCTCTCATGCAAGACGCAGCCTCTCGTGAGAGTATCGAATTCTCGTTTAATCCACCAGCCGCATCCCATTTCGGCGGCTTGTGGGAAGCCAACATTAAATCGTTTAAAACACATCTTGCTCGCGTTGTAGGGAATCAAATCCTAACTTATGAGGAATTTCTTACAATGGCCGCCCAAATTGAATCGGCCCTTAACTCACGGCCACTATGTGAGATGAATTCCGATCCAAACGACATGTCGGTGTTAACACCCGGACATTTTCTCACCTTAGAGCCCTTGACATCACTCGTAGATACTTCAACTAGCGATACAAACATTTCCATTTCGAGTCGTTGGCAGCTTGTTCAGAAACTCCATCGTGATTTCTGGAAGCGATGGCATTTGGAGTACTTGCATACGTTAAATCAACGCGCGAAATGGCACTCGGATATTGATGAACCCAAGGTGGGCACATTAGTATTGATTAAAGATGAACAACTGAAGCCACTTCATTGGTCTCTTGGTCGTATAGTATCTTTGCATCCGGGCAAAGACGGGATCTCCCGTGTAGCTACTGTTCGGTCACAATCAGGTCTACTACAAAGGCCTCTGGTAAAGTTGTGTCCTTTACCTATAGACTAGTTTATTCGTAAAATACTTCGTATTGGTGGGCGGAATGATGGTTCCGGACACCATATCTAGTTTAGTTTTAATTGTTGTTTTTTTTTTTAGAAATATTCTATATATCGTAAAATGGAATACATTGATTAGCGACAGTAGGTAGGGTAGTTTTCGAATATTTTTGACGTTTATGAAAAGCCAGTTGAAGGTAGATCGATTCGATCGCCGCTCATTCTCGTAGGCGCAAGCTCGTTCGTCGCGATAAACCAAAAACGTATTAAATCTGTCGATTTGTGTGCTAAAAACCCTCACAGCAGCCACTACAGCATCAACTCGCCGTTGGAGAGTGTCGGTACCGACCAGGCGTTCGACATGCAGACACGGGGTGAGTTGGCTTTTGATTGATTCGCTTTCACTGGCATAGATCGTTTAATTTCTCTCGAAAAACAATTGTCCTACTCGAGGGCGATTGTACAGTAACTATAAAATGGTAGTTATAATGCCGCATATACAGTGTGACATAAAATTGTAGAAAATAAATGAGGGCGCCACTTCCTACGTAACTGTCTCATTTTTAACGTAAAATGGCAACAATTTAGTATGTAATTTTTAGGGTTCCGTACCCAAAGGGTAAAAACGGGACCCTATTACTAAGACTCCGCTGTCCGTCTGTCACCAGGGCGTATCTCATGAACCGTGGTAGCTAGACAGTTGAAATTTTCACAGATGATGTATTTCTGTTGCCGCTATAACAACAAATACTAAAAAGTACGGAACCCTCGGTGGGCGAGTCCGACTCGCACTTGGCCGGTTTTTTTTTTAGTTCGCACACATTTTATGTCGCACTGTATTTATACTTGCATGAGCTACAAACGAAAACCCTCACAAATAAAAGTATCACGAACTAATTTAGTCCCTGGGGCCCGTTTCTCAAAAGCTTGTAACTTGTAATACAAGCGGATGTCACTTTTTGACAGCTTTTCTTAGAAAGGGACTTCCACTTGTATTACAAGCTTTTGAGAAACCGGCCCCTGATCACTTTATTCTTTTTATATTGCGGTGACAAAGTAGTAAATTGCTAGAATATATGTATAAATATAAGGCATTAAATACACCTCACATCACGATCTAACCTGTATGCTACTAGACATAATTTATTTATTCGCTAATGTATGGTCACAGAGGAAAATTTTTGATCCATTTTGAGTTCAAGCTAAATTGGTTGTCAATACTAACATGTATGACATGTCCAATGTAAAGTAAACCCTAAATGGCACAATTTAATTATAATTCAATTTGTTACTTTCTGTACCTACATAAAACTATTATTGTATTGGTTGTACCCTTAACTTGCTGCTGGAAGAGCGGGGTCTCCTGTCACAAGTATTGCAATACTTACTAGGAGGTCCCAACCCTTTCTCAAATTGTAACACAATGATTGTATAAATGATTGTATAATAAACGATTTTTCATTTTCATTGTTAAATCTGTCACTCCGTCCGGATCTTGCTGTCAGTGTGTCAATGGCCTTAGAAATTTACTAATGACATTGCTCCTTGCAACTAATTAATTTATGAGTAATTTCTTAATAACTAATTTTTATTTACAGGTAAGAATCTTCAACCTAATCCACAGGTAAGTAAGAAACTCTACTTACTACTAGTAGGACTAGTTATTAAGTATAACTATATCTAATAACTCCTTTCTACAAATAATTTATGGCAGCAATTATTACAATATGATCTCAAACTACTTTCATTAATATTTCGTTTAAGGTTTTATCAATAAATTGGCACATACTCATCTGCTCGGCAATTAGCTCCATGCATGAATTTATTTTTATTTTTGGATTCATAATTTATATCGTTGGAACACCGGAAATGATAAAAATACTTTTGTAAACCTTAACATTATTTTATTAAAAAATATTTAAAATGTTGAAAATTTTTGAGCGGTTGAAACGCTCATAATTTTTGGCGCGAATTCGACAGAGCGTGATGACGTCACACGTTGGGCGGCCCAACTGACGTTTGCTACTAATGACACTAATCTGTCGAACGCGTGACGTCACGTGGCGTTTCGAGCGTTTCGCTAACTAGCTTTTCGCGGGCAAATTTTTGTACTTTTTATTTATAATTTTAAGCAATTAAATGGTAATTTAAAAACGGAAATGCATTTGTAACATGATATAACGGTAACAAACATCCGAATAAAACATATTTCGTTCAAATATAGACTTCATGCATGAGGCTAATTGATTAAAGAATATGAACATACTTAAGTAGAATTAAATTCTTTTTAGCAAATGTAAGTCTACGTAAACAGCCAACTAGGTTAACTTGGCATTTTCACTAACATGCTTTCAATTTCACGTTTTTCATCCAATTTTCCTGCTCGCTCCAGATAAAGTTATTTCCGTTCAAGTTATGATAACCCGCCTATAATCTTCGACTTTCTCGGCTTTTCGCTAATAGAACGTTGGGTCAAGGAGCGACTTAATACTTAAGATACCATCGGGGATCTTGCGTAGCGCGTTGATCTAATCAAAGCATAACAAAACTACTGTGTATATATAATATATAATTGTACAGAAGATTCACTAAAAACATGGTATTTAAAAGGAAACTGATAACAATCATAATTATCTTATCTTATCTATTTTATCTAAACAATCATCTCATTTCTTTTGCGGGCTTGACACTATCAAGATGGTCGTGAATAATTTTGATCCTTCATTTCATTTAAATTTTGATTATTTCTATCGTTAAACTGTCACTACTTAAATATCATTCATACTGATAATTTCCGGCTCGCATTAGTTTAGTTTAGTTTATTTATCACATGTATACAATTTTCACACAGGTAAAATATACGTACATTTCAGCTTGTACTACTTTTCGTATAATCAAAGATAGATATAACTCCGTAATAGATGGATACAGTCTAAGGAAAAAACGTGCCTCGAAAATCACGAAAATTTGATTCTCGATCAGAGGGCGCCACTAGTTTTGGCCTAGTCTCGTATAGAGGGCGTTGACGGTTTTGTTTGTTATTTATAATTTTAACGCATATCAATGGAAGAACATGGGTCAAAATCATATAAAAATAATTAATGCACATAAAAAAATCATTTATCCATATTTAAATACATTTTAACGTATTTTTATAAATCTTCATTTTTAGTTTTAAAGTATGTCGATAGATGGCAGTGAATTTACAGCGGTTACAAAATTTACTATGACAGTACCGCTCTATCTAATTATATCCTCATTGGTATAATGATCGTTTGTTTTTGTAATAATAATAATAAGAATTAGAATTGAACATCAGTATAAATGAAGTTACAATTAATATTAACAAAACAATGCAAATAGAAATAAATTAAAAATGTCACAATTGTAAAAAAAAAAAAAAACAATGTCAATACAAGAACACAATAAAACAATGTCAATACAAGAACACAATAAAGCAATGACGATGATGTCAATATTTAAAAAGATAAGTCATTGGTGTCATCCAGCAATATTTCTTTTATCTATTCTTTGGCACAACATAAAGACCTAGCGACTGGCAATCAATTTTACTGGGCTTCAATCGAATATACCTGAATCATAAAGTAATTATAATCATTATAATTTTGATTTTTAACAGGCTTAACAGTCACAAAATTAGTTACACTATCTATTTCCCTAACATTGAATATAGTCCTCTAATGACTACTTCTATCACCACAATGTCCTGCGATTATTAAGATGTCTGTCCGTATTGCCTAGGACCGTTCCGCGCTGTAGCCCCTTCGTATTCTCTAGAGCCGCACAGCGCAGAGATTTATGGTCCATGGTCGCCATTATAGGCATTTAGTATCCCAAGGGCCATATTGTCTTCGGCAGTGGCTTAGCGTGAACTAGCCTAGACCTAGCCGTCGGCGAAGGCGCTTCTGCGAGGCCCTTTTCTTTCAATGCGTATTCCCAAGGTCATTATAAGGGTTGCCTCCCGCGGGGCCATGGGCGAACGGCCGTTTCGCCCACGCCTAGCTACGCCACTGGTCTTCGGACTTCGTGGCTTGCCCATTGCCATATCAAGCAACCTTATGGAACTCGCTTCTACGAGGTCCTTTTCTTTCAATGCGTATTCCCAAGGTCATAAAAAGGGTTGCCTCTCGCGGGGCCATGGGCGAAGGGCCATTTCGCCCACGCCTAGCTACGCCACTGGTCTTCGGACTTCGTGGCTTGCCCATTGCCATATCAAGCAATCTTATGGAACTCGCTTCTGCGAGGTCCTTTTCTTTCAATGCGTATTCCCAAGGTCATAAAAAGGGTTGCCTCTCGCGGGGCCATGGGCGAAGGGCCGTTTCGCCCACGCCTAGCTACGCCACTGGTCTTCGGACTTCGTGGCTTGCCCATTGCCATATCAAGTAATCTTATGGGCTATACCGTAGTTCATTAGCTACACTATTTACAGTTTTTGCTCTTCTAAAGGTTCTTTCACAGTAAAGGTAATTCTTCCATCACGTTTCCAGATGAGAGGTTTTTCGGGTAGAGAATCTGATGATGGCTTCAATGGTCCAAGGGACCACGCAGGACAAGTTGCAGATTGTGAGCATGTAGAACGCGATCTCGTAGCTGTCGGTGTAATCGCGGACGAAACCTGAAAATATGACATATTTTTACTTCCACATATTTATTCACAAACGTATCCGTATTTACGCATGTCGCCGCTTATTTTATCCCAACAAATGTTATTCTGGCTTCGTCGGAAATAACATAGGTACCTATTTGTTTTTGTCTGCGATATTGAAGCGAAATAGCCTATTTTCATAGTTATAAATTAATTTTTTATGACCTCGCTACGTATTTCGGAATGTTTATTTGTTATTCGTAAGTCGCTTTGAGATGATTTCTCTTATATTGGGGGACGTATTTGAAGTGCTCCACGATCAAGTTTTGATAATAAAAAGAAATGTACATTTAATATAGGTACATTCCTTTTATAGAAATGAAATGGAAAATATTTATGCTAAATACGTATTCAGCGCATTTATATGCGTATAAGTACATACATTATTTGGAATATATTATTTTACGGGCAGAATCCAGTATAACAAAAAAGAAAGTTTGAAGAGATATTTAAACATTTTTTTATATGTACTATTTGTGAGATTGTAAACTTACGCATTTAAACGAAAGAAAAAAGGTTAAAAGGTTGAAGGTTATATGTAAAACCAAGAAACTACGTGTGTATTATGGATATTGTTTTTTCTTAATAACCCAAGGGTGGCTAAAACTTAAGTAGGTTATTGATCTGTCAATAGCTAGACTCGTCGAGCTTCTATGCGGGTTCTGTTAAGACAATGTACTCCTTTTACCTGCTATAGTATTCTGAACCTTAAGTGTACATGTATAAGATATTATTTAAGTTTCAGGTTGTAGTTAAGCGTACAATCAAGGGTGAAAGCTTGTGGGAGTAAATAGGGATTAGATGTTGACGTATCGCTTGGCGGTTGGGATAATTTTGCAAATTATGTTTACTCCTCCCTGAACTGATATATTATATGTAATGTACTAACACTTTAAACTAATCATTGGTAGGCCTTATGTATTTGTGATAAGGTTTACGTATCGTCTGTTGTGTGAAGTGGACGATGTGTATGTCATACGCTATGTTTTGATGACAACTGCTGCTTCAAGTATGGCGCTCCTATGTCATTACTTTGCCAGTATTTGCTGCAAACTTAGCGTGGTCGGAGTCTAATACCTACCTAATCTAACCTAAGGTATAAGCTTTGCTTATTTTGAGGTTACATTAATCTATTGTAAGGTAGCAGGATAGCAAATATCTATTGAGATTTTTAACCTATATCGCTGATATACACGCATGGGTCTAATACGGCACTATATTATGGGGAAACAATCTTAAGAACATTTATAGAGAAATACATATTTATAATTATGTTCTGGGTTAAAGAAGTGACTACACCAAAACTTGAGGCCTTGACGCGTTCGAGTCAAACATTTGCTGAATAAACGGTGCATTTTTTTGAGGGATGTGGAGTAAACTTAATGATTTTTCTCTTACCTATCAAAGGCCCGATGCTCAAACTCAAGGCTCCAGTGATCAACATGTACAGTCCATAAGCGGATGGATACCGCTCAATCGGCACATGCTCAGCCATCACTATAGGCTGCGCTATGTGCAGTAGAGACCGTAAGGAGCCTAAAATGCCGGTCAAGACCAGGAGCGGAAGGTAGGTGGTGCATTGTGTGAGAACTGAAAAAGAACAAATACATTTATATACGGCGAATGTCACAAAATAAGCCATAAGACAAATTTATCGGTGGGTGTTTGTAGCTTTTTAAAATCAATTTTGAGACCTGTAATTTTAAATGTACCTTGCCCTTATTAAGTCCCCGGCAAGCTCGGTCCAATTTCACGTTTCCATACAGACGGAGTTTCGTTCTCATTTTAAAACTACGTGTTGGATTGTAACGAAACTGCATATACAATGACATGAGGTATATCTAGGTCTGTAATAAGTTTATAAAGCTCCAGTTTATAAAACAAACAAAAGCAAAAACAAGTTTTGTATGAAAAACTTAAATACGCTGTATTTTTTTTTACTTTGATATCTGAAGCTACATAAACTAATTATAGACCCAGATATACCTTATCTTATTGTAAGTACAAAGTATCAGAGCAATCTAGCGAGTCGTTTTAAAATGAGAGCGTAACTACGTTTGTATGGAGAACCGAGCTTGCCGGGGACTTAATGGTTACAAAGCACTTATCATGTTCGTACTTATCATTATGTACTACGATTTTATCTTTTTCCCATTCAACTCGTTTTATTAGAAGATAACGCACATCAATGCAATCGAAATGTAAATAAGTATGCTGATGAGATACTCAGCGTTCCGCTTTAATCCAGTTTAGATAATTTATAATCACCTAACGACGAACACCCGGCTGACGATTTACAAATCTCATTTTAATCAGAAAAAACATATGTGTAATTGTTCCTTGTAATTTTTGGTTAATTTTATTGCTTGTAAAAATTGTCATGAAAAAGTACTCTGTGGCCTGTTTGCTGTTTGAAAAACTGTGAAATTAGTTTTCGTCTATTTTAATGCCCTTTTACCAAGTCTCAAGTTCCTAGCTTAAAAGAAAACTTGTACCACTTATGGGCCACTTTCAATGAAAATGGTACTTATTGTCGCTTGTCAGTAAGGCGCTATTTCCATATAGCTTCAATTAGAAATCAACCTTATTGACAAGCGACAATGTGGTACCTTTTGGATGAAAACGTCACATATAGGTATAGTCGTCAGCAGATATACCGGGGCGGCCAAGGCGCTTATAAATCTGAACACGCCTTTATTATCAGGGCGTTGGAGTGCATATTCAGATATTTTTTAGCCCCTTGGCCACCCCGATATATCTGATGGCGACTTTACCAGGTACTGAGCTACTGAGCTACTGTAGGCTTAGTTCTATTGTAACAACGTCCGCTTATTACCTCTTTACCTATCTTAAGGCAAAGATAGATATAACTCCGTAATAGATGGATACAGTCTAAGAAAAAAACGTGCTTCGAAAATCAAGAAAATTTGATTCTCGTTCAGAGGGCGCTACTAGCTTTGGCCTACTGTCGTATAGATGGTGTTGACGGTTTCGTTTGTTATTTAACAATTTTAACGCATATCAGTAAAAGAATATGGGTCAAAATCATAAAAATAATTAATGCAAAATAAAAAAAAACATTTATCCATATTTAAATACATTTTATCGTATTTTTATAAATCTTCATTTTTAGTTTTAAAGTGTGTCGACAGATGGCAGTGAATTTACTGGGGTTACAAAATTTACTATGACAGTACCGCTCTAGTATAAGTTACTCTATGCTTAAGGCAACTTAGTATATCATATAACTTTTTAAGTATAAAGAATTCAAAATTATTTTCAGCTAGCTTAAAATATTGTAACATGTTTAATTCTACGTCTCTGTTAACTTATCCTAGGAACAGCAAGGTGGGAACTACCAAAAGTTTTCTCGCTTTTTAAGTTACACGCAGAAACTCGATGGAGGCTTTATCATTTAGAAGCAAAGTCAGCAACATTCTACTTTTTTACCTGTGGATATTGCTGACGGCTTTTTTTTTATATCAATATCCTTAGTCATGAGGTAACAATACGCAGAATGAGTACGAATATGCTCAGACAGTATCTGTTGATCGGGATCCTGCATTTTCGCCGAAAATTGTATTGCCGAATTTCACTTGCCAACCAACTTTTCGCAGAAGTCTCATTTGGCCGAATAACTTTTACCAAATAATTATTTCGCAACCATTTCATTTCCCAACCCCATAGTTGGGAAATGAAAATGACGTACTAGGTTGGGTTAGGTTAGGTTGGATTATGTAAAGTTGGGAAATGAAATTCGGCCAAATGAGACTTCTGCGAAAAGTTGGTTGGTAAGTGATATTCGGCAATACAATTTTCGGCGAAAAGGCAGAGAACCCTGTTGATCAGTGTAAATAGATGGCTTACCTATCCGGAATATCGCAGTGAAGAGCGCTCCAGAGTAATACATGTAACGGCTGTTCAGAGTGAAGAAATGCCCGGTGACACCAAGCAGTAACCTGGCTGACATATCAGTGGCGCCGCCAATCGCTATTATACTTGCTATCTCGCCCTGTAAAAAAAGACCATGATTGATTGTATTATCGTTTTCTCATTGGTTTTGGGACTTTTGGGTAATGACGTTGTTAGTTTATTTTATTAAAAAACCGGGCAAGTGCGAGTTGGACTCGCCCACCGAGGGTTCCGTACTTTTTAGTATTTGTTGTTATAGCGGCAACAGAAATACATCATCTGTGAAAATTTCAACTGTCTAGCTATCACGGTTCATTAGATACAGTCTGGTGACAGACAGACAGACGGACAGCGGAGTCTTAGTAATAGGGTCCCGGTTTTACCCTTTGGGTACGGAACCCTAAAAACTAGCGACCCGCCCCGGCTTCGCAAGGGTTACACAAAACCTTAACAAATTGTGCCATTTTCAACCAAAAGGGTACTTATTGTCGGTTGTTAATAAGGCGCTATTTCCATATAGTTTCAATTCGAAATCAACCTTATCGACAAGCGACAATGTGGTACCTTTTGGTTGAAAACGTCACAATTATAAACCTAAACCAAGTAGTAGTTTTAGAGTTTATAGCGAACATACACACAGACAGACGCAGCGGGGGACTTTGTTTCATTAAGTGTAGTGATTACGGTAAACTTGGCTGTAAAGTTTACAAATGGTCAGATGACAGTGTTATTGATGGTAGTTATGCTAAAGATCAGAATCAAAGACAGAGAAATTCTGATTCTGATGCTAAAGATATGCTGCTTACCCGACTTAAGCCGTTTTTGTCCAAAAACATCGGCTCCAGCGTGAAGAACGTGAGGTCGGCGAAGAAAGCCAACGACATCCCGAAAGCAATGTTGTCGAATATCCAATCCTTCAGCAGCGTCAAGTCTAAGAACTCAGCGACTGTTTGCCTGGAATAATGTAATTGCAATTAATTGATAGTTCTACATTGCTATTATTTAGGCGATGCTGCATAGAAAAAGCCTCAATTCATAAGGGTTCACGACATAAACAATAGGTATAAGAATTCCTTGGAAATGTTACCTAGTGCTCCTAATTGAATTTGCTTCATAGTAATACAAGAATTTTGTCAAAACTTACTGCCACAGACATCAAGACTTTTCTGCCATTTGTGAGTAATTTGAAGCAAATAACATAATGATTATATAGGTATTAATATTATTTACTCTGTTTTCAAACCCAGTAACAAGAGTTATGTCACACGGTATTACGAGAAAACATTTGCAAATTCATAAGCTTCTAAAGCTTACCAACTCATTCAAGAGCGAAGTGACTTAACTTCACTTTAATTAATTTCAAATCCGCTTTTATTGCTCATAAATTGTCAGTCCTATTAAAAGATAAATGATTAATTACCATTTTCCGTCTTTGTTCTTGATGATCGGCATCGGTTCCGCCGCGATACCTCCGAAATTGCCCAAACTCGACACCGAGGCAGCTTTGTACAAGTTCTCAAGATACACGTTGTCTGATGAGTTGAATCTGCTATCTGTCATTCCGTCCTCGGGTATTAGGACCACAGGAATGCTTAATCTCCTCGAGTCGGTTAATTTCGGTACGAAAAGGAAATCGGAAGATTTTCTGGCGATCTGAGCGTGGATGTATAGGTTTTCGACGGATTTTGCGGTGTTTGTTTGCAGCTGCGGTGATAGAGTTTGGCCGTCTTTGGTGAATTCGAATTGAGATTCTTTTTCGACGGCGGGAGTTGGAGGGATAACTAAAAAAAATGTCTTTAGATGAGGCCTGTATTGTTCACGTTTGGGAAGGTACCTAATAAAGAGAAATTTTCACTTTGGTTAGAGGTATTTTCCTAGTCGCTGCTCCAAAGCTTTTCAATTTAATAAGTTAAAAGTGTTGAATTATAGGCCTTTAACTACAAAATAAGTTTGTCTGTGGAATCTGTATAAATAAATAAAACCATTTCTCTTTTGAAACCAAGGGCCTGACACTCTTTGATAGAGAAAGATAGTTTTATTGCGATTCCTATAAGAGGAAAGAGAAAATAGTGCCATGCTTTTGTTATGTTATGGCAGCATAGGTAGGAGACGTAGGAGGCCGAAATTTATAAGAGTGAAAGAGAAAAAGGATTATGCTGCCATACATTACCCTGTCAATACATGAATATGTCTTTCTCTGTCGCTCGGTTTCATTTCTATAACTACTATACTATGTCTGTTTGAAACGAATAACTAGCCTTACCTACATGTCGTTAATTTTGACAGTACAACTTTGTCATTTAAAAAAATATATACTTTGCAATTTTAGGTACTTACGAACTATTTTCTCACACGGCTTCATCTGTTTCACCATATGCCACTCGACAGGGTGCATCACAACAGCTCCAAATATGCTATGCGCCGAAATGGCGCACAATACAGCCAACGTCCCTCTGAACCCAAACTCGGTAATAGTAAACTTGATGAATAACGGATACAACATCGTGATCATCCCAATAGAAGCCTTACACAGGCTCAAATAGAGCACCTTTTTCTTTGTAAAGTAACTGTTAAAGCTTGTATATGAAATAGGAATGAGGAGACCCATTCCTAAGCCTTGGAGGAAGCCGTTAGTTATAATTAATTGGGTCGTTGACGTGACGAAAATGGCCAGGAAGGACGCTAGTGTGTATATAAATGCTCCGATAAGACCCACTTGTCTTAGTGATAGCCTTTTTAGAGCGATGTTCGCCGAAAATCCTGAAACGACAAAAATGTTACCAATTGAAATACTGACACAATAGGATTTTAGTTATTTTTAACGAGAGATATGTTCGAATTTAAACTATCTTGAGACATATTAACTTAACTAACATAGCGGTTTCACTCACGTGTTTTTAGTCACTCGCGCGACATGTTTCGGAGAGCCTAGACTAAAAACACGTGAGTGAAACCGCTATGTTAGTTGAGAGATATGTTATTTGGGGTCCCTTTGTTTGACATAATTATTGAGTCATAATGTAATGATTGTCATATTATCATTAGTCATAATTCCGAAACCGTTAACTTTTCAGGATTTTCCTCAGGTTATCCTATAGATAGGTTAGATTAGGTTAGGTTTGTTTTATGCCAATCCTGAAAAGTTACGCGTTTCTGAGAAAAACCAAATTATGACTAATGATAATATATGACTCAAAAATTATGTCAAACAAATAGAGACCCATGTTATTTATCTTGAAATTATTAATGTAGAATAGATTCATATTAATAAACGAGTCATTATTAAACAGTTGCATAAATCGTGAGTCAAAACCAATTACGGCTGCAATTCGAAACCTGTCAAAAAGCGACCTATTAGAGTTTGTACAGATTTAATTAAAATACTGTAACAACACTCGTAACTCTCGTAAGGCTTTTTACAACCATCATATAAATGTTTACAATTTAACCCTTTTTTAGACCACTGAACCTACATAAAATAGCTTGAACCTAAGGATATTAAGGTCATATGAAGACGTAATTTTCATTTTTGCTAGAACTAAGTTTGTATTTTTTTTTTATTGATTATCCATTTTTCTGGTCCATTGTTAAATTCCTATATGTACTTCCTCAAATAATTATGTACGTAATGAGCCAAAATATTGCCACCTCAACAAAGTAGTACAGTACAGGATTTACTACGTTTATGATGACATCTCTAAAGACCTCTATTAAAGATCTCTATTAAAGGGTTCGAAACGTCGGGATGTATTATAAATTCAATATACGCGATATAATCCGTTTTCATAGTTTTATTTCATGAGTAACTATCGCGGTAACCGAAGACAATATGATGACATCTCTATTGATATTTTTCCTTGATAATTAATTAGTAGTACTTCGTGTAGCTATAGACAGTTACATGCTAATAGAATTCCGAACAAGGTCAATAATAGAGTTGCGATGGGTCAAGAGTTTTTCCGCGTTGTTTGAATCAATATTTTAGGTGAATATTTGGTAGTAGTTAGAGAGCTGTATATAATTTTTGAAAAAAATAATGAATTGAAATACCTGAATAAAAGGAAAACAGTACAGATGAAATAGTTAAAATTACCCTATTATGAGAGATGAGGTAAAACCATTCCACTTTATAACACCGATTTATTCTGACTCCAAACATATCGAAAGGTAACGAAAATAGATTTATACAAGGTCAAGTACAGGCCAGGCGCGGTATCATATTAGTTCATCATCATCATCTAGCCGATTTCGGCCACAGCGACTGCGTTTTGCCGCTGAGAGCGTCGCTGGTGCGCTCTCAGGTGACTGACATAGCCAATTTTTGCAGCGAATGTGCGACCACACTCGCTGCTGGTCAACACCCCTCAGACATAATTGTAATAACATAACAATTGATTAATTTTAATAATTGTAATTGTGTCCGACGTATTAGTTAAGTGTGCGCACTGTATGCCTTGCGCTAAGCGACTGACTGGACTAAAATAAATGCTCCTTTGAACTGTCTATATACCAAAAATGATGACTATAATCCGCGTCACCGTCATGTCCCTACAATAGGTTATTGATGAAATAGATATGTGAAAACACGCGATTTCATTGTTAAACTGCGATCGGGAATATTCCGACTGTTTTGTATATTCACCGGTTCAGTAATAGCCTATTCACTCTTGCTTTAAATAGACCGACTACTACTAATTGTACTAATTTTGAGGTTTTTGGCTAAAAATAAAGTTAGTGAGCTATGCTCGAAACGAAACTCGGTGACCACATTAAATCCATAAAAAATAGTGCCTACTTAAATTAATATGAAACACATGTTGTATTTGCGAATAAGTAGACATTACGCATTGAATGACATTTTTTTTATTATTTAAATAAGGTGTGCTCTTTTTTTTGCATTTTCCGTTGTATACCTTTAATGCTACGTGTCAACTAGTATTTTGCGCCAACTGTTGATTTTTTTCTGCGGTTTTTTTTATATTCTCGGTAGCAAACAAGCATACGGCCCGTACGAATGCACGCGTGCATTGCGTGCATCTCCAGGGTAGTCACATGTACAGGAAGCTGCAGAAATAACTGACCCCTCTGCATATAAACTTCTTTGCATGGGGTTCAGTTATCTCTGCAGCTTCCTGTACATTGCTGAGAGCCTTAAGAACCGATTGAAATCAAAATGGTTTTTTTATTTTTGTTTTCCGAACCTGACAGGCTCTATTACATAGGCCCTAGTGTAATAGAGCCCAAGTCAGATAGGGTAATTAGAGCGGTAGGACTGTGTGGGAGGATGGTAGCCTGGGGAAAATCCAGGACCCTTCCTTGGTTATAAATAAATAAATAAAAAGATGAAATAAAACTATGAAAACGGATTATATCGCGTATATTGAATTTATAATACATCCCGACGTTTCGAACTCTCGTTTCGAAGATGTGTCCCGCCGAGTTTGTTGCCGGTCCTATATTGGGATACCCTCCTACAATTTAGGAGGGAATTAAATCTTCTCGGGTCCGTGTTGTAGGGTTGGAGCCGGCGTAGTTTTTATCGCGTATATATATATATATCTTTACTTGGAAAAATAATTATAGTGTATAACTAGCCTTATGAACCGATTTTGCATGTACAACCAGCCTTAAAGTTTGTAGTCTATGATTGTTCATTATTTTAGTATGTGGGTATTTTTGCACTTTGTAATTTTTCCTCAGTCACCCGTTGACCACGAACGCTGTAAAGAGTTCGAAACGTCGGGATGTATTATAAATTCAATATACGCGATATAATCCGTTTTCATAGTTTTATTTCATGAGTAACTATCGCGGTAACCGAAGACAATATTAAGTAAAAAGATGTTATCGAATGTTGTCTAACCTGCAATAGCTAGAGTGACTTGGAAGACTCCATATACGACAGTGACGGCGCCAGTTCCCGCGCCCACATCATTCAGAAACTCGTTGTAGATGAACCCGAATACTGGCTGGTGTGCCGTGCCGGCGATCTGTGGAAACACGTACTGTCATTCACACTGTCAACTGACAATAGGGATGTTAGGGGAGGTATGGATGGTATAGAAAGGATCACAATCTCTTATGGCAGAATTGTTGTAAAAGTGACCGCGTTAAACCCTGACCCGACTAAATTACGTAGGTTGTTTTTGGTAGTATTTCGGTGTATGGTGGCGCCGCCTAATTACTGTTTTTTGATGGACACTTTTTATACATAGAGATTTGGCTCCTTTATACAGTCTCCATGAGGGGAGGGATAAAATAAAATAAAATAAAATAAAAATGTTGGCAATTTTTAGGGTTCCGTACCCAAAGGGTAAGAACGGTACCCTATTACTAAGACTCCGCTGTCCGTCCGTCCGCCTGTCTGTCACCAGGCTGTATCTCATGAACCGTAATAGCTGGACAGTTGAAATTTTCACAGATGATGTATTTTTGTTGCCGCTATAACAACAAATACTATAAAAGTACGGAACCCTCGGTGCGCGAGTCCGACTCGCACTTGGCCGGTTTTTTTTAGAACTGTTTTCACTATAAATACGTAATTATAGCAAAAAAAATATTTTTTTTAATAATTAATTTTTAATAAAAAATCGACGTTAATTAGTTTAGTTTTTAAATTTCGCGCAAAAATGCTCCAAGCTGTCAACTGATCTGGATGGCGTAACGAGGTGATAAACAAACGACTGTCGGTGCCAGAGGACCACCAGGTTTGACAACTTGTCTGTGCGTGTTTCTCACGCCGTGACGTCACGCGCTTCGATTTGCGTTTGCAGTCACGTGATCTTTCATACAGTTTGGCTGGTCCATTTTCTATCGGAGGTTAAATTTTTTTCGGCAGATTAGCCGGGTTAGAGGCAGACCAGAAAAGAGATGGCGGGGTGACTTTCGACGCTTTTTGCAGCGACTGGCGGAAGAAAGGGGAGGCCTTTGCCCATCAGTCTTCTTCTTTTCGTGTCGTGGTTCCATTTTTATTTTATACGATGGATGTAGGCAGCGGTGTTGACAGCCCTGGCTGTCGCGTCCCTCAGATCCATTTCCGAGCAGTGGGACACAAGATATTGTAAAAAAATACTGTATAAGTATTAAATACATACTTTCGAAAATCGCAAAATAAGGGGGTCCCTACAGCTATTCTAAGGCAGAAAAGCCTACTGCAGGCAGGCAAGCCTACTGTACATACATATGTAGTGCATCACACAAAATAAAAATGCGAGTCGCGCGAGTTAATTGTTCGTGCGTAGTTAGGTGTAGTAGGTATACTAGTTATTATAGGTTTTCGCGGGCTTGGTTTTCGCAAGTCGACGTCATATTATTGCGCCTATTTTGCGTGATGGGTTGTCGGCACTACTCTTGCCAACCCAACTTTTCCAAGAAGCCTATAAGACCTTTGATGTTGTCGACGACTTCTGGGAGAGACCCTATACAAGTTATTATTTTTATCATATAGTTGTAACCACATTTAATTGATTTATCATCATTATTGGCGATTATATAGTATGTGTTAAATTGTAAATAATGAATCCCATCTATATAAACGGACAGTTTTAATAAAAATGATATTATTTTCAGTTAATCTTTACAGCTTCCAACTAAAAAGTTTGAAATTTACTCTAATTACTAATATTTTTACCGACACCTTTCATCTTTGATAACAACTGCTTTGCCAGCCATTAAGAAGGGAGTACGCTCTTTTCTTAAAGGTTAATTGGTTTTGAAGGAAATTGGTTAATAAAATACACTCTCCCAACTCAACCTCTTTTACGTAACTGTTTAAAACTAACTCTGTCACAACTGCTAGGCAACAGTATCATTAAATTTAGCTCTTCGTTATCAACTGAACGTGTCAATTATAATATTTTAAATTACGCTAGATAAAAATTCAGTTCAAACGATTCGAGCAGAAGAGGTTAGGGAGCAAGGCTGAGTTGATAATACCTATCACACGAGATGGACGGTCACGCGCATGTCAAAATACCGTCAGGTATTCGCTGCGTGCAAAACGGGTGGTGGAGGAAGAAATGATCACAGCGCTCGTTATGGCTAACAATGAAACCTCAGCCTACCGAGAAAAACGAAAATCGAAATTTCGTTATCTACCTCTTAATCGCTCTTGCGTATTCGAGCTATAGAGATGAGAGGCAGATACAGAAATGTCGATTTTAGTTTTTCGCCGTAGAGCCTTCCGGCATGAGCTGTCATGTCATAAGTTTTGCAGTAGGTAAACATTAATTAACGAACCATCTCAAACGTCAGACTATGGCAGATGACTGAGCAGAAACCCATAGGATGTGAAATCCTTGAAAGGAAGTGGCGTTGGATCGGACACGTACTCCGTAGGCCGGACAGCCATCTGGCCAAGCAGGGTCTCCGCTGGAATTCGGCTGGCAGTAGACGGTCGGGGAGGCCGTGTACTACATGGAGGCGATCAGTTGAGAAAGAGGCTGGCTCAACTGGACTCGACTGGAAAGAGCTGGAAGTAGCCGCTCAAGATCGTGACAAATGGAGGATTCTTCTGCGAGCCCTATGTCCCTAATGAGGGATAACAGGAATACATCATCATCATCAAACATTAATTGTTTTTAAGATAAATATAGCCCTAACAAGATGTATAATTGTTGTGAATTGTAAAAGCGTTAACAAGAGAGAATTCTTGTCAGGTGTGTTTTTCCCTATAATTTTTGGACGTTTTCGTTACAAATATTACAATGATATGTTTGAAATTGAAAAAGGTATGCAAGTAATGAATTGCTAAAGATAATTATATGAGGAACAAAATAAAAAAAGCAATGTCAGTAAAAAAAGGACCCTTGTATTCAAAAAACGCATGGCGTCTACGCACGTACTGTCGTATATAAAACGCAACGATGACGCAGCTTTTTACACCACGGTTGCATGAAACTGTTAATCTGATAATTTTGAGTAGTTTTAGAATACTTTTTTATAGTTTTAGGATAGTTTTTGCTCCTTATATTTGTTTCTTGCTGTGCATGCTTGCTTTGGATGGCATTCTTATGCAATACCTACCACTCATGTACTCTTTGTAACTATTGTGAATGTTGTCTGTTTAGTGTACCTTTTAAATAAAATAAAAAATATAATAAAAATAAAATCTATATTCTTATTAACCTACATACTTGTTAAATCAGAATTTTCCTTGTAGTTTTTTGTTTTCGTAATTTTAGTTATTTAAGCATAAATGAGTCTTCTGAAGCACATGTCAGAATTTGTAGGTAATGTGGTGAGAGTGGAAGAAATAAGTAAGTTAGTTTTAGTGGTAAAAATTATATGTAAATATATAAAAGACTTAAACACCATAATAATTAAATAGCTTTTGTATAAGTTTTCTTTACTTTTATGGTAAGTATAAAAATCATTCGTCGGTAAAAATATGGCGCAAATGATCACAGGAGGCAAAAGTTTAATAAAATCCTTATGATATCCCCTTTTAAGAAACAAAGCGACAGACACCTTTTTTAGGGTTCCGTAGCCAAATGGCAAAAAACGGAACCCTTATAGATTCGTCATGTATGTCTGTCTGTCTGTCTGTCCGTCCGTATGTCACAGCCACTTCTCTGAAACTATAAGAACTATACTGTTGAAATTTGGTAAGTAGATGTATTCTGTGAACCGCATTAAGATTTACACACAAAAATAAAAAAATAAAAAAAATTGGGGGCTCCATACTTGGAACTGAAACTCAATTTTTTTTTCATCAAACCCATACGTGTGGGGTATCTATGGTTAGGTCTTCAAAAATGATATTGAGTCTATAATATATAATATAATAAAATGTGTGTGCCCCCCCCCCTGTAACCTCTAAAATAATCTAAAATAAGAGAATGACAAAACTGAAAAAAATATATGATGTACATTACCATGCAAACTTCCACCGAAAATTGGTTTGAACGAGATCTAGTAAGTAGTTTTTTTTAATACGTCATAAATCGTAAACCGCAATTTACCTTTCACTCACGTTTCACATAAAAAATACATTGTTAAAATTAATACGTAATGGTGGTAATGTACGGAACCCTCGGTACGCGAGTCCGACTCGCACTTGGCCGGTTTTTCATAGTTGGAATGCGATGACGACGGTTAGTTTTTGCTGTCCCGAAATTATTTGTATAAATGTACTACTTAACCCTAAGTAACAATGTACAAAAATTTTCTTCTATTAAACGGATCTCAGTCGTCCATAATTAACTCAAAATTCGAACAAGAAAAATTAAACTAAATTTCATCTCATACAATAAAATCCACTTTTTCACATCTTTTTGGGACAAAACACAAGACAACGAAAAAACTATTGACCCAATCTACAAATCAGGTATAAATAAGAAGGGCAAATCATTTTCCGTGCCTAATTTGTTTCGATGCACCTTTTAATTTTTTTTTTCAACTAAAGTTTTGATAAAACGACTGAATCGATTTATTTTTCGGATTTTGAAACCCGTTTATATATTTATATATTATCACCTGACCTCTCATTTTAAAATTACAGTAACCATAAGTTTAAAATGAGATGAATAACTTTTAACCTATTAGATTCGATCACAAAATTATGTATATCAAATTTAATTTTCATTTAAATCGATTATTCCTGTATTTTCTTCTATTTTTTATTTTTCTTTTAATAAGACACCTCTTGAAAAAACCAATAAATACTTACAAAAATAACAGACAGGCCGATGCAAACGAGATACCCCCACCCCCCCTCAGGCGGCACCCTCTCATACTTCTCATCTCCACTGCTACTGCTAACACTGGTCACACTATACTTCTTCTTCCCACTCATATTCACCACTCAATACTTAATGAACTTATTACACTCAAACTACTATTTATATATAACGCGGCGGGGGATCGAAATGTTTTACCAACCACTATTTACTTTAAGGCTTTAGATTTTATTATTGTAATTGAGGTTCGGTATTCCCAGAGAAAACAACGTTAACTCGGAAACGTCTTGCAGTAAGCTATAATATTGTATATGTTTATAACAATTATCACTATGCTCCGGTTATTTATTTGTTTGTTTGATTGGCACGTCAGACACGGCCGAGTGTATCTGTTTGATTAGGAACGGTCGAACGGTCGAGCTTTCTCAATGTTTTATTGTGCGACCGGTTATATATGTACATTTAGTGCAATTCGTAAGACGCATTTTATTAAGACATTATTTTGGTGTCAGTAAAATTACCATAATTTTGTTGATAGGCATGTAGCTAAAATTTTTGGTCAAGAATCATAAGGCTGGTAACATTTTTATTAAAATGTTTATAAAAGAGAAGAAACTCGGCAATATGTTGTTTCCTATATTTTTTTGTATTGGTATTTTTTCATTATACATACATACTTACTACGCATAATTATGGCAAAATTAAAATATATTTTGTGTTTTAGTTCTCGGTACAGTTCAGTTTCAGTTTCTTTATTCATAACAAAAGTTACATGTCAATTTTATTATACATATTTGCATCTTATGTCTATTTTATATTAACAATAATCAGTATCCCATTTACATCATATTTCATAATTCTTAATTTAACTAACGAGTACCTATCCCTAATTATTAAGGCGCCTATCTTATATTTAAATATTGATCTTTGGACCAGTTTCCTAATTATTGATTAAACGATAATTAGAGCCAAATTAGCTTAATATCATAGAACTCTTTGCTTAGAAAGCAAGTTCAAACTTAAGGAAAAAGTACGAGTATTGCTTTTTTATTTTTTGTGTTCTGGCGTCATTCCTAAAAACTTGTTCGTATTTCAATTTACTACCTAATTTTTATTTATATCTCTTTATTTATCATTTTTCTCAGGCTAGGATTTTATAATATGAATATAAAAGTAAAATACGAAAACACGTACAAAAACAACACAAAAAAAAAATATAAACACATTATAAAAAACCTAACCTAGGCTTCCGCCAGCAGAGAGGCAGGCCCCAAGCTGGCTGAGAGAGGGACCGCCGGACTATCCGCGCCGTGTCCAAGATCACCGATCTACATCTGACCCTTGATCCAACCACCTAGCTTATTTATATTATTATTTATATCTGAGATATAAAAACAAGATTTATTTTAATAATACCCATAAATGTCATTCAAAATAGCAAACCGTTATATCAATTATCATTACTGTAACATTTGTTCAGTTTAATTACGCACACAATGCTACGGATTTTCAAGTTTATTCAACGTAATTCTACCGCAGATGGAAAACCCGAGTGACAAGCATTACAGCAAATCCTTTGCAAACAGTTCTCTCTACCTAATTTAGGTGATGTTTGTACTATCTGCAATAATATGCAAAATATCTGGCTTAAGAGCTTGGCTATAGCTGTGTGCCAATCAAAAATTTACTTAACAAATCTGGGGGCGCGTTAGTTCTGAGCCAAGACAAACTGAAAAACCCCGGGGCACTACCTACCTTTTCTCAAACCGTTTCGAAACGACTAAGCCTCTTCAAATCTTTTCGCCGTTCAAAAGTTGAATTAATTCTGGTTAGGAAAAAAAATCAAAACCGGCCAAGTGCGAGTCGGACTCGCGTTCCAAGTGTTCCGTACATTACACAATTTTTAACAATGTATTTTTTAATGTGAAACATGAGTTTTTAAAAACCCGTAGGGTCGGATTAAAAACTAAGTAATTAAGTCCGAGTCACGCTTGACTGCACATTTCTAATAGGTTTTCCTGTGATCTGTAGGTAAAGAACTATTTTGTGTATTTTTTTCAAAATTTTAGACCCAGTAGTTTCGGAGATAAAGAGGGAATGGTCATTTTTTGCCTATTTTCTTTTTAATTTTGTAATTTACCCCCAAAAGTGGACCCGAGGTTTAAAATTCATTTGTTTACGTTACATGTCCATCTTTGGGTTACAAACTTACATATGTATACTAAATTTCAACTTAATTGGTCCAGTAGTTTCGGAGAAAATAGGCTGTGACAGACGGACAGACAGACAGACGGACGCACGAGTGATCCTATAAAGGTTCTGTTTTTTCCTTTTGAGGTACGGAACCCTAAAAAGAGGGTCAAGAGTTCCTTGAAGAATATTATCATCATCATCATTAACTTAAGAGTTATTCTCTTGTCGGTGGAGTATCTTCCAGCTTTCCCTATCCTGCGCCAGCTCTTTGACTTTTTGATACGACACGACCCCTACATTTTCTTTCACTTGTTCTAAAAAGCTGCGTTTGGGTTTTCCTCTACCCCGCTTGTTTCCTATCCGCCCCTCAGGATAGTTTATTTTTTTTATTTTTTTATTATTATAAACTGATCGGCGATTGGCCCTAGTCACACCTGATGGAAAGTGAAGACAGGGCCTAAGATGGAGCTCACCGGTTCAGTAACAGCCTATTCACTCTTGTTTTAAGGAGACCGAGGTCATATTGATCAGAATACAGATGGCGGGAGCGCATTCCATTCCTTAGCCGTCCGTACCAAAAAGGAGGAGGCAAAACGTTTCGTCCGAACAAATGGAATGTGGACCACGAACGGGTGCATTCGCTCCCCGCGCCTGGATGTCCGATGATGAAAAGGGGAAGGGTGGGATCAGGTCGTGTAGTTCCTGTGCGCACTCCCCGAAATGTATCCAATAGAACACCGATAGGCAAGTTTTAAAGAAGTAGTCGTGTCATATTAAGTGTTTAATCATTTTCCCGCGTCTATTTGCCATAGTGTTCAGAATAGCTCTCCTTTCACTCACTCTTCTTAGCTTTTAGCACCTCCTCATTCGTTATCCTGTCTCTCCAACTAATGCCTTCCATTCGCCTCCAAAGAATATAATACAGTGTTTTGAATGCTGTCAAGTTAAAAAAAAACCGGCCAAGTGCGAGTCGGATTCGCGCACGAAGGGTTCCGTACCATTACGCAAAAAAATACAAAAAAAAACATGTTTTGTGTATGGGAGCCCCACAAATATTTATTTTATTATGTTTTTAGTATTTGCTGTTATAGCGGCAGCAGAAATACATCATCTGTGAAATTTTCAACTGTCTAGCTATCACGGTTCATGAGATAGCCTGGTGACAGACGGACAGACAGACGGACAGACAACGGAGTCTTAGTAATAGGGTCCCGTTTTTACCTAAAAAGGTAGAGAATGCAACAGGTAAATATTTAGTACGGGAATTTTATATATATATATATATTTTTCTATGATTACTACTGTCAATGCTACTCGATATCTTCAAGATAAATATTTTCATGTCGTCCAACGACACTACGGAACCTCCGAAATACGATACCCGTCTACCAGAAGTCTGCGCGCGCGATGGTTTTCTTCAGTGTTTTCGGCTATAATAAATTACTTTGTTCTAAATTTATATTGACCGGGATATAGACCGTGATTACCTTTTGTATTATTTGTGAGCTCCCGATATTTCGACGCAGTTACATGCATCATGTTCACGGGTGACTGAAGATAGCGGGTGGGTGTCAAAGTTGTGTAGACAGCGCTCTGTCTACCCTCATTCTTGCGCGTCGGCTGCGTTCACTTTCAACGTTACCAACGGTCGAATTCACACTTGTTGGTCCGGTCGCGTTCACACTCGTTCCCCACTCGACACACACACACACACACACACACACACTCGTTCGTTCACTCCATGAATCTAGTATAACTGGATCGGTCATGAGGGGTGGGGGAAAATGACCGAACGGGATAGTCTTATGTATCTTTCAATAGGAGTAGCAGAGAAAGCGCTGTTATTGTTTGTCCTTGTCATAGTTTCACTTTTCCACCGCTGCCACAACCGAGGTTGTGGCAAACAAATAAGTACGTGACATGTCATGTTTGTTCGTTGCTTGTTTAATTATCGTTGTTTTGTATGAAATTGTGCTTTCTCTTATAAAATATAGTGATGGTTAGCGTTTTGAATGCTTGAACTTTGATAAAATACTGGTGAATTGTTCTGTAATCGGCTGTAATAGCCGCTCTGAGCAAAAATATGAGATCATAACCTTTCACACGTAAGTACGGTATTTTACACCTTCCTCTTAACGCAATATGTGAGAATAACATCGTAAAATTACGTTACACTCGAAGCAATGTAGAATCAATGGATTTCAAAAAAAATATCACAATTATTTACGCAAATTAACAAAACATTAATTGTAAAATTATCCGCCCAAATTACGTAGGTAGGTAGGAGTCTTGAGGTCAGCCATTTTTAAACTTCTTCTTAATTTAGCTGCATAACAATCATGTTAGGGATACCAGATGAAAATATCATATTTTTATGGGTAATTTTGACCTAGAAGTTTTTTCGTACTTCTAATTCCAAAAAATAAATAAACAAATGTTGTGAAGATTAAATGTGGTGTACATTAATTGGTGTGATTGCGATTTGTGATTTCTTTAAATTAAAACCTTTAAATTAATAATACATTTTATTTTACGTTTTATTTACTAAACATGTTTAGTTTTGTACCACCTGCGCGAATTATAGGATTGTTTATACGCCTAAAAAGAACGGCCCATTGACATTTTATTTAACAATTTTTTAATACCGTCAAACAAGCTAACTTTGCCTCCAGGGTAATCGCCCCAACGTGATATCAAATATTGGGGTAATTTTTACCAATACGGTATCCCCACGTTTATGACGTCATCTATGTCTATCCCTTACGGGCGCACGCGTATAGCTGGTCTATGTAATGCTAGGTCTATGGTTCACTCGTTCGTTCGTTCGTCTATATCCCGGTCAATATAAGTCTAGTGAAACTAACCGTGAATCATTCAAAACTCTATTTGTTCTAAATATTACTAATTGTTGTTGCGTCTTACTTTACCTTATTTTATTGAGTTAAATTATAAAATAGTGTAGTTACATTTTAATAAATGACCATGATATTGACTGCGTCATCGATTAAACTCTTAATCTAATGAAAACAGTATCGTGAATGGCATATTTTAATGAGAGGGTTATCCAATATAATGGGAACTTACAAATTAATCTGTACAAAGGTTAAAGATAAGGAATACATTAGAAATGCGCTATTAGTAGTCAGAGTGGGGGGTATTTTCCACGTCGCTTTTCCTTGTGCGTGTTATAGCAAAAAAACATTGAAAATTGATCACGCACGGATGCGAAGCTGCAACAAATATGTTTTATTTTTAATTCGCTACCTGCGAAATATCATTTTTATGTAAAATAGATATATTTTTTAGACATTAAGGATTGCAATTAGTCCAAAGTTGCTCAGTATAATCCCAAAACGTCCCTGGCAACGGGAATGCACTTATTTTTTAGCCAACCTGTATATCATGTCAATGTTAATAACAAGATATACAAAAGATTAAAATAAGATATATTATAAAGTATGAATAATCTTTCTGGTAAAATCTCCACCCACGGACCGTACGGTTCACCACGCGTAGTAACGCATCAATGTATCTCTTGACCTTCAGCTAGTTAGTTTTAATCTTTGACTTAGTTATATAATTATAATGATACTACTATACGATGAATATAACAAGATGAAACGTGTAACATAATTAGCACGAGAGCTTACAATCGTTGCTACCAGGAAATGATATGGCTAATTGGTAACGGTAAAGAAAGATAATCGCTTAACTTCAGGCGATTCGTCTGCTCGTTTGCCTTCTATATCATAAAATATATATGTTAAGTATAATAATATTTCAAAAATATCACTATAATATTTTGTTTAAATCTTCTTAAAGCCTTTGAACGCCATATACCTATAACGCACCACCGTAAACCTTACGCTGCGACTTACGTAAGCAAACAACAACTCGCAAACGCGAAGCGAAGCGGCGCGGCGCGGCGGCGCAGTGGGCCCACGGCGTTCGCAACCAGATCGCCCATGTAGGACACTTCTATAGGTATCAAAGGATTGATTCACCCCGCGCCCCATCGCGTGTTCATTTCATTTTTTTCACATTGTCATGTTCATTACAGAAGATGTTAGTATGTAGAATGTAGTCAGTACATATCAGTATCAGTCTCAGTATAGGTCAGGTCGTTATAAGAATGTACAAAGCTTTATACCGTGTATGCATTGTATGTAACCGTTTCGATGTATAAGAAAAGTTTCGATCAGAGATTTAGGGATGAATATATTTAATGGCGAAAACCGGCAATTCCAGTACAGTGAGCACACCCTAAATTATAACTGACTGTTACATGTTGAACTTTAATTGTGCAAAAGTCGATCGCTACCGGTATGTGTAATATCAGTGGTAATAGTATCCGAAACAAATGTATCAGTATAGAACGTTTCCGAACGCATCTTTAAAAAATTGATATGTAATGTCAAATGTGTGACCCCGCCCTCTTTCCTAGAAGCCGCAACGATAAGAACTGTATGTAAGAATAACCTAATATTTTAAATAAAACAAGTGTTCCTCCAAACCTGCGTTTAATTAAAGCTTACACTAATAAATACAGTATGTTTGCTCACGAACACCCTGGCAAGAGTGGCAACAAAGTAACAAATTAACAAAGAACCTAATTAAAACCTCAGCTTGCAATGCTACTGTTATGACACTCATTGCTATTAATTGACAATAAAAATGGTCAATTTATACTCTAATCGGCAGGAAGACTTTTTGTGGCGATTTACAAATACTGATTAGCTAATTAATTATTCATTCAAACGTTTTCCTAGATAGATAGATCACCACATAGTATAAAACAAAGTCGCTTCCTGCTATCTCTCTGTCCCTATGTATGCTTAGATCTTTAAAACTACGCAACGGATTTTGATGCGGTTTTTTTAAATAGAGAGTGATTTAAGAGGAAGGTTTATATTTATAATTTGTAAAGGTTTTGTGTATATTAGTTGAACTATTTACCCGTGCGAAGCTGGGGCGGGTTGCTAGTAGATAAACATAGATTTAGTTTTTGTTTGAAGAAGCGTCACTTTTGCTTTGAATGCTTATTCATTTAAGTATGGTCATCAGTAGCCATTATGTACAGTCCAATGGATAATTATTTCTTATTCTCACAATAACTTAGTAGTTTATAAATATACAGATTTGTATATGAAACTCTTAAGTCACCATCAGACCAGTCAAAATTAGTACCCTACTAATAGTGTTGTGTTCCTGCCGGTGAGTAAGGTTGCCAGAGCTCGAGGGAGAGGAGTGTTAGGGTCGGCAACGCGCATGTAACTCTTCTGGAGTTGCAGGCGTACATAGGCTATGGAGACTGCTTAACATCAGGCGGGCCGTATGCTTGTTTGGCACCGACGTAGTATAAAAAAAAGTAAAATTTAAAAATATAAAATAATTTTTCAACGGTCACATGCCCGTTGTAATGTACGGATTTTTAAAAGAGACGCACAGCACTTTCGTGACGTACGCCTGCACGTCTGCATGCGTCCAGTGTACAGATTTTTACGAATATATTCAGATGAGGCAGGTTTCATACGGAACGGGATGTCAATATACACTATATAGCGTCAATTTCTAGTAATAGTGTTTGTGATAGTAGGAAAGTAGCTGTTATCTCCCCGCAGGTCACGACAACAATGCTATCATTGTTTGTGAGTTTTGTGACACTTGAGCGCTATCATTCACTCATTACCGTAATTAATTCCGCACGCTGCGTTCCGTCAACACGGTTAACTAACAATTCTTAAACCTTATTGTAAATAGCATAAAGTCCATTGTTGGTTAGATAAATATGTTGCTGTTATAACTATCGTTGACAAAATTGTTTTAAACCTTACTGAGACGACATAGAGGCTACGAATGGTTATTTAATGTGTTTGCCGTATGATACGATATCCGCTCCTTTTGAGAGGTCACAACTTGACAACTTAAGTAGTTTTCCCTTGCTGGGGCGGGGGTACATCTACCTAAGGATATAATTATAGAGGTAGGTCATTCTGTGTAAAATTGTCGCCCAATAAATATTTATTGTCATTTATTTTGAAGTTCGCTTGATTTGCCTTTATATTCGTGTCGTCGGTATTATTTCTTCCCATGTTCGTTCAAACAGAAATTAGAAAGTATAAATTTGGGGTATGTACTTAATTTAAAACAAAATCATACAACCATGTATGGCAGTTTGCCTCACTTTTCATCTGTTTTTTGCAATTAGAAAGGTTTATTATTTATAAGATACATAATATAATACTTTTGCCATTTCACTAAGTTGTAATTCATTCAATCAGACTCTCAATAAATAAGTCAACACAAGACTAATAACTTTCTACTTTATCTACGCTGCATTTTAAATTATTTTATCCACATGTTTGTGGACAGACGAGTGTTAGTTTGTTTACAATGGAAGATGCCGAGCGGAAGGTTTCCACCAAGGAAGGTCGGAGGTAGAAGTACGTTGGAATAACCAATCAACTTTCATTTATAATAGACGCGTGACGTTCATAGTTGATAAGTTGACGAAACTAAAATACAGGCAATATTTAGTAGATGATTTTGACAATCTTGACACATTGGCGTCAGCCGCACGAGTTACTCAATATAGGTTCCGGAACCTATATTTGATGGCTCACGATCGAGCGCCTGGTGCCATATCTACCTCCCTTTACTTACAACTATGGGAATAACAGTATTCAGTGCAACAACCGTATTGTTCACAAAGTTTGACTTAGTTTTGTGTGCAGTGTCAGCGCGTTTTTGATGTTGTATGAGGAGTCATCTTCCTACGATTTGCACGTTTTTATTAGGGTTCAAGGAAAATGGCAAAAACGTAATATTGACTGGCTGGAAGATGTTTTAGGATATACGGTGAAATTGCAATTATACTTATTGTAAATAATAGGAAACTATGTATCCACCGCATTTTATTGAAATCTGAAGAGAAAAATATCGACAACAAAATAAAACTCAGCCCAACAAAGGTCTTTCTACTATATAGAATAGAATAGAATAGAATAGAATAGAAATAATTTATTCGTTAGCACACACAAATAGAAAGTTATACGGAACAGAGAAACATAAATAAAAGAAAAAGTGCCACGAAATGGTCTCCCCTCAGCATGTTGCTGGCGACTTCCAGCGCTGATCTTCCGGTGAGACCATCCGGTGAAACAATCACGACAGGTAACACGAAAAACAACAAAATTAATATATAATATAACATACAAAAGACAGAGACAAGTTAAAAATACTTATTACAATAGACACTATTATTACGTACAGCTGTTATATCCGGCCGAACTCAGCTTGGCCGTACATTATGCCTAAGATTATAACTAGCGCCATGCGGCAGATACGCAAACTAAACTAAAATGACAGCTAAAGACAGGTCGATTTTATCAGAACATCTAAATTTGACTGCTTAAGTGCTTACAGACAGTTGCAAGAGGGCGAGAACAAAGTTTTTTTAAAGTAATGTGCCATGGCAATGCAGAGGGAACGTAATCTACGTGTTAAGTAAAAGCAAAAAACTACAGGCAGCTCGTATCGTGTAAGCAATATATAGCAATATATTAATCTTGGTCTAACTCTAGTCTTCAGAATTCTGAACTTTCGGGAACTAAAATACAATTTGTATTTCTGCAAGTATATGATCCTTACTATGCAGTTAATGAACATCTCTGGGTGGTTGTGATAGCGATAATGATTTGTTCAGCGAGTTCCTCCCGCGGTAGAGCTCGACGCACCAAGCTACAGTGACAACAGCCATTAGACCAATGAGCAGGTAGAACATTAAAGCGTAACTGCCTGTAGCATCTCGAACTGCACCTGAAAATTAATTAAATAATTATTTGTGCACCGTCACCCATGGACACCTGCAACACCAGAGAGCTTTCAAGAACGTCATGCGCCTTTAAGATGGGAGTACGCTCTTTTTAGGGTTCCGTACCCAAAGGGTAAAAATGGTACCCTATTACTAAGGCTCCGCTGTCCGTCTGTCCGTCTGTCTGTCACTAGGCTGTATCTCATGAACCGTGATAGCTAGACAGTTGAAATTTTCACAGATGATGTATTTATGTTGCCGCTATAACAACAAATACTAAAAAGTACGGAATCCTCGGAGTCCGACTCGCACTTTGCCGGTGTTTTTTTAATGGTGTTAAGTTTCTATCGTTTCGGCAATATTGACCGCGGTCGACAACTAAATATTTTTTGTGTTTTATATATATATATTTATTTAACTTTGCGAGGCAAGAAGTTTTTGAATAAAACATTTGAGGACTGCCAACCATCTAAGTAGTGAATATCGCCGCTAAACTTACTCAACCTCGTATCTGCAACACTCATTTGATGACAAAAACACCCGTATTCCAAATGAAAGAAAAGCGACATTTCCATCAAATGATTGTTGCAGATATGAGGTTGAGTAAGTATAGCGACGATATGGAATGGTGGATGGATCGTGTCTTACCAATAGCTGGTCCTAGGGTAATACCAAACGCGCCATATATCAGAATTGTCACGCCAAATGCTATCCCGTACTTCTCCGGTGGTACTGCGTCGGAGATGACTAGTGAGAACAGAACCATGAGGAGACAGCGGGAACATCCAGTCAAGGTCAGGGTCACGTAAGCCACGGTTGGGTGTGGGAACCAGAGGAAGACTGAAATAATACTTAGGTTAACCAGCAGAACCGTATTCCTAAGAAATGCTATATTTTTAAAAACCTTCCCTATACATGATATACAATATGAGTACCTTTAATTACAAAAGGACATAAGGGTTAGAGTGTATAATAGAGCCTACAATCCACTTTATCCACCGATATCTAGCCTTTTTTACAAGTATATCCAAATAGGAAAATTATACAGCAAATACTTACCGAATTTCAATGCTACATCCAACCCCATCCCAAATATGTAAATAATATTGTTGCCTATTTTCTTCAACCAAACGCTCCCCATTGTTAACAATATCCTTGTTGAAATATCTCCGAAACTTAACAGTGCTAATGCCCACGCTACTTCACCCTGAAAATTATACGTAATATCTTAATTTTTGTTAAAGGAATATACGACGAAAATATCAATGTTTACTGGAAAATGTCTACCATCACACTTACAAGCCTTTACACTTCGATTGTGCTGTACAACTGGATTACAGTTTGATTGCAAAACTGCCTTTTTCTGCAACTGCAGTGGCTGTTGTTGTACTTTTGAGAATCTACAGAATATCAGAAGCCACCCTAAGTAGATAAAGTTTACTCTCAAAACAAAGGCCCCAAAGTAAAGCAACGATCCGTTCCAAATGACAAACAACCGTGAGTGTAACGCACTTGTGATGATTGTGATTGTATTGATGTAGTGCAGTAAGATAGGTATTGATGTAGTGCCTTCTAGGTTTTAACAATTGTCCGCCAAAGCCAATTTCGCCACATTATATTATCTTTTATGCTCTTTAGCTGCGAGGCTTGGAAGGAGACAAAGGGTCTGATGGACAAGCTACAAGTGTTTGTCAACAAATGCCTAAGATCCATTCTGCACATATTCTGGCCGAACACTATCAGCAACAAGGATCTATGGAATCGATGCTACCAAGTCCCGGAGTCAAACAAGAAATCGCACAACGGAAGTGGATAGGGCACACCCTCCGAAGAACAGAGGACAACACGGCCAGAATCGCTTTCAAGTGGAAGCCGGCGACGGAGCCAGCCGGCGCACACGTGGCAGCGTACTGTCGAAACTGAGCTGCGGGCAGCAGGACTGAGTTGGAGGGACGCGGAGCGCGAGGCACAGGATAGGAGCGGATGGCGACGAAGGCCCTCTGTACCAATGGGGTACCATAGGATGACAACAACATATATCTGTTATACCTCCTGGCTTAAGGTGGAGATACAATGATGATAAAAAAAGTTTACCATTCACTTACTTCTTTCCAATCCCTCGCATAGAGCGCTTGAGGTACGAACAGCGTGAACATGACATCAGAGACGAGGCTGAGCGGCGTTCCGACGCACGCGCAAGTTCTTAGGAACTGTTTTAGGAACGGCCAGTCGAACACGTCTTTGATATACGCACTGTAAGTAAAATATATATTTCATGGGGCATTTTAGAAATGTGTCGGGTACATGACGCTGTTTTTTAACTCTTAAAAACCTAATATTTGGCATGATGACGTTTAATAACAGAGCTTTTAATTCAACGGTACGGAAATACAGATTTCTTTAGGTTATTGCAGTAGCTGCCATACGCATCAGCCAAACTTTCGAGTTTTTCTCACATTTTTTCACCGACAATAATGTTATGAATATACTTGCAGAAAACCGTCGTTTTTCGCTGTTGCTATTTGGTCAATATTAATCTCTGTAGCATGGAATGGTTCCATGTTAGTTTCTACCTCGCAGCTACTTTTCCCTTTCAATAATTTTTCATTTTCTGAAACACATAGAATAGGTATTGTTAAAATGACTGTAGAATTTAGAAGAGCAGAAAGGAATGTCTGTTTAACTTTAAAACTCCCGTGAGACTCGAACATACAAAAATATTTTTTAACGACTGAGGATCCTCGAAAAGTATCCAAAAAAAAATCTAGGGTTTTTCTCTGAACATCCGTCAAGATGCTCAGTTCCTTATTGCATTGTTGAATAAATTTAGGTACCAAATAATGCAAATATGGTTGCTACGGCTGCCCATAAACAATAAATTATTTACCAGGCACCCTCTTCAAATGCCACTTCACTGGCTGTTGCAATGCGGAGCCAACTAATGTTTGTAGGTCCACGCCAGCCGTAGGTATGATCGTAGCTCGGTACACGTAATTCTTGACCGTCCAGTAAACATTACCTGCAATACTACAGCAGAAGCAAGAACCCTGCATAATTAACATAAAACGTACCATCATTGATAGGAACCCTCTTCAAATGCCATTTCACTGGCTGTTGGAGCGCGGAGCCAACTAATGTTTGTAGGTACACACCAGTTATAAGCATGATCGTAGCTCGGTACCCGTAATTCTTGACCATCCAGTAAACATTACCTGCAGAAATAATTAACATACGTACCATCATTGATAGGAACCCTCTTCAAATGCCACTTCACTGGCTGTTGGAGCGCGGAGCCAACTAAGGTCTGTAGGTACACACCAGCCATAAGTATGATCGTAGCTCGGTAACCGTAATTCTCGGCCGTCCAGTGAATGGCTAATGGAGCTATGATAGCTGCTATAGCTGGAAAAAATGATCGTGAATCGTTTTGGCAGCGAGCAAGTATGTGGCGATCGACTATGTTCTTTCACAAGAAATAATCGAGTTAAAAGAGATATACATTTAAATATTTAATACTATGTCAAGGGAAAATAATCATACAGCCCGTCTTGTAAGCGGTTATGGTAGCGTATGGACGCTAGCAACTCCATGGGGGTACCATACATGCGTTATCAACTGTTTAAAACAGCTGTACATAAACCAATTGGTATGGAGTGTAAAGGGTTTTTCACCGTACCATCACCATCCATCTTCAACAAAGTTAGCTACATATATGGTCAGTTTGTGTTGCCGTTACCTGAAATGGCTTGAGCGAGACTTGTCATCATGAACCGCTTCTCGAGAAAGAAATCGTTTATCGCGGTACAAGCCACATTGAACAGCACGCCCGTTCCTGTACCCTGAAAACATTAAGCTAAAAAAACTGGCCTGTGATCAATTGATCAGTATCTGGAGAATATATGATGTGCCATTAACAAAATCCCAATATGTAAGTATTGGTTAGCCGTAGGATTTTGAGTACAAAATAAAAATCTTCTTAGGGTGTTTTTCGACCCTCTTTGCGACTACTGTATAATGTGATACCCACCATAAGTATACCTTGACACAAAAGGAACATGGCGTAGGAGTTGACGAAAACTATTCCAAATACACCCAGCGTCGCGATCGTCGCGCCAAAAAATGATAACTTTCGTAAACTAACAACCTTCATCAATGGTCCTGACAAGAAACCTGAAATAAAAAAACCGGTTAAAGTGCGAGTCGGACTCGCGCACCGAGGGTTCCGTACTTTTTAGTATTTGTTACAGCGGCAACAGAAATACATCATCTGTGAATATTTCAACTGTCTAGCTATCACGGTTCATGAGATACAGCCTGGTCACAGACAGACGGACAGACGGACAGCCGGACAGACGGATAGCCTTAGTAATAGGGTCCCGTTTTTACCCTATGGGTACGGAACCCTAAAAACTATACCTATACATCCTACTGCTGGGCACAGGCCGTCTCAAGCGCGAGAGGGCTTGGGCTGTAGTCCCCACGCTGACCAAATGCGGGTTGGGGAATAGATGTGTATAGGTTTCCTCACTACGTTTTCCTTCACCGAAAAGCTAGTGGTATATCAAATGATTTTTCGTTCACAAGTTCCGAACCTGTGACCTCCGGATAAAAAATTGGACTCCTCTCGGATACCATAGTTCCAAAACACGGCAGACAATTTGTGTGCCCTTTGTTTAAAAGAAAAAGAAAAACTGACTTCAAAGATTATCCCTTTTAAGGCTGGCGTCTACTAGACTCGCCGAGGCGAATCGAATCGTATCGCAATAATTCGCCTCCTATATTTTCTAATGCAACTGCGACCATTGACCAAGAGCCGCGGCGCGCCCGTCTTCCGCCAGCCTTTAAATGCGCTAGCAACTAATAGCAGTGAAACTGTAATTTTATTTTTTGTGTTCAAGTAGTAGTAAGAGGTGGAAGTTTTATTATTCAATGCTTTAATATGTGTTAAAAATAATTAGTTTACGTACCTCCAACAGCGACCGACATGGAGTTAACGCCGTTGTGCACTTGTATATCGGTGGAACTCATTCCCAATTTTATATAAAAACTGTTGAATATCATGCCTATGCTAGGAACGAACATCGTTAGCACCGACTGGAACAAGCAGAATAGGGGATATGCAATGTTCTGCCACCAGAGTGCAGGACTAGCCTTTTTAGTAAACCATAGAGTATGGATGGTATTAGAAAGGATGCCAATCTCTTATGGCAGAATTGTTGCAAAAGTGACCGCTTTCAGCTTTAAATAATAGTTCCTAATCTCTCCGGTGGCGCTAGTTAGGCTCTGGGACATGAGTATAACATGAACCATATAAGGCAACAAATAACCCGACCAAATTACGTAGGTTGTTTTTGGTAGTATTTCGGTGTATGGTGGCGCCTCCTAATTACTGTTTTTTGATGGACACTTTTCATACATAGAGATTTGGCTCCTTTATATAGTCTCCATGCCATAGAGTAACGTAGTTTTTGACAAGTTTTCAGAGATAATAAAATATGACATTGATGCATCAATGCGGTTCGTTTACAGAGGACCTACCGGACAACTCGAATCCGAAATTTCGCTATCTGCCTATTTATCGCTCGAATATGCAAGTGACAGACATGTTAGATAACGAAATTTCGATTTTCATCTACAAGATAGACCCTCAGATTGTGGTAGTGGCGCCCTGGCGCCCCCTACGCAGAGTTTCGCGTAATATTCCCTATTAGCAGATTCACACTTTTCGGTAGAATTTAAGAAAGAATCGAGATTTATTTTCATACTCGATAATAAAAATGTGTGGGGTCAACGTTAAATATAATTATGATAATGATACTTTTATTGACGAAATATTATTAAAGAGTTTTGAATGATTCACGGTTATAAGCTAGCCATACACACATGGATTTGCCAGTCGGATCTGCCTGAAAGATGTGTCTGGCGGACACATCCGTCAATGTGTGGCGAGAAATAGACACAGATGGGCAGCGGACGGGCATCCGGCGGACAAATAGCTAGCTATTGACGGGATATAGACCGTGCATGCATTTTTTAGAAGATTATATATGCTAGATTTTTTAATGTTCCATGTATCACGGGTGTTACAATTGCAAGTAAGTAAAGTAAATAAATATTCTTTATTTTACATACATGTAAATTACAAAGAAGAATTGAACCAGATAACAACAGGCGGTCTTATCGCTAAAAAGCGATCTCTTCCAGACAACCTGTGGGTAGCAGGAAATGTAGAAATCATACAAAAGTCAACAGGTAGTGCAAGAAGCTAAATATGTAGACTATTAAACACAACACTCTAAGAACAAATTAAATTATTTTCTATGAAATTATTTTCAATGAAAATATTTTAATTTGTGGTTTTTCAAGTAGACACACTACTACTTAAACTATAAACTGAAAATAAATATCATATACGAAGGAAAAAATGACCAAAGCCTCCAGGGGGCCAGGGGGCGCCACAAGCCTTCGGGAATTGTCAAATACTTGGAAATTTCGACCCATGCCACCGTGGCCGGATAGCCGAGCGGTTCAGGCATCTGTCCGGTAAACAGGGTGCGCTGGTTCGATTCTAGCTCTGGACACTGGAGGCTTTGGTCATTTTTTCCTTCGTATATGATATTTATTTTCAGTATTAAACACAACGACTATTAGAGCGTTTCTTTTTTTTTGCAATTTTTTTTTATGTGTCTCTTTTTGCAACTTTTGTATTATTTCTACTCAGAATCACGAGCTCATTCGATCCTAATGGGATAAAAAAATGTCCCAAGGTTTTTTCCTATTGTGTTACCACGTCCCCATATACTCTGTATGGCGGTAACAAAAAGGAAAGTTTGGAAAATGTATAGAAATTTTGGGACACTTTTTTTCTCCTATAAAGATGAAAAGGGCTCGTGATCCTGACTAGAAATAACACAAAAGTGGCAAAAAAGGTTACAAAAAAAAGAAACGATCATTACATACTACTTAAGATAAGGGTAAAAAAAAGTACTTACAAAATTAATAATCGCAGCGATCCATACCATGTAGGCCCATCCCCCATCTGGAGGTACTAATTTATACTTTTTTTTCGTATTCTCATAAATTTTATTACCGTCCATCACAAAACAGAAATTATACTCAGTTATTCTTCAATATTGAACCATTCCATTTAAAAATTGTTAGACATTGATCTATTACAACCAAAGACTGCATAATGCATTTATCATTTTATCAATAATTTCAAGGTAAAGGCGTACGTTAAATTTACTCGTAAAATATTTTATAATCATTCAGTGTCACGCCGTAAAACTGATAGGGGCTACGGCTACCATGAGTTGACACTACACGTTAACAGTCAGACAGCAGAGAATATTGGTGCGATCGAGAGGGAAAATGCGATCGAGTTCACGCTGTCGCTAGCGTAAATCTCAAATGCAAACTCATGGCCACGCAGTTCTCTAATACCAATTCACGTATTCGTATTACCAAAGATAGATATAACTTCGTAATAGATGTTTACAGTCTAAGGAAAAACGTGCCTCGAAAATCAAGAAAATTTGATTCTCGTTCAGAGGGCGCCACTAGTTTTGGTCCACTGTCGTATAGATGGCGTTGACTGTTTCGTTTGTTATTTAACAATTTTAACGCATATCAGTGAAAGAACATGGGTCAAAATCATAAAAATAATTAATGCATTTAATAAAAATCATTTATCTATATTTAAATACATTTTATCGTATTTTTATTAATCTTAATTTTTAGTTTTAAAGTGTGTCGACAGATGGCAGTGAATTTACTGGGGTTACTAAATTTACTATGACAGTATCGCTCTAGTATAAGTTACTCTATGGTATTACATTGATTCGTGCAGTGCACATTCTATTTTTCTAATCAAATCTTAGAGGATATAACCAAACGGAGTAGCCATTGACAGGCGTTCCCCTTTGTCGAAAATAGACGGCCAATGGTCATACACAATGTATGGAGTGGACTGACGATCTGACATGGCTATTTTGACGTTCCGTGTACATTTGACAAATACAAATTAAATTATTTAAAAAAAGTATTGTCCAACCCCCCCCCCCCTCTCCCCCGCAAAAACGGCAGTATTTTTGTACAGCAAATTACGGACAAGGCGGCTCCGTTGGTTATATTTGGTTGTTTGTATTTTTGGTTATTTTTCAATGAAATAAATTTTATCTTATCTTATATCCTCCAAGAATCAAATACTTATAAAATCTAATAACAAAACTTCCGTGAGACACAGACATATTAAATATATTAATAACGGGTCACTCACGTGTTCACGTGTGTGTTCGGGTGTGTGTGGTGTGTGTTTTCGACTTGAAACACGTGAGTGACCCGTTATTAATATATTTAATACTTATAAAATCTAATTGTATTTGTAAGTGAAATGTTCTGATAATCAAATCGAATTCCTATTAATTTTGAATGAGATTCAGACAATCAGAATGTAGCCTTAGTCATGCCCTATTAACGGGTCTATTGTTTCTCATAAAGTTTTAAGTCATAATGTATTGTTTGTCCGCATTTTCGTTAGTCATAATTTGGTTTTTCTCAGAAACGCGTTACTTTTCAGGATTGCCCTAAAACAAACCTAATCTAACCTATCTATAGGATTACCTTACGAAAATTCTAAAAAGTTAACGGTTTCAGAATTATGACTAATGGTAATCTGACAATCATTACATTAGGAGTCAATAATTATGTCAAACAAAGGGATCCGCCTGTTAACCCATTCACTGCCAACGTTTTCGTAGCGCTACGCTCGTTGCCGGTCCCAGCGTTTTCCCGCTTTGTAGAGGAAAGCGACTACGAACAGAAAACCTGCACTCTATCAATATATTAACAAAACCATATTCCACATAAGGTTAAATATATATGGCATCAGTGATTCCATTAGTGATTACAGGTATAAAGAAGAAAAAATTTGATAGTTTATTTTATTTTATTTCAAAACAAAAAAATATATCAGAATAAGTACATTTCATTTTCGAGTACTGTATTCCGCTTTGCGAACTTTAAACTTATTTATTACAATAAGCTTATTCGTTTCAATTTTAATAAATCCGACCGTCTCAGTAGCGATCGACTTTTTTCATACTCAAAAAACACTTTTTTTTAAACCACGTCGGTGGCAATCAAGCATACGGCCCGCCTGATGGTAAGCAGTTACCGTAGCCTATGAACGCCTGCAACACCAGAGATATTACACGCGCGTTGCCGACCCTTTAAAAACCTGTACACTCCTTGTAATGTAGACGGTCAATATAGAACCCTTGTGTATAAAATTTTCTGTTCAAACTACTAGTAAGTAGGCTCTCACTGGTCGCAGCATAACCCTTAAATAAAACAACACTCTCAGATCAACTCAATGTATTTCTCTCCCCTCTATACTTGACATCTTTCGTTTCACACGCAGCAGCTCGATGATCCAAGCCACGACGGTAACTATCAGGAAGGCAATCAGAATCAGGAACATGATTGTGAAGTCGCTCGTCGCGTCGCGGATTGCGCCTGCGACAAATAATTAGCAATGTCTTCGTTAGTAAAAATTCTATGTTGCCTGTAGGTACAGCTAAGGTGTAATGAATGTAATTATATTACTTTACTAGCGAACCGCCCCGGCTTCGCACGGGTAGTTCAACTAATTTAAACCTTTACAAATTATATATATAAAGATAAACCTTCCTCTTGAATCACTATAATTATCTATTTAAAAAACCGGCCAAGTGCGAGTCGGACTCGCGCACGAAGGGTTCCGTACCATTACGGAAAAAAACAGCAAAACAATCACGTTTGTTGTATGGGAGCCCCATTTACAGACAGACGGACGGACAGACGGACAGCGGAGTCTTAGTAATAGGGTCCCGTTTTTACCCTTTGGGTACGGAACCCTAAAAACCGCATCAAAATCCGTTGCGTAGTTTCAAAGATCTAAGCATACATAGGGACAGACGGACAGACAGCGGAAAGCGACTTTGTTTTATACTAGTCATGTAGTGATGAAGCAAGCACTGATAGCTGAGCGTGTGGTTTCTAACCTAATGATTTTCTCGACACTTGTGTACAAAATATGACTGTCGGTGTCTAATTAATGTGAAAGAGAGAGTGTTTTATCATCAGCGCCATTTAACATTAAGGAGGGATAACGTGATTCTACTAACGTACTATTTATTATCTATTGGAGTAATTACACTCCATCATCATCTTCCTCGCGTTATCCCGGCTTTTTGCCACTGCTCATAGGAGCCTGCGGTCTGCTTGGCAACTAATCCCGAGAATTGGCGTAGGGGCGGGTTTTTATGAAAACGACTGCCATCTGACCTTTCAATTCGACTAGGCCTTGTTAGTCCGGTTTCCTCAAGATGTTTTCCTTCACCGAACTGCTAAATATCAACCGAAAACGAAAACCGGATTTAAAGTCGCACGCTCTTAACGCTAGGCCCCCAGCGCTCAGTCAGTACACTCTAGAAGTGAAAGGAAGTATTTACTGCTGTGGCGCGACGACCCGAAGTGGATCTTGGCCTCCGACACCAAAGACCGCCATGCTACTCTGTCCAAAGCCGTTTCTGTCCAGTCGACGGCGCAGAGTTCGCTGAGGTGAGGTGTGCCCCCCCTGGAAGGAAGTCATCCTTACCAATAGCAGGCCCCATGACGATGCTGAGAATACCAAACATCATCATACTAATTCCCATGGCCGACGGAAACTGCTCAGGCTCCACAGAGTCCGCGACGACCATCGGGTAGAGCACGGCGATGGTGCAGCGAGACACGCCCATGATCGTGATGATGGCTAACGTCCATGTGTAGTCTGTGATCCATAGCATTCCTGGAAAGATTTTACACAATATTTAGTTTTCTGTAAGCGCCACTTGCACCAACCCACTGAGACCGCTTTCCCACTGACGTCCAGTTTTTTTGCGGGATACGTTTTTCTGCAGGATCCTGTTTTCTATAGTATGCGTGCAGTATCCCGCAAACAGAATGCTCGTTTGAACGTTAGTATATTAGCATGTAAGTCTTGGAGACCATTTACATCTCTGGATAATTTGATGATCTTTTTTATTATTGTATACATTAAATATACATTAAAAAAATATCTCTGACACCTAGAGACTTTTACATCTCTAAACAATTTTACTACTTCTGTTGTTTGTATATTTTTTATTAGTTTTTTTTTGTGTAATTTGACATTTATATTTATTTAATTGTTTTTGTTTTGTAATTTTGGGTTAATTTTATTGTTTGTAAAAATTGACATGTAAAAGTGCCCCTGTCCCTGTGGCCTATTTGCTGAATAAATGTTTGATGTTTATATTACTAAAACGGAATCCTGCAGAAAACCGTGTCCCGTAAAAAACTGGACGTCAGTGGGCAAGAGCTCTAACCCGGGGTTAATTGGTTAAACCGTTAACCCAGCGTCAAATGGTACTGGTAACCATGGCAATTCCAGGTTTAACCGGTTAACCCCGAGTAAGGGGAACGGTGCAAGTAGCCCTAAGAGTAACTTAGACTTAGTTATTAGAGTTTGTAAAGGAAGTACTGTTGTTTAAGAGGATAGTGGAGAATGGCTTCTCCATACAAATGTAGTCATCATTTCCCTCTAATGAATGTAAATTATACTAATTATACTAGAACCAATAACGGTCTACCTTCCTGAAAGTATACATAGGACACATAGGCACCTATCTATATATCTCTGTAGTTTCAGTTACTTAGACCTTTATAAATTACAATATGATGAAACACCGTGGGATTGTGATTGAAAATAATTAATTATTTATTATTGTGTTAATAATGATGAAATTGATAATTCAATAAATACCTATATTAGGTAATCTGCATTTTTTGACATTTAGATTTTTATTCTAGAAAGTTTCTAGACTAGTATTTTTTATACAATTTTGGTGTTTGACGATCCTTTTGTGAATTATTATTATTAAGTTTGACATATCTATAAAAATTCAATGTTTTTAAGAATAATAATAACTGCATCAATAAATTGCTCTGATATTTAGATTAAGGTAATATTTAAAACTTGACAATTTAAAAGTGCTTGTTGCTAGGCCTATTTGAATAAAGATTATAAAAAAAAAAAACTTTATTCAAGTGGAGAAAACGAAGGGAGGCCTTTGCCCAGCAGTGGGACACCAAAGTAGGCTAATAAAAACTAAAAAAAATATTACTTTAGTATATTTGGCGCATATGACGTGTATATCGACCCCGTTTTACTAATATGACGAAATCGGGTAGTTTTTCTCGATTTTCTCTAAAATAAGCGGGTTTATTTTAAAAATACGTATGCAAAATTGAAGAACCAACTTCAACCAAGAACAAGACTCACACAAAAAAGTTAACTTTATTAATTAAGATACTTGAATTCCTTCTGAAAATCGAGCTAGAAGTTTAAAATCGTGTCTATTCACCCCGTTTTACCGTTTTGAGCACTCGTATAGCACAAAGTGATGGAAAATTACACAACAGAGAGCCCCACTTAAATATTTATCTTATTCTGGTTTTAGTATTTGTTGTTATATGTAGCGGCAACAGAAATACATACATCATCTGTGAAAATTTCAACTGTCTATCTATCTATCACGGTTCATGAGATACAGCCTGGTGACAGACGGACAAACAGACGAACGGACGGACAGCGGAGTCTTAGTAATAGGGCTTTTACCCTATGGGTACGAAACCCTAAAAAAGGAGATCTGTTTCCGTCAATGGGACACTGGTGGGTCCTACAAGTCCTAACTCTTTTATATTTGAATTATCCTTAATTTGTTGTAAAAAAAAATCGAAATAATAATATTATTACATACCCAATTTAGTTGCAATAGCAATAAATAATCCTGCTATGTATATTGGATGACTGCCCAGTCGGGTGAGCCAAGAACTCAAAAATATAAAGAAGATTCGTCCCGCAATGTCTCCGAAACCTATTAGGGATAATGCCCATTTGACCTGGTTCTGTAAACAAAAGAGTAGCGAATTAAATTACTAGTAAACTATAACTTGAGTCAAAATGATGGTCCCTATGATTAGTTCTTCAAGTCTCTTTTGATTTGGCTTAATTTAAATATGTTTTTACCATATTTTTATTTGTTATTACATAAATATTACATTTCTAAATAAATTAATGTTATGTACATTGCTAAGAGCTAGACTCAAATTAGTCCGATTTGTGCCAAAGGTGGGATTTTTAATATAAAAATAAATAAAATTAAAATAAAATTCATTTATTTCAGACAAACATGGTCCATAATATTTTTGTTAGTTGTTAATTAAAACTTATAACTACGGTTAACTTAAAAATAAACTTAAATAACTATCTTAGGTGCTAAAGATAAATGCAGAGAGGACCAGTGTCTTATCAGGCCACTGTCCCATCTGTCAGCCACGACGGTCAGGAGACTGTGGCGGCTGTCGCGCACCCTGCGGAGCGTCGCGGCGCAGCGCTTGCGCAGTGTCGCGTGGAATCCGTCCACATGAGCATCCGCGAACATGCCCGACGCACTGCAGTACCGAGGCAGCCGCAACAGTACCCTGAACGCGTCATTATATTGTACGCGCATGGCGTTGAAAGCCCTTTGCGTGTACCGAGTCCACAGGCTGCAGGTGTACAGCGATGTACAGAACGCTCGAAATAATGTTACTTTAACTTGCGCTGTACACCGGCTGAACCTGCGAGCTATCATATTGGCCCTGACGGCCAGGGCCCTCCGCTCCCTCTCAATATCGGCGTCATCACGGAAATCGTCGGTTACCAAGTGCCCAAGGTATTTAAATGAGGAAACCCTTTTCAGTTCCACGCCATTCAAACGAATGGGTGGGACGTGTGATGGGCACTTGCTTCCCGCTTTGAACACCATATATTCGCTCTTGCTTACATTATATTTAAGGTTATGCGTTAGGGCATATGACTCACACCTTTCAATAAGCAATCTCAGACCACCGACCGACGGACTCAACAGTACCATGTCATCGGCATAGCTTATGTTATTGAAACATACCCTATCTATATGACAGCCTACACGTGTACTGCTGAGCTCGCCGATCAAGG